>NC_062552.1:123947119-124648369 GCF_016906955.1 Phacochoerus africanus
ACTGTGCAGCTTTAAACAAACATACACGTGTTGGTGGTATGTGCCTGAGGGTTTCTCACGGCTGGGATGTGCTGTCAGACAGGTTTGGAGACCGAGAATCTAAGCAGATTGAATTTATCGAGGCTTCCGCTGTAACTCTCGAGAACACCAGCTGATGACTATGCTTTCCTCCCCTGGCGAGCTGGTGGAGCACTTAACTAAGCGTGATCCTGAGCATGAAGCACGGCAGCCTTCCAGGAGCACCTCCTGCATCGAGGAGCTGAGTGCACTTCCTGGTTCCCATAAGAGGAAATGATGCTTGAGACCCGAGTGTCGTATTGGTCTCCGGCTTCTCATGTCCCTAACTGCCCACTGCATCAGTCCAGGGGATGAGTTCCCAAGGGTCAGAGGCAGTCCAGTTTGTCCCTCCTGGGCTGTGGCACCATCTTGAGGAAGGCAGGCTGGCTTTGGAAGCCAAGAGACCTGGGCTTAGCCCAAAACATCTGTTCTCCACGCACCCCGAGTCTGACCTGTTCTGATTGATGGACATTTCTAAACGATGGATATTTTTATGGCTCGCCGCTAAGAGAGCTCAGTGATAAAGAAGACATGTTCCACGGCAGAGGCAGGCGTGTGCATGCAGACGTGTGTACGGTGTCCAGGAGCGCTTGATAGCAGTTTCAAGGGGGTGTATAAAAGACAGTCCACGCCAGCCCCTGCAGCCTGCGGCCTGAACCATGGTGATGTCACACTCACATTTATCACTGAGGCCGCTGCTACCCCGTCTGTCACGCTCTGTAGCAACCCCCCCACCGGGCTCTGTAGCAAACCCTTGGTGGCTTATCACAGGGTGAGACGGTACGGTGCTGATCCTAAAAAGAATCCCTTCGGAGCCTTCTGCGTTCGGTCTGCAGACACCCAGGGAAATAACCTCCTTAGGAATCATGTGGTTTGGGGTGCATTATTTAATTTCCCCCAGCATTTCCTTTTTTCAGCCGCGAAGCTGCGGGATGATCATGTGCTTTAAGTGAGTTGAGGTGGACAGGGTTCGCAGAGTGCCTGGAAGGTGATGTCTGTGGATCCAGCTGTCTTGTCTATCCCAGCGGATGGGTGAGTTCAGCTAATCCAGGGCCAGGTGGCCAGGGACAGTGAGGGCAAATGCTGCTGCTGTCGAGTTTCCAAAAGGTCTCCATGGGCCGCCTGGGGCCCAACGGGGCTATGCTCTCCCTTGGCTCCATGCCAGATGGCATCTGAGTTTTAGGATATTTATTTTCAGAGTTCTCATTGTGGCTCAATGGCTTAAGAACTTGACGTAGTGTCCGTGAGGATGTGGGTTCAATCCCTGGCCTTGCTCAGGGTTAAGGATCCAGCGTTGCTGTGGCTGTGGTGTAGGCTGGCAGGTGTACCTCCAACTTGACCCCTAGCCTGGGAACTTTCATGTGCCGCAGGTGTGGCTGCAGGAAAAAAAAAAAAAAAAGATAGTTATTTTGCCATCTTGAGTATTTTCTAGCCCTCTCTTCTCCTTTTGTGTTGTAGGAACCCAGCTATTCAGCGGTCAGAGTGGCTTCAGAATCACAACCTTGAAATTTCACCCAAGAGACCACAGCCTCTTTGTATGTGGAGGTTTCAGCTCTGAGATGAAAGCTTGGGACCTAAGGACCAGCAAGGTAACACCCGTCTTCTGCCCTTGGCTTTCCCACGAGAGCTTCCTCGGCAGTTTGAATGATTGGGGGCGGGTCGGCATCTGTCGCTAAGACCCTTGAGATGGGATAATTACCTCTTAGTACTTAATCAGTGCGAAGCATAATTTTTAGATGTTTTGAAAGAACATTCTTGAGTTGTTAGACGATTAAAGCATCATAGGTGCAATTCTGTACGGGATTTCACTGAGAATATTTATCGAGCACCTACTGTGTGCAGATGCCCCCAGACATTGTAAAATGATTTGGCCGTGGATTACTCCAGGGAATAACACATGGACACAAATAAGACTGTGGAGAAGTGCTTTGTGAGTGGACAGGGCGGGGGCAGCATTCAGAGGGGTGCACTTGCGGCTCAGTCCCAGGAAGGCTTCTGAGAAGGATGGCGGTGTCTCCGCCGCCTTCCCCAGCCTCAGGAATGGCGACTCCATTGTCTGGTTGTCCAGGCCACAGCCATCAGACTCATCTCTCTTTCTGCTCTTCCTCTCGCCCCCCGACGCCCAAACCATCAGCAAATCCAGTTGTCGCTGGTTGATGCCGCCACTGTCGCTTGCTGGGATAAGTGCAGTAGTTTCCCCCGCCCCTACGGTTTGTTCTGGACGCAGTCCCCGGAGGGGTCTGTCAGAGCGGGAGCCGCGTGTGTCGTGCTTTGGGTCGGAGCTCACCCGCAGTGAAAGCTGTGGCCCTGCAGTGGCCCACAAGGCCTCAGCGAGCTCCCCTCAGCCGGGCCATGAGCCCCCTCGAGTCTCCTAGAACCACCAGCATGCTTGTGCCTGAGGGCCTTTGACCTGGAGTGCACTTGTCCCTTGTCCCTCCGGCAGGGCTCGTCCCTCCAACAGGGTTCTGCTCACATGCCACCTCTCCAGGGAGGCCCTCCCCGGTCACGGTGCCAGCCACCCCTGGCTGTGCCCTTGCCACCTCGTGCCTCTCCGTGGCTCTGTCATCACTTAGCGCACAGTGGACTTGACATTTTTACTTGCCTGTGTCCTGCCCCTCGTGTAAGCTCTTCTGGGCCAGGGGTCCTTGTTTTGTTTGTGGCTGACTTCCAGCTCCTAGAACAGTGCCTGGCACACCGTAGGCACCCCACCAAGCGTGGCTGAGTGAGTGGAGGGCAGAGGGGGGCCGTCTCGCGGTGCATGCAGGTACAGGAGGTGGGGTACAAGACGGTACAGGGCCAGTGATGGGCTCAAATGGCGAGCGTGGGCCCTGGGCCGTGGAGCAGGCTGGGCAGAAGGCTTTCACTGCCATGAGTCTTGGTTTGGACCAGTCGTGGCGAATCAGGGAGGTTGTGAGTGGGGTGCCAGGATCAGGGCAGGGAACGGGCTCTGGGAGGGGTTGTGAGGAAGACCTACGGCCCGACCGCCTCCGGGTGGGGGGGGCTCAGTGACGTCAGGACGGCTGTTGGCAGGATCTGAGAAGCACTGCCCTGGTCTGAGGGAGGCACGCAGCCACTCGAATCCTACAGGGCGGTTCATGATAAAACCTGCACTGATCTTGCCTTTGGGAGAGGAGGGTACAGAAGGTCGGAGAGCACCCTCCTCCACTTGGGATTCAGGGGAGTCAGTGGTCCCATGCTGAGGGGGCTCTCGCCTGCTGCACCTACAGTGCCAAAGCCTCTTCCTAGAAGCACCCCCCTCCAGGGCCGCCTCCTGCCCTGTCCTGGGCAGGTGCGGCTCCCTGGCAGGTCTGCCCTGAGCAGAGGCCTTTCCGCATGGCCAGGATGGAAGGAGGCGAGATGGGGCTTCCTGTGCCAGAGTCGTGGAGTTCCCTTGTGGCACAGCGGTTAAGGATCTGGCACTGTCAGTGCTGTGGCTCGGCTTTGATCCCTGGCCCAGGAACTTCTGCATGCTGTGAATGTGGCCAAAAAAATTAAACTGGAGTTGGTGCTGCAGACTGGCCGATGCATAAAGGCGCTTTTCTTGTTAAGCTGCTGGTATTTGGAGGCGAACCTGAAAACAGAGTCTGTTTCTTTAAAGAGAACCGGGTGTTTTATCCATAGCTATCTTGCTTAAAGGACTTCACAAGTGGGAGAGTTAGAGCACAGAGAGATGTATTCCTTTCTTTTTTCTTTTTTTTAAAAAAAAAACACACATTTTTCTTTAACAAAGAGAGTCTTTTTTTTTTTTTTAATTTAAAGAAAAATGTTTGGAAAAGAAAGGAAAGTTACCCATGAAGAAGTGAACCCGTGGACTTTTAAAAACACTCACGTTTGGGATAGAAACACATGATACACGAAGACACTGGAAAGTGCCGCTGGACCTGGAAACTCTTAGTCATGCCGTTTGAAGCGGGGCCCCTGCTGACGGCCGTATCCCTTAGAGGTGCGCTTACTGTTTTTAGCCTCAAAGACCAAACACGTAAGAAATTACTCATCAAGGACGCCATCTGATTTAAGACTTTGTTAAAAATACCGGATTTTCTCCTAGGGCAGACGCCAGCTGACGCGCTCGGAGAAGGCTGGGGAGAAGCAATTAGGAGCAGATGTTGCTGTGACTGGTATTGGCATGTTTGCCAGTCTCTCCCAAGCTAATAATGTGGTAAAGGGATCTGTGTGGTATTTGTTTTCACTTCCGTTTCACCAGTAATCCAGCTGCCTGTCCTCCCTCGCTGGGTCACAGGACTCGTTCCATTTGCATCAGCCAGACGCCGGGGACCCCTCTCTTGCCTGCTTCAATTATGTCCGCTCTGACAGGTGTTGCCCAGGAGCCTCATCTGGACCCAGCAGGAGGACCAGGGAGGAAAAGCACGGGCGCCCACCCAGGGTGGCTCTCTGTGCTCCCGCGGGCTCCGCCAGGCTCCCGCGGGGCTCTGTCCCAGGTGCTGAACTCCCCCCCCCCCCCGCCCCCCCGCCCGCGTGCGGACGTCTAGGGCTGAGCAGCTTGGCTCTTTCTGTCTGCCTTCAGGGCAGCCGTGGAAACCGCAGGTGGAAGCAGGAGGGACAGACTTTAAATCTTAAAATCAAGACGAGTTTCCGCTTTCATGTTTTTATTTTTATTTTTTTCTTTTTACAGCCGCACACGTGGCATGTGGAAGTTCCCGGACTAGGGGTCAAATTGGAGCTGCAGCTGTCGGCTACGCTATAGCCACAGCAACGTGGGATCCCAGCCACATCTGTGGTCTATGCTGCAGCTTGTGGCAATGCTGGATCTTTAACCCACTGAGTGAGGCCAGGGATCGAACCCGCATCCTCATGGATTCTGGCTGGGTTCTTAACCCACTGAGCCACAATGGAAACTCCAGGTTTCTTCTTTTAAAACAATGGGAAGGACTTATTATTATAAAAGTAATATGGGATTATATGAAAAATTAGAAAAATGGAGAGAAATAGAAGGGATACTCAAGCCAGCTGAAGGTAAATAAACATTAGTAGCATTCCAATATCTTTATTTCATTGTTCTTGTCCCCTGGGCATTTTTAAACTTTTTTTCCTTTTTCTTTTTTTCGCCACCCCACCGCATGTGGAGCTCCTGGGATCAGATCCAAGCTGTAGTTGCACTCTAAGCCCCAGTTGCGGCAACACCGATCCTTAACCCACTGTGCCGGGCTGGGGATCAAACCTGCATCCCAGCGCTCCCAAGACCACACCCATCCCGTGCTCCACCCCCCGTGCATTTTTTAAAACACTGTCTGGTCGTGTTTTCACACAGTTTTGTGATTTACTTTTCACACAGCACTGTAAGGGTTTTCCTTGTAGTCACAAGTTTTCGTAGAGTTTTCAGCACATCTCTTTGATACAGCAGGCTTGGCCGATTTGCTCCTTGCCCTATCCTCAGGACTCGAGCCGTGTCTGACACAGCAGCGCTCGATAAATATGGATCGAATGAGTCGATTTCAAGTGACTTAGCTTATTAAACCCTTTCCCTAGGTTGGACGTTTAGGACTTTTCCTTGAGCTTTATTTGCCTTTTAAAGTTAATAGGTGGGAGGGAAGAGGTCAGGATCGGCACACTGCAGCTTGGGGCTGTTTTTGTAAATAAAGATTGATCGGACGCAGTTCTGGTCATTCACGAGCGTCGTCTGCAGCCACTTTCACACCGCAGGGGTCGGCTTGAGGAGTTGCACCAGAGCTCGAGACGTGACCAGCAAAGCCAAACATATTTAGAGTCTGGGCGGCCCCTGCTAGGAGGGATCTGGCTGAAACATCTGTCCCACTATGGCTTGTGGGGACCGAGCCTCCAGATCTGGCTGACAAGGCGTGGGGGGGGGGGGGGTGTCCCAGGGCCTCACCCTGCCATGGGTGCCCTGTGGAAACCATGGGTGCTCAGAGACCGTCTTCTCAGTTGTCTGTGCTTCGGTCAGGGGTCCTTTCTCTCTGTGAGCATCTCCCGCCGAGCCGGCCAAATCTGCTTTATTATACATTCCACCTTCAGACACGTTGGTACGGCTGGTGTTTTCCACATTTGAGGTCCTCTTTCCTGCAGCTTGGCTCCCAGAACTGAAACTGCTGTGTTGAAATGCGTCGGCATTCTGAAGGTGAGGGGTAGGTTTCGGCTGCTGAAGCCAAGCCCACCTCTGGAGCGGGACGCCTGGCCGACAGGCTCTCGCAGGGGCTGAGGAGGAGCTGGAGCCGATAACTCCGAAGCTGCTTTCCGGTCCCACACGTTTATGGTTCCGCAGGCTTAGCCACGTGATGAATGTTGGGAGTCTGGACTCCGCCGGTCCAGCCCAATTCATTACAGCAAATGGGCTACTCGGCCTGTTCTTCCTTTCTCCGCTCTCGCTCTGCTCGGGTTTGATGATTGGAGCCCGTTCCTCATGGCTGCACAGCGTCCGCCTTCATCTGCAGCGGGTCGGCAGGATGTGTCCTCGTGAGCCGGCCGCGCCTGCCGACTCCAGGCGGCTCAGCGCTGCCGGAACAGGGTTTCCTGACGCTTCCTCCTCCCGCGTCTGCTCGTACGTGGGTGTAGTCTGGAACCCAGGATGCCTGTGGGCTGACCTGCGTGTTCCTCTGGGGGTCCAAGCCCCCCGCCCCGGCCGCCGGCGCCCACGGGCCTGAGCCGCAGGAAGCCTGGCCTCACGTCCTCCCTCTCCCACTCGCTCGGCCGGGCGATTTTCCGCAGCTCTCTAGGCTGAAGCCTCTTTCAGTCCGGGTTTCCCCACTGGTTTAGTGAAGAGGCGGGACGTGGGCACCTCTAAAGCAGGGCCTCTGGACTCACCTGTACGCGGGAGAGCTCCTGGGCGCTTGTTAGGATGCAGAATGTCTCAGCAGGATGGTGTCTCAGCCCGGACTGCTCTGGCACAGTACCGCAGGCCGGGCCTCAACAGCAGGAATGTATTTCTCGCGGTTCTGGAGGTGCCATTGTGGCTGGGTTCTGGTGAAGGCTGGCTTGTAGACAGCTGCCTCCTTGCTGTGTCCTCACATGATGGAGAGAACACCAGCTCTGGTCTCTTCATCCCTTTCTAAGGCCACCACTCCCATCGTGGCACCTCCACCCTCACGACCGAGTCTAAACCTAATTCCCTCGCCAAGGCCCCTCTCCAGACGCCATCACATTGGGGATCAGGGCTTCAGTAGATAGATTTTGGGGACACAAACATCCAATCCATAGCAGATGAGGGCGTGCATTTCAGCAAGTTCCCCGGGAGATGCAGAGGCAGGCGGCCTGTGGACCACACTTTGAGGAGCCAGGGCTCTGAACATAGAGGGCCCCTGCTCCCTCACCTGGCATCTTTGGTCCGTGTCTTTGATGACTTGCACAGCCTGTGACCTATCGCCGTGGTAACCAGGCTTTTAGACTGAGAACCAGAGCCCCTTCACTGACGGGTGTCATTTACAGCTGCCCGTGACGGGGGCTGAGACGAGTCAGGTCTGTGCCCCCAGCAGCTTCGGTAGAGCCTGGACCAGAGCTGCTGCTCGGGGCAGGGCGGGGGGTAACCTGCGGTGAACTTCTGGAGTCAGCTGCCTCTCCTATCATGGTGGAGCCGTGCAGGAGCGCCCACTGGCCCACAGTTTGGGGCCGTGGTCACCCTGGGACCTCTGTAGAGGGAGAGGGTGCTCTGGCAAATGGGAAATAAAGGCTTGCTGCCGTTCAGCTGTGACCCATGTCCCAGGAGTGTGGACAGAGGCCGAGGACTTGGGACACCCTGGAGCGGCGGCCCCAACATTGTGTTTCTCAGCCAGGTCTGAGCACTCATGCTCCCCTGTGTCTGTAGGTGGTGGAGTTATCAGCCTTACACGTTTCCAGCCTCACAGGGCCGTGGCTCTGTGCCCAGTGGGGAATGGAGCGGTGGAGTGCCAGGCCTGCAGGGCCCACCAGCCCTGTGGGAAATGCGCTAAGGTAGTTATTTTCAAGTTTGCTCTAAGATGACTGTGTGGTTTGAGCCAAAGTTAGGGTAGGTAATACATTTTCTCCCTTATATCATGAACCAAAGCCTCCTCTGGAGGCTTAAAAATCCTAGCACAGACTTAATGAATCACTATTTTTCAAAGACTAAAGCCTGGGACCCCCGCCTCGGCAAATGACCTCTCAGCTGAGCAGGACGGAGCGCTGGACGTCAGAGCCGAACCCTCTAGGACATGTGGCTCCCGCCGCTGGGAGCCTCTCCGCCGGGGAGCAGGCTGGGCCCGAGCCCGTGTGCTCAGGCCCCCACTGGTCCTGGAAAACACCCCCCGACACACGCACCTGGGGTAGGCTCAGGATGAGATGTGCCCTGCCGGGCCAGCTCACTTGTGCCCAGTGGGGGTTTGACTCGAGGCATCAGCATCCGGGCTCGTTCCATATCTTCTCCTCCTTTCAGGTTGCGAAGGGCCTTGGGGACCTTCCAGATCTTGCCTTGGTTTCTTGACTCCTTTTGGAACTTTGGCCCAGACCCTCTGCGGGTGCCGGTCCTAAGGTGCAGGTGACAGTGGGGGCGGCCTCTGGCTTGTCCTTCCCACCCGCTGGGTTTCTCCTCTCCGCCTCTGTCACAGCCCCCACTCTGCTGCAGTTTCCCTGCAGGGTAGAAACTCCCCGAGGGCAGGAATTTGCTCCTTTCCTGCTGTGTTCCCAGCACCTAGCAATGGGATGGACCGTGGCAGGAATGCCTGACAACCTTCATCCAGACCAACCAGAAGAATCCGAGCGGTGAGCCCACCCAGCTGGAGCATCCGCCGAGCCCCCAGGCCTTGACCTGCTCTTCTCGCGCCCCTGCCGTGGGTGCTCTGCCCCGAGTGGGGTGAGACGAGCTGGTAACGCAGCCAGTGACAGCTGACCTGCTTGCGGGTCAGGGCACCCAGAGCCTTAGAGTACCCTGCCCATTCTGGACCCCGCCTGCAGGTGGTCTAGGCCACGCGAGGTTTGAAAGCTCTTCAGGTGACTTCATGACCAGCCCAGTTATGCAGCACAGCTCTGGGCCGGTTTGGGTGCCTGGGTGAGACTCCTGAATGCTGGCGCTGTGCCGGCTCCTGCCGGTGTGGGTGAGGGCGCCCCTGCTATTTTCATTCCTGAGGCGGCGGTGGCGGTGGCGGTGGCTGTCTGGAAGACTTGGCGCCTGCGTCTCTTGGTTCGGGGGCCATCCGTTTTGGTGGCGTTGTAGGCAGGTTGCTTATTTGCCCTAATGAGGTTTTGATTACTCTCCATTTGTCTCTTTCATCGGCTTTCTATTGCAAAGCCTTTTTATTTGGACTTTGTACTTCTGCAGTTCTAAGTTTTGCCTCAAACCAAACTTTTCATGCAGATGGAGCATAGGAGGCCCGTGGAAGCAGAGACAGGGAAAGGGTGCCAGTGGTCACCGCCCCGTAGGACTGAGGGCGGGGGCTGGTCTTCTCTGGGCTCCCCATCTAAGTGGGGACGGGGCTGGGGTGCTCTAGTCCCCTGCAGACCGTCGGCACTGACACCGGGTGGTGGGTGCAGGATGCTCCTTGTTAGCACAGCTCACCTGCGGCAGCCCAGCCATCCTGGGAGGTGGACACGGCACGGCTGTCACCCACTGCCTGGCAGGGTGTCCGGGGTTCAGACAGGTACTAGCCGCTGGCGCAGGGCCGGTTGGTAGGGGGGCTAAGACCACTAGCCAGACACCTGCAGGTCCTCCTGTTTGCAGTGTGAATGAAGCTGCGTTTGGGGTGCGAATAAAGCTTTGGCTGTGAGAGTCGTGTGCTTTGTTCTCGGGGGCAGCCTGCCCGGGGTGGCCTTTGAGTTCAGATGCCCTCTCAGCCCTGCTGCTTGCAGCTCGGTGCCCAGTGTCAGGACCTGGCGGTGAACAGGACCGTGGTGGGCCCTGCAGCCTCAGGCCTGACGTCATAACCCCAGGTCCTCGGTGAGGGCGGCCCTATTCCCTGCACAGTGTAGACGAGACCAGTCCAGCTTTCAGTGCAGGGGTGGCCAGCCACTGTTGGGCTTGGATCTGAACCCGGGTCTTATTCTAAATTCTGCCGCTGCCTTTGGCGGGAAGAGGACACATTTCATTTATTCAGCCCCCACCGGACACCAGGCACTGTCCCAGGGCCCCGGGTGACAGCCCAGCTAGTGGAGCTCACGGTCTGTAAAAAGGGGCGGGGGCATACATTTCTGTGACATTTGGTGGATCTGCTGGCCTCACCGGCTGCCTTCCCAAGTGGCTGAGGCATCCCGGTGTCTCCTGGGTTGTCCAAAATCTTGGGCAGAGCTGGGGAAGGGGTTCCTGAAATCCTCACCCTCGGAGAGCTGCCACCCAGCCCGCCCCTTCTCTTCCCCTTCACTTGGCAGCACTTGTCATGGGATGGTCAGCAGGCTTCTATTAAAAACCTGAAATATGGGGTTCCTGCTACAGCACTGCAGGTTAAGGATCCGGTGCTGTCTCTGCAGCAGCGCACTTTCGATCTCTGGCCTAGGAACTTCCATATGCTGTGAGTGTGGCCGAAAAAGAAAAAAAACAAAGTACCCTGAAATGTGAGTTGCCACCTGGAGCTCAGTGTGTGACAGCGGGAGAGCGGCAGCACTCAGGAAGGCCATGTCCCCGTCAGATCCCTTGGGCTCTTAAAGATGCAGTAGGGCATAGCAGAAAATGCAAAGCAGACTCTGGGACCGTAATGATTATATAAATACAATATTTATGTCATGCTAATTTATGTGCCCTTTGTAATTCATTTTGCCACTAGAATCAGCCGTGTTCTGTACGCTGAACACCTCTCCTTAAGGTTTTTAAAAATTTAATGTTTTTATGAAATAGATTCATAGTTTGTTTTTTTACTTGCAAACTTACTTTAGTTTGCCATACTAATAGTATCCAAAAAATCATGGATTTGATGCCTAGTTATTTTTTGTTTCAATATATTTTAAATACTTATTGCATTTCTTTGGTCGCGGCTCTGTTGAGATGCAATTCAGATGCTGTGCAATGCATTTAAGGTATACTTGCTGTTATGCAACCATTGTCGCAGTCGATTCAGAACATTTTCATCACCCCTGAAAGAGACCCTGTGTGCTTTGGCAGTTACCCTTAACTCCCCTGCCCCCGCCCCCTACCCCTAGCCCCTGACAACCGCTGAACTACCTTCTATCTCTATAGATTTGCCTATTCTGGAAATTTTATTTAAGCAGAATCGTGCAGTGTGTCACTTAGCATCGTGTTTTCAACATTCATCCATGTTGTAGCCTGTGTCTGTACCTCCTTCCTTTTTGTGGCTGAATAATATTCCATTGCATGGATGGAGGACATTTTGTATGTCTCTTCATCCATTGGTAGGCATTGATGTGGCTTCCATTTTGGGGGCTCTTATAGATAATGCTATTAGAAACACTCGGTTTTTGTGTGGACATGTTTCCATTTCTCTTGGGCTCCACTTTGAAGTGAAATTGCTATTGTATGGTAGCTGTGCGGTAACCTTTTGAGCAACTGCAGAACTGTTTTCCAAAGTGGTTGCCCCATGTTGCATTTCTGTCGGCAGCGTGTGAAGGTTCTGACTTTTCCATGTCCACACTTTGCTTGTCTTTTTGCTTATCCGTATCCGAGTGGGGCTGAAGGGGTGGCTCCCTGTGGCCTCCGTAAGGTTGGGTAGAGGGCTGTTTAGACGGTATATTTCTTCGTAAAGGAGCTTTGGCAGTTTGTGTCCCAGAGAACTGGTTCATTTCATCTAAGTGATCAAATTTGTGTATGTGAGCTTGTTCATAATACTACTTTATTATTTTTCTCTTTCATTCCTGATATTGATACTTATAAATATATATATTTTTTCCCTGAGTCAGTGTGGCCAGAGATCTGTCAGTCTTATTTATTGATCATTCCAGTGAAACATTGATTTTTCTGCCATATTTGTCTGTTTTCAACATCATTAATTTATGCTCTATTTTTGTTTTCTTCTACTTGCTTTGGGTTGAATTCCTCTTCTTTTTCTAATTTCTTAAGGCAGCACGTTAGATTACTGATTTGAAATCTTCTTTAATAGAAGCATTTTAATGCTTCGCATTTCCCTCTAAGCATGCATCCCACAGACCTTGATATACAGTAATTAAATTCTCATTCAATAAAAAATGTTTATAATTTTATTTTTACTTCCTCTTTGACCTGTGGGGTATTTAGAAATGTATTATACAGCCTCTAAATATGTAGGGATTTTCCTCATGTATTTCTGTTATTAATTTCTTGGTTATTAATTTTCTTATGCTCAGAAAACATACTTTGTCTGATTTCAGTCCTTTTATGACCCAGAATATGGTCCGTTTTGTTGAATGTTCCATGTGCTCTTGGCAAGAATGTGTTCTTTGCTGCTGTTGTGTGGCGGGTTCTATAAATGGCAGTTTGGTTAAGTTAGCTGGTGGTCGTGTTCAGTTAGTCCTTCTAGAGCCTTGCTGGGTTTTTGTCTACTTGTTCTTTCAGTTATTGAGGAAGGAGTGTTGAAGCCGCCCACTGTAATTGCGGATTTGTGTATTTCTCTGCTCCGTTCTGTCCTTATGCACATTATGTATTTCGAAGCTGCTCCCACAGCTCCACCAGGGGCCTGCTTGCAGGTCAAAGCTGTTGGAGAAAATAAGAAGAAAAAAAAAAGAGGAAAAGAAAGTAGCCGCTGACCTTTGTGTGGTCATTTCTCTGGTGGCGCCCTCTCCCGGTCTCTGCTTGTGTTGACCTTGAGAGTCCATGGGGAGCTTCTTGTTGCATCTGGTCCAGAGTCTCCGTCGTTGTCAGTGGGCAGAAAGGCTCTGGTGTGCTCCCTATACCCCACGTGGCCCAGGGGGACTTTGGCATGTCTTTCTCCTGGTCTTGAATTTCCTCTCTTCTGTTGGCTGGACGTCCCCTGTCCTGTGGGTCTCCACTGCTGTCTCCTCCCCAGGGGTCTCATCCTCCCCAGCCTCGTGTCCCCACACTGTGTGTTGCTGGCACGGGATCAGTGGCTCAAGCAGTGTCTCTCGAATAAATGATCGTACCAGCCTCCGTGATTCCGCAGCCTAACTCTGCAAAGATTTTTATGATGTGCGGAAGGTTTGTGCGATGCAAATTCATGCCGCAGCAAATGGACCCCCAGTTATGGGGCGGGGTCGACAGCTCTGCCGTCTTAGGCGCAGGGATGTTCTGTGTTCCCTGCCAGGGAGCAGACTCCCCTGGCGGCCACCGCCTTTCCTAGGTGCCCTGAAGGAATGCTGCCTGGCGCTTGCTGGCAGGCCTAGCCCGCCAGCCGAGGAAGGGGATGGCCTGCGTGGGGAGGCGACCGCGTGGCGCATCCTGTAATGAGGCGGTGCCGAGCGGTCCACTCATCATGCTGTTTTCAGAGAGGAGATGAAAGGTGGACATCTCTCTTTGCCCACGTGTCCTTTCTACATCAAGCACATTTCTCAGTTTTTAATTACAGGCTTTCATTTAATTTTTTTTTAAAAAGCTCTGGTTATCTGGCTCACCTCATTCATCTATTCATTGAGCATTTGCCGAGCACCTGCCACGTGAAGGACATCTTCCTAGCCCATAGGATTCACTGAAGCTACGGGACATGCCCTACACCTGCTGTGGGCACCGTTCTCCCCACAGGTGCTGGACCAAGCAGGAAACCTCGGTGGCGGCTTTAGGACTGTCCTGCCCTCACCGTCCCCATACCTTGTGCTTGCCTCTTCTCGGGCCGACACGTGCAGTCGTGCAGATTGTCCACTGCACACAGACACCTGGCCACCCATGCTCTGCTAGCCATTCCATACCCCTAGCGTGGGCTGGTTTCCACCGGAAGGAGAGTTTTTTCCTGATATGAACCGGGGACCAGGTGGACCAGCTGTGGCCCTGCCCCTTCCCCTTCTGTCTGCTCTGCAGCCTGATGAAATGCACCCCGCTCCATCCCCACAGCCTCACCAGGTCTGCTGCTCACCCTCTCTCCCAGGGACGCAACAGCGCTGCCCACCTACCACCCCCTCTGTCATTATCGGCAGCGAGTGTCATCTTTTGGAAGTGCAAATCTGAGCATGTCCCCCTTGGGCTCAGAGCTCTTCCTGCCCCTGCCCCGCCCACGAGGGCAGGTCCAGGCTTTCCTTCCAGGTAAGGAGGACATCTCCCCATGCCCAGCCCTGCCTCCCTCACCTGCCTTGGCTCTGAGCGCCTAGCCTGCCCCACGCCCTCCCCGCAGCCGCCACCTCCCAGGACGGGGGGGACGGCACACCTCTGTAGGCTGCTGGGCTTGTCTGCCGCAAGTGGGCTTTACTCTTAAGAATAAAAGAGTCGGTAAATTATTTTCCAAAGAAAATGGAGGAAGAGGAGCTTGCAGAGGAGCAGCCGGAGACCTGGGAGGAGAGCCGGGCCCAGGGCTGCGAGCTGATGGGGGGGGGGGCGTGGACCAGGCGTGAGAGGATGTCGGAGCCCTGCAGCCACCGCACGGCCGTGACGTGGGAGCAGAAAGGGAGGCCGCTCTCGAGACATTCATTCTGATCGCAGAAGTAATCTGGGCTCTTTGTAGGCTACCTGGAAAATTGAAAACTGTAATGACGGAGATAAGCCATTCAATTCCAACACAGCCAGACCACCAATGACAGTTGGAATCCTTCTTTCCAGGTTTTAATGCATATATTTACATTTTAAAACGCTTTCCTGCCAACTTAATGTGTCATTAGTGTTTCTATATTGTTAAAAAGCTTCTGGATGATGTAATTTTTAATAATTACCCAATATACTGTAATGCGTTTAACTGGTCCTCCGTTATTAGGTATTTCTCACGTTCCCAGCGTTGCCTTTGTTGCAGCACTGGGGCGAACGCCTCTGTGTGTGAATTCCCAGGCGCAGACATCATCACCAAAGGGTCTGCATGGTCTCAGGTTCTGGAGTCCACTGCCCACTTCCTTCCAGAACAGATGACCAGTTCACCCTGAGTGTGGGGTTGTGTGTTAGCATGCTTGCTTTTAGCGCAGTTAAGGTGTATCCATGCTCACGCCATCCTGGGACCTTCAGAGAGATGGGCTGGAAAGTGGGCAGGGGGTAGGGTGAGAGAACCAGGTCTCTGGCCGCTCCTTTGCAAGCTCCCCTTCCTCCATCTTCTTTGGAAAATAATTTACCTACTCCTTTATTCCTTTTCTTGTCTTTTTTTTTTTTTTTTAGGACTGCACCCG
This sequence comes from Phacochoerus africanus, assembly GCF_016906955.1. Taxonomy (NCBI): domain Eukaryota; kingdom Metazoa; phylum Chordata; class Mammalia; order Artiodactyla; family Suidae; genus Phacochoerus; species Phacochoerus africanus. The sequence goes on from NC_062552.1 coordinate 123,962,267, forward strand.
CGGCATCTGGATGTTCCCAGCCTAGGGGTCCAATCGGAGGTACAGCCACCAGTCTACACCACAGCCACAGCAATGTGGGATCTGAGCCACGCCTGCAACCTACACCACAGCTCACGGCAACGCCGGATCATTAACCCACTGAGCAAGGCCAGGGATCGAACCCGCAACCTCATGGTTCCTAGTCGGATTCGTTAACCACTGCGCCACGACGGGAACTCCCCTGCTCCTTTATTCTTAAGAGCTAAGCCCACTCGTGGCAGACAAGTCAAACAGCTGGGGGGCCTACCAGCTGGGAGCCAGAGCAGCCAGGCTGGGGGCCTGCCTGGCCATGGACCTGGGCTCGGGGCACACAGGTGTATCTTCTCTCAGGCCCCTGCACGGGAGCCCCATGCTGCCCATCTCTCTTGTCCACGGTAGGCCTGAGCCTCTGTGCACCCACCCCCTTACTTCTTGGGGGTCCGAGATGCCTGGAAGAGGTGCTTGTGCGCCGTGTGCAGCACAGGGGGCCCAGACTCTGCTGAGCTGGGCTGCCCTCGGGGAGGGGGGGCTGCATTGTTAGAACCCGATTTTAAATTCATGCCTCCATTGTCAAGTGAGGAAAACTGATTTTTCACTTAAGAGGATCAGCAACATGGATACATGTGTGATTGTCTATTTCTGCTTTTCTTCCTTTCCCTCGTGTTCTGTATCCGTAATTTAAAATTTCACAGTCTCCTACGTGCCGGCTTCTCTGGGAGTCTGTTCAGATTTGTCTCAGATTCAGCAGGCACTAATTGAGCAGCTACTCTCTGCTTCTGGCCTGGCAGCCGGTGGCTACAGTGGGCGGGGGAGGAGCCGGCTGCCGTGTCAGCCGCAGGCGGCGCGTCACGCAGGCTCCCCTCCAACCAGCTGTGGGATCCTGGGCAGACCCTTCGCCTCTCTGGGCCCGCGTGTCCTCGTCTGCACCGTGGGGCTGTAATCCCGACCCCTGACGAGGTCCTGAGGATTCAGTGAGGTCACTTGGAAGCACCTAGCAATGGTTCACGGTACCTGCCGTCCTGGTGTTCTCAGATGATCGCCGCAGGGCCGTCCTTTCCACGAACCGGGGGTAATTGGCAGTCACGAGCTGCCTTCCGTTCTGCTAAAAGCTGAGTGGAGAGCGTACCCCTGCCCCAGCCAGGCAGCACGCCTGACCAAAATGTCGCGTGCCGGCTTTCGGCTGAGGATATTCTAGCCCGGCGTGATAACACGGGTCCTCCCAAGCCGATCAGAGGCTCAGATATACATTCCCCCGTGTCTTTGATTAATTTTTAAAAGGGAGAAATGAATTAATTATTGCCTGGTGAGTATGGATGCTCGGAATGTAGGGAAGAGTTGAGCAGGACCTTAGGAGATGCCTCGGCGGGGATCTCGCCCCGGGAGCCCCAGGAGCTGTCTGACGTCCCGTGATTCCCAGAAAACTGGCCAGTCCACACCCTCCGAGACAGAGGAAGGTGGCAGCTCTGGCCCCTTCCGGGGTGGCTGTTGGGGTGGGGTTTCCCCGGTCCCCCGGGCTCCTGGAGAGAGAGATGCTGTTGGCTGCTTCTCTACATGTGTCTCTCCCATGGCCCTCCCACAGGCCCGAGGCCCACAGACCCCCCCCCGCCCCCCGCCCTTGGCTACCTCTTGGGGATCGCCCCCAGGAGGGCTGTTCTGGGGTGGGGTAGGGGGAGGTCCCACTTCCGCTTGGACCTCTACAGGTGCCTCCAGCAGGAGTCCCAGGCAGTTCCGGGAGGTGCAGGGAGGGCCCCCACCCACCATGCTGACCTGTGCCCTCCCCCACAGCCCCCATGGATGGCGCTGTCCTCTCCAAGTTGTTCGAGGGACAGTCCTTCCTTCTGCTCCCCCCACTCCTTTGGGCAAAAGGCCCGAGGGGCCCTGATGAGCCCTCACATGGGGTGCCTTGTCCTCTGGGCCTCTGATTCCCATCTCTCGGAAGCGCTGGACTCTGTGAAGAGGTCTGTACCCAGTAGACCCCCTCCCCCTCCCGCAGTGTAGCTGGGGCAGCTTGGCCGAGGCCTCCTGCCTGTGAGTGCCCAGCTTCCTCTCCTGTGGTGGGGGCTGGGGGGCTGGAGGCCCCAGATGATGGCTGTTCCCACCTGCTGACTCCCCATTGTCCAAGAGCTGCTCACTGTAGATCCTTTCATCAGGGATCCTTCAGACACTCATCCAATACCTGCTGGGTGGCAGGTGGCCACGGGATGGAGGGGAATGAGGCTCATCCCTGAACTGAGCCCTGAGCGCACAGTCAAGGAGAGGGGACAGAATTGGACAGTTAGAGTGCAGTTTGATTATAGCTGAGGATTCTGCTTGGCACTTTTGGGAGGCTTGGTTGGCAGAAGGTTTTGATGGATGCACAGGAGTTTTCTAGGCAGCAAGTCAGGATAAGGAATTCTAGGCGTAGGGAATGCACCGAGGCACAGAGACCTGAAAGGGCTTGACAGGTGAGGGAATGGTGAGGAGTCTGTGTGGCTAGAGCACACACAGGGTGTATGAGTGTGTAATTCGCTGTGTGTGTGTGTGTGTGTAAATAAGGGTTAGGAATCCAAGTTAGCCTGGCTCTCAGTGCCGGGCTTCTACCCTGACTATGTTTAGGTAGTGACCCAGGGCTGGACAGCTCAAGGGCCGCTTTAGAGATAGCTCTCCCCAGGCATGCAGATACCCCAGTGCTCACGACGTTGCCTTTAAGGAAGGCTCAGGGCCGAGGCTGGTCCTCTGGGAGCCTGAGCCAGCCCATCAGTCATACCTAAAGGTAAAAGGGAGAGGTGTCCTCCTTTAGCATATGGTTATTAAAGCACGCCATCTTTAAGCCTCATTAAAGAGTGTTAAATGCTAATGAATTTAGAGAAGGGCGTCTTGGGGCCTCTGTTTCCTTGGAAACGTTTGAGAGCAGGTGCTTTATAATGAGCTGTACCTATTTTAAAAGTGAGCCACGAGGCCCACTTTGATAGGCTGGATCTCAGATGCTGATGGGTAAGTGTGAACAAAGCCGGTGGAGGCCAGTGGAGATGCTTTGTGCTTTCTGAAATATCATTCTCTGGTGGTTTCTATAGAAACCACTGGCACCTGGGTAGGAGAATTGCCGCGCTCGGGAGTCTCATTTACGCAACACAGCGATGCCTCCAGCCTCGGCAGCTCGGCCCCAGGCTCTGAAGACCACTGGAGTCCTGTTGGCAGAGTGGGACTGGACAAAACGGGACAGATGTATGCTGCTGTAGCTGTAATTTTGCTTTAATTATGTCTGTTTTATACCTGCTGCCTGATTTCGGCTGGTTCCCACTCTGCTGATTATTTCAGGCCCCACAGATGATAAGAAGAATTAACATTTGCGGAGCTCATTTCTCCCCACAGAGCACTTTAAAGAAACTTTTTATTATTGAAGCATTTAAGTATATATCAAAGTAGAGAAACTGTTTGACGAACGTCTAGCACCCTGTTTAAACAATTACAAACATATGGCCAGGCTTCTCTTTTCTATAACTTCACCCATTTTCCCAACAGCCTCCCCCTCCCTGCCTCCCCTGCTGGATTATTTTGAAGCAAATCTCAGAAACATGCGAGTAGTTCATTTGCAACACACTTTCCTTTCTTTAAAAGATAAGGCCTGAAAAAGATTATTATAACACCATTGTCCCTTCCAACAGTTTAGCAGTAATTCCTTAATCTTGTCAAATATTCACTCCATCTTCAAGTTTCCCTGATTGCCTCCTACTTTTAAATAATGTTTAAACAGTTGCCTTGTTCAAATTAGGATCTAAACATTTGGTTGAGAAATCTCTTAAGTCTTGTTTAATCTCTGGGTTTCTCCCCTTTGTTTTCCTTGCAGCTTACTTATTGGGGAATAAATTGGTTGTCGGGCCTTCATTTTCCTCGCTGCATCCCCTGTGGTGTCATTTAACATATCCTCTGTTCCCCGTATGTCTTATAAGGGATCATTAAGGCCAGACAGTGCTTCTCAGGCTGTGATACGAACGCAGGTCACCTGGGGAGCTTGTTACTCTGATTCTGACTCAGTAGGTCTGGAGTGGGGCCAGAGAAGATGCATTTCTAACAAGTCCCCAGGTAATACCTATGGTAGGGGCTTGATAAGATTCAGGGATTTTTTTTTTTTCCTTTTCTTTTTCAAGACTATTTTGATTAGATTTAGGCTCAGTTTTTTGTTTTTTTGGTTTTTTTTCAGAAGACCAGGTCACAGGTAGTGATGCCTGCTCTCATCAGGAGGCAGCTCCTGTCTGGTAGAACCACTTTTGATGATGCCATGATTGGGCAGGAAGTGCAGGTGTCATCTGCCTGGTGCCTCATTTATGAAGTCCTCATCAGCTTTTCGTGCAGTGGTCTCAGTAGTTACTAAGGATCATTGTCTAGATCTGTGAATCCATGCATTCAAGATACTGGACTACGTCCATAACGAAAGCTTTGCTTTCAGACTTTGCTACCCTGAGGACAGGAAAGGCAGGAGGAAAGCTTGAGTCTTTTCCTTTGTTTACAAGTTTTTAGAATAATGGGTTGCTTCCCTAGCATCTCTGAAGGTACCCAGTTAGGGTTCTGTGAGTGTGGGGCATGTTTTTTTTGTTTGTTTTTTTTTTGTTTGGTGTAATTATGAACTTTTGGACTTATGACATATTTGATATGTCTCAGTTAGTTGGGCACCCAAACTGTCCTGTAGTTGGTGGGCGAGCTTCTTTAAGTAGGCTCCAGAGTCTTTTTTTTTTTTTTTTATTGACTTAACCAAGATATAACGTAGTACAATTAACTGCCCCCGTTAGCGTTCACGAATCAGTTAGTTTTGACGGATATATACATTGTGAAGCCACCACTACAGTCAAGATACAGAACATTTTTCCATCACCCAAGAGTTCCCTCCTGCCCCTTTGCAGTAAGTCCTTTCTTCTACTCCAGCCCTAGGCGACTACTGGCCTACATCTTTTTTTTTTTTTCTTTTTGCCTTTTCTAGAGTCGCACCCGTGGCATATGGAGGTTCCCAGGCTAGGGGTCTAATCGGAGCTGTAGCCGCCGGCCTATGCCAGAGTCCACAGCAACACCAGATCCGAGCCGTGTCTGCGACCTACACCACAGCTCACGGCAATGCCGGATCCTTAACCCACTGAGCGAGGCCAGGGATCGAACCTGCAACCTCATGGTTGCTAGTCAGATTCGTTCTCCACCAAGCCACGACAGAAACTCCTGGCCTATGTTGTGTCAGTACAGAGCAGTTTGCATTTGTCTGGACTTTTCTATAAATGGAGTCATTCAGTAGATACTCTTTTGTATCTGGCTTCGTTCCGCATAATTGTTTAGGGTTCAGCCACGTCGTTAGATGTATCTCGTTCCTTTTTATTGCCGAGCAGTAGTCCATTGAATGAATATATCTGTTTGTTTCTCCATTTGCCTGCGGATGGCCTTTTTAGGTGGTCTCTAGTTTTTGGCTCTTATAAATGTAGCTGCTGTGAACGAGTCTTTGTGTGGATATATATTTTCATTTCTCTTGGGTAAATAACTGAGTGTAATTGTTGAGTGGTATCGAATATGTGTATTTAAATTTATAAGAAATTGTGAAACTGTTTCCTAAGTGGTTGTACCATTTTGCATTCCCATTAGCAGTGTAGGAGAGTTTCCATTGCCCCCCGACCCCCAACACTTGGTATTGTCCGTCTTTGCCATTTTAGCCACTGTAGGCTTGTGTTGCGATATCTGATTGTGGCTTTGATTTCATTTCCCAGATGATTAATGAGGCTGCTCATCTTTTCACGGGTTTATCAACTATTTGAGTATCGTATTTTGTGAAGGCTCGTCAGATTCTTTGCCTGTTTAAGATGAGGCGAATGATGTGGAAGTTCTAGGAGGTCTTTGTGTATTGTCTCCCATCCATGGCGTTTTGTATTCTAGCTAAGAAATCTCTGCCCACCCAAGTTGCAAACATTTTCTTCTGTGTTTTCTTATGGAAATTCTGTAATTTTTGGCTTGTGTTTTAGGTCTGTGATCCATTTTGAGTTCATTGTTGTGTATGCTATGAGGTAAGGTTTATTTATTTCTTGTCTTCTCAGTTGTCTTAGCACTCTTTGTTGAAAATACAGTTCTTTCTCCATTAGATCGTATTTGGCTCTCTGTTTGGAAACCAGTTGGCCATGTAAGCACGGATCGCTTTCTGGGCTCTCAGTTCTGCTCCATTGACTGACATATCTATCCTTCCCTCCACACCAGACTCTCTGGGTTTCTGTAGCTGTACAGAAATTCTTGAAATCGGACTGCACGAGCCTCCAGCTTTGTTTTTCTTTTCCAACATTTTCTGTCTATTTTAAGTTCTTCATTGTCCCATTTCAGTTTTATGATTTTTTCTCTCCCTGTTTTTTTTTCTTTTTAGGTTGCACCTGCAGTATATGGAAGTTCCCAGGCCAGGGGTTGAATCGGAGCTGCAGCTGCTGGCCTACACCACAGCCACGGCAACACAGGATCCGAGCCATGTCTGCGACCTACACCACAGCCCACGGCGACAACAGATCTTTAACCCACTGAGTGAGAGCAGGGATTGAACCCGCGTCCTCATGGATGCTAGTTGGGTTCGTTACTGCTGAGGCACCACGGGAACTTCCTCAATTTTATAATTTTATAATCACTTTGTCAATTTCTACAAAAAAGTGACTGCTAATATTTTTTTAACATTTTATTTTATTGAAGTATAGTTGGCTTACAATGTTGTGTTAATTTCTGCTGTACAGCAAAGTGATCCAGTTACACACACAAACACACATTCTTTTTCAGATTCTTTCCCACTGTGGTCTATCCCAGGACATTGAACATAGTTCCCTATGCTCTACAGTAGTAGGGCCTCATCGTTTATTCATATGATAGTTTGTATCTGCTAATCCCAAACTCCCAATTCATCTCTCAGTGTAATTCACCCTATTAATTTAATCTAGGAGATTGATTCGTTTATAAATTTGGCAACCACAAGTCTGTTCTCTATGTCTATGAGTCTGTCTCTGTTTCATAGATAGTTTCATTTGTGTCAATTTATATTCCATATGTAAGTGATAGTATATGGTAATTGTCTTTCTTTTTCTGACTTACTTCACTTAGCATGATAATCTCCAGGGCTATGCCCATTGCTGCAAATGGCATTATTTTGTTCTTTTTTATGGCTAATATTCCATTACACACACACACACACACACACACACACACACCCCACATCTTCATTATCCATTCATCTGTTGATGGACATTTAGGTTGTTTCCATGTCTTGCCTACTGTAAACAGTCCTGCTGGTATTTTGATGGGGATTATGTTTAATTTATGGATCGATTTCAGGAGAATTGACATCTTAACAATATTGAGACTTGTGGCCTATGAGCATTATATCTCTCCATTTTAGTTTCTCTCAGCAGTGTTTTGTAGTTTCCAGTGTTCAGATATTTCTCATATTGTATTAAATTTATTCCTCAGTATTTCATGGTTTTGGATACTACTGTGAATGCATTTTTTTTAAATTTCATTTTCCAATTATTTGTTGCTCGTGTATAGAAATAACGCTGATTTTCTCATTTGACCGTGTATACTGTGTGACCTTAATAAGTTAACTTCTTAGTCCTAGCAGATTTTTTCAGAGATTGCTTAGGAATTTTCATGTACATGATCATGTTGTCTGCAAATAATACAATTTCATAGCTTTCTTTCCACAGTGTACGCATTTCTATCTTTTTCTTATCATGTTGCAATGGCTCACACCTCCAGTACAGTGTTGAATAAAAATAGTGAGAATAAACATCCTTGTCTTGTTTCTGATCTTATGGAAAGCACTCATTCTTTTACCACTAAGAATAATGTTAAATGTGGGCTTTTTGAGATATCTTAAATTGATTTCAGGGAGTTACCTTCTGGTCTTAGCTTTCTGAAAGTTTTTTTTTTTTTTATCATATATTTGTGTGGAGTTTTGTCAAATGATTTTACCACATCCATATTTTTTTCTAGATTAAATTAATAGGGTGAATTACATTATGTTTTAAAAAACCCATAGTATTTCTTGGATAAACCCTACTTGGTCATGATATATTGTCCTTTTTCTATATGGTTTGATTCTACTTGCTAATAATTTGTTAAGGAATTTATATCTATGAGAATTAGGCTTATACTTTTTTCTTATGTTGTCTTTGATTTTGATGTACGGTTAATATTGGCCTCAAAAAAATGAATTGAGAAGTATTCTCGTCTCATATTCCTTCTGAATGTCGATGTTGGACTGATGTTATTTCTCTCTTAATATCTGACAGAATTCACCAGTGGAGGAGTTCCCGTCGTGGTGCAGTGGTTAACGAATCCGACTAGGAATCATGAGGTTGCGGGTTCGATCCCTGCCCTTGCTCAGTGGGTTAAGGATCCGGCATTGCTGTGAGCTGTGGTGTAGGTTGCAGACGCGGCTTGGAACCTGCGTTGCTGTGGCTGTGGTGTAGGCTGGTGGCTACAGCTCCGATTCGACCCCTAGCCTGGGAACCTCCATATGCCACAGGAGCGGCCCAAGAAATAGCTAAAAGACAAAAAAAAAAGTATATATAGGGCTATTCACATATTCTATCTTTTCTTCACTCTTCTGACTTTTTCCCCCAAGTCATTTGTCTATTTCATCTAAGTTATCAAATTTGTTGGCCTAAAATTACTCTTACCATTATTTCTATCAATTTTTTTAATTGGCTGTAGGATCTTCGTTTCCTCCTGTCAACCTGAGTATCAAAATCCTGTTGTTACCCTTCAGCCTGAAAACTTCCTGTATGACATTTCCTGTAGTACAGGTTTGCTGACTGTGAATTCTCTGTTTTTATCAAAAAAAGTCTTTATTTTGCCTTGATGTTTTTCCTCCATGTCAGCCCTTTAAAAATACCTTTATAGAAGTACAGTTGACCTATCGTGGTAAACTGCACACACTTGAAGTTTTTTTTTGTTTTTTTTTTTGTCTTTTTTGCTATTTCTTGGGCCGCTCCCGCGGCATATGGAGGTTCCCAGGCTAGGGGTCTAATCGGAGCTGTAGCTGCCGGCCTACGCTAGAGCCACAGCAAGGATCCGAGCCGTGTCTGCAACCTACACCACAGCTCACGGCAACGCCGGATCCTTAACCCACTGAGCAAGGGCAGGGACCGAACCCGCAACCTCATGGTTCCTAGTCGGATTCGTTCACCACTGCGCCACGACGGGAACGCCACACACTTGAAGTTTTGAGAAGTTTTGATATGTGCATACGTGTAGGAAACCATTGTGATAATCAAGGTGACTGATTAATGATAATATGTCCGTAACCTTCAGAGGCCTTGGGGCCTCTTCAGAATGCCTTCCTCCTACCCGTACGCTGATTTGTTGCCTGTCATTATAGGTTAGTTTCCACCTTCCAGAATGTTTGTGTAAATATGGTCATACGATAGGGACTCTTTTTTGCATGACGTTTTTCCCATGCAGCATAATTATTGGGGGATGGATCCATGTTGTGGCGTGCATCCATAGCAGTCCATTCCTTCGTATTGCTACGTAGTAGTCCATGGTAGGGATATGCCACACTTTATCCTTTTACCGGTTGGTGGACACGGGGTTGTTTCTAGTTTTTAGTTATTATAAATCAAGTGAACGTTCACGTACAAGCCTTTGCATAGACATGCTTTCGTTTCTTTAGGTGTTTGGGACTGAACTTGTTTCCCCCACAGAATTCATATGTTGAAGCCCTAAGCCCTGATTGTGACTGTATTTGGACATGGGGCCTTTGAAGAGATAATTAAGGTTAAATGAGGTCTGAAGAGTGAGGCCCGAATGCAGTAGGGCTGGTAAGAAGAGGAAGGGTCACCAGCACTTAGAGAAAAGGTGACATGGGAACACAGCAAGAAGGTACCATCATTAAGCCAAGAAAGAGGCCTCACCAGAAAACAACCCTGCTGGCACCTCGACCTTAGACGTCCAGCCTCCAGCACTGTGAGAAAACAAATATCTGTTGTATAAGCCCCCCAGTTTGTGGCACTTGTTATGGCAGCCTGAGCTGACCCAGACTTGGATAAATACCTAGGATTGGAATGTCTGGGTCATGTGCTGGTGTGTGTTTAACTTTTAAAGAGACTGCAGGTTTTCCAGGTCATTGCACGGTTTCACATTCCCCCCAGCATTGCGTGAGAGTTCCATGGCTCTGTGTCTTAGCCGACATTTGGTGTGGTCAATCTTTCCAATTTCAGACATTCTAAAATGTGTATAGTATGGTACCTCACTGTGGTTTTAATTTGCACTTCCCTAATAACTAACAACGTTGAAAATGTTTTCATAAGCTTATTTGCCATCTGTTTATTTTTCGATGAAGCGTCTATTCAGATTTTTTGCTCATTTAAAAAATCAGATTGTTTGTTTTTGTACTACTGAGTTTTGAGAGTTCTTTATATTTAGAATATAAAACGTTTATCACATATGTGATTTGCAAATACCTCCTCACAGCCTACGCATTGCATTTTCAGTCTCACAACAGTTTTCTTTTTTCAAGAGCAGATTTTAAAAGTTCTGCTAAAGTCCAGTTTATCACCATTTCTTATTGGTGTCCAATCTAAGTAAACTTTGCCGAATCCTAAGGCCACATATATTTGCTCCTCTTTCCGTCCAGAAGTCACATAGTTTTGGGCTTTCTATTAGTCTGTGGTCCATTTCGTATTAATTTTTTTTTATATGCTGCAAGGTTTATATGGATGGAAGTTAATGTTTTGCATAAGGATATTCAGTATTCCTGCACCGTTTGTTGAAAATGCTATCTCTGCCTTTATACGTCAGTGGGAAATCAGTTGACTCAGTGTGGGTGCGTCTCTTTGTCCTCTCTCTTCTCCTCCATTGTTTTCTTTGTCTCTTTCTACATCAATACCCCATTGTTTTCACCATTGTAGTCTTACAATGGGTCTTAAAATCAGGTAGTGTAAGTCTTCCAATTTTTTTCTTTCCCAAAATTGTTTTGACTATTCTAGGTTCTTTGCATTTACATTTCAATTTTACAGTCACTTTTGTCAATTTTTACAAAAAAGCCTGCTTGAACTTTGAATGATACTGCATTCAGTCTTCAGATGAGTTTGGGGGAGTGTTGAATTCTTAACAATTTTAGGTCTTCCAATACATAAGCATAGTATATTTCTCCATACATTTAAACCTTTATTTCCTCTCACCAACGTTTTGTAATTTCATTGTACAACTCCTGCGCATTGTTTTGGTTAGATTTATCTGCCAGTATTAATGTTTTTATGCTATTGTAAGTAGCGGCTTAAAATGTCCACGTCTGGTTATACATTCCTAGATTATAGAAATATAGTGGATATTTTTATATTTGCCTGGACTTCTGCAGCTTTGTAAAGCTCATTTATTAGTTCTCGTCGCCTCTTTGTAGATTCTATTGGATTTTCTGCAAAGACGGTCCTGTCAAATGTGGGTACAGGCAGCTCTAATTCGTCTTTTCTAATGGGAGAGAACTTCCTCTTTCCTCTTTTACCTCCTGGCAGTGTCTTGAACCTCTAGAACAGTGTTTGTTTACTTAGAAGGGGTGGGAATGGACGTCCTTGCCTCGTTTTAAGTCTTAGAGGAGCAGTATTCATTCTTTTTCTGGTGACATATGATGTCAACTGTAGTTTGTTTTGGTAGATGTCCCTATCAGCTTGAGGACAGTTCCTTTTACTCCTAGGTTGTTGAGAGTTTCTATCCTGAGTGAAGGTTGGATTTTGTCAAATGACTTTCTCATGTCCATTGAAGGGATAGTGTGGTTTTTTCATTTTGTTAATATGGTGAATTTTTGTGATAGATTTTTAATTATTAAAACAACCTTACGTTACTGGGATAAATCTCACTTGATTATGATGTGTTATCCTCTTTATATAACTTGGGATTCTATTAGCTAAAATGTGTTAAGAATTTTTATATTCCTGAGGGGTTGATCTGTACTTTACTTCTCTTATGATGTCTTGTTTTGGCATCAGAGTAATTCTGGCCTCATAAAATAACTTGGGAAGTCTTCCTTTCTCTTCAGTCTTCTGGAAGAGTTTGCTTATAGTTGATATTATTTCTTCCATACATGTTTGCTAGAATTGTCTAGTGATGAAGCTGTCTTGGCTTGAAATTTTCTTTGTGGGAAGATTTGAAACTGTAAATAAAATTTATTTAGTAAATAGAGGGTTATTCCAATTTTATGTTTCTCTTTGAGTGACTTTTGGTAGTTTGTATCCATTTCATCAAAGTTATCTATCTTTTTGGCATAAAGTTTTACTAATATTTTAATTATTTTAAAATAGCTATATAATCTGTAGAGATGTCACCTCATTCTTTCATTCCTAATATTGGTAATTTGTGTCTTTTCTCTCTCCTCTGATCATTCTGGATATTTATTGATTTTTTGATCTTTTTTAAGTACAGATTTTTGTATCCACTTCTTTCCTTTTAAAAAGTTATCAATTTCCTTTTTAAACTTGTTTTTTCTGCTTAAAACTTGAGTTAATCTTCTTTTTTTCGAATTTTTTCCAAGTGGAAGTTGAGGTCATTGTTTTGGGACTTTTATTCTTTCTTCTTCTTCTCTATTCAATGCTATTAATTCTCCTGTAGGTTTTGTAGCTGCATTATACAACAGTTGATACATGGTTTTTCATTTTTCATTTTCATTTAGTTAAAAATACTCTCTAATTGCATTTTTTATTTCTTCTTCATCTATGGATAGGAGTGTTTAGATTACAACTACTTGAGAATTTTCCATATATTTGTTAGTGATTTCTAATTTAACTCTCTTGTGTTCACAAAACATGCATTGTATGTATTGAAACTTGTTTGTTGTCCTATAACATAGTCTAGTTTGGTAAACATTGTGTGTGCACTTGGAAGTAATGTATATTCTGCTGTGTTGGGTGCAGCATTCTAAGAATGTCAATTATCCTAAGTTGGTTGATAGTGTTATTCAAGTACCCTATACCCTTTCTGATCGTTCTTTGTATTTTATTAGTTATGAGCAGCTAGTTGAAATTTGTGACTATAAGAGTGAATTTGTCTTAATTACTTTTTAAGTTCTATTAGTTTTCCTTCATTTATTTTGAAGTTCTGTTAGCAGGTGCATAAACATTTGGGATTGTTATGTTCTCCTGACGAATTGCCTCTTTTATTATTGTGAAAAGACCCTTTTATCCCTGATAATATCCTTTACTCTGAATCTACTCTGCCTGTTATTAACAGGCATTCCTGATTTATTTTGGTTACTGTTAGCCTGGTATATCTTTTTCCCATCTTTTTGCTTTAACCTATTTGTGTTTTTATTTTTAAAACATGTTTCTTATGCACACCATTTGGTTGGGTATTGCTCTTTCATTTTAATTCTATGTAGCAATTTTTTCCATTGACTACTGTATTTTTCCTGTTTTAATTTAGTGTAATTATTGATGTGGCTAGGTTTAAGTATACCATCTTGCTATTGTTTTATGTTTGTTCTATTTATTATTTTTCTCCTCCCCCCCTTCTCTTGGATTCATTGACTCTTTTTTTTAGTGTGTGATTTTTGTCTTATCTCCTTTGTTGCTTTATTATCTGTAAATTTGTATTGTGGTTTATTTTTAGTGGTTGCTTTAGGGTTTGTAGTATACATTTTTATCTTATCGGTCTACCTCCAAATCATATTATAACTCTTCTTTTTTATTGTATGAGGATCTTAGAGCAACATACAGATTTTCAATTTTACCTCTCAGGGTCTTTGTGTTATTGTTGGCATAAATTTTACTTATACATTTATTACAATCCCCATAATATATTGTTACTATTTTTGCTGAAAACTAAATTATTTTTAAAATATTTTAATAATAGGAAAGTATTTTATATTTCCCTTTATATTTGCTATTTCCATTGCTTTTCCTTTTTCTTTTTTCTTTTTCTGTCTTTTTAGGGCCACACACACAGCATATGGAAGTTACCAGGCTAGGGGTGGAATCAGAGCTGCAGCTGCTGACCTACATCATAGCCACAGCAATGCGGGATCCACATATAAGTGTATCATCTGTAGGATATTTTTGCTGTCTATAAAATTCTAGATTGATAATCCTTTCCTTTACCATTTTCAATATATTCCACTACCGTTAACCTCCATAGTTTCTCACGAGAAATCCACAATATTTTAAATTGTTGTTTATATAATCCTTCATTATTTCCCCCGAGTGCTTTCAAGACTTTTTCGTTTTTTTTATTACTCAATGAATTTATTATATTTATAGTTGTACAATGATCATCACAACCCAATTTTATAGCATTTCCGTCCCAAACTCCTAGTGTATCCCACTCCCCGCCCCCCCCCCCCCCCCCCCCCCCCCCGCCCCGCAACCTGTCTTCTTTGGAAACCATAAGTTTTTCGAAGTCTGTGTGTGAGTCAGTATCTGTTCTGCAAACAAGTTCAGTCTGTCCTTTTTTCAGATTCCACATGTCAGTGATAGCACTTGATGGTGTCTCACTGTCTGACTGACTTCACTTAGCATGATAATTTCTAGATCCATCCATGTTGTTGTAAATGCCGAATTTCTTTCCTTTGAATGGCTGAGTCATAGTCCATTGTGTATATGTACCACATCTTCTTGATCCACTCCTCTGTCGATGGACATTTGTTTCCATGTCTTGGCTGTTGCAAATAGTGCTGCAGTGAACATCGGAGTACATGTGTCTTTACGAGTCATGGTTTTCTCTGGATAGATGCCCAGGAGTGGGATTGCTGGATCAAATGGTAGTTCTATTTTTAGTTTTCTGAGGAATCTCCATACTGTTTTCCACAGTGGTTGCACCAATTTACAATCCCACCAACAGTGTAATAGGGTTCCTTTTTCTCCACACCCTCTCCAGCATTTATTGTTTGTAGACTTTTTGATGATAGCCATTCTGGCTGGTGTAAGGTGATACCTCGTAGTGGTTTTGATTTGCATTTCTCTAATAATGAGTGATGTTGAACATCCTTTCATGTGTTTTTTGGCCATCTGTATGTCTTCTTTGGAGAATTGTCTGTTTAGATCTTCTGCCCATTTTTTGAGAGGGTTGTTTGTTTTTTTCATATTGAGCAGTAGGAGGTATTGATAAATTTTGGAGATTAATCCCTTGTCAGTCAGTTCATTTGCAGATATTTTTCTACCATTCTGTGGGTTGTCTTTTTGTTTTGTTCAGGGTTTCCTTTGCTGTGCAGAAACTTTTAAGTTCAATTAAGTCCCATTTGTTTATTTTTGTTTTTACTGTCGTTACTCTAAGAGGTGGATCTGAGAAGATGTTGCTGTCATTTACGTCAGAGAGTGTTTGGCCTATGTTTTCCTCTAAGAGTTTTATAGCATCTGATCTTATATCTAGATCCATTTCGAGTTTATTTTTGTGTATGATGTTAGGGAGTGTTCTACTTTCATTCTTTCCCATGTGGCTGTCCAGTTTTCCCAGAGCCACTTATTGAATAGGCTGTCTTTTCTCCATTGTATATTCTTGCCTCCTTTGTCATAGATTAGTTGACTGTAGGTGCGTGGGCTTAATTCTGGGCTTTCTATCCTGTTCCACTGATCTATATTTCTGTCTTTGTGCCAGTACCACATGGTTTTGATGACTGTTGCTTTATAGTATAGTCTGAAGTCCAGGAGCCTGATTCCTCCAGCTCCATTTTTCTTTTTCAGGATGTTTTTGGCTATTCTGGGTCTTTTGTGCTTCCAAACAAACTTTAAAATATTTTGTTCGAGTTCCATGAAAAATGTCCTTGGTAATTTGATAGGGATTGCATTGAATCTGTATATTGCCTTAGGTAGTATAGTCATTTTGACAATATTAATTCTTCCAATCCAAGAGCATGGTATGTCTTTCCATCTATTTGTGTCATCTTTGATTTCTTTCATCAGCGTCTTATAGTTTTCAGAGTACAGGTCTTTTGTCTCTTTAGGTAGGTTTACTCCTAGGTATTTGATTCTTTTGGATGCGATGGTAAATGGGATTGCTTCCCTAATTTCTCTTTCTGATCTTTCATTGTTAGTGTATCGAAATGCCGTCAATTTCTGTGTGTTAATTTTGTATTCTACAACTTTGCCAAATTTGTGGATGAGCTCTAACAGTTTTCTGGTAGAGTCTTTAGGATTCTATAGGTATATTATCATGTCATCTGCAAATATCGATAGTTTTATTTCTTCCTTTCCAATTTGGATTCCTTTTATCTCTTTTTCTTCTCTGATTGCTGTGGCTAGGACTTCCAAAACTATGTTGAGGAGTAGTGGTGAGAGCAGACATCCTTGTCTTGTTCCTGATCTCAGCAGGAATTCTTTCAGCTTTTCACCATTGAGAATGATGTTTGCTGTGGGTTTGTCATATATGGCCTTTACGATGTTGAGGTAGGTTCCCTCTATGCCCACTTTCTGAAGGGTTTTCATCAGAAATGGGTGTTGGATTTTGTCAAAGGCTTTTTCTGCATCTATTGAGAGGATCCTATGGTTTTTATTCTTCAGTTTGTTAATGTGGTGTATCACACTGCTGGATTTGTGGATATTGAAGAACCCTTGGGATAAATCCCACTTGATCATGCTGTACAATCCTTTTAATGTATTGTTGGATGGAGTTTGCTAGTATTTTGTTGAGTATTTTTGCATTGATGTTCATTAGTGGAATTGGCCTGTAGTTTTCTTTTTTTGTGGTATCTTTGTCTGGTTTTGGTATCAGGGTAATGGTGGCCTCATAGAATGAGTTTGAGAGTGTCCCTTCCTTTGCGATTTTCTGGAATAGTTTCATAAGGATAGGTGTTAGCTCTTCTCTAAATATTTGATAGAATTCACCTGTGAAGCCATCTGGTCCTGGACTTTTGTTTGTTGGAAGTTTATTGATCACAGTTTCAATTTCAGTTCTTGTGATGGGTCCATTCATCTTTTCTATTTCATCTTGGTTTAGTCTTGGAAGATTGTACTTTTCTAAGAATTTGTCCATTTCTTCTAGGTTTTCCATTTTATTGGTGTATAGTTGCATATAGTAGTCTCTTGTGATCCTCTGTATTTCTGTGATGTCCATTCTTACTTTTCCTTTTTCATTTCTAATTTTATTGATTTGAATCCTCTCTCTTTTTTTCTTGATAAGTCTGGCTAGGGGTTTATCAATTTTGTTGATCTTTTCAAAGAACCAGCTTTTTGTTTCGTTGATCTTTTCTATGGTTTTCTTCATTTCTATTTCATTGATTTCTGCTCTGATCTTTATGATTTCTTTCCTTCTGCTAACTTTAGGTCTTGTCTGTTCTTCTCTCTCAAGCTGCTTTAGATGTAAAGTTAGCTTGTTTATTTGAGCTTTTTCTTGTTTCCTGAAGTGGGCTTGTATTGCTATAAACTTTCCTCTTAGAACGGCTTTTGATGCATCTCATAGGTTTTGGAGTGTCGTATCTTTGTTGTCATTTGCTTCTAGGTATTTTTACATTTCCTCTTTGATTTCTTCAGTGATTCATTGATTGTTTAGTAGCATGCTGTTTAGTCTCCACGTGTTTGTGTTTTTTGCAGATTTTTTCTTGTTGTTGATTTCCAGTCGTATAGCATTGTGGTTGGAAAAGATGCTTGATGTGATTTCAGTTTTCTTAAAGTTACCAAGGTTTGATTTGTAGACCAGGACATGATCAATCTTAGAGAATGTTCCATGTGCACTTGAGAAGAATGTGTATTGTCTTGCTTTTGGATGGAATGTCCTATAAATATCTATTAACTCCATCTGGTCTAATGCTTCATTCAGGGCCTGTGTTTCCTTATTGATTTTCTGTCTGGATGATCTGTCCATTGCTGCAAGTGGGGTGTTAGAGTCCCCCACTATGATTGTGTTATTGTCGATTTGTCCTTTTAAGGTTGTTAGCAATTGCCTTATATATTGTGGTGAACCTATGTTGGGTGTGTAGATATTTAAAATTTTTATATCTTCTTCTTGGATTGATCCTTTGATCATTATGTAGTGACCTTCCTTGTCTCTTAAAATATTCTTCATTTGAAAGTCTCTTTTGCCTGATATGAGTATTGCTACTCCAGTTTTCTTTTGATTCCCATTTGCATGGGATATTTTCTTCCAGCCCCTCACTTTCAATCTGTATGTGTCCCTAGAAGTGAAGTGGGTCTCTTGAAGACAGCATAAATATGGGTCTTGTTTTTGTAAACATTCAGCCAGTCTATGTCTTTTGGTTGGGGTGTTTATTCCATTAACATTTAAGGTAATTATTGATATGTATATTCTTATTGCCATTTTATTAATTGCTTTGGATTTGTTTTTGTTGCTTTTTTTTCCCTACCTTCTTCTCTTGTTCTCTCCTCTTCTGGTTTGATGACTATCTTTAGTGTTTGTATTTGAGTTGATTTTTCTTATTTCTTTGTGTATCAATTGTAGATTTTTGGTTTGCAGTTACTCTGAAGTTTTGATATAAGAGTCTATATATATATGAGATTGTGTTATGTTGTTGGTCTCTTAATTGCAAGTGCATCTCTAGTGTCCTGCATTTGTACCCTCCTTTTCTCACGATTTCTGATTTTGGTGGTGTAATTGTGTGTGGATGATTTCGTATGTTTACTGTATATATACCTTTACTGGTGAGCCTTGTCATTTGTGGTATTTTTGTTTCTGGTTGTGGCCTTTTCTTTTCTGCCTAGAGAAGTTCCTTTAGTATTTGTCATAAAGCTGGTTTAGTATTGCTGAGTTCTCTTAGCTTTTGCTTATCTGCGAAGCTTTTGATTTCTCCTTCAAATCTGAATGAGAGCCTTTCTGGGTAAAGCAATCTTGATTGGAGGTTTTTTCCTTTTATCACTTTAAATATATCATGCCACCCCCTTCTGGCCTGCAGAGTTTCTGCTGAAAAATCTGCTGATAACCTTATCAGGGTTCCCTTGTATGTCATTTGTTTCTTTTCCCTAGCTGCTTTGAATATTTTCTCATTGTCTTTGATTTTGGTCAGCTTGATTAATATGTGTCTTGGGGTATTCCTCCTTGGGTTTATTTTATATGGTACTCGTTGCACTTCCTGGATTTGAGTGAGTGGTTCCTTTTCCATGTTGGGGAAGTTTTTGGCTATTATCTCTTGGAATATTTTTTTCTGTCCCTTTCTCTCTCTCTTGTCCTTCTGGCATCCCTATAATATGGATGTTGGTGTGTTTAACGTCCCAGAGTTCTCTGAGACTCTTTTCATTTGTTTTCAATCTTTTTTCTCTTTTCTGTTCTGCATCTGTGATTTCCACTAATCTGTCCTCCACCTCACTTATTTGTTCTTCTGCCCCCTGTATTCTGCTGTTGGCTGTTTCTAGTGCATTTTTTATTTCAGTTATTGTATTTTGCATCTCTTCTTGTTTAGGTTTTATATCTTGTATTGCTTTGCTCAGTGTTTCCTGTAAATTATCCATCTTTGCCTACAGTTTGTTTCCAATGTCTTGCATCATCTTCAGCATCAACAGTCTAAGGTCTTTTTCCTGGATGCTGAGAATCTCCTGATCACTTAGCTATTTTTCTGGGTTTTTTTCTTTCTCCCTTATCTGAGTTATAGTTCTCTGCCTTTTCATTTTTATAGGTTTTTGGTGTGATGACATTTTTATCGATAATAGAGTTGTAGTCTCTCTTACTTCTGGTGTCTGCCCCCGTTGTGGCTGAAGTTGGTACAAGGGCTTGCTGTAGGCTTCCTGATGGAAGGTGCCCCCTGGTAGGTGGAGCTGATTCCTATCCCTCTGGTGGGTGGGGCTTTGTCTCTGGGTGAGATTAGAGGCAGCTGTGTGCCTGGGGGGTCTCTAGGCAGCCTGTTTACTGATGGGCAGGGCTGTGATCCCACCTGGATTGTTGTTTGGTCTAGGGCTTCTCAGCGCTGATTGGTGGGGCCAAATTTTCCAAAAATGGCCACCTCCAGAGACATGCATGCTGGTGAATATTCCCAAGAGCTTTGCTTCTGACGCCCTTCCCCCCACAACAAGCCACATTCACCCCTGTTTTCCCAGGAGGTCCTCCAAGAACTGCAGTCAGGTTTGACCCAGATTCCTATGGAGACTTTGCTTTGCCCTGGGACCCAGTGCACATGAAAGTCTGTGTGCACCTTTTAAGAATGGGGTCTCTGTTTTCCCCAGTCCCGTGGAGCTCCTGCATGCATGCCCACTGGCCTTCAATGTCAGATGCTCTGGGGGCTCTTTCTCCCAATGCCAGATCCCCAAGCATGGGGATTTGATGTGGGACTCAGAACTCTCACTCCTGTAAATGAGTCTCTGTGATACAGTTACGTTCCAGTCCATGGGGCTTCCCACCCAGGAGGTATGGGATTGCTTATATCATGTAATTGCCCCTCCTACCTCTTGATGTGGCCTCCTCTTTGTTTTCTGGAGTAGGATATCTTTTTGAAAGTTTCCGGTCCATTTGGTTGAAGATTGCTCAGCATTTGGTTGTAATTTTGTTGTTTTTAGGAGAGAAGTTGAACTCCAGTCCTTCTATTCTGCCATCTTAATCCTGTCTCTTCCATAACACTTGACTTGTTAACATCTTAATACTTTTGCTTTCTCTCTCTCTTTATTTCATTGTGTGTGTGTGTGTGTGTGTGTGTGTGTGTGTGTGTGTGTGTGTGTAGTGTATGAGAATAATGGCCACCAATGATGTCTACATTCTCATTCCTGGAGCCTAGGAATATATTTTGGTACATGGCAAGGAGGAATTAAAAATCTTCAAGACTTTTTCTTTGAGGTTTACAGCAGTTTGATTGTGGTGTGTCAGGCATTAGTTTTCAGTGATTTTTACCCTTTTTGTGGCTTGCAGAATCTCTTGACTCTTGTATTCCTTTTGCCGAATTTGGGCACTTTCACAGTCTATATATAGTTATATAGTGTATACACACACACTGCCCTCATTCCCCTCCCCTTAAGGAATTCTGTGAACAAAAAATATAAGTTTCTGATACTATCTCACAGGTTCCTAATGTTTTATTTATTTTTTTCTTTAGAAATTATCTCTATTGATTGAATTATCTCTATTGATCCTTTTTTTCCCACTGAGTCTTTCTTTTGTCAGTTCCATATTGTTATTAAAAACTTTTTTCTCAGTTCTTAAATTTCTACTTAAAAGTGCATGTATAGTTTCTATTTCTTTGTTGAGATCATCTAGCTCTTCATTTTAAGGGTGTTTATCTCATTGAGGGTTATTCTTTAACAGCTGTTTAAATATGTCTGATAATTCAAACATTGGGGTTATTTCAGGGTTGGCATCTATGGTTTCTCTTTTCTCATGGGTACTGTGTTTACATTTTCCTGGTTCTTTGTGTATCAAGTAATTGCAGAATGTGCCCTGCATGTTTTGAATATTATGTCGTCAAGACAAACAAATCACTATTCTCCATAGGATTTTAACAGGAAACCAAGCCTGTTAGATTCAGATTCGAGTTTCTTCTCTCCTATGGGCAATGGTTCCATTTTCAGTTCTGTATTCAAAACCTTTGTTCTGCGGAGCCGCTAAAGGGTTAGTTTCAGACAGGAGCAGTGGTTATATGCTACGCCACTTCTCCAAGCTTTAGTTGTGCTTTTTTGGTTGTGTTCCACGCATCCGTAGCTTAGAGGTGGTCCTGGGATGTGTGTCAGTTCGTTTACAGACTTAGAGGATTCCCTTCTCCTCTGTGGACATCCCCCGTTCCCCGCGCTGCCTGGCTGCCCAGGCCTCCTTTCCCAGTTCTCATGCCCCGAGGGATGGAATTCTTTCTCGGTGTTAGCCTTCTGCCTTGTCACACAGTGCCTATAACTGGGATCCCTTTGAAGGCAAATTGGCCAGAGAAAATGGAGGAACCATAGCATGAATTTCCCCCCTTTTCCGAGTCCTTTTATTCAGATTTTCCCCTTTGGTTTTTAGGTATTTGTGTAGCAGTCCCAGAGCTGTTGAGGTTGGCATCAGGGCAGGGCTGGGAGAGCAAGGGGATATTTTTAAAATTTCCCCCAATACTCTCCGGCTTACAAGGACCTATTTTCCTGTTCCTCTGTCCAAAATGATGGATTTGTTTCAGAATATTTGCTATGTCTACTATGTAATTCCTTCACCCAGTCTATCTGTGAGTCAACATCAGGAGTTAGACGAAAGACAAAAAAAAAAAAAAAAAACCGCCCCCAAAACATCAACCCAAACCCAAAAAACTAAAAGTTTTCCAAAAAACCCCCCAAAAACAAAACAAAACAAAACAAAAAAACCCCAAAAAACCCCAACCAAACCAACAAGCCTAGAACCTTACCCTGCACATTGGGCTCTCTTCAAATTTTGACTTCCCTCTTCAACCCACCAGCTGTTGTTTGCTTTTCAAAGGCTCAGGTAGTTACTTCCTGAACTTTGTCTCGAGTTTTTAGTTAAAATTTATGGAAGAGAGTGAGAGGCCTTCGTGGGTTTACTCTGTTTCAGGTTAAAACTAGATTGTGTTTATTTAAAAAAAAATCAGTCTTTTTTCCTCTCCATTTTGTTTTGAAATTTTCAATTGCTATTTCTTCTAGTTCAGTAATGATTTCTTTTGCAGGGTCTCGTCCGATGTGAACCCCATCTGGTGTCTCTTTTTCTCGAACATAATGTATTTCTTCTCTAGAAATCCAGGGGGGGGGGCTCATCCCTCCTCCACGCCCCCTCCTGCCTTGGTCAGTCTTCCCTCTCCCTTCTTAGACATACACTGTGTATAGTTGTAGCGACTGCCGCAATGCCTTGGTCTGTCGTCTGGGTCTCTTCGGGGTTGAGCTGGCTTTGGCGACCAGAACCCGAGCACCGTGATTGGTCATTGTTTGTACGCGCCCTCTGTCGGCAGAGCCAGGAACTGTTTGGTTGTTAAGAAAACGTATAGCATTGTTTGTACTGATTTGTTCAGTGCAAATTTAGCATTACAGAATTTTCCTTTAGCTTCTTTGTTTTTATATGCTTCTATCTCTTTCATTTCTCTCTGCCTTAGCACATTTTCTTGTACGTATTGACACTAACAACATAATGACTGAAAACAGTTTAAGATTTCTCACAGTCTGTTTTGTCCACAAAGGGTATCAGTTAGGATTTACCATCAAATGACTGGGTTTTTGTTCACAGTATATATTCAGCCTTGAACTACGGTGCTTTAATGTCTCTGAAAATAAATCCTATTTGTGTGGTCAAGCTACCAGCTCAACACACGGTTAGTCTTATTTGCTTGATTTTGCTTTCACATGTTAGAGTCTGCTTTTTAAGTTAACTTTGTTGTATAATTTTATAAAATGTGAACGTGGTTCTGGAGAACAAATTGGAAAACTAGGGCCCTTGGATTCAGTCTGGCCTATGGGTTGTTATTGTGTGGTCCTTACGTTAAGAATGGTTTTCACATTTTAAAATAGTTGTAACAGGAGTTCTTGTCGCGGCTCAGTGGTAACAAACCCAACGAGTATCCGTGAGGACACAGGTTCAATCCCTGGCCTCCCTCAGTGGCAGTACTGTGAGCTGTGGTGTGGTTTACAGACGTGGCTCGAATCCTGCGTGGCTGTGGCTGTGGAATAGGCCAGCAGCTACAGCTCTGATTTGACCCCTAGCCTGGGAACTTCCATATGCCACAGGTGTGGCCCTAAAAAGACCAAAAAAAGAAAAAGAAAAAAAAGAAATAAAATAGCTGTAACACACACACACACACACACACGCACACGCACACGCACACACAGGGGCGTGTGCAACAGAGGGTAAATGGGGCCTCAAAACCCTAAAACGCTTACTCTCTAGTCTTCTATAGAAATACTCTAGGTTTGGAGTTCCCGTCGTGGTGCAGTGGTTAACGAACCTGAATAGGAACCATGAGGTTGTGGGTTCGATCCTTGGCCTTGCTCAGTGGATTAAGGATCCAGTGTTGCCATGAGCTGTGGTGTAGGTCGCAGACGTGGCTCGGATCCTGCGCTGCTGTGGCTGTGGTGTAGGGTGGTGGCTACAGCTCCGATTCGACCCCTAGCCTGGGAACCTCCATATGCCATGGGAAGTGGCCCTAGAAAAGGGAAAAAGACAAAAAAAAAAAAAAGAAAGAAAGAAAGAAAGAAATACTCTAGGTTCCACTTCAAGCCCCACCCCCACCCCTTCTGTCCTCTCCCCTCTAGGGGCCGGCTTACTGATTTCTTTTACTGATTTAGTTTCTGGTTTATCCTTCTACTGTTTAGGGGAAGCAAACACAAACACGTCGTCGGCCTGCCTCTTCCTCTCCCGCCTTCTCGCTTTCACCGAGCACCGCCTCCTGGAAGCCAGCTCGCAGCAGGCGGGGAGACGGACCCCGCTGTCTTACCGCCGGGCACATAGCATCCAGAGCGCGCGTGGACTGACATTTATTTAACTGGTCCCTGTGGAGTTATTTCTGCTTTTTAAATTTTATAAGGAGAGCTGCTTTCAGCGTCTCTGTGCTTTGTGTGGGGTTTGCCGCGGTAACCTTGGGATCAGTCCTACAAGTCGGGTTGCTGGGTTATGCGTGTTGCTGAGTAACAAGGCATATGCTGTTTTGCTTGATGTTGCCCAAATTCTCTCCACAGGGACTGTGCCTTTTGCATCTCTGTCAGCAGCGTGTAGAGTAACGGATGCCTCCCAGCTACCTAACGGCGCGAGTTGTCAGACTTTTGGATTTTCTAACTTGATAGGGAGAGATGATATCGCCGTGTAATTTAAAACTTCATTTTTTATGAGCGAGATCGAAGGACCGATTACATTTCCTTTCATATGAACTCTCTGTTCACTTCTCCTGCCCATTTTTCTGTAGAGTCATTGGTCTTTTTCACCGACTTTTAGAAACGGCCTGTGGATTAGAGAGAGTGACCTTTGCCTCTAATGTAAGTTGCAGATATCTCTCATTTGCCTTTTTTTACTTTACTATTTACTGGGTTTGTTTTGTTTTTTTTTTTTTTTTTTGCTTTTTAGGGTTGCACCTGTGGCTTATGGAGGTTCCCAGGCTAGGGGTCAAATAGGAGCCACAGCCACAGCAGCTCGGAATCTGAGCCATGTCTGTGACCTGTACCATAGCTCACGGCAACGCTGGATCCTTAACCCACTCACTCAGCGAGGCCAGGGATCGAACCCGAAACCTCTTGGTTACCAGTCGGATTCGTTTCTGCTGTGCCACAACAGGAACTCCTGCTGCCTTTTTTTTTTTTTTTAAATGCTCTGCAATCATGTTTACTGTTATTATTTTCATATAGTCAGATTTACCCATCTTTCCTCTTCTTGTGCTGGCCTTGGAGTGACAGCCAGGCAAGTTTCCCCCAGTCTTCTGGATGCAGAAAAATTCAGCCATACTCTCCTCATATTTGTATGGTTTCTTTTTTAAAAATATAAATTTCTGGTTCAAAAACAATTACCCACAGAGCCCTTTTGGTATACACCATCCCATGTGATTGGTTCCTTTTATTGGTGTGATTTTCGCCATTGGAAAGGGCCCTTCACTCGCCTCTCCAGGTGGCCTTTGCGCACGGACTCCTCGCATCTGCGCGTTTGAAGGCATCAATGTGTTTATTTTCAAGGAGAGGGTGACATTTGGGGAGAAGGGACTTGCCTGAAGACTAACTCTGAGTGGCCTGGGGGAGGTTTATAAGCACCTGCTGTGTGTCAGCCACTTGGCCAGGCCTTGTCACCGCTCCTCACTCCCAAGCCAGAGGTCCCGCTGCCCCCCTGCCTTGCAGGTGTGGAGACTGAAGCACAGAGAGGTGAGCTGCCCAGGCCACGCAGCCGACAACAGGCCGTCAGTCGAGATGCCTGGTCCTCCCGAGAGCTTGGCCCTCCCCTGGGGAGCGTGAGGCCCGCCAGCCCCTGGACAGCTGGTGATGGCACTCAAGCCCTGAGCCCTTCCCACCTCCCCCACGGCCGCGGAGGCCCCTGGAGGTGAGGTGCCGTCGGCCACAGAGGCCGTCGCCTACGAAGGAACAGTGTCTCCCAGGCACCTGCTGGAGTCAGCAGCGCGGTACCAGTAGCCAGAGGCTGCAGACCCCTACTTTTCAAGTGGTCCTTTTGCTCATTCATCCATTTGCTCATCTTCTCACCCACTCACTCAGCCCTTCATTCAGCATCTTACTGATGCCTGCACAGTGCAAGCGCTCGGCTCGCTCGTTGTCCCTTCCAGGCCCCCGGGGGTGATGAGTTAAGGCCAGGCCCCGAGAGGGCAGGGGTTCCCCAGGCACAGAGCGAGTCAGCAAGGCCCGGGCCAGCGCCTCGCCCGCACCCAACCCCACCACGTCGGGAGTGCCTGGGACCTAAGAAAGGGAAGGCTGAGCCCCGGCGTGAACCCGGAGCAGCCCAGTTACCCAGCTTTGTCTGGTGGGCCAGGCAGGCAAGAGTTTAAGGCTCTCAGGCACTTTGCATCACGCCCGAGTGTGTCTGGATCCCGTCTCCCACTTTTCCCGAAGCCACAGACTCTTGGCCAGGAGGCTGCGACTGTCTGCCGACCGAAGCCCTGGTTGCCAAAAGAGTCTGAGCGGGGCTCCCTTCTGGATCCAGCTAGTTAGGCCCGCGGAGCGCCGCCCCACGCCCCTGGGATGGGACGCGCCAGCTGTCGGTGTAATTAAGGTTGCCGTAAAACCCACCAGCTAGACACACAAATGGCTCCTCTGCTCTTTCCCGGGGCAGCGGCAGTCGTGGAGGCACGTAAATCATGCTCGGCAGTGACCCTTCAAAGGTCAGCCTTCCACTTACAGCCGCGTTATTGGCAGGGATCAGCCGGAACACGGCTTGTTTCCCGGCCATTCGATTGTATGGCGCCCCAATGAATGGAGCCATTTCCATCCATTCTCAGGAAGGGCTCAGAACAAGGCTTTTCGTTCCGGATAAGTTTGTCGCGGGGGCGCAGGTGGTGTGTTGGTGGGCGCGCAGGTCGTCCTGCTGCAGATGGGCCGAGGAGGCCTGGCACTTGTCTGAGCCTTCGTGCTGCCCTGCGGGGGACCTGCCCCCCGCCCTTGTCACCAGGGAATTCATGGCCCGAGGCTGGAACTCAGTGGGCACTCCTCTTCCTCCATCCTCCTCTGATCGGTGCGTTTCTGGAGCCCCTGCGGGATCGAGATGCTGCCGCTGGAGAGGGGCTGTGGTGCCCACCGGCCTCACAGGCCTGCCCACCGGCGGCTGTTCTCTGTCGGCTGGTGGGGCTCTGGGGCTGTGACCCCACCGCCCAGGGGAAGACGCTCCGAGGTGCACAGGCCACGTTGAGGGCAAGAGTCAGGCCCAGTGTATCCTGTCTTGGCACCTGCTGCCTGGCCATCCTTGAGTCCCTGCTCCTCCCCTGAACCGTGGTGAAGGCTCCGGGAAGGGAGGGCCTCCAGGCCTCTCTTGTTCTGGGCAGATGGGAGCTGGAGGGTGGCTGGTGGGGAGGGTGGTATCAGCAGGGGGAGACGAATGGCCCCAGGCTTGGGAGGAGCTGGTGGATCTGGATCAAAACGATGGGCCTTTCTCCTCCCCGTCTCCCGCACAAGGTAGAGTCCAAAGCCCACCATAGCACGGCGGTGGCGCTGGTCTTGGGGGTGCACTGTGCACTCCTGAGAGCAGGTGCTAGGGATGCGGCAGTGTGCCACCACCCCTCCCCAGCCTAGGCCGCTGCCCCTGCTCCGGGCCGAGCAGGTCAGAGCATCTGTTGGCAGCACCTCCTGGCTGGGGTATGGAGCTTTCCTCCTGGTCCGCACTCAGGGAGACTCAGAGCCAGGCTGGAGGGCAGAGGCTATGTGGGGCCCTGGCACACAGGGGTCGGGGGCGGGGGGGCGGCCAGCCCCATGCTCTCTGGGGGGCAGCGCCACGGCCGGACGGGGTTCAGAGGCCCGCAGAGCTGTCCTCTCTTTTCTGCCCCCAACTGTGCCTCAGGCTGCAGGGGGACCATCCTGAAGTTGCCCTTGCTGGGGGCTGCTGCCAAAGAGGCTCAGAGCAGGCCATCACTTGCCGCCCACCCACCCCCAGAAATTTGTGCCCCGATTTCATGAGGCACAGCTCGACCTGCAGGAGAGCAGGATGTGGGCCTTGAGGAAGCACCGCATCCTGGCCCTGCGACCTTGGGCAAGTCCCTGAGGCTCCCTGGGCCTCAGTGGTCCTCATCTGGAGAATGGGTCTCAAACACCCCCCCCCCCGTCTGAATAGGATTTATGGAATGCTGCATTTAATGTGCATTTGACTTATGTACTTTGGAAACAGCGTGTTAGAAACTCTAAGTCTGCAACGTTTGAAAGGTTGTAAACTATAGTTTTTAAAAAATGTGTCAAGACGGCTCATTTCACAGCCGGCGGCCAAGGTGCCCGGGAGTTGTGTTTGTGCTGTGGCCACATGGTGGCGCCCTGGGAGCTGGTAAACAGGCCGCCAGGCCTGGCAGGCGGGCCGAGGCACTGTGCCCAGTGGCCTGTTGCTCACTCCTGCAATTAAACTCGTCGTGCATGAGTCTGTCACGTGGAGGTGGCTCGCCCGGCCTGGTGCGAGGACCCCTCCCCGGCCCCTGCCACAGGGGCTGTCGTGGAATGGAAGGTTAATGTGATCAAGTGCTCGGGAGACGCCGAACTTAACTGTGTTAGTTTAGAGACAGGAGGCTGTGGAATGTTGGTGATGACGCCAAGAAATAAAGTGTCTTAAAGTGAGCTTACACAATGCGGTGCTGGCTCCGTAGTTTCCAGAACCCTCGTTCCTTGTGGTACAGTTACGACTCCAGGGACAATAGGCTGAGGCTTTGGAAGCTGGGAGTCCTCAGAAGCAAGACCCTCACACAGAGCATGGCCCTGGCACTGAGGGCATCAGCGGTGCCCTGGGCTTGCCTGCCCCTGAGCTCACCTCCATCAGGCACCTGCTGCTCTCTAGGGTACCAGCCTGTCTGCAAGATCTCCGTGTCTCCGGAGCCCACGCGCCAGTGGACACAGGGAGGCCAGGGGACACACGGGACTCACCACAGGGAGAGGGGAGGCTGTGGGGGGGGGTGGTCACGGAGCAGGTCCCGAGGGAGACAGACATTTGCCTGGTGGGATGGAGGCCCCTGAGGTCTCCCTTCAGCAGCTCCCACCCCCACGCAGCCCTGCCCTCACTAACCTCTGCCCTTGGGGCGGCGGCGGCCCTCCGGGGCCCACCAGCGAGACAGTGCCCGCTCTTACAGGTGGTGAGGAGCTACAAGGCGACCGTCCAGCAGACCCTCGACGTGCTTTTCCTCCGGGAAGGCACT
Organism: Phacochoerus africanus; assembly: GCF_016906955.1. Taxonomy (NCBI): domain Eukaryota; kingdom Metazoa; phylum Chordata; class Mammalia; order Artiodactyla; family Suidae; genus Phacochoerus; species Phacochoerus africanus. The sequence continues at coordinate 123,991,380 of NC_062552.1, forward strand.
GAGTTTCTGAGCAGCACAGATGCATCGAGCCGAGACTCTGCCGACCGCACCATTATTGCCTGGGATTTCCGGAGCGCTGCCAAAATCTCCAACCAGATTTTCCACGTGAGAAACCCTGTGTGGCATGGCTTTTGGTTTCGGTCCAGGATGTATCTGTGTAGCCCTAGGCTGTGTGGAGTCCCAGGTCACTTCCTGTGAAGACGGTTCAGCAGGCAGGGATCTTGGGGACAGACAGGCTGCCTGAGGTCTGTAGGACAGGGGAAGGCCAAACAGGTCCAGGTCTGCCCAGAGAACCTTCCACAGGCCCCCAGATCGGAGTGACGCTCTAAGTGCCTGCCCAGCTCAGCCACGCCACGAGGTAGGGGTGAGAGGGGCAGCCTGGTCCAGATCCACAGGAACGCACACCCCGGACACCTCTCCCCTCCCCGCCAGCCAGCCTGTGGGACTCCACCTTGCCCTTGCTCAGGGGCTGGGGCGAGGGCTCTGACTCAGGAGTCTAAGCAGGGCCCTGAAGTTAGACCACCTGCATTAAAGTCCTGCATTTACCACTAACATGCAGGGGCCCTGGGCCAATTACTTAACTGATTCTTGTTTTCCTCTTAGAAACTCAAGGGTGAGAATATTTCTTGCCTCATAGTGGTTTTGAGAATTAAAAAAAGATAAAGCTTTTAAAGGGTCCAGCACAGTGCCAGGCACAGGGAGTTCTCCGTAAATGCATTACCTGTTATCACCATCACCGCCAGCATCCCAACCACAGGCATCACCATCACTGTCACGACCACCACTGTCATCATCACCACTGTCACCAGCACCACCACCGTCATCACCACTTCATCACTGCCATCATTACCAATATCACCCCCCCCCACCATCACCACCATCACCAGCACCACCGCCATCATCACCATTGTCATCACCACCATCATTACCATTGTCATCACCACCATCACCACCATCACTATCACCATCATTACCATTATCACCACCACCATTACTAAACCATCACCACCATCACCACCGCCATCCCCATCACTATCATCATTGCCATCTTTACCATTATCACCACCACTGCCATCCCCATCACCACCGCCATCCCCACCATCACCACCATCACCACCATCATTACCATCATCACCAGCACCATTACTAAACCATCACCACCACCACCACCGCCATCCTCATCACTATAGTCATCACCATCATTACCATCATCACCACCACCACCACCATCACCACCATCACTATCACCATCATTACCATCATCACCAGCACCATTACTAAACCATCACCACCACCACCATCATAAGAAGCATCATGGGCTGCAGTCAAGGTGTTGGCAGGGCCTGCTCCTCTCCGAGGCTCTGGGGGAGCAGCTGTCCCTCGCTTCTTCCAGTGTCAGGTGGCTGCATCTTCAGATCTCTTTGTGCCCCGTCTTCATGTCACCTTCTTTGGTCTGATCTCTCTCCGCCTCCCTTTTGTAAGGGCACATGCGATTGCATTTAGGGCAGTGATACAGGATAATCTCCCATTGCAAGAGCTGTAACTGGATTATATCTGCAAAGACCCACCACCTTTTTTTTTTACATATAAGGTGGCATTCCCAGGTCCCAGGAATTAAGACACGGATGTATGGGGCGGGGCATTTTTCAGTCCACCCTAAGGAGTGCTGGGGGGCCTAGAAACTGAAAAAGATAAAGGAACGGCTTTTCCTCTAGAGACTCTAGAAGGAACGCAGCCCTGCTGGTGTCTCGATTTTAGCCCAGGGAATCCATTTCAGTCGTCTGACCTCCAGAACCCTGAGATACTAAATGTATGTTGTTTTGAGCCACGGAATGTGTGGCATTTTGTTAGAGTAGGCAACAGGAAACTCCTTCAGACCTCTAGGCCAAAGTGTGGTTGGGGGGCACGGGGCCCCAGGAACAGAGTGCTCTGGTGGGTCTGTCACAGGCAGAAGCCCCACGGGAGCTTTCTGCCCCCTCTCTGTGGCCCCGCTGTTTCTTAGGAGAGGTACACCTGTCCCAGCCTCACCCTGCACCCGCGGGAGCCTGTGTTCCTGGCACAGACCAACGGCAACTACCTGGCCCTCTTCTCCGCCGTGTGGCCCTACCGGATGAGCAGAAGGCGGCGCTACGAAGGGCACAAGGTACCCCTCCCAGTCCCTAGGTGGGGAGCTGAGCGATGGCCTCAGAGCCTCCCACGGACAATGCCAGCAAGGGGACTTGGGCCCTGGAGGGCACAGACCCTCTGTCTGGGCAGACTGTGGTTTCTGTTTCCCAGGTGACCCCGTGCCGTGTGGCCTGGTGTCCACTCAAGGCCCTGGGCCCCATGTGCCCTTCCGCAGGCCCTAGCTGCCAGGCAGGGAGGGTTTCCTTGATCTGTCAGCTCACATGGACAGGTCACAGGTCGTGGGTGTAGGGGAGGGGATGCAGGACAGAGCGGGACGGGGCTGTTTCTACATCCGCCCCCTTTCCCTGCCGAGGGCTGCCTTGTGGGGCAGAGTGGGGCGAGGGTGGGGGGACTTGGGGACCATCAGTGAGACCAGACACCATCAGCTGTGCTCCAGCTGTCCTCTCGGGAGTCCACTACACTGGCCTCATGAAACAGGGTCCACGCCAGGCCCCCAGCCTCAGAGAAGGAGCTTGGCACCGAGTGTGAGGCCCAGCTCTGCTCCCCGGGGGTGGGGGTGATGGCCCCCCGCTCACAGGGGGCCTCGAAGGATGGGGGGCACTGCATACACTGTGCATGTGGCCTGCTCACCCTGTGTCCCCCTCTGCAGGTGGAAGGCTACTCGGTGGGCTGCGAGTGTTCCCCAGACGGTGACCTGCTGGTGACAGGCAGCGCCGATGGCCGGATCCTGATGTACAGCTTCCGCACGGCCAGCCGAGCTCGCACGCTGCACGGGCACACGCAGGCCTGTGTTGGCACCACCTTCCACCCCGTGCTGCCCTCCATGCTCGCCACCTGCTCCTGGGAGGGCGACATTAAGATCTGGCACTGAGCCCCCTGGCGTGGAACCTTCCAGATGCTGTTCGTGGCGGGTGGATGTGGGTGATGAGGAAGCACCGAGGTTGGCTCGGCGTCAGACTCAGGTGGAAGCTGCCTCCCCGCTCCCGTGCACCTCAGTCTCCTCATCTGTAAAATGGGAACAAAGATCTGTTCGTCTCAGGATTGTGAGGCCTGTGCTGATGAAAGCACCTGGCAGGCTGCTGCTGCTGCTCAATAAATGCGAATGTTCTGCTGTGTCTCTGGTCGTTTCATGAGCCACGCGTTTTGGCGGCTTCCTCTCGCCTCCCCTCTCGCAGGCCCTCTGGAGCTCTGAGACCAGGAGGGTGGCGGGGGCTTGAGATGGGGCAGCCCCGGGGTTCCAGGTCTTAGGTCTGCCCTCGGGACCCCGTGCTGGAGCACAGCTGCCCTGCCAGCCACGTGGGGCCTGCTCAGGCCCATGCAGCATGGCCAGCGGGACCCCTTGCACCCCTGCTCCCCCACTGCCTGTTGGGTGTGTGTGCTGCCCATGTGAGTTGTCCGCCCAGGGTGCAGGAGTGCTGTAGAAGCAAAGGGCCCTCGAGGAGCTCCAGGATCTGGGTGGGCTTCTGAGCCCTAAACCCCATCAGGACTGCCACTGAGATGCCACCCCAAGAGCCCAAGGTCCCACTGATGGCGAGGGTGGGACCACAGGTGCCAGGGCTCAGGACAGGTGTCCCTGCAGCCTTGGAAGTCTCCCCGGAGGAGGTGGACCATGAGCCTCTGAGGAGTGTGTCCCCAGTAGGGGTCAGTGAGGAAACGCAGGGGACCCGAGGAGGAGGCCACAGGAGTGGGCAGGGGCCCAGCTCTGCCTCTCTAGAACCTGGGTGCCAGGCCTAGCTCTGCTGTCAGTGGGCTTGAGATTGAGTCGTATTTCTTCTCGGAGCCTCAGTCCCCCCGCCTCCGCCCCGTAAAGTGGTGTCAGAACCCCCAGCCCGCAGGCTGCCAGGGTCCAAAAGGGTCAAGTGTGTGGTGGGTGCTGGAATCTGGGAGCCCCAGTTGGGATGGGGACTGGGCAGATTGGGAGGGGATGTGGGGCTTGCTGGGGGCGGGAGGGTGAACATTTATTTCAGGTCCACAAGCAGGGCAGCCCAGGCACAGGGAGGGGCCGTGCGAAGGCCCTAAGGCAGGACTCATCCCCCTCTTCGGTCCTTGGGCGCATCCCCCGCCGTAGGTTGGAGCTTGACACGCAGCAGGTATTGGGTGGATGCAGCGCCTGCTGTGTACCGGGCTGGGGTGGGAGGGCCGGAGCTCAGTGCATGGGTGAGGGCGAGCACATGAGCCTGGGTGTCGCCTACACCCGTGCCCCTCAGAGGGGAAGGAAGCGAACGCCCCAGGCAGACCCAGGACGCAGGGACCCAGGGGCCCTGCACGCTGCTGGGCCGGGTGTGCTAAGAGCTCAGGATAGGCTCACCTTGTCGTTTAAGGCTCAAGAATGGCAGATTTGGTGAAAAGAAAGGGGCCCAGTGGGCCTGGCCCCCGGCAGGAGTGGAGGCCCCACAAGGGGCCCGAGTCTGAACAGAGGGGAGGCTGAGCGTGTGTCTGCTGAGCCTGGCACAGGCCGTGGGTATGCTTGCGACGCCCCTGCTCTGTGGGGGGCGGGGGAGGTGACCTGCAGAGCTGCCCTGGATCACTTCCTCTGTGAAACCTTCCCTGGCTCCCTGCCATTGTCCCCGCTGTCCCCTGCCAGGCCACGCCCCCTGCCCCCCAAGAAGGGCTCTGTGCAGACTCAGGCCTCGGGGAAGCTGCCCCCCTCCCCCGCACGCGTGCGCAGTGTCAGCTTCGCAGGTGGCCTGAGGCATCCCTGAGTAGCTAGAGCTGTGACCTGTCCACGAGACGTGGGCTCTGGGATCAGGCAGACGTGGACTTAAACCCTGCACCACCTTCCGTGATTGTGCGGCCACGGCCGGTGCTGAGCCTTCCGCCTCGTGTCCCCTTCTGTAACTGAGAACCGTGGTTCCCAGCTTTTGGGGAGTCCTGAGATCGGGGGTGAGTAGCTCTTGGCTGGACGCAGCCGGGAGTATCAGCACCCGTGATACAGCATCAGCGTCAGTCCAGCACTGAGGCGGCGGCAGTTGAGACAGTTTAGGCCGGACCAGCTGGGACCCTCTCGGGGCCGGGTCTCCTCCTGGTTCACTCTCACGGCAGAAGCCCCCAGTGAGGGGCTGCTTCCCCCGACCCCGGTTCTGGCTGACAAGTCTCAGGGGCGGCTCCCAGACCAGAGGCCCTTGGCCCGTGTAGCTGGAGGTAGAGGGACGGGACCCCCACGAGCACATTCATGAGGGCGGGTCTCCCCAGGTCGGGCCTGACCCTGAGCCTCGGTGGGCATTTGTCGGACGGACTGGGGGGTGTGACTGAACCCAACCCAGGCGGGAGGGAAGGCCGCACTTGGGGGGGGGGCGTGGCTTCCCAGGTGCCTCCCCGGCCCCCACCTCGCATCCAGCCACAGACCCTGGAGACCAGACGTCCTGCTTTGCAGCCCCGCCTGACGGGGCACTTCCCTGCCTTCCGTGATGTGGAGTCTCTTCTGAGCGAGCGTCCTGTGCCTGCTTCCCCCCGCCCCGGGGACCACTGGTTACCGAGCATCGGGTACCGCCAGGACTCAGCCGGTTTTGGTGGGCGCTGGGGTGTGGGAGGACCACCCTCTCCACCGAGCTGCCTGTCCTCCCCGCCCCGTCCCCGAGCCGAGCCCACATCCTGGCTGCCTGCCACCCTGCGGGATTTGGAGCTGGAGACGGTGGGTCTTAGGCCCCCACCTGCTTGTTTTGGGCCTTTGAGGCACTTTGCTTCTCCGAGCCTCAGTTTCCTCATCTGTAAAGTGAGCCCGTTGGAGCGAGCAGGGGAGGCAGTGCGGGGGAAGGGGTTTGCAGGTTGTTAGGCTCTTATCATCCGTGGGGCAAACACCCGCCAAATCTCGTCCTCGAAGTCCGTTTCTCTTCCACACCGGTCACCTTGAACCAAGTGAAGCTCGGACCTCCCTGGATGGGGGACATCTCCAGAAGCCACTGGGGCTGTTTGCGGGCACCACTCGCCTGTGGGTTTGACTTCTCAGCTGCGCTCCCTGCACACCCCGCCCCTTCTTCGGTTGTTGTTGGGAAGGACAGCTGCTTTCCGGACCTTATGTCTCCTTTTCCAAATGCTTTCTTCCAAAGAGCACCCAAGACCCGTGTGGATCTTCGGCAAGGTGTCTGGGAGTTCACCATTTGCAACTTTAAAATAAGTGAGCTAAATTTAGAAAGTGTGAAGCAGGAATGAAAAAGAAGTGTGGGCTGTCCCTCCACCCACCTTCCTGGGGCTGAGTGCCTACCTTTGCCTCACCCACAAATCCAAGAACAGCTCTGGAGCCATCGTGGGAGAGGAACGGTTTCACCTTGAGATGCCAGCGTGGCTGTGTGTGCTGCTGCCATGGCTGTGAGGGGGCTGGGATCCCCACCACCCAGCTGAAACTGCTGCCCGGAGGGCAGAGGGACAGGCCCAGGAAGCCCGTGCTCGCCCCCTCCCTGGGGACCCACCTCTGGCCCAGCCGGGGGCTGTCCATGCAGAAGGACAGCCGTCTGTCTCCAGGGCCCCTGGGAATCTCGTGAGTCAGTGTCCTCAGGCTCCAGAAGGCCCCGGACTTCCCCAAGGTCACAGAGCCAGCCGGTGGCAGAGCCCAGCCCTGCACTGCCCGCTGGGGGTTGAGAGGCAAGCCAGGTGGGTAGGCGGATGTGGGTGCACAGATGGGGTCCCCCTGGGAGTGAAGCAGGATTCTGAGGGGAGCGAGAGGGGTGTTCGGTGCGGGAGGAGATCCCACGCTGGCTGTGGCTGGCTCTGGAGGCCACGGCTGCAGAGCTCTGTGAGGTCTGTTGGCCATTTTGGGGTTGGACGCTCAGGCCCTGAGGTGACAGCTTTGGGGCCTGGATCCTGGTCTCTGGGCCAGGCTGCAAAGCCCTTGGGGTTCCCAGCCCTGCTGTCCAGTTGCACAGCCCATGTGGGACTGACGAGGCCCAGGGCCCCTCTGAGCGTGTCTGTGAGTGAGGGCCAGCAAGGGGCCAAGGCTGTGTGTTTCCCTCTCCACCCTCCCAATTGCCCCACCCCGACCCCCTGTTTGGTGAGGGTCGCTTCCCCACCTGCCCACAGGGAAACTGGGCCCCAGACAAGGGAGCTGAATCCCGAGCCTCTCCACAGCCCCCCTCCCCTTGGAGGCTGCTTCCTGGGGTGCATCTGCTCCGGGGGGTGGGGGGGGGGCACCTGGGGCTCTGACCTCTCCTGCAGTGGCAGGTCAAGAGCAAGCACCCTGGAGCTACATGACGCTGGGTGGGCTGGGGAACTTCAGGTGTGCACCTGGGCCTCGGTGGTCCCCTCCCAGCAGGAAGTGTCTGGGAGAAGCAGAGATAAAGCCCCTTTGGAGAAGGGGCCTCCATTCTAGATCCTGCAGCACCTTCACAGGTGCATCTTCGAGGGCATCCGTGAGCACACTCAAGATAGCCAGGCACATAAACAAGGCGGCGTGGGCTGGAACCAAGAGAAACAGGCCTGAAAGACCCCACGTGATGGAAGCGCCAGATCCGGACAGTGATCCGGCTGTGTCCACTACGTTTAAGGAAACAAAAGACGAGCTTGGAGGTATCTCCGGGAATAGGAAGCTATTAGAAAGCGGCACAGTGGGTTTGTAAAATAATCAGATAGAATGTCTAGAAATGGAAAACATTCATCACTAAAACCAAAACCTCAGTGTCTGTGTTTGGCAGCTGAACAGAGGCAGCAGAAGAGAATGAGAGAATTGGGGAGACACAGGCAGACTGAGCGTGGTGACCCCAAGGTCATAGGTCATACAGAGGGAGGGCAACAGGTGTTTGGGACACGGTCAGGGGTTCTGATGGCAGTCCCAGGAGAGGATAGAGACATATTTTTAAAAATGGTTGCGGGTTTTCAAAAACTGATGAAAACACAGATTACCAAGCAGGACAAATCCACAATCAGACACACCTCCGGGAAATGGCAGAAATCCAAAGTCAGAGGGAGAAAATCTGAAGCAGCTGGAGAGAAAAAGACAGGTTGGCACCACGAAGAGCTCTGGGAGGGACTGAGGGCAAGCCCCACCCCAACAGGAAGCCAGCGGACATCTCTGTGCGTGGGGTGGGGTGGGGGAAGGGGAAGAGCCCCCTGCTAACATTCTCCCTGGTGAGAACAGCCTTCAGGCAAAATAAAGACATCTTCAGAGGGGGGAAAAAACCCAGGAGCGTTTGTCAGCAGCGAGGCATCTCAGGACGGAAGAAAGCCTGAGGACGCGAGGAGGAGAGAAAGGGGGTCTGGGTGAGCGTCAGGAACGGAGGGCAGCGGTGACGACGAGCAGGGGAGACTGGGTGTCTGGGAGTTGGGGGAGGAGTGTGGCGGTCAGAAGCCCGCCCCGCCGGCCACAGAGAGGGCGGGACGCCGGAGACCCCCAGGGCCACACTTCCCGAGATGGAACGGCGGCAGGGAGAAGGAACCACCAAAACCCGATTTCTTTCCACTGATGACTTTAATTACTGAGAGCAAAACACAGTACTGAGACAGGGCATGCATCACAGACAACAGGAAAGCAAGCCACGGAAACCGGGGGTCGGAGGGCCTCATTGCATCTGAGGTAGAGCGAGGTGGTGCCAGGGAGCGGGACACTGGGGGACAAGCACCGGCCCCACTCGGGACTACAGACCACGGGAGAGCTGGGGGGGACGGGGGCGGGCCACACGCAAGAATAGCTGGAAACGGCGCTCATCCCTTCACCCATTTCGGTTCCCCTCTTCGCGGGCAGAGCTTTGGGGTTCCCTTGTCACTGGCTTGCTGGGGTGTCTCGGCCGGACACCGTCCTTCCCTCCAAGGGGCAGGCCCCTCTTGCCCTCGCCGGAAAGTCAAGGAGCTTTGCGCTGGCAACGCCAAGGCCGCCGTCCAGAGAGCTGGAGGCCCAGTGCGTGAAGAAAGACGCTTCTGCACTGTAGAAAGAGGTGCACGTTACAAAAGCGGGGAAAGCTCATCGCAGCCAGGGAAGGATGGCGGTAGGAGAAAGAACGTTCTACCATGGTGCCACGGGGGCGGACGAGACACGTGGGCTGGGGGTCCCCCTCTCAGGCTCGACTGGGCTAGGTGGAGAGGGGTCCTTGTTTGCAGGGCCGGGGAGCTGGGTGTTGGGGAGGTGAGGCTGCACCCCTGGGGACCCGGGGCGTGTGTGCGCGGGGGTGGCCGTGGCTGAGGCCTGCACGCGGGCGCTCAGTTGAGCAGGGTCCCATAGAGCTGGGCTTTAGTGAGACTGTCCTTGCGGCTGAGCCCCGAGCCGCCAGCCCGAGGGAAGGCCGGCTGGGGGCTGAGGCGGGCGGAGGGGTGCATCTCCGGGGAAGCCTCCATGGAGCTGGGCTCCAGGGAATCCCTGGAGCTACGGGGGCTGTGCTCGGGCTCGGGGCTGCCACTCGCCCCGCACAGCTGCACCCCGAGCCTCTCCCGATCCCCCTCGCTGGCCGCATAGCTGGGCAGGGGGTCGGCCGCGCGCCCAGGGCTGAGACTCAGCTCGCCGGCCACCCGGAGGAAGCGGGGCTCGGCCAGGTGGCCCTGGGCGAGGTCATCGCCCTCCGAGAAGCTGTCAGCCTTGTAGCTGGCATAGAGGGGGCTGGCGCGGCCCTCGGCCTTATCCCCGGAGCCTCCCGCCCCGCCCCCGAAATAACGATCATTGAAGTTGCAGGGCGAGGCGCGGCCAGCGGCGCCAGCGGCAGCGGCCGCTGCAGCAGCGGCTGCAGCGGCGGCGGCGGCGGCCTGGAAGGGGTAGGCGCCGATGTCCTCCACGCTCAGGGGCCGCCACTGGCCGCGCGCATCCTCCCCGACCAGCCGGGCTGACCCCGGCTTGGCCCGCAGGTTCCACAGATTAGGGGGCATCAGGGCCTGCTGGGGCCCTGGGGAGACCGCGGGCGCCGGAAAGCGGAAGGGCTCGGCCGGGTACGGGGACACAGTCCGAGGGTACCCCGGGGCTACCGCGGCCTCGAGCGGGGCGGCCACCGCGGCGGCGGCCGCGGCGGCGGCGGCGGCATAGCGCGGGCTGCTCTCGTAGGCCGCGGGCGGCTTGCGGCCGAACAGCTCATCGCGGCTATTCAGGTAGATGGCCTGCTGCGAGGCCGTGAGCGTGCTGGCCTGGGCGTGCTCCTTCTCCTCCGAGGTGGCGCTGAAGCTCGAGTAGGAGCTGGACGTGGGCAGCGAGGCCGCGTAGCCCGGGAAGGCCTCGTGCCGGTAGCTCGCAGGGTAGGCAGCCGCCTCGGCCTCCTCCTCCTCATCGGCCGTGCTGTCGGTGGAATTCTGGGCCTGCAGGAAGCCCACATCGGCCACGGGCCCATCCACGCTGGGCCGCCGGTCATGCCGCCGCTCCTCCGGGCAGTAGAGCGCCGTGTCGCTGCAGTAGAGGTCCCCCTTGTAGGGGGGCCGGGAGCCCGGCTTCTCCAGCCCGTCGCGGAAGCCCAGGTCACTGGCCGAGGCATCCGACAGGCGGGAGGACAGGCTGGCCTGGTCGGGCTTCTCCAGCACCTTGGCCATGACGCAGGCCGGGACGCTGTCGGCGTAGGCCGGGCGGCAGAGCGGGGAGGGCAGGCTGCAGCTGGGCTTGTCCATGCTCAGGTTCATGCGCTCCTGGAACTCAGAGGGCAGCTGCGGGGGGTCAGGGCGCAAGGAGGCGGGGGACAGGGGTCACGGTCAGCCCGGGACTGGCAGCAGAGATGGACCGCCAGACAGACAGACGGACGGACGGACGGGGACCTGCCCAGGGCCTCTCGCATCCCACCAGCTGGAGCCCACGCCCAGGATGCTCCCGGAAGGGGCCGGGCCACCGCCACCCACCCCAGGCCGCTCGGAAAGGGCCCCGCAGAGCACGGAGGCTGGAGCCAGGCTCTGACTCGGGCCCCTCCCGGGCCACCCCCAAGGGGCGGCCTTGCTTTTCCAGCCCTAGGGTCTCTGGGGGGGCGCTTTCGGCTTGGGTGCTCCCAAACCAGACAGACCCCGAAACAGATGCAACCGAGATCGAGGCCAGGCGCCCGGCGGTTTCCGCACAAGCACCTCCCTGGCACCTTGTGGGGGCCGTCCTGCTGCTGCTGGATCTATTTTGTGAGTGTCTCAGGTGCGACCCAGGCTCAGGGAGAGGGGACGTGGACAAGGCCCCGGTGAGGGGAGTCCATGGAGGGGAGGGGCCGCCTGGCTGGGGTGGGAGCCCTGGGTCCCAGTCCCGAGGGCCTGTGGCCCGGTGAGGCCAGTGTTCTTTTCTCTGGAATGGGCATTGTCAGTAATGGTGCCCGAACCAAACCACAGGGTTGCTGTGAGGCTCACACAGGGGCACTCTGTCCCATCGGGGCTCACGGAGGAGGGCCTGGGAGCAGCCCCGGGGGAAACAGGGAAGTGGGGGGACTGGGCGGGCTGTCCAGGCTGGTGGGAAGGTGTGGGTGGGGCGGCGGGAGCAAGGAGAGCGGGAGGGGCTCGGGTCCCCCAGTGCCTTCCCTCTCAAGGGTGGGGCCTGCAAGGAAGGCCCCCAGGGGGTTCGGGGGCAGCGATGGGCCTGGCCGGCGGGGCTCAGCGTACCTCGGACACCTTGTGGACTCTGCCATAGGTCTGGCTGCACTGCAGCAGCTGGGCCGCCAGATCACAGTCCTTTCGATACAGCTCCTAGAAGACAAGAGAAGCCGCTTGGCACAGGCTCGCCCATCGCCAAGGTCCCTGCCACTCCGACCAGCGCCCGGCCGGCTGAACCATGGGCAGGACGAGGACCCCCCTCTGGGCCTGGGCCTCAGGCTCTGGCCTGCAGAATGAGGGCCCAGGCTCTGCCCTGGAGCTGCTAGTGCACAGGGGAGCACCCTGCCAGGCAGTCCTGCCGCTGACCCACAGGCGAACCGCCCACAGGATGGGGGCCTGCGGTAGAAGAAGAGCCCCACAGGGGTCCCTAAAGTCCCAGAGGCCCCAGGCGTGGACGCAGGGCCTCCTTGCCCTTGGCCTCCTGAGTCCCCCCAAAGGGAACTTGGCAGAGAGAGCTGGCCTCAGCGAGGGGGGATGAGCCGGCCACCCCGCCCCACCCCGCGTCTCAGAGGGAGGCCTGGCAATGGGGGTGCCTAAGGGTCAGGACCGGTTCAGCCCCCTGAGCTGAAAACAGACGCAAACAGTAAGAATCAAGGGCATTTGGGGTTTTTTTTCTTTCTTTTTCTTTTGTGTTTTTGTCTGTTTAGGGCTGCACCCGTGGCATATGGGGGTTCCCAGGCGAGGAGTTGAATTGGAGCTGCAGCTGCTGGCCTAAGCTACAGCCAAGCAACACAGGATCTGAGCCGCGTCTGCAACCTACACCACAGCTCACAGCAATGCCAGATCCTTAACCCACTGAGCGAGGCCAGGGATCGAACCTGTGTCCTCATGGTTCCTAGTCGGATTTGTTTCCACTGGACCATGACGGGAACCCAGGGGCATTTGGTTTCATCTTTGGAAAATCTCTGTTGCTTGTGCCTGTGGCTGGGCCTGTGTCCCCACCCCCACCCAGGGACCCTCCACAGTCAGGGCTCTGATGGGGGAGTCTAACGTCCACCAACAGGTCCTGAGATCTGCCTGCTGCCACAGTCTCAATGCAACCAGGGCCAGGTGTCCTGCAGCTCAGGGCTGCCATCATGGCCAAGCCGCCATCACGCTTGGCCCAGGCTGCCTTGCTGCCTCCTCCACCTCCCCGCTCACAGCCTTGTCCCCCAGGGTCTGTCCTCAGCAGAGCAGCCATGAAAGCCCAGGAAAAGTGTAAGTCCAGTCAGGCTATCCCTCTGCTTGAGAACCTTCCATGGCTCCCCACTTCACCCAGAATAAAACCCAGATTCTTCTAGGAGCCCCCCACAGCATGGCCCCCTGTTGTTCTGACCTCAGACTCTCGGCCTCTCTTCCCCTCAAGAGCCCACTCTGGTCTCTGCTGGTCTTCACATTCTCCAGACCCACCTTCGGTGACTCTTTCTACCTGGAAGGAGCACCCTTCCGCCAGTGTCCCGTGGCTGCCCCCTCAGGCTGGCCTTCGGCAGCCCCTTCCAGAAGCCCCCGGCAGAGACTGGCCAACCCTGCAGCTGGCAGCTCCTAGCACTGCCGCCCGCTTTGTTTTCCTCTGCAGCATTTAGCGCTTCTAACTCACTACGTTGTTTGCAGGTTTGTCCTGCAGACTCTCCTTCCTCCCCACTCAGAGGTGCGCTCCGCCTGCGCAGGGAACCTGCTCGCCTGTGTTGTTCAAGCCATGTGTGCAGAGCCTCGTGGGGTCTGGCAAGGAGCAGAGGTTCATGCGCGAGTGGGCGCTTGGCTGTCAGGGGTCCGAGGAGGGCAGCAGGGCCCGTCTCACGCGGCCTGGAAGTCAGGAGCCACGGGCAGCCACAGGGCTCTGATGCCCCCCGGGGAAGGGGTCCTGAGTGGCCACGCCCAGCCCTGGGCTCAGGAAGCCCTGCCTCAACGGGGACAACGTGGCCCTGTCCCAACCCTGAGACCGTCTCCTGCCGGGAGCAGGTCTTCCCAGACGCCCTCGGCAGCTAGTCTCTGGTGAGGCAGCCCATGTCCCTCCCCAGCTGCCCAGGTGCCCCCTGAGGTCCTGGCTGCCCCGTCCAACCACCCGGCCCTGTGCCCGCCCTCAGGGTCAGAGGGGCCCGACACTCACATTGTCCTCCGAAAGCTTGTCAATGGTCACCTTGGCCTCCAGCAGGTGGCTGTTGAGGGCGACGATCTCGTGGCTAAGAGCGCGCTTCTCTTCCTCGTAGTGCTGGCCCTGCGGGCGGGGGACAGGCAGAAGAACAAGGCCATCGGGGGTCAGCCAAGGCCTGGGGCTCAGATCCAGCTGTTCCTCCTGGCCTTCTGTGCGCTTTCTTCTAGCCGATGAGGAGTGTGGCGGCCAGGGAAGGCAGGGGGAAGCACACAGACCCACCCAGGTTCAAATCCCCCTTCGCCAGCCAGGAGCCAAGAGGCCCGCGACAAGCTACGGCCTCCTGGAGCCTGCTTCTCAGCTGCACCATGGGGACAGTGGCATCCTGCCTCCTGGGAGTCTGGGGTGAAGACAGTGATTGGGAAACTGAGGCTCAGAAAGGAAAGGGCCCTTGTCCAGGGTCCCAAGGGGAGGTGGCCCAGCCCTGGGCCGGGCTGCTTTCCAACAGCACCTTCAAGGCAGGCAGGTGGAGAACTCGCATTCCTGATTTGCAAACACAAAGCCAGCTCATGAGCAAACTAGAAAGAGAGGGAACCCCTAACTCAGGGAAAGGGAGGCTCCAGAAGCCCATGGGCCCCCTCCTTGGGGGCCAGCTCTAGAAATTTTCTCTTTAAAGTCAGAGGAACCCAGGAGGTTCCGGTCATAAGTCCTGCTCCTCTAAACAGAGGCCCCCCACCAGCACGGAGGCTGGGCTGCTGAGCTTATCTGCTAATGGCTGGAGGGTCTCCGAAGGGTCTCTGCCTGCCCTGGGCCAGGCACTGGCGCCTGTCTCGTTGATTTCTCACAGGAAGCGGGGAGGCCCTGTGAGAGGCCCCGTCAGGGCTGGGACCCAGCTCTGGCTCACCCGGGGCCTGAACTCTGGCCTCTGGCCTCCCAGGGCTGGCTGCTGGGCTGGGTCACAGCCCCAGAGCGGGTTCTCTCCCTCGGGGCCCCGCTAACCTGCCTCCAGGCCGGTGCTTGCATCCTGATGGGGGGCGGCTCTGAACCTACACCTTCCTGGTCTTGAGAGCACCCTTGGGGGTGGAAATGGTGGGACCGGCCCAGCCCCTGGTGGGGTGGGTGGTGGGAGTGTGGGAACAAGGCCTGTGGCTCAGTTCCACGAGGGCAAAAGGATGCCAGCCAGGCTGGCACCCCCCCCCCCTCCTCCACGTTCCAGAGCTGGGGGCCCAGGGCTGGGGGTGCTGGGTGGCGGTGGGGTGAGGCCCTTACCATGCGGTACAGCTTGTCCTCCAGCTCCTGGTTGATCCTTTGCAGCGCCATGTAGTTGCTCTGAATCCTGGAATGGCGGTAAAGAGGTCACTGCTGGGCCCGGCCTGACCCTCCCAGGACCTCCGCGGCCACACAGCCCGCTGAGGGCTGAACACAGGTCCTGCTCCCGTCCAACTGCTCCGCTGCACACAGCAGGAACCATCGGACTGAAGCTAACTTGCCACAGCCTTTCCTGGGCCAGGGCTGAGGACCCTTGCAGACGAGAAGGGAAGTGACCCCGCAGGGTCCTCACTCAGAGCCAGTTCATTCGCATTGTAGCCAGGGTCCTTACAAGCCTGGCTAAGGGCTTTATAGTTCATAGCAAAGAGCAGACTTAAGGCTACACGACGGGTCCTGGGGTAAGTGCTGGAGACACACAGTGACTAGGCACTGTCGTCCCCCCGCCCCCCAGGAGACTGAGGTGGGGGCAAGTGTTCGGTGGGACCCCACTGTCGCCACGGAGTGTGACAGCGGAAGGAGTGTGGTCACCCTCTTGCCACCCTGAGTTCGTGTTATCGTCTTGCCAGTGGGGAAACTGAGGCTCGAGGCATTAAAGGGGTAAGGGACAAACTGGCCTGCTGTCAATCCAATGCCCTGCAAACATGGAAAACCAACCAAGCCAAGAGCAAAGTTTGCATTTCTTTAACTCTTCCTAAAAAGAAGCTAGGACGTGTGCAATACTTTTAGAAAAACATTCATCTTTTTGTCTTTTTAGGGCCACATGCGTGACATATGGAGGTTCCCAGACTAGGGGTCAAATCGGAGCTGTAGCCGCTGGCCCACACCACAGCCACAGCAACGCCAGATCCGAGCCACGTCTGCGACCTACACCACAGCTCACGGCAACGCCGGATCCTTAACCCACTGAGCAAGGCCAGGGATCGAACCTGTGTCCCCATGGATACTAGTCAGATTCGTTTCCACTGAGCCAGGACGGGAACTCCCAGAATGGTGTTTTTTAGAAGTTTTGTTTTTAAAGGAGTAATTGTTCGGGGTCCCACACACCCCGCCTGACACTTCCCTGGCCTCTGTGCTGCTCAAGGGAACGGGCCCTAAATGCTAGCTCATCTCTAGGGCTAGTCATCACTTTTCAATCAGAGACTCAGGTGACAGTGGCTGGGGCCCTGGTGAACCAGTCTGGGTCTGGTGACCGCTGCTTCTGTGTCCCCGGCCCTGCACCCCGCCCCGTCCAGGCCCCGCCCCCGCGAGCCCGCCCCCTTACCTGCGCAGCTTCTCCGTGACCTTCTCCAGTTCCTCCTGCGCGCGGCGCAGCTCGATCTCCAGGTAGTGGCGGGTGGAGTCGAACTCGGTCTCCAGCTTCTCGAGCTTGTGGGTGGTGTAGGACAGCCGCTTGCGCAGCTCGCCCTTCTGCTCCTGCAGCGCGCTGCAACGACACGCGGCGGCGGCCCGGGCCGCGGCGCTGAGCTCGAGGTGTGACGTCGGTGCGCACCGGGGCGCCCGGCCGCACCGACGCACGCGAGTGCACACGCACACGCACCACACACACACACACGTACCACCCCCAACCCCGGGCGGCACTCGAGGCCTACGGCCCCTGGGGGTCTAGGTCTCCGGCCCTGGCGGGCAGGTGCTGCGGGCGGCTTCTAGGCTCTGTTTTAAAGAGCGCCCCTCAGCACCGGGTCTCTAAGTCTGGGTCTGAGGGCCCATCACCGGGTGGTAGAGCTTACAAGGACCCCCACTTTTTCGCCTCCATGGCCCTGGCTGGGGACACTGAGGCCCAGAGGTGGCAGTGCCACACCCTAGACCAGGCCTCTCTTCCCCAATTGGCTTGGTGGCCCCAGCAGGCCGTGTGACCTCTGGGCCAGGGAGAGGCTAGGCTCTGATGCCCCAGGCCCAGGCAGTGTCCACGGCAGAGGCCGGCTACCTGCACAGAGCACGAAAAACTCAGAAAGCCTCTGGCCTGTGCATGTCTTTCCTCCTCCAGGAAGCCTTCCGGAGCCAGGCCTGGCTCTTGAGGCTCTATTTTCCCCAAAGACTGAGGGCACCTCTGGGACCCCCTGGGATGCTGCGTCCCCAAGCTCAGGAAGCACACTGGATGGTTTACTCTCTGAGCCATATGCCATAAAGTCCCTTGAGCTACAGTTGGGCACAAGGCAGCAGGGGCAGGTGTGGTGGCCACACCCAGGGGACTGGCCGTGAACCCCACCAGGGCAGGGGCCACACCCTCCTGTCGGCAGCCACCCAGCTCCCAGGAAGCATCTAAGTGGGGCTGACCTGAGGCGCCTTTCTGTTGCCTGGCTGGGCGCGCAGAGGCCGAGGGGGCGAGGACTCACCTTTAAGAGCCGAGAGGGCTGATTTCTGCAGGGAAGGGACTGCAGCGCGGTGAGTGAGGGGCACCAGGGGAGCTCTGCTGGGTGTCAGCCTCGAGTGAAGCTAAGCTTCAAGCTGCTGTTCCATGCTCTGGGTGTGCACTTCACCCGTCACCCCCTGCACTGTGTCCCCGTCACCCCCTGCACTGTGCCCCCGTCACCCCCTGTACTACAGTCACACACACCTGGCTGCTGGCCCCCGCCATCTACCCATGACCGTCCCCATCTTGCCCTGCGACACAAAGCCCTGACTCCAGAGAGGCGCCCAGGTTGGCATGCGGGCCCAAGCGGGCCAACCGTTTGTAGGAACAAGCACAGCCCTGCAAGGGACTATCAGAAGCCAAGACCCTTTGGGCTGGTCACTTCTGGTGGGTTTGCTGTGGGCGGGCAGGAGGCTTCCTCCAGCGCCCGGGGCAGTGTGAGCTTCTGTCTCGGGCCCTGTGTGTAAACCACACGTTACCACCGGCGCACACCCAGCAAACTTCACTTAAGCATTCCTGGATTCCTACATTTTTAACAATAAATAAAATAGAGCTGCCTACATTCTGAGAACCTCAGACAAGGGCGGGGCGGGTCCTCGCAAGAGTTGGTCCCCATGGAAGATGCAGAGTGACAAGCAAGGAGGGAGCCCAGAGGCAGAGCGCCTGCAGCCGCCCACGCGGATCCAGCCGCCTCCTCCAGGAAGCACCTCTGACTGACTCACCCTGAGCCCCCTGCAGCTACAGAGCCCAGCCTGCCCGGGCCCAGGCCTTTCTCCCCAGGGTGCTGGTGAGCTCCCTGGGGGCTCTTCCATGTTACCAGGGCCCCCTCTAGACATGGGGTCAGGTGTGGGGCTGGGGCAGCAGCCCCTGAAGTCAGTCCCCCCACAGTCCTCGGTCACAGGGTTTGGGGGGGGGGTCTGCATCCTTGGGAAGAGGGGATGTGGCCACTTGAGCCCCCGCCCCCCACCTCTCCGAGCCACCCACTTGCAGCCTCAGCTTGGACCCTGCCATCACTGTCCACTCCTGGCGGGACCCAGCCGTATCATCCTATGTCGCATCCACGTGGCACCCTCTTCCCCGCCTCTCCTGGCCTGCCCCGCCCTGTTCCCTGGGCCTCAGCCGGGAACAAGACAAACACGGCCCCCGTCCCACGGAGCTTACAGTCTCAAGGGGAGACAGACAATGAACAGGGAACAGGTTCATCAACAAGGCAAGTGTAGGAGGCAAATATGACGGGGCTGCGGGGTGGGCTCTGCGCAGAGCCGGGACCCACCGGGGGGCATCGGAGACGCCCACTCCCCAGGCAGCCAGCTGCACTGAGCCGGCCCGCCCCAGCCTCCGTGTAGCCTTGGCCTCTGGATGGCCTTCCAGAGACACTGGGGGCTCTGTCCCACCGCTCCCCAAATGCTGCCCCCGCTTCCCCTGGGCTGCTCACAACCACCTGTCCCTGAGCTGCGTCCACCCAGTCCCGGGCTGACGGCGCCCCCAGCGCCTGACTCCTGCCCCCTCCTCGTTTGCTGAAGGTACCAGGGCCTCGGCCCTGGACATGCCTGCCCGGCCCCTCAGTCACAGCAGCGCCCCCCCAGTGCCCCCCCCATGTCTCTCCCCATCTTTGCAGCTCCAGTCAGTAACCCGGGCTGGTCCTCGGGGCCCTGGCTTGCCCCTGGCTCCACCCAGCACATCTCAGGCCAAATCTCCTCCATGCTGACCCACACGCAAACCCTCCCAGGCCTCTGTCTGCAGCCCTGGCCTCTCTCTAGGGCACCCCCCGCCCCACGTCCAGCCGCCCCCCGGCCTCTCCTCCCCCATGGCCCACAGACACCTCACATCCAGCGCTCCCAGGCTGACCCCTCTCTGCCGTCTGTGCTCCCCACCCCTGGGAAGGACATGGCCACCCTCTGTCACCAGTCAGACCCTGAGAGGCCACAGTCACCCCGCTTGCCCCCGCCCTTCACAGCCCATCACCAAGTCCTGGCGGTCAGCCACTTGAGAGCTTTGGATGTGTCCCCTCCTCGGCCTGATCTGGGGAGGGCCCTGGCCCAGGCACCCCCGGGTCTTCAGTCACTCGCCTGGGGCCGCCATCCTTCCTGCCTTTCCCTCCCAGGGCATTAGTCTGAGCCCTGCCTGACCTTGGCCTCAGTCTCTCTATCTGTAAAATGGGGATGTGTGCCCCCTCGGGGAGCAGGGCTGTCACTGAGGTCCTGCATGCCCCTGGGCCACCAGCACCCCCCAGGAGATGCCAGAGGCAGGCGGGCACCGTGGGGAGTTGCTCAGTGCCCTCCACCTCCCCCTGGGTATGGAGTTGGGCTCCTGAAAACAGCCCCTTCACAGCCGCACAGGGAAGCTTGGCATCCTTCGAGCCCTGCCCTCCCAATCTGGGTCACCCTCCTGGCTGGGGGGCTCGGGAAGCCCTGCTTGGACTGCGGCCCCGGGAGGTCACCTTGTTTCTTTCTTTCTTCTTTATTTGCCAGAGATTAAACTGCGCCCACAGCAGTGGCCTGAGCCACAGCAGTGACAACGCCGGATCCCTAACTGCTAGGCCACCAGGGAACACTAAGGACAGCTGTATCCTGGCGAATTGATCACGATCTGACTTAACCCAGCTGGGTGTGGGGTGTGTGAGTGCTTCACGGGTCCCTGTCGGCCCGCGGGAAGCCCCCAGAAGGCTTTCCCACTTCACTGGGAAGAAAGATGGGCTCCCTTGGCACAGAGCGGGGCCTGGAGGAGCCCCGCCCGCCTTCTACCAGGAGCCCCTCTGGCCACTCAGAGGCCGGAGCCCTTGGCTGGGCTGGGGGGGCCCCAGGGCCTCGCCTCCGAGACAGGATGACCGGGAAGCAGCGGCGAGGATACGCTGGCAGCCAACACCCTTTCCCACTCTTGGCCTCTTCTCGGGGAGCTGATGCAGATGCGGGACGGACGTCTGGGACCAGACGCAGAGACACCGCGGAGCCGGGGAGACAACAGGTGTGTTACCTGTCCCAGAGCGAGGGCGAGGACCTGGCCAGTCGGCCCTGCAGGACGCGGGGCTGCCCGAGGCATGAGGGCACCCAGGGGCTGCGCAGCCTGTGGGCGAAGAGGACACAGCTGCTCAGAACGGGGGACAGGGTCTAGGCCAGGCCCGCCATGGGCACGCAGTCACAGAGACATGGGGGCTCGTCCCCCACCCGGCAAGAGAAGTCCTTGTCACCAGCACGGTGGCGGGGTGGCGGTGTAGGGACTGGGGTGGGGGCTCCCCAGCCTATGCACCTGCCAGCCCTGGATGCCTGAGCTCATGGGTGGCACTGAGTTCCACCAGTGGTAGGGTCCCCACCCACAGGCCTGCATCCTCCATCTCGGCCTCAGAGGGGAGTCGTGGAGGAGGGCAGGGTCTCCCCAGCTCCAGGTAACTTCCTTGCAGAACTCATGGGTCAGAGAGCCTGGGGAGCAAGGAGGATGGAGGGCCAGAGTGACTCTAGCCCGCAAGCTCCCTGGGAGGCTTTGACGGGCTGCTGTGTGTGGACAATATGGGGGGGGGGGCGGAATCTGGGGGCGGTGGGACCTGGTGGATGTTAGAGATCCAGAACAGAACCCACTTCACCCTTCCTGGGACCCCTTCGCAGCAACCCTGCCTGTGGCCTGTCTGGGTGCTGGGTGGGCAGGAGGGGACAGATGGCGCCGCCCTGCTGGTGGGTCACAGGATTTACACAAGCGACTCAGGCTCCGCCTCCCTTTCCTGTGTTCCCTCAGGGGAGGCTCCCTGTGGCCTCGCTGGGAATCTGATGGGAGGAAGATGCTGCCCCGGATGTCAGGCTTTGGAAGGATGCTTAGAGACGCGAGCAAGCGTCTGCGTTAAGAGAAAGCAGCAGCATCCCGTTGACAAAATAACTGCGTGTAGATGGCCGCACAAAATAAGGGGAGGGAAGAAATGTTTTTGCTGTTATCGGCCCGTGGTGGGATTCTGGGCAATTGCAAATGTTTCTCTTATCCTCTTCTGGACTTGTTATATTTTCTTAGAGTGAGGATGAAAAATCAGAAAAAAATTTTTACTAAGGAATAACATTTGAACTCCCCCCCCCAAAAAAAAAGGTTTGAAGGACAAATCCGACTAGGAACCTTGAGGTTGCGGGTTCGATCCCTGCCCTTGCTCAGTGGGTTAACGATCCGGCGTTGCTGTGAGCTGTGGTGTAGGTTGCAGACGCGGCTCGGATCCCGTGTTGTTGTGGCTCTGGCGTAGGCCGGAGGCTGCAGCTCCGATTAGACCCCTAGCCTGGGAACCTCCATATGTCGCGGGAGGGGCCCTAGAAAAGGCAAAAAGACCAAAAAAAAAAGGTTTGAAGGTTTGATTTGACAGGCTGGGGGGTGGGCAGGGAAGCCCTCAGCCCTGGGCCGTGAACTGTACTAAGAGCACCACTTCCGTGAGCCCCCGTTGCCCCATCTGTGACCTGGGCTGCCCTTGGCCCTGGTCTCCTGGGCTGATGGGCAGGCCGGGCCTGGTAGGTGGTGGGGACGGGGAGGGGAGGGACAGTGGCTTGGTCTCCAGTTGAACTGGACTTTGGAATTCCAGTCCCAGGACCCACCAGTGCTGCCGAGTGAAGGGGGACCAGGGGCAGGACGGGACAGTTCCTGTGGGAGCAGCCAGAGACCCAATCTGCCCTCAGGGACTCCTCTGAGGCCGGTGATTCGGGGAGGGTCCCCCTCCCAGCCCTCGCCAGCCAGTCCCCACGCCAGCAAGCCCTTCCACTGGGGGACTCACGAAAGGTGAGTTCTGAGAAGAGAAGGAGGGAGGCTGGGGCCCTGGGGAAACCGGGATCCAGGCAAGGGGCAGGGCTGCCTGGAGGCCCAGGGAATGGAGCTCAGCGCTGTGACCTGACCCGGATTTGGCCTCTGGCCACACACAGGCATTTATCACAGACAACCGCTCTCGTTTTGACACCAATTCTCGTTTCCAGTCTGTGGCATGGGGAGGGCCTCTTCCTTGAGATAAGAAAACTGGGGCCCAGAGAGGTTAAGCAACTTTCCTAAGATCACACAGCTAGCCTGGGGTGAGGCTGAGACTGCCCTGCTCCCGTGATGCTGTGCGGGGCACAGGGGAGGAAGGACACATGAGAGGGCCACGGGGACATCCTTCCCTGCTCCCAGGTGACACGGTCTCTGGGAGCAGAGGTGCTCCCTGGCATGCCGGTGGCTCCCAGTCCTCCTGGGGTGTGGGATGGGGCAGGGCTGGGCTGAAGGAGCGTCCATCCACCAGCCCCCAGATGCCAGCAGCCATCGGGTCGTGCAGCTCTCCCCCCACCCCCCCCGCCGCCACCTCCATGGCACAGCCATGTTTTCGAGCCTGCTCTCGGCGCTCAGGCTGTGGCCTGACACTCATGCTCCAGCAACACCAAATTGCTTGTCATTCTTCACACACTACAGGCAGCTTCTCAACCTGGTGACTTTGTTCCCGTGGCCCCTCAGCAAGGATGACACCTAGTCCCTCCCACTCAGGGTACCTCCTCCCCACCCAGGGGCTTGTGGGGAGCCTTGACACCCTAGCCCGCCCAGCCTGCCCCACCCCAGGCGCCCGCACACCCCTACCCACCCAGTCTCAGGCCACCCGGTAAGGGAGGGTGCACCACACCCCTACTGCAGATGAGGAAACTGAGGTTCATGGCGACGAGAGCACACAGCCTCCTGGGGTTCAACACTGGGCCAGCTGGTCTTCCCGTGACCTCAAGATGCCCGATTTTAGAGCAAACTGCAGCCCTTTATACTTTTCATTGAACCAGCCCCCCACGTCGTGATCCCAAGGCACCACGGCCAGGCAGATGGAGGAGGGGGCGGGGCTTCGGCATGGAGGGCGGGGCCTCAACAGGGAGGGCTGGGCCTGGGTCCCACAGGACAGCTCAGCCTGCTTCTTGTTGGGCCTCTGAGCCTCTCCCTCGAGAAAACAGTTCTGGGCATCTGGCTGGCACCGCACTGTGGCTCAGACACGCCTGCCCAGCCCCTGCTCAGCCCCTGGGCTGACTCTGCAATACCTTGTGCACGAGACAGGGATGCTGGCCACTGCCACCATGGCACCAGGCCATGCGCAGCAGCCCTTGGGGAAGGTCGTGTGTGTGTGTGTGTGTGTGTGTGTGTGTGCGTGTGTGTGTGTGTACTGGGGGAGGGGACTGTCACAGCGCTGGCCTGGGGGCCTACAGCCTGGAGGACTGGACAGGAGGCAGGGACTCCACAAATTCTGTGCGTGCCTTGTCCTGCCCTCTCCCCGTCCTCTGTCCAAGGTCGTCCAGTGGAAGCATCCCTGCCCCTCCCCACGGTCTGGTGACATGGCCGCTCCACTGATCCTTCTGCCCAGAAACAGGAGATGGGAGATGCCGCAGGAAACGTTTCATGTCGCCTCCGCCTCATCTTATCAGGTGGCTGCAGCTCTGCTCCTGCTGCCCCCTCTCTGCCCAGGCAGAGCCACGTGCTGCCAGGAGCTGGCGACCCTGCGGCCTGTGGGTTTGCAGTGGGTGGGCAGACCCAGGGGTGCTCGGGGCCAGGGCAAAGCAGGGCAACCCGGGCAGGTGGACAGAGCAGCTGCAGAGCTGCCCCTGGTCCTTTGCACATGCTGCCCTCCTGCTCGGCACAGCCCCTTCCCTGCTCTCTGGCTCAGTCTACTCCCCTCCTCCAAGAAGCCCTCCCTGATCTCCCAATGCGTCAGGAACCCTCTCTGCTTCTCTGTCCTACCCCCGCAGTGCTGGGGGCGCTCTTTGGGTGCAGGAGTTGTGACTGCTCCTTTTCCTTGTCCCTAGCTCCTGATGAGGGCCAGGCATGATGGCCATGTGCTGGAGGTGCCTGCCCTTGGCTTCTGGGCCACTCTGGTCTCAGAGAACAGCGGGCCCTTGGCTTCTGGGCCACTCTGGTCTCAGAGAACAGCGGCCCTGAACTCCTAACAGGTCTTTTAGGAAAGGCTGGTGGGGAGAGGGCCGAGGGTCTCCGGCCCCCAGAAAGAGGAGCAGAGATAAACAGCAGGGCTCTCGGGGTCTGCGGAGGAGTGGAGCCCCCCAGGACAGCAGAGCCCCGTAGGACAGTGAGCCATAGACCCTGGATACCCCCCACACTCACCACCGTCTACATGGGTCCTCATCAGACCTGCGGTGTAGACAAAGAACTTGGGCTCTGAGTAGCCATATGACTTGAAGGGTCACATGTGAGTGAGGGCAGGCCAAACCCAGGGCTCCGACCCCCGGCTTAGGGCCCTGTCACCTCCTTCCAGTCAAAAGGGCCTCCAGAGCTCAGGGCTGGGAGAGGAGATTGGCAGAGGCAGGAGCGTGGGGCCCCAGCACTGCGTGCCGTGGAAGCGTGCACAGTGAGTACTTGGCTGGAACTCTGATGGGGACAGTGACGCCGCAGAGGCCCTGCAGTGCTTGGAGGTGGGGGAGGGGAACAAGGCCCCAGCCGAGCCCCCAGGCCCATGGTGATGCCCCACTGTTCCTTCAGGGATGCTGGGCCCCCTCAGCCATCCCACCTCTGACACCTGCTCCCTTCCCAGCTCACTCCCTCACCCCATCAAAGCCCCCAGCTCCCCATGGCCCTCACCCCCCCTCCTCCTCCCTGTGTCACCCCCCCCGCCCCCCGCCTTCTTTATACTAACACGGGGGCCGTGCCCACCCCAGTTAGGGCCACCTCTCCACAGACAGGAAATCACACGGCTGGTGACAGGGCTCACGTTCTGCTCGTCGGACTGAGCTGGGGCCCAGTCCCTGTTTCCTCCCTCACCTGCCTGGCAAATGACGTCACCCTTTCTCCCCCCTCCCCCCCCATTCACAGCAGATGACCTTGCTTCCTTGTCTGCTGGGGGCGGGGGGGAAGAAGAAGCCACCCAAAGGGAACTTCCACAGATGCCACCACCAGGTCTCCCCACCTACCAGCATCTGCCCGCCTGTTACTACAGACAACCCGCCAGGCAGCCCCTCCGCCCACTCCAGGCGCGGCTCCAGCGAGTCTCCCCTTCTCCCAAACCACCCATCTCTCCCTCCCTCCTCATCCTGTTCACTCCAACATGCAGGTGTGCCTCCCATATTGAGAAAACCCTCTGCTGACCCTGCAGGTGCCATCCCGGTTCTCTGCTCCAGTCCTGCTGGGACCAGCACCCACCTGGCTCTGGTCCCCCCCATGCTGCTGAACCAGCTCTTGCCGGTCCCGTCTCAGGTCTCGCGTGACCTGAGCCCTTAGCGGCCAAGGACATGGCCTTGCCCCGCCTCCTCCTGCCAACACCACCTGCACCTGGCTGCCCTCGCGGGCTGCCTCCGTGGCAGGTCCTCGTCTCCCTGACCTCCTGACACTGCGGGGCCTCCGGCCTCTCTCCTTTCCTGGGTGCGCTCACCCCATAGTAACCCCGGTCACAAAGCCCATCGCTCTGCTGAGGACTTCCCAATCTATGTCCCCCCGGCCAGGCATTCACACCCCTGCTGCCTCTGCTTGGGTACCTTGCAGGCAGCCTGGACCTGCAGGGCCACCTGTCCTCCACTCCGCTGGCCCTAAACCCACAGCCTTCCCCCCCTCTGGAAAGGCGATGCCCCCCCTGAGCCTGGAGGCACCCTTGGCTCCTTTCTTCGCTCCCTGGCTCTGCCTCCAGAATATACCCTCCAGTTTTTCCAGCACTGCCTACCACCCTGAGTCTGACTTATGTTGCTGCACAGCCTCCTCACTGGCTTCTGGCTCCTGCGCTCACCTGATCTCAGCCAGAGGGTCACTGTTGAAGGCTAAGTCAGATCCAGCCCCCTCCTCTGCTCAAAACCCACCCCACAGCCCCTACCTCACTCGAGTCCAACCCCACTGTTCAGGCTGATCATCTCAAGGCAGGTGCCTTCCCCATCGCCACCGGGACCTCACCTTCCAGCCACATTCAGCACCGTCCTGCCTCAGGGCCTTTGCACTTGCTGTTCTGCTGCCCAGTCCATCTCCCATTTAATACCACGGCTGCTCCGCTCCTCCCTCACTCAACTTTCAAATGTACCTTTCTTGGCAAGGGTTTCCCTGAGCTCCGCAGGCATCCCCTGCCCCCTTTCCCTGCCAGGCCTGTATGTACCCTCAGCCTCTCCCTGTACCCCCCCCCACACACACACCGCTTGAGTGGCAGCTTCACAGGACAGGGCTTTCTGTCTGCTTTGTTCCCTGCTATGTCCTCAGCCCCTGCAGCCACAGCCTGGCAACCAGGAGGACCCGGTAAACATTTGCTGAATGAATGAAAAACACCCAGTGAATGCACTTTATAGGTGAGCAAACTGAGGCTCAGAGGGGAAGGCGCCCACCCCAGGTTGACAGGCTACAGGCTTCCTGATGACCCCACCCCAATTCCCCTCTACAGTGTCCTGTGCTGCGGGCTTTTCCCCGCCTCTGAGGTCTGGGGCTTTGCGGTTTGGTTTTGTTTGACTGGCTTTCTGCCAAAAGAAGTCGCCCTCTGATTTCCGTAAGGACTGAACCCCCTGAAATGAACTCGAGAGGGGGAAATGTGAATTTCAGATCAACAAGAAGGGTTTAGCGTTATGTCCCAAACATGGCAGGGATGCTCTTACACTAACTAAGCATCTAGCTCTGTGCTGAATTCAGGCAGCCTGATAAAGTATCGGCTGCTCTGTGAAATTGATTTCCACGCGTTTCAGTTCCACGGGGCAGGCTGTACTTTATCTGGTACGGACCCTCTGGGGCGGAGCGTCTCCAGCACCTGCAGGAGGGGTCATGTGCTCTCACGAAGGTCGACCGTCTGTGCAAGAGCCACAGCCTCAGCCACGGCCAGGAGGTGAGGACTTCATGGCCATGGCAAGTGTGTATCTCAGAGATGAGCGTGGCTGAAGCCCCAGCCTCTGTCAGCCAGCAGAAGGGCCTGAGTGCGGGTCAAGTGTCCGGCCTCCCGCTCCAGGCACCAGGAGCCGCAGGGGAGCTCCACAGCCGGGGGGACTCGGTGGTGGCAGGCTTGGGCTGGGGGCTGTCTGGCTGGTGGGCTGCCTCAGGAGAGGCAAGGCGAGCCCTGGCTGTGTTGGGGCACCCTGGCCTGGCCCCCACTTTCCCAGCACTGCTGGTCGTCCATGCTCTCATCTCCCCCTCTAGACTGGGGGGCTTGGAGGGCAGGACCAAACACACTTTGGCCCTGGACCCCTCCCCTGCCCTGTGGCCATACCTGCTCTCCGCAGGAGTCAATGCTGGGGAGTAAGGGGGGTGTCGTGGGGTGGAGAGGGGGAAATAACCACTGGGTTGCCCCTACCCCTAGCAAGGAGCTCCCCCCAGGCTCCTAAATTACCCTCCAGCACCTGTCCTCCTGCCCTGGAGCCCAGGTGAGAAGGGACTGCCGTTCAACACTTTGATGATGCGCTTCATTGCCGCCCACCATGGAACCCATGCTGGCTTCGCTAATTTGACCACCCCAGTGCTGGCTCACCGCTGCAAACAGACCCAGGCACACTTTAATTGGATCGGTGGCAGGGCCTGTTTTCTGGAATTCTAGGGATCAAAGAGATAGTCAGGACTGCAGGAGGCTCATTGATGACCCTGGACTGTGGGATGCAGCGTGACCTGCCCTAACCCAGGACCTCTCCAGGATGCCCTTGGTCCCGGGTCCCTGCCCTGCCCTCCCCACCTACCCTTCCACCCCCTATAGCATTATCCATGTGCCAAGCTCCACATCCACGAGTTCATTCTCAAGACAACCTAAATCAGGTACTATGATTATGACCTGCATTTATTTTTGGCTGCACCCAAGACATGTGGAAGTTCCCAGGCCAGGGGTCGAACTCACACCACAGCAGCAACCTGAGCCGCTGCAGTGACAATGCCAGATCCTTAATCTGCTGTGCCACAAGGGAACGCCTATGATCTATATAGATGCAGAAAGAGAATCAGAGTGATTCAGAAACTTGCCCAGGGCCACACAGCCAGTACGTGGCAGATCTGGGATTCAAATCTACCTTGTTACCCACACACTTCATCAGAGAGCCTTGGCAGAGGCGTGGGGACTCACGTGGGCTGGAGGGACAGGAGACCTTGAAGGGCAGGGCGGAAGAAGGTAAAAGAGAACAGTCCACATGGAGGGTCCATTTATAAGCCCTGTCTCCCAAAGAGAGACATCAAAGCGAGGTAGTCATTCATGGCTTAGTGAGAATTAGCCCAGAAGGTTTCCTCCACAAGAATCAGGTTTAGAAGTGAGGGGTAGGGGCTGGGGTGGTGGGTGGGGAGGAGGAGATAAGAGGAGGGAGCAGGAAGTCTGGAGGAAAAGGGACAACTGGCAGCTGTGCTGGAGGCACCAGGTGGGTCCAAGCAGGTAACCAGCCCCGTCCCCGAGGTACCTCTTCTTGAGCTGGTAGGTCCTGGCCCGTGGTGCCAGTCAGTCAACAATGACAACCCAGAGGCCAGGGTAGGGAGACTCCTGGGTCAGGGGAGGCCCCGAGGGGAAAGAGTGGAGGGGGTGGCACAGGAGCAGCTGGGCCCAGGGCTCAGGTGGCCACGCAAGGGGCCCTGGGTGCCACACAAGGGCTTTGGGTCTCCTGGGGGGGGGTGTCAGTGAGGGCTGGAGGGCTCGGAAGTGCACCCTTAGTCTAGGCTTCAGGAAGGGCACTGGCGTGGCCCTCAGGGGGGCAGGAGGCCTGCCTATCTGGGCATCCTTGGGCTAGTGGGCTGCAAATTTTGGCCCCCACACAGAGAGGCTTCCTCCCACTGGGCGGTATCCAGCTGCCCCGGGAGGCCATGGCTGTCCTGACCCCAGAGACCGGACAAGCGTCTTTTGGCCTCTGGCCTGTTTCTCCAGACCCGTTTCTGTGATCCGTCCCGGCTGGGAGGCCGTGAGCCCCAGGAGGGCAGAGTGAGGCAGAGTGTCCACGTCGGAGCCCCTGCCAGAAGCCACGCTCCTCCTGCCTCCTCATCTCACCAGACACCTCCCTCTGCCGAGGGCTCCCCTCCACTGGGCCTCTCAGCGAGTAATTAAAATAAATAAGTAAATAAAAACACTCGCCCTCGAGGGGCCAAGAGAGCAAGGTGGGGGGCACGAGTGTTCCCCAACACCCCCTCTAGAGAGGCAGAGTGGGGTGCCCCCTCTGGGCATCGTGAAATGTGGGGATAGCGGCTCCCCCTCCCCCTTGCTCCCTGCGCCCCGCAGGTCAGTCTCATTCAAAAGCATTTCCTGAGCAGCTCCCACGGGAGGGTTCTCTAAGTGCGGAGGACCAGCAATGCGCTGCTGTTGTCAGGGGGAGACGAGAATAAACAAGATACACAAACAAAGTGAGAGTCAGGTGGGGATCAGGGAGCTGGAAAACCAAGGCGGTTGGGGGGAGGGCTATGACTGCAAATTCCGTGTGTGGCCAGGACATCCTTCCCCCAGCCAGGGATGCTGTTTGAGAAAGACGGGAAAGGAGGGGAGGCAGGGAGTCCCGTGGTCCTGGGGAAGAACATTCCAGCCAGAAGAAAGGCATGTGCAAAGGCCCTGAGGCAGGAGCCTGTGCTGTCCTTGGGAAACATCAGGGGCCTGGTGGCTGGAGGGGAGTGGGTGAGGGAGAGTCTTTGGAGGTGCGGTCAGTGTGGTCTGCCATCTACGCGATGACACCTGATAACCGTCTGTCTCTACCTCTGGGACGTCAGCCTGGCACTCCCCATAGTATCCCCAGCATGGAGACCAGCATCAGGCATGGGCAGCACTGCAACAGATAGGGGTGACACAGATGAACCAAAGAGCACGGCCTGAACATTTGGGTGTCAATGTGAAAAAACACAAAAACACAACCCCCCACCCAAGCCCCCCACACAAACCAAAGGCCCCAACGCCAAAAAAAACAAAAAAGCAAAAAACAAAAACAAAACCACAAAAAGCAAAAAACCCACAAACTCCCAACATAAAAAAACTCCAAAAAACAAGAAAAACAAGAAAAACAAGAAATTAGAAACTCAAAAAAACCCCAAATCTCCAAAATTTAAAAAACCCAGAACCCCAAACAAGAAAAACAAAAATTAAAAAACCCAAAAACCCAAAACAAGAAAAGCAAAGAACCCCAAAAGACCCCCAAAACAAGAAAAATTAAAAATTAAAAACCCAAAACAAAAAAAAACAAAAAAAAAACTGAAACAAGAAAAAATTTAAAAACTCAACCCCCCAAAGCTCCAAAATACAACCCCCCCACAATTTAAACCTCAAAACCCCTATAACAAGAAAACCAAAAAATTTTTAAAAAGCCCAAAGCTCCATAAAACAGAAAAAAATTTAAAGAACCCCCCAAAAACCCATACCAGAAAAACAAAAAATTAAAAAACCCCCAAAACCAGCCCCCCAACAAGAAAAACAAAAAAAAATTAAAACCCACCCCCCACAAATCTCCAAAATACCAAAAACAAAAATTTAAAAACCCAACCCCCCCCAAAAAAAATCCCAAAATAAGGAAAACAAAAAATTAACCCCCTCAAAAAACAACCCCCAAACAAGAAAAACAAAAAAATTCAGGATTCAAAACCCCTCAAAAATCTTGAAAATACAAGAAAAACAAAAATTAAAAATCCCCAAACTAAAAAACCCCAAGACAAGAAAAACAAAAATTTTAAACCCCCTAAAACCAAACCCCCAAAAACCAAACGCCCAAAACAACAGAAAAAATTAAAACCCCCAAACCAAAAAAACCCCAAAACAAGAAAACAAAAAGTTAACCCCTCAAAACACCTCCCCAAATAAGAAAAGCAAAAAAAAAAAAAAAATTAAGAAAAACAAAAAATTTTAAACCCTCCAAACCAAACTCCCAAAGGAAAAAAATTACAAACCCTAAAACAAGAAAATAAAAAATTACCCCAAACCAAAAAACCAAACAAGAAAAACAAAATAATTTTAAAAACCCCAAACCAAAAAACCCAAAACAAGAAACACAAAACAATTTTGAAAGCCCCAAACAGGAAAAACAAAAATAAAAAATAAAAAATAGAAAAAAAGCCAAAAAAATAAAAAAAACCAACCCCATACCAAAACCCCCAAGCCAGAACTAAACCAAAAGCAAAAAAAAAAAAAAAGAAAGAACAATGACAAAAAGGACCCCAACCTCAAAACCGCACCCCAAAATCGCTTCCCATAGCTTCATGACATCAGAAGGGTTTCTTAAACAAGACCCAAAAAGCTTTCATCCAAAGTAAAAGCCTAAAACATTCAAGGGAAATCAACAGAATTAAAATTAGGAACTTGTGTTCATCAGAGGACCGGCTGAAAGAGGCAGAAACGAGCAACCAGCGGGAGGTGCATTTGCCACACATGCGACTGCCAAGGGCTCTCCGAAGAGCTCCACATCAATGCGACAACTTGATGGAAAAACACACAGAAGTCACACACGAGGAAGCCCAAAGGGGCGGTAATGCAGGGCCGCGCGATGCTCGCCGCCCCGAGGAGCAGCTCCCAGCCTGCGGCCTGACAGCCCAGCCGGGGCGGCGGCGGAGCTGCAGCAAGTCCGGCTCCCGCGGGGAGGGTGTGGCCTCAGCTCGCAGCGCCGGCCCGGGCGCGGGGCCTGCGCTCCAGCACTGCCGCCCCGGGGTCCCCCCGGGAGCGCTGCAGGTTCCCCAGCACCTGCTCGGGGATGGCCGGGCCGCTTCATTCCCAGTGGTCCAGGCTGGAAGGCGCCCGGACGTCCATCCGCGAACAAACAGATGGCAGCGACTTCCCTCGCAAACGCCGTCCCCGAGACACCAGCCATGGACAGCTCCACACACGCTACGGACGGACGCTCTCGAAAACATGATGTTTTGACGGAAAAAAAAAAAAAAAAAGCCAACCTGAAAAGCACAGGCTAAAAGACACCGTGCATGTGAAGTTCCAGACCAGGCAGAACCAGACGAAGTCGGTGAGGGATACTCTTGGGCGGCCAAGCCGGGAAGAAAGCAGACAACCGCTTATTACAAAAGCCGGGGTCCTGGACACCTCCCGGGAGGGGCCGGGGGCTGTGATCGGGAAGGGTCCTGGTGGGGGGGGCCCTGGGGGGCCGGCAGCATTCTTGGGGGGGCTTCCTGACCTGAGTGATGGTCATCCGAAAGTTAATCTCTAAACTGCCCAGAGGTTTCTGAGTTTTTCTCTATGTGTCTTTTCTCTCGCAATTCGCAACTTTGAAAAATTATCCCGCAGGGCAGGGGGGCGGGGGAGGGTGGACTGGGAATAGGAATAGCTCTGGGTTTGCTGGGGACCTTCGGTGTCCCAGGTGCCACGCAAGGTGACTGATCCACTTTGCTATGTGACCCAGGAGGGGACTGAGGCTCACTCAGAGGACGTGGTTTGCTAAAAGGCACGCGGCAAAGCGGCCACGGCGGCGCGAAGGCAGGGGGACCCCGTGCAGAGGGGGGGATTAACTTGGGGATTAGCTGCGGCGCCGCCGCCACCGCCGCCGCCGCCGCCGGCTCCGCGTGCAGAGCCAGCCCGGACACGCTAATATCTGCACATATTTGAGGGTGACAGGAAGAGTGTTTCAAGCAGGACAGCTGAGTGAGCGAGAGGCAGAGGGCACACATCAGGCCAGAGGCGAGGGTGCCAGACCCCGGGGGGTAGGGGGGAGCCTTCCTGTGGGCCAGCCCCCGCCAGGTGCTGTGGGCTGGAGAACTCGACCCCAGGCTCTGATCACCGGGCTGCCATCTGGGCGGGGAGGACAGGGGACACCCCACCGACCTCAGCTCCCCACCCCTCACTGGTCTCCCTGAATGTACCCTTGCTTCCTTAGGCTATCCCAGGACTCTGCACCTCTTGGAAGGCTCCTCCTGTTTGTCCTCCTTGCAAACTCCTATTCATCCTTTAAGCCCTGGCTCAAGGCTCTCTGCTTCCAGGAAGCCCTCCCTGATTCCCTGGGCCAGTGTCTCCAACATGGGATCCCCTGGGAGGATGTGCTGAGGAGCCTGGGTCCCTGTTCTGGAGAACTGGCCTGCCTCAGTGCCAGGGTGGGACCGGGTACACAGAGGGAGAATGAGCCCACTTGGGGGTGAGGGACAAGAGGGTCACAAAAGCCACAGAGAAAAGATGACAGGAAGGACAACTCGTTTGTCATGTGGATAAGAAGGTGGGTGGAAGGGCATTCTGAGTAGAGGGAACAGCATGGGCAAAGGCGGAGGAGCACGAAAATGACAGCTAGTTCGGGACTCAGATGTGGGGCTGTAGTGGGGGGGGTGGCAAGGAGAGGGACTCAGGCAGAGGGGCTAGGGCAGGGGGAGCCTCAGCTCTGTGCCTGCCGACAGAGGGAGCCACTGAGGGTCACAGTGACACAGTCTTTCACTCATTCAACGAATATTTATTGGATCCTCTCCCATGGGCCAGACCAGGCACTGGAGGGATATCTGTGTGTGTGTGTGGTGGGGGGGTGTGTGTGGCAAATATTGGATGGCAAAGGGCCTGCCCTCTTGGAGCTCAATTCAGATTCCTAGGCCCAGCCTAAAATGTGGGCAAGAGGCAGCACCCTGGCTCAGGGGACACCTTCGCTGTGACCACAAATGAATCTTTACCTGCCTAGGAACCCACGGCCATGTAGTTCAGAGGGCCCTGCTGTGGGCCAGGTCCCCGGTGAGGCCCTGCAGGGTGGGGGTGGTGAGGGTACCCACTTCACAGATGAGGAAACTGAGCCCCAGAGAAGGTCAGGACTTTACCAGAGGACCCCCATACCCTGTGACCTACTCTGTGGGAGGCCAGGCTGACCAACGTTCCCTACATCCCTTGGGGCTCTTGGTCCTGGACCCCTGGCCCTAAATGCAGGCCAGACCCCTACAGGGGCAGCCCCAGCACTGGCTGGGAAGAAATAGCTCAGAAAGGCCCTCGAGGCAGCTCTGAGACCACTAACCAGGTGAGAGGGAGAGGAGAGAGGAGGGCAGGCTGCTCCCCAGTTCTGGGGGGCTACGCTGGGTCCCGGCCACACGGGACCCCCAATCTCATGGACTCCGGAGCTCTGCCTCCACTGAGGGGCCATGTGGCTCGGTGTAGCCCCAAAGTCTGGGCCCTAGCCACTGCCACTAGCCTTCAGGATTCAGCTCAGGGAAGCCCTCTGCCCCCCGCCCCCGGGAAGGAGACTGCCCACTGCCCACCTGGCTCACCTGTGCTCCTAGCCAGGTGGGGCCATATCTCTGTCTCTACTGTCCAGAGCACAGGGGCAGGTGCTCAAGAGCCTTGGCTGGGCATAGAGAGAGAGGGAAAGAGAAAGAGGATCCTGGAGGGGACCCCCCCCCCTCCCCAGAGGCTGGTCTCAGGGTGCCCCATGATGCTACCTTTATTTTCAAGTCCCAGCTAAGTAGTGACCCCTCCCCCACAGAGACCCCAATCGGGTGGGGGTTCTGGCAAGAAAATAGCCAATAGGGGTAGCAGGGAGCATTCTGGCCTGGGGTTAGAGCTCTGGGTTCAGGACTGGGCTCATCTATGTGGCCAGAGACAGGGCTGCCTCTCTGGCCCTTATCATGCCATCTAGACCTTGACCATGACAAGGTGGGCCTGCCTATGGACATCTGGCTTTGGGTCTGAGGTCCTACGACCTAAGAGACTGGACCCTCCCCCGGGCCCAAGACAAATGGGTTTCGGCCCCGTGGGACCCACAGGGGAGGGCTGCACTCCAGCTCGGTGGCCAGAAGATGGCCCTGCTCTCATGTCCAGTCTGGGGCCTCTGTATGAGCCCACCTGTACCCAGGCTCCCACCTGGGCACTCATCCACAGCAATGAGGGTCACCCAGGAGGGTTCTAGCCCCCCTCCCCCCCATTGCGGGGACCTGCCCCCCCCCCCCACAAGCGGGGCTTTGTCGGTGCCCCGCCCTTGGGCAATGGATGCACCTGCTACCTCGCTGCCTCCCCAGGGATGCTGATCCTGGTCTTGGGGGGCGGGGAGGACGTGGAGGGAGGGGCCGGAGAGACCCCCCCCCCCAACCAAGGCACCAGGGTTGATAGTCCTGAGACCCAGCACCCAAAGCTGGGCCTCCTGCCCACCCAACCTCGGCTCAGACTCAGGAAGGAAAACAGGAGGGTTGTTCCCAAAGTGGGGGGGGGGGCGCTCAGGGTGGCCAAGGGAAATCGTGAATAGTCAGATCAATTGATCCCCCGGGGGGGCTGCCCCTAAGGGAGCCGGGTGGAATCCGCAAAGGCTCAAAGTTTAGCTCCGGGAGGGAGGCCGAGGGGGGCACTCCTCGGATGCCCGATGCCGTCGCGGGGTTCCCCCAAAATGGCTCCAAGACGCGACCGCCTCGGCCAGCAGCTTGGACTCCATCCCCCACCCCCATCCCCACGAAGCAATAACTTAAAAGCTCAGAACCCCGCAAGTGTCAGCTGGGGGGTGGGGAGGGGCGGCGGGCCCCGGGGATCGGGTGCGTAATTGCAGCAACAGAGCCCTGAGGGTCCCGGGGGACAATCGAGAGCCCAGGACGGGGCACGGGGGATCGCGGGGACCCATTCGCGGGCCGCCCGGCCCTGGCTGGCGCACCCCCACCCCCAGCCGCATTGGCCCCGGCCCGGCCGCGGACCCCTCGCGCGGGGCTCCCACTGTCTAGCCACGCGCGCACTCACACACGCATCACACACAGGCACCCCGGCCCCGGCCAGCCCCGCCGGGCAGCCGCGGGCCGTGGATGCGCTCGGACACAGCCCTCTCCCCTCGCCCGCCCCGGCGCCCCCGTCCCCGACCCCGGCCCGGGAGCCGAGGCACTGAAGACGCTCCACTCACCTGAGTTTCTCCATGTCTGCGGCAGAGGCCTGCGAGAAACCAAACGAGAGGGTCAGCAGGCAGGAGGCGTGCGCTCCGCGGCCGCGCCGGGCGGAGCTGGGCACCGCGGGCACAGGCGGGCGCAGCGACCGGGCACCCCCGGGCGGCTCGGTTGTTGGAAAGTCCGGCCCGCGCGCCCCCAGCCCATACTCCCCGGCTGCGGTCCCTGGGACTCAGCGGTGCGTGGGGCCTCGGCCGAGTAACAGGTGAGCCTGCCCGGGCCGCCACGCACCCGAGTTACGCCCCCCGGGGAGAGGAAGGGGCTGGCTCGGGGACGCGGGACTGCACTGCCTGGGGCGATCCCAGACGCGCAAGCCCGAAAGAGAGGGGACTTGGCCCCGCCGCGTCAACTCTCCCGCGGCCGCGGCCCCCGCTGCTCTCCCCCCTCCTCGCCCCACCCCGCCCGTTAACCCTTCCAGCCCCGCGCTCCCTCCCGGAGGAAGCCTAGCCCGGAATTGCAGAATTTTCGAGTCGGAGAATGTTCAAATCGGGCAACTGGGGGCCGTACGGGAGTGCAGAACCTGATACGCACACGATCCGAGGGTGCTAGCAGTCGAAAGCTCAGACTCCTCTGTCAGGGACCCTGCTGCCCTCAGCTTCTGGGGTCCGGGCCTGGCTCGCCCCTCCCGGGCCCAAGGGATTAACCCTTGCGCACCCGACTCGCCGGCGGGGCTCCCTGCCGGGCTTGCGCAGACCCACACGCGCGCGGCTTGGAGACCCTCCCCGCCCAGCCCAGCGCAGTCCAGCAGCCCCTCTGCGGGCCGGGCGGGGGGCCCACCCGCTGCAGTTAACCCTGCGGGCGCCGGCGAAGTACAGGGACTGCGAGCGGCCCGGGCGGGATCGCACTTCCTGCGCGGAGCTGGGGGCGCAGGGAGGGAGAGGCCACTCCCGGGGGCTTTTTCCCGTCTTTCCGTATCTTGCCCACCTTTAAAGGGGGGCGGGGGGCTGAGCCCGGGGACCAAGCGACACACCTGGGAAGACTGATGACCGCCCATCCCGGCCCCTCGCGCCGGGCGCCGCCGCCGCGTCCGCCGGGAGCGCGCTCCGCTCCGGTCCGGGCCCCACGCCGCCTCCCCCACCGCCCCGCCGGCCGAGGGCGCAGCCCGGCCGCCAGCGCCGAGCTGGAAGGCCCGGCCCGGGGGCCTCCTCCAGGATCGGCCACCAACTCCCCGGGTTCTCGATCAGGCCCCTCCCGAGACTCCCCGGGCCTCAGTTTCCTCACCTGCACGCTGGGGGTGGGGGCAGAGGGAGAACGGCGAGGCGCTCTATTGCCCTTCTGCATCACGGACTGCGGAGGGTCTGGGGTGCGTGCGGGAAGGAATTTCAGAGGAGCGGCTCCCCAAGGCGTCTGGATTGGCAG
This sequence comes from Phacochoerus africanus, assembly GCF_016906955.1. Lineage (NCBI taxonomy): Eukaryota > Metazoa > Chordata > Mammalia > Artiodactyla > Suidae > Phacochoerus > Phacochoerus africanus. The sequence goes on from NC_062552.1 coordinate 124,028,663, forward strand.
CCAGACACAGTCTCCGACGCTCTAAAAGTTGTCGGAGACCACGAGCCCAGACCCCTCTATATACCCTCCTCCCCCAAGACACAGAGCTGGCCGATTGGCCAACACCTCCCCGACGCCCCCTATGTACCCAGGCCCACCTTTCCCAGGTTCCCATCACCGCGCTCAGCATACTAGATCCCAGCATACAGCAGGCGCTCAATAAACACGGACAATGCATGCTTGAGTCCTACACCTCTGTGGCGTGTCTTTTCCTGCCTCTTCTCTTCTGGCTGTGAGTTCCAGCTGGAGCCCTGGTCCTTCCAGGGCACCCCCGGGCACCCAGCAGGCCTGGCCTCCAGCCGGCCAACGCAGGGTGGGAGGAGCCCCGGGATGCGAGGGTCAGCCTCAACCCCAAAAGTCCAAGTGTTCCATCATCCACCCACGGTGCCTCCGCGTTCATTAGCTCTGGGCTCAGTTCTTGGGATGGGGAGGCGGCAGCAAATGAGGTGAGAGCCCTGCCCTCCAGGGGCTAATGGTTGAGCAACGCAACGGCGACTCAGGTCCTGGGAGGCCACCCGGCAGCAGAACAGCAGAGATGACGATGACACCACCACCCAGCAGCCCTGCGCACTCTGCGCCTGGTCCAGCTCTTCCTCAGGAAGCAGTCACTCCCATTTCCCAGATCAGGAGAGCAGAGCTCAGAGAGCCAGCCCGGCTGGGCCTAGACCCCACACCCTAGGGACCCTGCCCACCCAAAGGCGGGGGATGCCCTGCCTGGGGCTCTAGTAGCCTCCATCACTCACAGTGAATGACCTGCCAGGGAGTTTGTCTAAAATTAATAAGAATGTATTAAAATTTAATTATAAAAATCTAGCATTAATTATTGATATTGAATGGTTCAGCTCTTCTAAAAGGCCTGTCTGGGAATTTCCTCCCCCGGGAAGGGGCTCTGGGAGAGGCTGCTGACTTGGCTGTGGCAGGGGTGGGGGGCAGGTGGGGTGGGGCACAAAGCTGACAGGGAATGCCGGGGGGGGGGCCCAGCCTCAGCACCTCAGCAGCCCCTTCATTCCCTCCACCAATCCAGACCCTGAAGTCTGGCTCTGATTGTACCACCAAGTCTCAAATTCTCCCCCGACCCAGGGCCTGTGTGGTAACCACTGCCCTCAACACTTAAGGCTGCCTCCTCCAGGCAGCCCTCCATGGAGACCCAGCGGAGTTGTTGGCTTTGGGCCACCCCACAGATGTGTGCTCCCTGGGCAGGGCCTGTGTCTTTCCCAGCTGTGTCCCGGGGCTGACGCGGCACCTGGCCCAGGGGTTGGGAGGGGCACTAGAGGCTCTGGGCGCCTGTGCCAAGTGCAGTCCCAGCTGTGTGGGGCCGGCCCTGTGGGGAGGTGCTGTGCCTTTGGTGATGGTCTCGGTGTGGGGCCAGAGCCCTGCGTTCTACTTTTCAACTCTAGTTCAAAACCATGGGATCTGGGACTGTTCCTGGGAGATGCTCTTTTGTGCAGGGGGACCCCAGGCCGGAGCACGAAGTGGTTGCTCAGAGTCACCGAGGCTGGCAGAGGCCTGCCTGGTGGGCTGGGCGGAGGAGAAGGGGGACACTGCCTGGGTCTCAGGCGAGAGGTGGGGTCTCTATTAAAAGAAGGGGAGCGGGGGGGCAGGGGGTGCTGGGGCCATGACTATGAGGGGCCTGTGAGATGCCCAAGGTCCCCAGTGTGAAATGATGGGGCAGAAAATAGCCTCAGGGCCCCATTTGGCCCCTATAGCAGGGGACCCCCCCCCCCCCGCCAGGACTCTCCTGCTGTAGGTGGGAACACAGGTGGGCACTTTGGGGGCTCTCAGAGGGATGGTCTATACCTCGGTTCACCCCCTACTCACTGCCCCACGGCTCTTCCTGCAGTGCACCTGTGACCTCGTCACCGTCTGCGCTGACCTCTGCTCTTGTCCCCTCTGGCTGGTCCAGCCGAGTGGCCATCTTTACGTCCCGCATCGCACAAGCCCCGCTTGTTGGCCAAACGGGGCTCACCATGCGTTCCCGCCTCAGCCGGCCAGCTGTCTCTCCCTCCCATGTCTCTGCCGGTGCTGGTCCCCGCTGCTCTGAATACCCACCCCCCACCCCCTGAGCCCTGTTCTGAGCCCCCCTGCAGACCACCGCAGCCCCGCTACCTCCCTCCTGCTTCCTTTCCCTGTGGCCTGGCAGACCCGGAGGGTCCGATAGAGGCCCGTCCACCCTGTTGTTGCCTGCTCCGTTGCCAGCACAGCCTCTGACCCTGTTCGGGAAGCCAACCCCCTCTACTGCTCACAGTGACTTTGCGAGGTGGGCCTTACAGCCCCATTCTACAGATGCAAAAACAGAGGCTCCAAGAGGCAAACCCCTGCAGCTTCAGTGCAGAAGCATGGAGGTTGGGAGCTGCCTCCTAAGCTGCTGTCCTCCCGGTGGTACCTGGGCATGGTGACCAAAGCAGCTGGGCGGTGCTCCCAAGGGGCCATGCAGGGAGGCCACTGTGCCACATGCTGAGCCTCCATGAGGAGCCTATAAGTACCGACTAGGCCCTTCCTCACCCTCTGACCACGTCCCCTGGCGCACAGTGGCCACACCGGCCACCTTGCTGGTCCCAAGTCACCTGGCTCACTCTTGCCTCAGGGCCTTTGCACTGCTCCCCTCTGCCTGGATCTTTGCAGGGCTGGTGCCTCCCTTGACTGACCACTCAGCGAAAGTGGCCCCTCTCCCCCACCACACCATTTCCAACTGCGCCGTGTCCCTTTGGATTCAAGCTTTTTGGTCACTCGCCTCCCCCCGCCCTGCCCCTGTCTCTGTGGACAGCAGGGACGCCTGCTCCAGCCACTGCATCTTTCCCTAGAGCCTGGCACAGAGGCTTCCGATGAGCAAATGCCTGAATGAATGCAGTTGCTCTTAATCCCCAGCCAGTGGCATCTGCTCTCCACCTCGAGCAGCCTCTGGTCTGCTCTCAAGGTCCCTATCACTTATGCACATCGACCCATGCCCCTCCCCCAAGCCCACCCCACGCCGGGGGGTGGGGAGGGGAGGGATGGTGGCATGTGAAACCACTGGGTACCCGGCAGCGCACGTCCGCACAGAGCTCTGCCGGGGTCAGTCCTGCTCCGTGACTCCTCCCCTGGCCCCTCTTTCCCCTCAAACCCTGTGATCCCGAAACTGACAAGAGAAGTAGGAGCAGCTCAGGAAGGGGGCTGCTGGGTGCTGAGGGCCCCCTCTGCCTCCAACGGACCCTGTGACCCTGGGCCAGTCCCTGCCCTCCCTCAGGAACCCCCTGGGCTCCTTGGATCTACTCCGAGCTCCAGCTCTATTGGTTTCCTCCTTATCCTGTTCCCTCGTGCTCCAAGGGGTGGGAGGAAGAAGCCAAGAGAACAGAGAGCAGAGGTGAGGCCAGGGGACAACCCCAGTGTGGCCAAGACAGGGGCCGCTCACCTCCCCCTGACGGAGACTTGGGCATCCTATGCTACTGTGTGACCTTGGGCTAAACTCTCAACCTCTCTGAGCTCAATCCTTCATTTAGGAAAGATGAAAAATCTTCCAAAGATGTTCTGAGTGACAAGGCAGGGGTGTGTGCGAGGGGACTGTCTTGGGGACAGGGTTGGTGGTGACGATCCTCAGAGCCAGCCTTTTAACATCATCACTCAGGGCGGACCCCCTTCTAAGACGTCTTACACCACTCCTTGCCTTCTTGCATTCATTCAACAAACATTCACTCTGTGCCTTGTACTAGGAGACTCAGCAGTAAACAAACTAAACTGGAGCATCTTCTCTGCTCTCAGGATGCTGATATTCTTGCGGGGGTTGGGGGAGGCGGATGACCCGGGATGTCAGGGCAGTGGCCCTCCTGCCCTGAGTTTGGGGAACAGAGACCCAGGTGGGGGCCTTGTGAGCCACTGTCAGGACTTTGGCTTCTAGCTTGAGTAAGTCAGAGTCTCCACAGGGCCGGGCAGAAGAGTAGTCCCCAGGCTGCTGTGCTGAGGTCACACGGGGTGGGGAGGGTGAGTGCAGGGTTCGAGGAGCCCAGCCGGAGGTACCCACACAAATCCAGGTGAGTGGGGGCCAGGGTGGAGGTGGGAGAGGTGCTCCGACGCCCGGACAGACGGTCGGGGATATGGGGAGAAGCATCACCACACGGGTTTGGGCTGGAAGGGGCTGTGGTGGGGAGACGATCCCGGATCAGGTCCAGACCTCCCAGTGGGGACATGGACAAGGGGGTGGGGACATGGGTTCGGAGTTCAGAGGAGGGTCCAGGCGATGAGACACTGCGAGTGGCCCTCACGGAGACGCTGGAAGAGATGACCCAAGGAGGGAGCTCAGAGGAGGGGAAGGAGGGGCTCTGCCGGGTGGGGGTTCAGGGAGGGGGCGGGGCCCTCACAGGAGACCACGAGCTCAGTGAAGGGCAGGCGGCCAGGGAGGTGGGAGGAGAGCGGCGGTGTCACAGACTGTGTCCTGAGTGGGCAGCCGGCCTCGTGTCCCTCAGCATCCCCCACAGGGCTCACCTGGGCTGGGCACGAGTGGGTCTGGCCCCAGGACCTTACTGGGAACACCGAGGGGAGCCAGCAGGCTCTCCCCGCCTTGCCTGATGGATGGGGGAGGAGCAAGTACTGATCCCAGGTCACTGGGCAAGTTGGGGACTTGAACCCCAACCTTGGCTTGGGGCTGTCTCCAGATGGGGCCAAGAACGTCCTTCGCCTTGGGATCCCAGAGGACCTTGCTGCAGCCGGAGAGGTGCCCCGTGCCCTGCCCCCACCCCTCCACCTCCGGGGGTTCTGCGGGGCCTCGGCAGGGCCAGGGTGCCCGTGCAGATGGACTAGGCCCGTGGCTGCAAACTGGCCTCCTGAGCTAAATCTGGCCCACCAGCATGTTGTATTTGGCCTGCAAGAGGGTTTTAATTTTTTTTTTAAACATTTGAGCCAACGTTTAAAAATTGGGAGAGTTTACATTTTAAAATCCATATTTTTGGCTTCTACTGAAATTTTGGAAGATCTGGCAATCCGGCCCACATTCCCACGTGGCAACGGTTGGGGAGCAGGGAAGCAGCTGCCCCCCCAGAGGCGCCTCGGGGTCCTCCCCTGGGGGAGGCGCCTGCACACCTTACGCCTGCCCTACAGAGGGGGGGCCTGGGGCTAGAGGGCCGAGGGGCCTGCTGGAGGTCCCTCGGGAGAGCCCCTCGGACAGTGTCCCAATGATTCTCTGGGGACTTCCAGACCTGGAACCCAGGGTCTTGTCATGACGCCACCGAGGCCGCTTCAGAGTCCCCAGCCCGCCTCTCCTCCTGTGACCCTGCCCTGCTCTCTTCTGCCTCTTTTGCTGGCTTGAGCCTTTGCTACCAGGTCTGCGACAGGGACAGCTGGAGGTCCCGGAGGCCATCTGCAGTGGCTCCTTGTTGGCTGGGCAATGCAGAGGGGGATCAGAGTCCCCCATGACCACTCGGCCAGAAGGGACAGAAGCAGAACTAAAGCTCAAGCCCCCTGGCTCTGTGGCTTCCTCCCTGCGGTGGTTCAAGGCAGGCTCCAGGCATTGTCCTCGAGGAAGGGCTTTCGGACTGGTGACAGGAAGTGGGGGTCTGCCCTGCCTGCCCAAAGCTCAACTTTCGCCCCGGGAACTGTCAGTGCCAGGAGGACAGGCGGGACGTGGTAAAGGGACCATTCTCATCCCTTCCCGGCTGTCCCCGTCCTAGGGACTGGATTCCTGCTGTGCCCAGGCATTTTCAACCCATTAGCTCTAACTGCTCACCGCACACACCAGACCCTGGGGGAATGTGGTCCACTGAGCCAGGGCACAGCCCTGCCGAGACCTGTTGGGCCCTGGCTCTCTGAGCCTCAGTTCCTGGTCTGGGAAATGGGTCTGATCCTAGGATGTCTCACCGGCCTATTTTGAGTGTTTGATGCAAGGCTGGAGCCGCGGAGCCCAGGGTAGACGCTCACCATGTGACATGAGGCTGCGGTGGGGTGGGGGCTGGTTCCCAGCTCCCGCTTCAAGAAGCTAACACCAGGTCCTTGGGAAGGACATTCTGGCCAGGGCCCAGGACAGAGCCCCACCCCCCAGCACCTGCTCAGGAGCCCCACAGGTCCCCGAGGCCCTGCGCTGCTTGGCAGCCCCAGGAGGTATGTGCGAGGAACCCCGAGACAGAATCCTCCAGAGGCCTGGGCGTCCTGGGGCTCCCCTGGGACCCAGTGGTCCCCAGAGTGAGGTCTGCTTTGTGTGCAGAGCCCAGAGCAGAGGAGAAGAGGGGGGCCCAGGATGCCAGGCCCTGGTGGAGGAGGCTGGGGAAACGATGCTTATTGGGTGCCTGCTGATGCTTTTCCTGCGACCAGGCGAAGAAAGGTCATGGCCATCACTGCCTTTCCTGGGAAACGGGGGCGCAGAGCCAGTGGCTGACCTGGGTGGATCACACAGCAGGTAGCAGATCCTTGAGCCGAGTCTACCCGGAGCTGAGAGCTCCCTGGCTGAGCGCGGCCCAGCTAGCACAGCAGACCCCAGGGGAAAGGCTGGTGGGCTTCGAATACCCAGATCTCCCCTCCCCCCAGCCAGGCTGCATCCGGGCTCTTCCTGGACCAAAAGGCAGGTCGAGGAGTTCCCGTCGTGGCTCAGTGGTTAATGAACCCGACTAGGAACCATGAGGTTGCGGGTTCGAGCCTGGCCTTGCTCAGTGGGTTAAGACTCTGGTGTTGCCATGAGCTGTGGTGTAGGTTACAGACGCGGCTCGGATCCCACATTGCTGTGGCTCTGGCAAAGGCTGGTGGCTACAGCTCTGATTCGACTCCTAGCCTGGGAACCTCCATGTGACGCGGGATCGGCCCTAGAAAAGGCAGAAAGACAAAAAACAAAAACAAAAACAAAACAAGGTAGGTCGAATCACCGGAGAAAAGCGCCAAGGAGCAGAGGGGGGAGGGGGAGGCCAAGGCGGCCCGTGTCCAACCCCGCTTCCTCTAGTGACCTCCCCTGTCCCGTGGGGGCCAAAGGGTGGCCCTGACAGCTGGGGCTGCACTGAAGCCACAACGCTGGGAAGCGCTCAGCCAGCACCCGTTCTCGATACCACACGGAATTTGGTTTTTAAAACGACCTCTCCCTGCAGGGAGGCCATGGTGGGAGGGGCCTGGGTGAGCAGCTAATGTCCCCCAGAGCCCCTCAGGACCCACCCTGGCCCCAGGGGGCACAGATGGTTTGGGAGCTGGAAGGTCAGCGCCGAGGTGGGTGCTGCCAAGCTGACGCTCTGCACAACCTGGTCCCCCCGGCCAGCTGAGCAGCTCTCCCGGGACTTTCTGCTCATCTGTCTGAGGCCAGAGTGTGTGCGAGTGGCGGGGGTGCCGAGGGGCTACTCAGCTATGAAGATCTTAATCGAGTCCAGACTCCCTAGGCACAAGCGGTCACTTCTCAGAGTCCTAGTTTCCAACTCCATGCAATGGGCAGCTAGGAAGGACGTGGACCCACCTGTCTGCCTGGCCAGACTGCGATATCCTATGTCACGTGGATGAGTCTGGGCATCAAAAGTTCAAAGAAATAATCATCTGAAACCTCGTGGTAAAGCACCAAGGGCTCTGCCAGTGGGGGGAGGTATTATTATTGTTATCGTTGTTGTTTCCTCCTGCACACTCAGTCCAGAAAGAGCCTGCCTGTCCCAGAGCCAGAAAGGTCATCTTAGAGATTCATTCTTTCGTGCCCAAGGTCGTTCCCGAGACTGTGATCCTGAGAGCGGTGTGATGCGGGGACTGGGATGGGGTCAGCCAGAACTGGCGGGGACCGGCAGGGGAGGAGGGAAGGGCCACCGCAGACTCTGTCCAGCTGCCTGCTGGGGGATGGGCTGCGGCTGAGACTCACCCTGCTCGGAGGCCTCTGCGGGGAGGCAGCTGGGCCTCCAGGCTTGCCGTTGCTCCTGTGAGGCTCATTGGTCTCTGTGGCCTGGCTTGGAGCCTCTGAGGGCAGCTGGGGGTTCAGGGCCAGGGTCTTCTCTGGGCCGGCAGCTCCTGAGAGGGGCTCCTGGACCAGGCCTGGGGCTGGCTCATCTGGGGAGGGCTCCGGGCTGCGGCCTCTGGGCCCTCGGAAGGCCTCCAGGGTCTCGGGGTCCAGCACCCGCACCGTGACCTCATCCAGGAACCGGGAGAAGGGCAGCCTGGCCTCCCGTCGGCGGCCCAGGCGGGCGAGGGGGCCAGTAGCCGTGCTGCTGTCCGTGCCCAGGGGCTCTGAGGTGGGTGGCGGACCAGGCGGCATCTTTGTTTCCTGCTGGCCAGGCTGTGCGGCCCAGCTGGGGTGAGACGGTGGGCCCTGGGGGTTCCGGCCTGAGGCGGGGCTCGGCTTGTGGCTCCGAGGGGCCTCTCTGCAGGCCTCCTTTCTGGGGGCTTCAGCCCTGGGCTCCATGAGGGAGCCATGGCTGTGCTCCCTGGGGCTGCCGGGGTCAGGCCCCCGTGCCTGGGAGCCAGCCCCCAAGAGCATCCTTCTTGGTCAGCCACAGGTCAGGCCTCTCCACGTTCCTCACTGGGCCCCACTTCTCTCCTCCCGCGGGGCTGGGATCCCTACGCCCTCTGCGGGGAAGGGTCAGGGCCACTGGTCCCTCACTGGCCAGAGCGATCGGCTGAACGCCAGCCCCCATCGATCCAGAGGGCACGTGGCAGGGGGCCTCCGCCCTCTAAATTGATTCTCACTAAACAGGAGCTGGGCTTCAGGGCTTGGAAAGTGCTGGAGAAGGGAAGGTCATGTCCTGGGCTCTGCTTCTGCCCAGGGAGGCAGCCCGCGCTGGACGAGCACCTGCTGTGTGCCAGGGGCCGGGGGAGCCTCACACACCTCACTCACCATGACTCCTCATCTCTGCCAGCTGTGGTGCTGGGTGCAGGGACACAGGAGGCAGGCAGTACACAGACAGCCATGACAACTGTCCTGCCAGGGTGAAACGGGGGCCAGAAGGAGGGGACATTAGCACTGCAGCCATTGGCAGAACGGGAGAGTGGGGTGGAGACTGCTGGTTGCCCATTGTCCTCCCACTCTGCCACAGTGAAGACGCCTCCTTTTATGCTGGGAGGCAAGTTAAAGGCTGCATTTCCCAGGCTTCTTTGCAGGCGGGGTAGCCCAAAAGATATAAACAGAAATTATTGCATTCATATTTAAGCTGCTGGGAGAGCCCCTTAAAAGGGATCAGAAAGCTTGCCTGTGCCCTTTTTGCTACCACTCCCAACCCTCTTGTTTCTTATCTGGAACATGCAGGTGATGGTTGGAGCTATGGCAGCCATATTGCACTGTGAGGCAAGCTTGCAGCAGAAGCCATATATAAAGGCTGGAAGAGCAGAAAGACACAAGAACCTGGGTTCTTGATGACCACTGAGTCATCACACCAGCCCTGGACCTGCCCCTGGCACTTCTTTAATTTGAGAGAAATAACTGCCTGTTTTATTTAAGCCTTGGTTATTTCCAGTCTCTGTTACTTGCAGCTGTGTGCAATTCCATACTGACACACAGGGCATAAGCTGAGGAATCATGGTTGCCAACACTATGAGACAAGAGCCTTTGGCATGTGGGGGCCCAGGCTGTCCTTAGGTGGGGAGTGGGGTCGGGAGGTGACCCCAGAGAAAGGCTAGAGCCAGGCCTGGGCACTTGCCCCTTTGTGTGGAGGGAGACACGCCCATCCTGGCATCCCAGGAAGCCAGGGGCCAGGCAGGGCTCCTTCCTGGGATGTGGTTGCGTGCATCAAAGGAAGGCTCTCTAGGGGGTGGCAGCCCCAGGCCGTTGGCCATGACCTCCAGTCCCACTTCTGGTGCTGCTTGGAGTATGGCCTAGGCTCTCTTGGGCACTGCCTGCTCGTGGCTGTGCACCTGGGGTCCTCTGCCCTTCTGGCAGCGCCTGGATGCCTCACATCAAGTGCTAGGGACACCTTCTTTTCTGGGGTCCCTGGATGCCCCATAGCACTGAATATCTGAACCTCTGAAAAGCTTCATGAGCTCAGCTGCCCAAGACAGAGATGGACGCCCCCCACCCCAGCCCCACATCCCTAACCACCAGGCCCTGACTATTCGGTCTCTCTTCTCCATTCTCACCGTCACATTGCTTGCCCCGGGTGCCACCATGTCTCACTGGGATACCTGCAAACACCCTTCTCGGGGGCCCCTGACCCCATCATAGTCCAGCCTGGCCTACCCCACGAACATGCCAGCATGAATTTTTAAAATCACAAGCCAGATAACCAGCCAATGTCACACATTCACACGCCCTGCGAGGCCCTCAGTGCCCAGTGCCTTCTCCACCTGCCCCACCCCCACCCCAGGAACTTCCATCCAGTTCCCGGACGTGCCACGCGCTCAGGGGTCTCAGGGCCTTTGCACTTGCTGTTCCCTCCGCCAGGAGCACTCTCACTCCCTCTCCCTTCCCCTGCTTCGGGTCGTCTAACTCTCATCTAACTTTCAGGGCCTCAGCTCAACAGCCGGCCCCTTCCCACGGCCCAGATCGGATCAGCACCTCTGCAACAGCCTCTTAGAACGCTGCTCTCCTCCTAAGGTGAGCCCCGATTGTGATTTTATGATGCGTTTCCCCCAGACGTTCACGCCACTCTACCTAGCTCTCTGCACAGGGCCAGGCACATAGTAGGTGCTCAGCAGGTAGTTCTTTGATGAATAAGTGAACGTAGCCCAGGTTCAGAGCGTCCGTTCCCAAGCATCCCCAGCCTGGGGTGGGCCTCCTCTGGGCAAGGCTCTGGGAGGACATGGGGCTTCAGGGGTCTCAGGCTCCTGGGAAGGCCACCGTGTCCCCCAGCACCCTGACAGTCCCCTGAAGGCCACCCCTTTACACTGAGACAAGCCCCTCGCCAGCAGCAGTCATCCAGCCCTGCTCCATAACCAGTGGGAAGAAAACTTGGAGGCCGGCAGATTCAAGGTCAAATCCACCTCCAGCACCCTGACTGACCTTGGGCAAGTCACGTCCCCTCCGCATCACCACATGGGGACAGCGAGGTACCCAGGCCTGGGGCAGTGGTATAGTGAGAGGATGTGCTGGGTGCCTTCGGCACAGAGCCTGGGGTCTGGTAGGACCTCAGGACCCACTAGCAGAGGGCTCTCATTTGCCATCCCCCTGGTATGTGTGGTCGCCGGAATGTTTCGCGGGCCCTGGCCAGCCGGTCCTCTGAGCCTCTCCCAGAGTTGCTGGCTGCATCAGACAAGTTCCTGTTGTCATAACAACCCACTGGCTCTCAGCCGCCTGGGCCCGAGGCCCCGGAGGATGCTGTCAGCTGCCGTGGCTCGCAGGCTGGGCCTGCTCACCTTTCAGCAGCCCGGGCTGAAGGGCTCCCGGCTCCTGCAGCAGCAGCCCCTGCCTCTCACTCATCTGGTTCAGCCCCGTTTCTGAGCCCCTACTGTGTGCCAGGCTCCTGTGTGCCAGGCTCCCCGTCATCACCCACTTCCTCACCCAGGCCTGTGAGGTGGGACAGCTGTGAACTCGTTTTGTGCTTAAAGAAGTAGAGTCTTACGAGGACTTTGCGGTCACGTGCCTCACATGTGGCAGACTCAGGATGGGGACCCCAGAGGTCAGGCACTCAGGCCCCTTTTCAGTCCTGGACCCCGCAGCCCCTCCTCCACCACCTGGCCCCACCCTGCTCGCAAGGATGGCCAGCGGGGTCTGTGGGCTCTGAGAGAGGAGGGTGCAGCTCCGGTGGCCTTGTGGGGCTGGAACAAGAAGACCCGGCCACAGGGCACTAGTGGGACCCTGTGGGGTCAGAGGGCAGGCAGGCTGAGCGTCACCAGTGCCAACATCGCTTGGCCCATCCGCGCGGTAACCCCCGAGCTAGGACTTGCTACCCGAGTTGATGGCGGAGGCCACGGGCTCTGAGGGGGGACTGGTAAACAGCCTCGGCCTGCCATGTGCCAGGCACTGCAGCAAACACCGGCAGGCGTGCAGTCACCTTCCAAGCCTCCCTCTTTCCAGGGGAGAAGTTCCGTTACCATCCCCCTCACTTACTGATGAGGACATTCTGAGTCTGGGGAGTCTCACACCGGTGCTTTTAACCACCCTGCCTCTGCTTCTGGATATTTCTGTACTGGCCTGAGAAACCTCGAGGGTGGCCACAGATGCCAGCATCCACGTCCGTGCCACGTGGCACCAGCCTCTGTGCTCTGAACTCTGCCCTAACCTTTCTTCCTCAGAAGGGGTGCACACTTCCTGGAAGTCCCCCGGGACAAGGAGCTCCCTGCAGGAGTCCCCGCTGGCCACCTGTCTTTACAAGAGGCTGTACTGATGCTTCATCCTTCCCGGAGCATGTCCTCCAGCATAACTGGAGAGGCCTGAAGGCCCCTGCTCATCCCTAGCCCCGCAGTCTCCCTGCTATGGGGTCATGGAACGGGAGGGGCCAAGGGTTATGTGAGCAAGATGCCCCACCCCCTCATCCTTCCGCACATCCATCCCTGTAACCACTCACCTGCCAGCGTGTGCCCATTCATGCATCCTTGTCATTTGTCTCTGGTATCCACACATCCATCTGTCCATCCATGGATGCATCCATCCATTGACATGTGCCTGTTCGTGCACTGGTCCACCCTTCCACGCCTGAATCCGTGCATTCGCTGACACATCCTCAAGCACCTACCCATCCACTCTTCCCGCATCCATCCATCCACCCATCCGTTTGTAGAGCCATCATTTCATTGGCCGTCGTCCCCATCCATCTAACCCGGCATCCGTGCATCGACCGTATCCATGGAGCATCCATCCATTTTCTCATGCCTGCATCCATCCACCCTCTGACCTGTACTCCTGCAGCCATGCAGCCCTTTATTCTTCCACTGACATCTATCCACCCGTTTTCGATCCTTCCATCCATTCGTTTATCCACCTTGTCATAGGCACCAGAAATCCATTTCTCCCATCCATCAACCCAGCCACATATCCATCCACCGAGAGCTTGTTCTATCCATCCAGCCATGTCTCCTGATCAGGTCTTCCATCCATCCACTCATCCATCCCTCTCTTGCCACCTCTCCATCAATCTCTCCCACTAGGCATCTGTCCTTCTAGCTTGCCATCTATCCATCCACTGTCCAGCTACGTGCCTCCCATTACCATCCATCTACCTATGACCCACCTGCCTATGGCCCCTGCCATCCATCCCATGTTGCTTCTCCATCTGGACGTGCTGGGATCCCACCACACCACCTGCAGCGGGTCTGGAGCTTTCCGTGTCTGTCTCCCCCAGGCAGGCCCAGGCCTGGCCCATCTCCACCCATGAGTTGGTTCAAGGCCTGTTAACTGAGCAAATGACTGCTAGAGCTGGGCACTAGCTGATGCCCATCCCGAGAACCTCGGCAGACTGCGGTGGTAGCCTCCAGGTGCATGGCCTGTGTGGCTGGGCCACTGCTGGGGCCCCTTCCTGGACGGGGTGGTGCAGGGAAGGCCCCCCATCAGTCACCCTCCTCACCCCTGCTGGGTTAATCAAAGTCCGTATCTTCCTGTGGACTGTGAGATTCCGAAGGGCGAGGTCAGTGTCAGAGTCATCTACATGGTCCTGATGAGCAGGGCAGGGTGGGGGTGCACGCGGTGGCCGGGGGGGGGGGGGGAACGGGACACCAGGGGATGCAGAAGTCACCCACTCGATCACTCACTCGCTCATTTATTCCTGTGACAGTGAACCAACAGACACAGCTCTGGTCAACTTTTCCCACCACAGGCTACCATCCAGGGTCTGTTCTCAGGCCAAAGAAGCCATGCCTCTGACTAAGAGGGGCTGTGTCTCAGACCCGGAGCCCCAGAGAGGGTGCGGCGTTGCTCAAGGTCACACAGCAGATCAGCGGCAGAGGACGCACGGGAACCTAAGGCTCCAGGCTCCCAACCGGGCCTCTCTCCGAGGCTCCCCACCAGGAGGGGGCCCCGAGGGCAATGCTAGACCAATACAGTGAGCCTGGGTCACTCTTGGATTTGTCCCCAGGGCTCTTTACACCCGACCCCCTGGCCATGCCCTTGACCTCCATACTCCAGCAGCACTGCTTCTGCTCTGTTCCTCAGTCTCCCCTCTCACCCCTGGCCTTGACCCAGGCTGCATCTCTCCTGCTCCTCCCCCCTCCCCCCTTCAACTCCTACTCAGCCCCTGGGCTTCAAGAGCCTCCTGGAATTTGGGAAGCCAACCAAGCCCTGGGGTTCTTGCCTCCCCCTCATTCATTCATTTCTAACCTTGACTGAGCGCCTCTAGGAGTAGGGACGCTACTTCAAAGTGTCGCCGTGGAGATGACGCAGGAAAATGCTGTTACAGGCCTGACACATAGTAGGTGCTCCGTACACGGCAGCTGTTGTGGGCCAGACCCCGTGCCCAACCGTCTTTGAGACTGGGTGCAGGGTCATCCGCCTGACTGCTCCGACTCCCTCCTCCATGACCTGGACACGTGCCACTCCCCTGCCCAGCCTGGGGAAAGCCAGACCCGTACCACTGACGCCCGAGGCGGCCCCAGCCCTGCCCACTCAGCGCCCCAGGTGCGAACAGCTCCAGGTTCAGAGGATCGTAGGGTCGCAGAGTGCGGGAATCTATAAATAGGAGACAATGGCTCTCGGGGGCCCTCGGCAGCGGCGCGGCCGCCCCTCCTCACCCGGCGCGCCGGCACAGCCGGGAAGAAGCCGCATCTGCCACCGTGCCTGCTTTTCTGTGCCGCCCTGATTATAGTGAGAGTCGGGAAAATTAAGGGTTTTCGGGGCCGCTGCCAGGGCCCAGGCTGCTGCCTCCCCGCCCTGTGCGTCACAGATGCCAGGCAGAGCCGCCTCCATGGGCCACTTGCCCCAGCCGGCAGTGCCACACCGGGCCTGGCAGGGTCGGCACACCACAGTGTGCAACGGCCTTTCTTCCACAGTCCTCGCCGGCGCTGCGAGTGGGAAGGACCCTGCTGCAGGTGTTGGGGGTGGGAGGGTCGCTCTAGGGCCCAGGGAAGGGCTAGGACCTGTGCACGCACCTCAGAGATCTAGGGCACTGGAGCCATCACAGCAGCCAGGCCCCTGGAGACCCTGTGCCACCTGCCGGGGGCCCCCTGGCCTGGTCAGCTGTGGTCGGCCCAGACCTGGTCTGTGGCTGACCTTGGCCAGCCAGGGCTCCACCTCTGCAGGCACAGCTCATTTAGCCACCCCCTGTCACTCCTGGGTGCCTGCTCTGCTCCCATCCTGCTGGTCCAGGAGACTCCAGGATGTCACCCACGCTGTTCCTGCCCCCAAAGAAACCACACTGGGGATGGGGTGGGGCCCAGAGGAGGAAGGAAACACCTCTAAACCAGGCAGGAAGCGGAAACGCTAAGGCAGCAATTCCCATCCAACAGTGCTGGGGTTCAGGGAGGGTGGAAGCTTCAGCTGAGCGGCCCGGGCTCGCCCTCCCCTCCCTGAGCCTCAGTTTCCTCGCTTCTAACTCAGAGAGTACTTGGCCTGCAGGTACTGAATGTGACCCAGGGGGTCCGCGCTGCAAACGCGCTGCAAACGCTCCGCAAATGCTCTGCACACGCTCAATGAGCCAGCCCCTGCTCCAGCCTCCTTCCAGCTCCGTGACCAGTCCCGGGCGGGCGGCCTCACCAAGCCCTGACCCCAGGCAGGAGGGGGTCTGCCTGCACCCTGGCCGCCCGCCCCGCCCGTCCGCCCGGGACAGCGGCGGATCCCAGATCCCCAGGCCTCGTCCTGGACCCCCCAGCACCCTGCCCGGTCCGAACCGCCTTTCATCCCTCGCGCCGCAGGGAAGCACGTGGCAGGGGGCGAGGACCCCGCACTCGCACCCAGATGTTCGCGCTGGCCGGCCGCGCGGGGTCGTGCTGGGGGGGGGGGCAGGGCAGCGCGCCGAGGCCGAGCGCCCGCCCCGCCAGTGCCCCCCGCGGCCGGTCAAGCGTTCCTGGCGGGGCCCGGGCGCACCCGCACCGGAGGGGGCGCCGCGGGCAGGGACAGGAGGCTGGACAGTCGCCCCCCTGGCGGGAGGGGGCACGCGGGCCGCCTCCGGCGCCCGCCGTGCAGAGACCGCCCTGCCGCGTGGGTGGCGCCTGCCCCGCCTCCGCGCGGGTGCCCGGGCCCTGCCCTCCCGGCTCGCAGGTACTTACCGCCCGGCGAAGCCGGCCCGGCCGGCGGCCGCCCGTCCACATGGCCCCGGGGCAGCCGCGCCGCTCGCCGCTGCCGCCGCCGCCGCCGCCGCCGCGCTCCGGTCCTGCCGCCGCCGCCGCCGCCGCCGCCACCCCCGGCCCGGGGCCCTCCCCGCCGAGGCCGAGCGCGCCCGGAGCCGGCGCGGCCGGGGCTCCCCCACCCCGCCCGGCTTCCCGCAGGGAGCGCCCGCCCCCCGCCCCCAGCCCGGCTCCCCGCCAGCCCCGGCCCCGCGCAGCCGCGGCTGATTCAGCGGCTCCCCCCGCAGCGCCCAGCCCGGGCGCACTCGGGGGGCGCGGGACCGGACCGGGGCACGCGGGGCGCCACGTGGCCCCCGGAGCCCGGGAGGGAGTGAATGAACCCGCGTGAGCGTGAATGGCGGAGCGCGTGAATGAATGAGTGCGGCGTGTGCAGGAGGAACGAATGAGTGAGGAATGAATGCACGAGGGGAGCGTTGAGGGAAAGAGTGAGTGGGCCTTCGGAACCAGGAGCCGCAGGACTGGACCCGTCGCACCCATGCGTCCATGCGTTCATTCCGGCCCTCAACACGTATTGACCGCCTACTGTATACCGGCACTGCTCCAGGCACAGGGGATCCCTGCCCTCCCGGGGCTCACACTTCACAAATGTAGAAAATGAGGGGAGGACAAGACCCGCCAGGTCACCCCTCCGCCTTGCTCTGTCACATCTCCCAGTCGCAGCCCCCTCCATCAGGGTGGGTGCCTGCCCCACTTTTGCTCTCTGCCTGACCTGACCCGCCGGCGGGAAGGCAGTCAAGTGATGAGAAGGGGCACCCCCTCCCGGCACCCCAGCTCTCGGAAAAAGGAGGTGTCCTCTGGATGGGTCAGTGCAGCTCCCAGATCTGCCAGCTGCAGCACTCCCACTCCAGCAGAGCCGGAGACTGGCCCAGTCATGGCCCTGAGGAAGGGTGCCGGGGGGGACCACAGCCTTTCCTCCCTGAGGCACTGGGTAGGGGGCTCCTGATGGTCCGGGCCAGGCCGGGGCCTCCTCAAGAACCAGCCTCAGTTCGGAGCGCATCAGAGCTCTCTGGGGGCCTGTGGAAAAGCCTGCCAGCCCAGCCAGCCCAGCAGCAACCAGCATCCGAACCCTGGAAAAACCCCAAGGTGGCCGCAAAGGATCCTGGCTGGTGGGAAGAGAGGTCGCAAGGGTCACTTGACCTTTGTCCTCCCTCAGGACCTATGCCCTCTTTATTCACACCTGTGTATGTAAGTCTCAAGCACATGGCCGATGACAGGATGCTGCCGAGGGAGACTTGATGTGTTTTTGACCTGATGGTGGTAAAATGTATATAACAGAAAATGGACCACTTTAACCATTTGCCATTGGACAGTTCTGTGCCATTAGGTAATTCGCCTTGTTGTGCAGCCACCCCCCATCATCCATCTTACACTTGATATTTGTGCACTTCGCAGTTTCCATCCACTTTTGCTTAATTAGGGGAGGGAGTAGGTTGCTACCTGCAGGCGCAGGACAGCGCTGTGAAAAGGCATCGACAGCAGGGAAAGTGAGAAAAACAATAAAAAAGGGACGGAAGAAAGAGCCAGCAGCTGACCGGAGTCACTTAGCGTTGAGGCAGATCCCCTCCCTCCTCCCGCCCAGGCCCTGGGGACGTTAATGAGTACCAAACGGAGGAGAAACGCAGGGAGCTTTCCAAGTCCCAGGGGTGGGGTGAACATCAGAGGACCACAGGTAGGTGCCCAGGGCCTGCCATCAGGACAAAATGCCAGGTGGCCGCTGAGAGTGCAGGCTCTTTAAATCCCTCCTCTGGGGCTGTTTTAGGCTCACCTGCGCTTGCAGGCTCTGCGACTGCCACTCCTGCCCTTTCTGACACTGTTCAGGCCATGCGTCGGGTGAAGGCAGCCACGAGAGGCAGTGGGGGCCCCAACCCCCCCTGCCAGCCCAAATGTCCCTGCCGTCCCCAGGCCCCAAGGGACAACAGTAATGCTGGCATGTGGTTGAAGTGTACATGCAGGGTTCTGTCCACATTGCCTGCCCAGACACTGGTCCTGCTCAGATGGTGCCAGAACATTCGCCATCAGCCCTGGCTCTGCTGCTGCCAACGCTGCAGATGTCTGGGGGGAGGGGGGCAGGGGAGAGGTGGGGGTGCCCGTGTCTGGCGTAGGCAGCTTGTATGTTTGAGCTTGGGTCTGCTTAGGAAGGCCCGGGGAGAGCCCTCCCCCACACCGCACACCTAATCCCCGCCCAGCAATTCTCTCTTCTCCCCTCCCCCAGCTCACTAGCTGGGGGTCTCAGTTGACCTCCGTGATGACCTTGGAGGCAGGTGGCACTAGCCCTCTTTGGCAGATGGGAAAAATGAGGCTCAGAGGGGCCAAGTCCCTTGCCTGAGGCCCCTTGGCAAATAGAGGCTAAGCTAGGATTTAGTACCTGGGTCATTCTGGGCAAGCGTGCACCCCATTCAAGTCTCACCTCAGGACCCACCTCTGGGCATCTCTGAGGAGAAGATCCAGATCCTTGTGATGGGAGCCTGGAGCATCAGTGGCATCCAAGCAGCCTTCCTGGAGGAGGTGGACTTTCAGCTGAGGATGAGAAGAGACAAAAGTGGCAAGGCTTGGAGACCATGCCCTGGGTCTGTGTAGGTCCCCTGTCCCCTGGCCTCCTGCCCTTTTCGGGCATCCTTTGACCATCCTGGCCACAGCCGCCACCCTCCATCTCTCAATCCCATTCCCCAGTTTGACTTTCTTGGTGAGTGAGTCCTGCGACTCTCAGAGGTCGCCTGGTTCACTTGATCCCCTCAGCTGCAGCGTGAGCCTCGAGACGGGGGGGGGAGGGGGGGGGGAGAGGAGCATGAACAAGTGAATGGAGGAACGATGGGGGTGGAGTTGGAGGGGGCCCGTGTGATGCCTGGCTCCTGGTTGTGGTGGCCCAGTGGATGAGGGGGGACAGCAGGTCAGGGGTCATTGAGAGTAAGGTTCGCCAGACACCCCATTAAGAGTCCAGCCCCGCCTCCCCCTCGGGCTCCAGCGTCCCCAGGCCTGATTTCAGCCTTTCGTGTTCCCTGCCCCCTCCCTCAGCCTGGGACGAAGAAGATTCTTGGAATGTGAGCTCTGACTGGGGCAGCTGGGAGGCTTATTCATTCTAGTCCTCTGCAGAGCCCTCTGGGCTCCCCAGCAGGACCAGGCAGAGCTGCCTCTGCCGCCTCCCCCGCTCCCCAAATCCCCGGCCCCATCCTGTTGCCCGCCCCCCCGCCCCCCGCCATTTTCTCCTGGGAACACTTTCTTAAAGTCAAGGATTCGGTGTCTGCTTCTGGGGGTAACCAAAGACCTTTGGGCAACTAAAGAACAAAATGGTCCCCAATTCAGGACAGACTAGGACAGAAATAGGGGCATCACCACCAGGCAGTAAAGGCTCCAAAAAGAACCCTGACCCCCGCATCCCACGGCCCTGGCATGGCCTCGCAGGGCTCCCCCTCTGTCCACAGGTCCCTGTCCTGCTTCTGACCCAGCACTCCCTCTGGGAGGCTCAGTGCTTCAGCCTTAGCCCCCTGCTGGGGCCCTGCCCTGTGCTGGTTCCCCGGGAAGGGGCACCAGCCTCTCCAGAACTCTGCCCTGTGCTGGCCTGTTCCACCAGGTGGAGATGGACTGGGCACTGTGACTTGGGCTCAAAACCTGTAAGGAGGGGAGACAATTTCTACCAAATATTTATCAGAACAAGACATGTGAATATACTTACAGATCATGCATGAGTAGATGAGCCAGTTCAGGCGGAGGAAAGAAATGAGGGCAGGAGTTCCTGCTGTGGCTCAGTGGGTTAAGAACCTGACATAGGGATTTCCCGTTGTGGGGCAGCGGAAAAGAATCTGACTAGTATCCATGAGGATCCAAGTTTGATCCCTGGCCTCGCTCAGTGGGTTAGGGGTTCAGCGTTGCCGTGAGTTGTGGTATAGGTTGCAGACATGGTTCGGATCCTGTGTTGCTGTGGCTGTGGTGTAGGCTGGTGGCCACAGCTCCAATTTGACCCCCTAACCTGGTAATTTCCATATGCTGTGGGCCCTGAAAAGAAAAAAGAAAAGAAATAAGGGCAGCCTGGCTGGAGGGAGGGGTCCTACCTGGGACAGCTCGGGCCTGTTCCTCTGTCCCCTGAGCCACTCGTTGCCCCTGGGGAGAGGCAGCGTCCAGATATCAATGGGCAGGGAACCCCTCCTGGGCTCTCCACCCTTGGGCCTGGGCGTGGTGATCACAGGGCAGTGAAGGGCACCGAGGTGGCGAAATTGCCACTAAATGTGAAGCTCTGGTGTTGACAGACTCCCCTGCCCACGTGGGCAGGTGTTAAATAAGGTCACGCCTGGGAGACCCGGCTTCTTCAGCTGCCCACCTGCTTGGTCCTGGTCTAGGCCTTGGCTCCTACAGGCCCCGGGCCCTTCCCCAGCCTGCCTTGGCTCCAGCCCCCTCCCCTGGACTGGGCTCCAGCCCCATGGTCAATGGCGACGCCCTCCTGTGTCTGGGCCTTTGCACGAGGTGTCCCCGGGATGCCCTGCCAGGGAGTGTCCACCTGGAAAACGCCCGACCTCAGCTCCCGGTGTTGCCTCTGCTCCGAAGGAGAAGTGGCCCCAATAGATGTAGGTATTACTCAAAGCGCCACTGCAGAGTAGTGGAGGTCAGCCCGGGCAGCACGCCAGGCCTGGACAAAGCTCAAGGAGATGGAGCCCAGCCCTGTAGGAGGCTTGGGAGGAGGGAACAGACCAAGAGGCAGAGCCTGAGGTCAGGGACGGCCACAAGCCAGGCTGCCTGGAGGCCGAGCGCCAATGCCTGCTGTGCTTGTCTGGCCCTGTGCTGAATGGCAAAGGCTGATGGGGGAGGCAAGGCAGCATTGATGGGTATACCGGCCCCAAAGGGTGGAAGCTGAGGCTGCCTGGAGCTGAGTGGGTCCCCACACCCACCATTCCCAGCCCAGAAGCTCCCGTCTCCCCTCCAGGGAGCCCCACAGCTGCCCAAGTGCCCCTCACATCTCTGAGACCTGCCTTTTGTCTCCTCTGGGCCCCGGGCCCCAGGACCTTTCTCACCCTGTGCCTCTATTGTTCAAGAACCTGCAGTGTCTTCCTCTTGCCCGAGACCCCCCATCTGGTGTTCGATACCTTCCGCAGGCTTCCCTGAGTCCTTGGATGTGCCTGCAACCCTGACAGATGCAGCAGCTCTCTGCTTCCTCGCGTCCGTTCCAGACCGCCCTCTGCCCTTCCTCCCCAGGCATGTCCACCCAGCTGCTTTCCTCCTGTCCCAGTGCCGAGCAGGAGACCACGTTCCAATAAAATCAAGGCTCATGGGATTTCTAGCCCCTGGAATGGTGAGGGTGGGGCCAGGGTGTGGGGCAGTGTCCCCCTGGTGCCACCTCTGTCCAGGCCCCCACTTCCTGGCTCCCAGGACACACCATTTCCCCACTTCATTCTTCAGTGATTCTAAACCCTTTTTCCGCGCAGAAGGGGGCTCCTCGTGGGTGAACCCAGGGCCCTTCTCGGTGGCTCCCATCTGGGAGAGTGCCAGTCGAGGTATGGGTGACTTGAACGTCTTCTGGATGTCCAAGCGGCCACTGTTAGACCTCTGGCCTGGGCACCAGGAGACCTCGGCCCTGGTCCTATGTGCCTGGGTGTCCCCACAAGTCAGTCCCCTTTCTCGGCTGAAGAACGGGAGCCTGTCCCCACCTGCCCACTCCTGTGACTGCCAGCCCAGGGAGAGAGGATTTTGCGGCCTCGGTCCTGGGGTCAAAGACCTAGATGCCCTGATGCTGGGGCACACCCCTCTGCCCAGTGCCGAGCTCCGCAGCCGCCAGGTGGGTGCGGGAGGCCGGGAAACGTGAGCAGCTGCCCTTGTTGAAACTGGGCGGCAGAGGCGGACACCAATTTTCCCCACTCCACTGGGCAGGAAAATTATTTCTTCTGATTCCTCTGTGTTCCAGCAGGTTCCATGCCTGTGAGAGATCTAGAGGCCAGTTGGAACAGGGGCTGCGGCGAGCCTCAAAGTCAGGTGGTGGCAGGATGCCGGCTCCAGCCGGGATGGGAGGCGGAGGTGGGAGCAGCCCTGCCCAGCATCCTCCGGAGCCTTCCCCGGGCGGCTGGAGCTCTTCCAGCCCCTTGGGCCTCTCCAGCGCGTCTTCCTCTGGGCTCTGCCTGGGCAGCCCTGATTCACTCTGGGCTTCCGACATCAAAAGCAAGGAGCCGAAAAGCGCATGGGCCACCGCCACCCGTGTCCTTGGCACGTGATCACGGGTCCTGTGGCAGCCCTTCGGGGGTCAGCCCACCCTAGAGGGGAAATGAGTCGTGGAGGATCAGGTGACCGTACTCGGAGGTAAAGGGGCTGCGATGTGTTGCCACAACACCCGAGCCCGTCCCTATAGCCAGTGGCCTCACTCGCCCACCTGCAGGGCCAGCCAAGCTGAGGGAGGGTGTGGGAAGTAAGGCAACGGAGCTGTCCCTGTGCCAAAGGGACCAGGATGGAGAGTTGAACTTCCAGGTCGTCAGACCCAGGGAGGTCACAACCAGATCCTGCCATCGAAGGGCAGGGCCACAAGCTGAGATCCAGGGGCCCAGTGTACCCCTTTGGGTCAAAGGGCCAGGGAATGGGGCAGGCTGGGACACAGGTAGGGTGACTGACCCAACTGGCCCAGGACAGAGGGGGTTCTTGGGCATGGCTCTAAAATGGGACGATCCTGGGCAAATCAGGAGAAGTTGGTCACCCTAAGCAGGATAAAAAATTTGTATTTTATTTTTAAATTTTTTTAGGTCCACACCCACGGCGTAAGGAAGTTCCTAGGCTAGGGGTGGAATTGGCCAGCCTATGCCACAGCCACTGCAACACAGCATCTGAACCTCATCTGCGACCCATGCAGCAGCTTTCAGCAACGCTGGATCCTTAACCCACTGAGCAAGGGCAGGGATGGAACCCGCATTCTCATGGATCCTGTGTCAGTTTCTTAACATGCTGAGCCACAGTGGAAACTACATGATAAAGAATTTTTGATAGTTCAAGGCCAAAAGTTAGACTGGGAGGTAGCCAGGGCGAGGGGGTGGGGGGTTGGGAGGGGAGGCTTCAGTGCTAGAAGGTACTAAGTGGAGGGGGAGGGGTTCCCCTGGGGAAGCATTGCTGGCTGGGAGGGGGGGGTCAGGCTGGCTGGTTCCAAGGTTCTGCCAGAAGCTGAGGGCACTCCTGAGGGATCTGGGGGCTTTTAGTGGTGCAACTGTCCTCCAGGACCCAGTCTCAGATCCCGCTTCTCCTCTGGGCCAGGTGGGTATCCGCCTCCTCACTGCCAACCCCTTCCACCCGGGGGGCAGAGGGAGCGCTGCCTCTGGAGTCAGCCAGGGCTTTGTTGAGATCTCAGCTTGGTCACCTCCTTACCCTGGGAGAGGCCATTTGTGACTTAAGCCTTGCTTTCTGCATCTGTAGGTTGACATACTGACCCTTCTCTGCAAAGATGTTGTGATGATTGGAGATTTTTGTTTTTGTCTTTTTAGGGCTGTGCCTGTAGCATATGGAAGCTTCCAGGCTGGGGTCTGAATCAGAGCTGCAGCTTCTGGCCTACGTCACAGCCACAGCAACTTGGGATCCTTAACCCACTGAGCAAGGCCAGGGATCGAACCCACATCCTCGTGGACACTCTGTCGGGTTCTTAAGCCACTAAGCCACAACAGGAACTCCACGATTGAAGATTGGAAACGAAGTCTGTGGAGCCCCTTGCCTGCTGAGGAGGCTCATGGTAGTATAGCAATTCCTGGGCACTGGGTCCAGGAGCAAGGAGCTTGGAAACCAATGGAACAAGTTCAAGTCCCAGTTGTCACCCAGCAGGAGGACAGGGGCCAGATAGGGGCTCCCAGACCCTGGGCAACCCTGGGAGTCCAGTCCTCTGTTCCCAGGGGCTGTTAACGCTGAGGCTGCACCTGTGGCCAGTGTCTCCCACCCACGTTGCTCCCTCCCTTGTGGACAGAACTTTATTTGGGGGGTGGAGGCCCAGGCCCAGCAAAGGACTGCATTTTCCAGCCGTCCTTGCAGCTCAAACAGCCAGGTGACTCAGTCCTGGGGAGTCGTGTGCAGAAGTTGTTAACACGGATGGATTTCTTTATTTCTTTATTTATTTTGGTGGTGGTGGTTTTCTTACAGCTTCCTCGAGGCACAATTGACTTAAGAGAATCTGCTCACATTCAAACTGCCCCACGTGGTGTTTCGACACATGTGTCAGGAACCCATCACCACAGTCAAGAGAGCGAACTTTCCATCAACCGCAAACCTTCCTGGGTGCCTCTTTGCAAGCCATCCATCCCCGCACGCTTGTCCCCAGGCAACCCCTGATCTGCTAGCTACCATTGTAGATCAGCTTGCACTTCCTGAAGTTTTATATAAGCGGGATCGTAAGGTATATATTCTCTCTCTCTCTTTTTTTTTTTTGGCTGGGGGATCTGGCTTTCTCAGCATAATGATTTTGAGATGTCCCCATGCTTTTGGGTATATCAATAGTTCACTCCTTTTTATGGTTAATCATATTCCACTGTACGAGTATGCTATCATTTGTTTATCCATTTCCCTATTAATGGACATTTTTTTTCTTCATGTTCTTGGCTATGATAAGCAAAGTTGCTATGAACATTTGTGTCCAAGTTTGTGTGTAGACATATTGCTTTAATTTCTCTTGGCCAAATACCGCAGTGGAATAGGCTCCATCATACGGTACATGTATCTTTAATTTGTTAAGAAACTGCCAAACTGTTTTCAAAGTGGCTGCACCATTTTACATTCCCACCAGCCAAGGATGAAAGATCCAGCTGCTCTGCATCGCTGCCAATATTTGGTAGGGTCAGTCTTTTAAATGTGAGCCATTCATAATGGATGCGTGGTGATATCTCATTGCGGTTTTAATTCTCATCTTTCGAATGACTAAATGATGCTAAGAATCAGCTTCAGTTTGATGAGTCTGTAACAGAGGAGGCAAGACTATATATACAATAGAGAAAAGAGAGTCGCTTCAATCAGTGGTGCTAGGAAACCTGGACAGCTCTGTGCAAAAGAATGAAATTAGAACATTCTTTAACGCCATACACAAAAATAAACTCAAAATGGATTAAAGACCTAAATGTAAGACTGGATACTGTAAAACTCTTAGAGAAACCCTAGACCAACACCCTCTGACACAAACGGCAGCCGTTACCTTCTCAGACCCGCCTCCTAGAGTAACGACAATAAAAGCAAAAACAAACAAATGGGACCTAATTAAACTGAAACGCTTTTGCACAGCAAAGGCAACCCTAAACAAAATGAAAAGACAACCCACAGAATGGGAGAAAATAGTTGCCAATGAAGCGACTGACAAGGGATTAATCTCCAAAATATGTATATATCTCCTGCAGCTCAATATAAAAAAAAACAACCCAATAAAAAAAAATGGGCAGAAGATCTAAATCAACATTTCTCAAAGAAGAATATGGATGGCCAAAAAACCCATGAGAAGATGCTCAACCTCACTCATTATTAGAGAAATGCAAATCAAAACTATTATGAGGTACCACCTTATACCAGCCAGAATGGCCATCATCAAAAAGTCTACAAGTGACAAATGCTGGAGGGGGTGTGGAGAAAAGGGAACCCTCTCACACTGTTGGTGGGAATGTATTTTGGTGCAACCCCTACGGGAAACAGTATGGAGGGTCCCCAAAAAACTAAAAACCACACAATCCAGCAAGACAAACATCATGTGATATCACCTATATGTGGAATCTTAAAAAATGGATACAAATGAACTTGTTCGTAGAGCAGAAAACGGACTCACAGGCTTCGAAAAACATATGGTCGCCATAGGAGACAGGTGGGGGGCGGGGAGGGATGGACTCGGGGCTTGGGATTGGCATATGCACACTAGTATAGTTTCATAGCATGGGTACTATCTCTTCCTTAAGTGTTTGGTAGAATTTACCAGAAAGCAATCTGGGTCTGGAATTTTCTCTGTGGAAGGTTTTAAACTACAAGTATAATTTATTTAATAGATGTGGGGTCGTTCAGATATCAATCTTTTTTTTTTTTTGTCTTTTTAGGGCTGCACCCACTGCCTATGGAGGTTCCCAGGGTTGAACCAGAGCCATAGCCGCTGGCTTATGCCACAGCCATAGCAATGCCAGATCTGAGCCGTGTCTGTGATCTATATACCACAGCTCCTGGCAATGCTGGATCCTTAACCCAGTGAACAAGGCCAGGGATCGAACCTGCATCCTCATGCATACTAGTCAGATTTTTTTCCGCTGAGCCAAGATGGGAACTCCATATATCTATTTATTTTTGAGAGAGCTTTGGTAGTTCAGATACTTGAAAGAAGTTGTCTAGTTCCCCTAAGTTGTCAGATTTGTTGGCATAAACTTGTTCAAAATATTCTCTTGTTGTCCTTTTATTATTATCTTTTAATATTTTTCTCTTTTCAGGGCTGCACCTGAGGCATGTGGAAGTTCCTGGGCTAGGGGTCAAAATTGGAGATGCAGCTGCTGGCCTACACCATAGCCACGGCAATGCCAGACCCTTGACCCTCTGAGTGAGGCCAGGGATCGAACCTGCATCTTCTGGTCCATAACACCTTGAGCCACAACAAGAACTCCTTTTATCTTTTTAATGTTCTTAAGTTTCAGAGTGATGTCCCTTCTCTCATCCCCGATATTGGTTAATACATGTTTTCTCTCTTTTTCCTTCTGACCAGTCTGGTCAGAGATGTGTCAAGTTTATTGACTTCTTAAAGAACTAGCTTTTGGTTTCATTGAATTTTTTCTATCGTGTTACTGTTTTCTGTTTCATTGCGTTCTTCTCTTATTGTCATAATTTCCTTTTGTCTGCTTCCTTTGGGATTTTCTCTACTTTCTTAAGGTGAAAACTGAGTCACTAAGTTGAGACTTTCCTTCTTTTATATTTAAGCATTTAGGGCTATAACTTTTCCTTCAGCCACTGCTTTAGCTTCATCTCACACATATGTATATGCTGTGTTTTCACTGTACTCAACTTAAAATAATTTCTAACTTCCGTTTGTTTTTTTTTTTGTCTTTTTGCTATTTCTTGGGCCGCTCCCATGGCATATGGAGGTTCCCAGGCTAGGGATCGAATCAGAGCTGTAGCTTCTGGCCTGCACCAGAGCCACAGCAACGCGGGATCCGAGCCACGCCTGCAACCTACACCACAGCTCAAGGCAACGCCAGATCGTTAACCCACTGAGCAAGGGCAGGGACCGAACCCGCAACCTCATGGTTCCTAGTCGGATTCGTTAACCACTGAGCCACGATGGGAACTCCTCTAACTTCCATTTGTGTCTTCCTCTTTGATCCATGGCTTGTTCAGGAGTGTGTTGTTTAGTGTCCGAATGTTTGGTGATTTCTAGGCAACACTTTGGTATTGATTTCTAATATAATTTCCTTGTGATAGGAGAACATACTTTGCAGGATACTTTGTAGGGTTTTAATTCTTTAAAATTTATTAAGGCTTGTTGATTTTGTCCAAAATGTGTTTTTTCTTGGTAGATGTTTTGTATGCAGTTTTGGAGAATGTGTATTCTGCTTTTGATGAGTAAAATTCTATAAATGTCAAGTTCATTGATACTGTTGTTCAGATCGTCTATAAACTTATTCATTTTCTGTCTCTTCTATCAATTATTGAGAAAGTCATATGGAAATCTCCAGTTGCAGCCATGGATTCGCTGGTTTCTCTTTGCAGTGCTGTCAGCTTTTGCATTGTGCATTTTGTTTTTTATTTATTTTTATTTTTTATTTATTTATCTATCTATATATCTATTTATTTTTTTGCTTTTTTAGGGCCTCACCTGTGGCACATAGAAGTTCCTAGGCTAGGGGTCAAATTGGATTTACCGCTGCCAGCCTACCCACAGCCACAGCAATGCGGGATCCGAGCCACATTTGTGACCTACAGCACAGCTCATGGCGACGCTGGATCACCGACACACTGAGTGAGGCCAGGGATCGAACCCACATCCTCATGGATTCTAGTCGGATTCATTTCTGCTGTGCCATGAGGGGAACTCCATATCGTGCATTTTGAAGCGTTATTATTAGGTACATAAGGATTAAGATGGTGAAAACTGTCCTTGAGATGAACTCTTGAGGAATTGAGTCTTTATCGTTATGAAACTATCTTCTTTATTCCTGGTAATATTCTTTGTTCTTAAACCTACTTTGTATGCTCTTAGTCTAGCCATTTTTGCTTTCTTTGGAACCTGCTAATACACCGGGAATCTATCTGTGCCTTCATACTTAGAGTACGTTTCTTGCAGACACTGTCTAATTTGGCTTTTGCTTGTTCATCCTATCTGACCATCTCTGCTTTTTAATTGGTGCGTTTAGACAATTTGTATTTAGTGTGATGATTGTCATGGTTAGGTTTAAGTTAATTATCTGAATACTTATTTCCTATTTGGCCCACCTGTTCAGTTCTCTTTCTCTATTTCCTGCCTTCTTTTTCCACTGAGTTATATAATATATATATATTATTTATAGTTATATAATATACAATAAATATTCCATTTTACCTTTTTGACACCTTACAGCTGTGCTTATTTGGTCATATATGTTGTTGTTTAGTGGTTTAGAGCGTACATCTGTAACTTATCACATTCTACCTTCAAATAGTATTATGCGACTTTATGGATCATATGAGAACCTTCCCACAACATACTTCCCTTTCCCCACATTCGAGACTTCAGGTTATTAGGATGTACATTTTCCTTCTGCATGTGCTCTAAGATCCACACTTCATTATTCTTTTTCCTTTAAATAGTAAAGGAGCTTGTAAAGGGATTTTTTAAAAATTAGGGAAAAAAAAGCCATTTATATTTACCTACATAATAGCCATTTCTGGTGCTCTTCTTTCCTTTGTGTACATCCGGATTCTTCTGTCTTCATTTTCCTTCTGCTGGAAGGACTCCATTTAACATTTGGGGCGGTTCTGCTGGTGATGAATTCCCTCCAACTTTGGTGGTGTAAAAAAGTCTTTATTTCACGTCCATGTTTGAAAGCAATTTCCCCTGGGCATTGCATTTAAGGTGGTCTGCCTTTTAACATTAAATTTTATTTTATTTTATTTTACTTTATTTTATTTTTTTTTAAAACAGTAAAGCCGTGGACCCATTTCCTTTGGACTTGGATTGTTTCCAACCAGAAGTCAGCTCTTACTCTTATCTTTGTTTCTCTGTACATAATTTGTCTTTTTATATAAACTTTTATGGATTTTTAGCCACTTGATCATGATGTGGCCTGGTATAGTTTTCTTAACCTGCTTGGGTTGCAATGAGATTGTTTTGTTCCCTGCTCAGGGTTTATGGAGATTTTTGCACCTGTAGATTTAAATTTTTCATCAAACTTAGAAAAATTTTGGATATTATTTCACTTTTTTTTTTCTTCTTTTTAGGGCTGCACCTATGGCATATGGAAGTTCCCAGGCTAAGGATTGAATTGGAGCTGCCGCCGCCAGCCTATGCCGAGCCATAGTGATGCCGAATCCAAGCCGTGTCTGCAACCTACAGCACAGCTCACGGCAGCACCGGATCCTTAATCCATGAGCGAGGCCAGGGATCAAACCCACATCTGCATGGATACCGATTGGGTTCATAACCTGCTGAGCCACAACAGGAACTCTCTTCAAGTATTTTTTCTGTCTCCTTTCCTGCCCCCCTGCCCCCGGGACTCCAATTACACGTGTTGGGCCACTTGCTGTTGCCCCACAGGTCAATGATCCTGTGTTTATTTTTCCCCTAGTCATTTTCATCTCTGTGTTTAATTTTGGATGGTTTCTAGTGCTGTGCCTTCCTGTTCACTAATCTTTCCTTTTGAAATGTTTAATCTGCGTTAAATCCCTCTATTTATTCCATCTTTCATAGTTTTTTTTTTTTTAACTTGAAAAGCTCAATTTGGCTTTTTAATAATATGTTCTATTTCTTTCATTTTCATGGTCATGATTCCTCTACTTTCTTGAACATATACAAATTTTATCACCCATCTTTTTCATCCTATCATCTGGTCATTTCTGGATTTATTTCTATTGATTTATTTGTCTTCTTATGGATCCTATTCTTTCTTTGCATGCTTGGTAATTCTTTTTTTTTTAATTTTTATTTTTTTATTATTTTTGTTGTTGTTGTTGTTGTTGCTATTTCTTGGGCCGCTCCCGCGGCATATGGAGGTTCCCAGGCTAGGGGTCCAATCGGAGCTGTAGTCTCCGGCCTACACCAGAGCCACAGCAACGCGGGATCCGAGCCACGTCTGCAACCTACACCACAGCTCACGGCCACACTGGATCCTTAACCCACTGAGCAAGGGCAGGGACCGAACCCGCAACCTCATGGTTCCTAGTCGGATTCGTTAACCACTGCGCCACGACGGGAACTCCCTGGTAATTCTTGATTAGCTACCAGGCATTGTAGTTTTACTTTATTAGGGGCTAGAGTTTTTCATATTTCTTTAAATATTTCGAGGTGCAGTTACTTGGAGATTATTGGAGATTATTTATTCTTTCAAGTTTTACTTTTTTTTTTGGCTGCAACTGCAGCTTGTGAAAATTCCCAGGCCAGGGACAAAACCCACACTACTGCAGTGACCCAAGCCTCTGCAATGACACCACCAGATCCTTAACATGCTGTTCCACAAGGGAACTCCCTCAAGGCTTCCTTTTAAGTTTTGTAGGTCGATCCAGGTCAGCCTTCAGTGTAGGGCTAATTTGACCCCGACATGAAGGCAGTTGTCTTCTGAGGACTCACGCCCTATCATTAGGAAGTCTTATCTTGTACAAGTCCAGGGGAGTCTTCTGCCTCTTTCTTCTGGTTGCTCCTTCCTCGGCCTTGGTAGTTTCCTCACACTCAGAGCTAAAGATCGGAGG
The DNA here is from genome assembly GCF_016906955.1 of Phacochoerus africanus. Lineage (NCBI taxonomy): Eukaryota > Metazoa > Chordata > Mammalia > Artiodactyla > Suidae > Phacochoerus > Phacochoerus africanus. The sequence continues at coordinate 124,059,581 of NC_062552.1, forward strand.
GAACCCTGTTCAGATCTCTGAAGCTCTTTTCTCTGTGTAGCTCTCGCTTCTCTGGGGTTCTGCACCATGAATTATAGGTGTCTTGGCTGCTCTAATCTCTACATCTCTACGTCCCAACTCAAAGACACTGCTGGGCTCTGGTCAGGTCTTCCTTCTCTGGATGTGACCTAGAAATTCCCTCTGGGGGCATTCATGGCACTTAACACATTTGTTTACCTTCTCTCAGAACTCCCTGTCCTGGGCTGCCTTTTATCCAGTGTCTGGAAAACTATAGTTTCGTGTGTGTGTGTGTGTGTGTGTGTGTGTGTGTGTGTCTAGTTGAAGACTAGAAGGTAAATCTGCTCTCTGTCACTCCATTTTGGCTGGAAGTAGACGTGCTTAGCATGGCTTCTCAGAAGAGAGACAGGTAGCTGGGCAAAGTCTCCCTCTGTATTCCCCCATCCTCTTTCCTCTTACCTAGGATTAAGATGTGATGGCTGGAGCTCCAGGAGCTTTCTTGGACCAGGAGGTGACTTACAGGATGGAAGCTACCTGCTAAGGATGAAGGACAAGAGGGATGGATGGAAGGAGCCCAGGGCCCTGATGACACAGCAGAGCAGCCGCACCAGCTTTGCATGGCCAACTTCTCAATGTCTTTTACTTGGGATAATAAATCCTTGTGTGTTTAATCCTGTATTATTTTGTGCTTTCTGCTTTGCAGCCAAACCTAATTCTAACAGGTACAGCCCCTTATCCCAGAACACCTAAATTTTCCTCTCAAAGGTCCAGTGATGAGGCTGGCGTTGCCCTCATCCACTGGTCATTCCATCTGGCTTGGATCTGGGCTTCCCTCCAACCCTCTATAGCTGGCTCATGGGTGGCCTTGGCTCCAGGTTCTGCTTTCCGACCCTGCTTCTGCTCCTTGGATCCCACCCCCAGTCACGGTCCTACATCCCTGGGGCCCACTCACCTTACCAGGTACAGTGGTGCCAGTAGGGAGTGCAGTGGTGAGGGTGGTCTGGTGGGGTGAGGGGGGCCGTGGCAGAGTCCTGCAGGGGGTGTAGCAGAGGTGGGGCGTGAGTTGGGTGGTGCGGTGGCCCAGGCAGCTGGTAGAGGTGGTGCAGGCGGTAGGGTGGTGCAGTGCAGGGGCATGGCTTTGGTGACGGTCTGACTTCGCTGACTATCCACTGGCCAGGGTGGCCGACACGGGTTGGGAGTTGTCCACCACACCTTTCCCCCACAACCCTTCCTCTTTGCTAACAGAACCCCGACTTGCTCTGGTCACCTGGCTTCCTGCACGTGGCTTCCAAGCCAATCAAGGCAGTGCCACGGCCCTCACCAGGTGTCCAGGACAGCCACTGGGGCCAGCCAAGGAGACCAGAGGGCAGCGTGCAGGGATCTGTGGGGACACATCGGAGCGAGAGCAAGGACAGCCCCTCTTTCCCTCGAGGATGTGCTGTGTGTGCAGGTGATGTCAGGAGCTAGGTATCACCTTGGGGCCCTTGGGAGCTGCAATGACACACCAAGGCTGGGGGAACAGACAGGTGGAAGGGTCTGAGTCCCAGCGATGATGTCCCCTTCCCATGGCTCAAGGAGGTCCCAACCCGCAGGTCAGTGCAGCTAGGACAAAAGTCACCACCGGCCATGTCGTCATGAAGAACAAAGTTCTCCCGTAACTGGGGACCCCCAGGCCTGCTTGGGCACGCACTGCACCCCAGAAATGCTTGCTTTCCTCCCTAGAAGGGGAGGCAGTGTCGATGACAAGAAACACCTGGGTCCCGGACCATCCCGGGACCACAGAGGGCTTCAAGCTTATCTGCAATGTTCTATATTTTCCGTTGAAAGAAGTGGAACGAAGCGCCCGTGACTGTCATTTCTGTGCTGTGGGTGCACAGCTGTGAGCTCTTTGTTTGGTTCACTTTTCTAAAATGAGATGAGGCGGTGCTGGGCTGCCCTTCTCCCTCCCCCGTGCAGGTCTGCAGGGCCACCGGCCGGTGAGGACCAGCCCCGGCTCCACTCACGTCGGGGGGCACTGCCTGCCCAGCAGCCCTCCCGGCCTCCGTGCTGCCAGCGCACGCTCCTCTCTGCAGCCCGCTGGGCTCAGAGCAGAGAAGCAGATGGTGGCTCTGTGGGCCGCCCGACGCCCTCCAGCACGTCTCAGTCCTGGCCACTGTGCCCGGGACCATGCTGCCTCCCAGCAGCTCCCAGGCCAGGCTGTGGAAGGCCTGCTGTGGGCCGGGGGCCGGGGAGGGCTGGGGAACCTGGGGTCCAGGGCAGGGGAGGCTGGCTCTGCAGCTCCCCCATGAGCAGCATTCAGACCACAGGTGTGTGTGTGTGTGTGTGTGTGTGTGTTGGAGGCTGGAGACACAAGCAAGAAACCCAGTGTAACTGAGGGTCCTGCTCTACTCCTTGGGGTTCAAAGGATGCCCTAAGTGGGGGCCCCCACATCAACTCTCAGAGCCCAACACGTGCCTGGTGGGAGGAAGCCCCAGGAGGTCCCCGGGCTGTAATCTGTATCCCTTTGGTCCCTCCTGCAGGTGGCGCTGTCCCTGCCAGATGCTCGGGGTGCCCACCACTCCTGGGTGCTGGGTCCGTGTGGTGCAGCAGAGGGTGGCTTTGAGGAGGGGTGGGCTGATGGCAGTGGGGCGGGGGATGGGGCAAACTGAGCATGGGCAGGAATGGGTGTGGGGAGGGTGGTGACTATCTGAGGGAGAAAAGTGGGGCTGCTGGGCTCTGGGGGGCTCAGAACAGGATTCAGATCCCGATTTGGCTCAGCGTGTCTGAGGGACGTTGAGCTGCTTCTCAGTCTCAGGTTTACCGCTTTGGAAAATGGGTCTAGGAATTCCCATCGTGGCTCAGTGGTAACAAACCTGACTAGTATCCACGAGGGTGTGGGTTCAGTCCCTGGCCTCACTCAGTGGGTTAAGGATCTGGCATCGCTCTGAGCTGCAGTGTAGGTCGCAGACCCGGCTTGGATCTCTCATTGCTGTGGCTGTGGCGGAGGCTGGTAGCTCCGATTCTACCCCTAGCCTGAAACCTCCCTATGCTGCCTTCTGTGGCCCTAAAAAGTCAAAAGAAAAAAAAAAAGAAAAGAAAAACCCCACAATTCTCACATGCGCCTTCCTTGCCAATATTTCTGGAGGCACATGTTCACTGAGTGAGGAAAGTTTGAGATTTCCAGACTTCCTGTCATGGCACAGTGGAAACGAATCTGACTAGGAACTGTGAGGTTGGGGGTTTGATCCCTGGCCTCACTCAGTGGGTTAAGGATCTGGTGTTGCCATGAGCTGTGGTGTAGGTCGAAGACGCAGCTTGGATCTGGTGTTGCTGTGGCTTAGGCCAGCTGTAGCTCCGATTGGACCCTTAGCCTGTGAACCTCCATGTGCCATGGTTGTGGCCCTAAAAAGCCAAAAAAAAAAAAAAGGAAAAAAAAAGAAAGTTGGAGATTTCCAAGTGCCCAAGAGAGAACCGCAGGGCGAGTCTTCCTCCCCCACCGCTCTTTCCTCCTCCCACCCTCTGCTTCCAGGCTGGGAGCTGCTCCTGAGGTCTGCGAGGCTTTGCAAAGGGACTAAAGTGATCCTTGTGCCCCGCGGCGCTGTTTTTCTCCACCTCTGACATTAACGAGAGGGGAGGAGAGAACTCCTGTGTGGCCTTTTTTGGCTGGGTTTGCCAAGTGGCACTCCGGGGGCATCGGACTGTGACTGTGGGTGGCACCCACCTTCCTCGCTGTCCTGGCCTTGCCTCTGGGTCTGTAGTTCCCCCCAGAGCCTCCTGGCCGGCCACCAGTCCTGTCATTCACGGTGCCTCTGTGACATCCTCAAAGCTCCATAGTAGCCGCTTTGAGTGATTTTGAAGCAGTGATAAGCAGAAGGCCAGCTGAGTTTTCCAGCCTCCTCTCCCACTCCGTGGCCTGGCCTGGCAAGGCCTTGAGTTTTGTGTCCCTTCAGTGAACCCGTATTTTATGGCCCTGCCCTTGGGCCTTGGGCAACCAGGAGAGACGCTCTATCTATTACAGGACTCTTTACAATGCAAAGGACAACAAACAAACAAACCAAAACCCCCAATTCCTAGTGGCTTTATTATAAAGGGAAATCATTGGCTCCTGTAACTGAGCTTACAAGCTTCAGGTAAGCCTCGATCCTGCAGCTCAAAAGAGTGTCGCCTTAACCCAGCTGTGTTGTTCCTCTACTTGTTTTCATCCTTGGGCTACAAATGGTACCCTAACAGCCCCAGCAGTTCTCCCCTTGGTAGCAAATGTCTGCACCCCATGATTAAATCTGTCCACAACCCTATCCTGGGGCAAAGAGAGAGAGTCCTTTTTAGTAGCACCAAACACATGCTGAATTTTCTTTTCTTATTGGCTAGAATTAGGTCACATGCCCATTGCTGACCAATCATGATAGCCAGGAGGAGAGGGCATGAGCTGATTGGCTCAAGCCAATCATGGGGTCGACTGCGGAGAATGGGAGGCTCACTTGACCCGAGACATGGGCAGCCAGCGACCCTGCACGGTCATTCACGAGCGTCTGCGTTGTACAGCATCTGTCTGCCGTGCTCATTCTCAGCATCTCGTTTAGGCCTCACAACAGCCCCAGGTGGGGCGGGGTGGTGGGGGTTGCATGTTTCAACAAGGAAGCTAAGGCTCAGATGGGCCCCAGCCACATACCCCAAAGGCACAGAATTAGGTGCAGGGGAGCCTGGATCTGGCTCTCCGTTGACAGCAGGGCCCTGTGCAGGTCTGGAGCTGGGGCCGGCATGGGTTACAGCCTCAAGTGTAGCCCTGGCCGTGCCCTCTGCCCCCTGCCAGGGGAGGGGGGATTAGCAGTGTCTGGATGGGCCATCGCCGTCTTTCTTCCACCGCAAACATCCTCATTATCCCGCAGAGGGGTCTCTGGCCTCAGGGCACCGAGCAGGTGTGAGATGCTGGATATAAAGCCCCAGATCTGGGGGCAAGAGTGGTGGATGAGCCCTCAGCTTCCTCCTCTGGCTGTGGCCGAGCCGAGGGTGTTCCCCGCAGTCCCCCTCGGAGGCTCCCTGCAAGCTGAGCCTGGTGGCCACAGCGGTAACGGCTCATTAAGAGCCTCTATAACCATGCTGCCTCCCCACTCCCCCCCCCACCCCGTGCTGCTTCCTGGAATCTGCTCCCCAATAAACCACTTGCACCCAAATCCTTGACTCGGGGTTGGCTTTGGGGACCCAAACTGAGATGGCAGCACCTGGGGGCTGACCCCCTCCCAGAGCTCCAGCACCGCAGGCTGCCAGGCACACTGGGCATCGACTTTCTACTCAGTCCCTGTATTGAGCTTGAGGCCTGAGGATGGGGCCTGGGCCAGAGAAGATGGGCCTAGCTACAGGCCGACGCATCACCCATGTCTGGTGACAAGGGGCTCAGTGGACACTCCCTTGCTTTCTTTACCTGATGCCTAAATTCTCTGTACAGCTTCCCCACCTTGGCCATCCACTCTATTTGCATACCCCAAGGGATGGGGAACTCACTACCTTCCCAGGAACCATCTCCATCTATCAGTGGCCCTGACTGTTAGGAATTTATTAGCATGAATACTGCGTGTTGGATAACTGACTAGCAAAACAGTTCTTTTAATATGAAATCTCCAAGTGCCTCCTTTGGGAGGCAAAGAGCCAGAAACACAGTAACGCTGGGCACAGAGACATTAGGAAGTGCTTCTGTAATCTAGTTCGGAGACCGCCAACTACAGCCGGTGGACCGAATCCGGCCTGCTGCCTGTTTCTCCACATTCTGCAAGCTAAGAATGGCGTTCACGTTTTTAAATGGTTGGGGGAAAAAAAATAAAAAGAAGATTTCCTGACATGTGAAATTATATGAAATTCAAAATCCAGTGTCCGTAAATAGAGTTCTCCTGGAGCATAGCCAAACGAATGCATTTACATCCTGTCTGTGGCTGCTTCTGTGCTGGGCCACAGCGGCACGAGCATTTGCGACAGAGACGGTTTGGCCCACAAAGCCTAAAATATTTACTATCTGGCACTTTGCAGAAACACTGAGCCGGCCCCTCGCCTAGTTCATGCCTGTGCGTTATGTCGCCCCATTTTCACTCGAGGAAACTGAGGCTTGACATGGTCTGGGAACTGCAGGTCCGCATGCAGCCGGATGCAAGGGGTCTGGCAGCCAGGAGGGGAAGAGTGACCCCAAAGCCCCAGGACCTCTGAGAGCTGGGTCCTCCCTCCTGCCCTCGCGGTCCCCATGGCCTGGGAGGCTCCTGCCTGGTCCAGAGATCCCGTGCGGGGGCTGCAGCCGAGGGCCATCAGAGGCTCACTCCTGCGCCAGCGCAGAAGAATCGATGCTGCTTCCCTGGGCAGCTGGTGAAGCCTCGGAAAGTGGGTCAGGCCCCGGGAGGGAAAGTCCATTTTTAGCTTTTCATCAGGGCCTCATTCATTAATTCCTTCATTTAATATTTACTGAGCAGCTACTCAGTGCCAGCCTCTGTGGTCCATGGGGTGGGGCGGGGGCCATATCTGCGCCCTAAAGTCACCTGCTGTCTGCCGAGGTTGAGGGGACGGTCGTAGACACAAACGTGAAGTGGGGGCAGGGGTTGTCATCCAGGCAGAGAGCAGCCCCCTGCGCTGCCTTTCAGATAAAGGCAGAGAGAGGTCAAGGAGGACAATGGCCTCTGGACTTTGAAAGGGGGGCGGGAGGACGGCCTGCTGGGCCGAAGGAGCACCACGTGACCGAGTGGCAGGAGGGGACAGTGGCAGAGCGAGGTGGAGCAGCCACATGGGGAGAAGGCCCTGAGAGACACAGATTGTGCTGCATGCTGTAGGGGAAGGGGCCAGTGACAGCTTTGGATGGGGCTGGGGGATGGAGGGCCCTGTCAGGCCACAGCCGAGAAGGCTCCCCACAGAGCCACAATGCGGAGGGGGCACTGGAGCTGAGAGTGACCAGCGTCCTGAAGCCAGGAGCCGGGACCAGAGGAGGAGGGCGAGAGGAGCCCCTGAGTCAGCCCCTGGCCCTCAGCCACCACACGCGGGCCCCTGGCTGCCGGCCCTCCTTCTAGAGGCCCAGGGCCACTTGGCTGCCAGCACTGCCAGCCCTTCCAGCCTTGGAGAGGCCCCTCCTTCCTCCCGTTTCTGACCACCCCCCCGCCCCCACATACATGCCTCCCAAGCTCTCCCCCGCCGCCACTGGCCTGGTTCTAGACAAAGCACACACATGTCCCCCCTGCCCCCACGTGCCCTCGGCTACGTGCCACTGTCACCGCCATCAGCGCCTTCCTCTCGGAGGGCTGATGGAGAAACCCAGGGCCAGCCCCGCCCCCGGGAACAGATGCCTTTGGGTGATGTGGAGAGCAGCCGCAGCCCTCCGCCTGGCAGGCCACGCTCACAGGCTCTCCGATCCTTCCAAGCACCCCGGTGCGTGGTGTGCCCTCCCTGCTCGCTGCCACTGTCACGCTTTGGTCCCCTAATCACAACTCCTGCTTGGCTTATGTGTCGCCAGGAGGTTGGACCCTTGGGTCATGATTCCCACACTGGCCCTGTCACCCAGGGCCCAGAGGCCAGGATTGGGGTCACCAGACAGCCAGGGCCACGTGGCCTGGGAGACGAGCCTCTCAGGGGTAACCAGTGGGGCAGAAGATGGGCCTCCTGGAGCTTGGCCAGAGCCTCCCTCTGCTCCACTGGTTCCAGCCTGGGGCAGGGTCCAGGGAACACGTGCCTGGATGGGTAAGGGGTAGAGAAAACGGGGGGATGTCAGTGGCTCAGGGGGTGGGATGCCACGGCCAAAGCCCCAGAGGCCTCTCCTCAGTCCCAGGTGGACTTCCTGAGCGCCCCCGGCTGCGCGTGGGCCCTTTGGTGGCTGAGCCCTGGCTCCTGATGCTGTTGGGTGAGGGCTTCCCTGGGGCCAGGCCACGAGCCCCTTCCTGACCCATGCATCTCCTCCTGGAGCCCAGCTCCCCATTCTGCCTTCCAGGAGTGGCCCAGGTACTTTCTGCTGGGGAATCGCCTCGGCTCCAGCCACAGAAAAGTTGGGCTGTGCTTGAGTCACGGCCAGGGTCTGGTGGGGAGGAAGGGAGGGGCATGCCGCGGCATTTCTGAGTCTGCAGGCAGAGAGCGCCCCAAGGAGGAGGCGACCAGCGCTCCAGGGAGGGACCCTCTCCTCTGTGCCAACAGGCCGCCTGGTGTGGGAGGGGGCAGCGCAGGGCTGAGGACCATTCCCTGGGCCCAGTCCACCCTGTTCTCCGCTGTGACAGCATCACAGCGGATGACTGTGCCAGGGAGAGCGGTCAGGTCCCCACCCCAGGAGGACCCCGAGAAGGCAGCTGGGCCCTCTGGGCACGTGGCTGGGAAGCCCTGCCTGGGTTTCCTTCAGGTCACAGCGGGGCTTATCTCGAGGAGAACTATCTCTGTCTCTCTCTTTTTTTGTCTTTTTAGGGCCACCCCCATGGCATATGGAAGTTCTCAGGCTAGGGGTAGAATCAGAGCTGTAGCTGCCGGCCTGCACCACAGCTCACAGCAACGCTGGATCCTAAACCTGCTGAGTGAGGCCAAGGATCAAATCTGTATCCTCATGGATACTAGTCAGTTTCTTAACCTGGTAAACCACAACGGGAACTCCTCGAGGAGAACTATCTAAAAGGGTCTCTTGGGGAATGGCCTCAGTGAGCCCCTGCATCTCTTCTGGGGTCTCAGCACCCCACTTCCGTCATGAGCAGGTGCACCGAGGTCACCGGGTCAGCACCCTGGTACTTGCCTTCTGCGCACCGGGGTGCTCGTTCCTACCAGGCTGGAAAGTCAGGGGAAACCAAGGCAGACGGTGTCCCCCCACCCCCAAGCCCTTCGCCCTGTCTGGGGAAGGGAGGCCCCTTCCCAGGCTCAGCTCTGCTCCCCCCATACCCCGCCAAGCCCCAGGTGCTCCCTGCCCCCACCCCCAGGTCCTGGTCCCCTTTCTTCGCTGTGGCTCCATGCATTCATTCAGGAATGGCTTTCTGCACACCTCCTGTGCACCAGCCTTGACCGCGGGTGCCGTGAAGAAACAGCTCCGCCCTCACCTGCTGGCGATGCAGACGTAGGTCCACAGGCCACTCAAGCATGTGGCAAGGTGGTCACCCCTGCGTTTGGACAGAGACTGCAGGCGGCGGCGGTGTCTCCGTGGCACAAAATTAACCCTCTTAACCATCGTCAGGTGTTCACTTCAGTGGCATTAAGTACATTCATGCGGTTGCGCCACCCTGGCACCACCCATCCCCAGAAGTGGGGGAGCAGGTGGGGAGGATGCCCTGGGGGGAGGAAGCTGGTGCGGCTGGTTTTAGAAAGTAAAATCGCTGCTCTGGATAAGTCGGTAAGTCGGTCATGGGTCCTAGGGGTACAGCTAGGAAGAGAACCCAGCCTGCAGAAGCCTTGGTCCTGATGCAGGCTGCGGGGGTAGGTTTGGGGCAGGCAGGGCCTCTCTTAGTGTATGTGGTGGGGGGGGCGGCGTGGGGGTGAGAACCCGCTGCCAGGATCCAAGGGGGGAAACCGTCAGGACGGGACGAAAGACCACGGAGTCCGCAGGAGGGGCTGTGCCAGGATGTTCCCGCCTGGGGAGAGAAGAGGAAGCCAGTGACTAACTTCCTTGTGTGCGCTCAAGGCTCCCTTCGCTGTTGGCTCTGTTTATAAGCACGTCGGGGTCCCGCCCACACTCGGAGGGTGGGGATTACACAGAGGCGTGAACACTAGGAGGTGTGATCTCAGGATCACCCCAGAGTCTGTCAGCTGCCGCATGACGCGTGATGTGTGAAAATCAAGTTCCCTGCACAGTGGGTCGCTCAGCCCGCCCCCTTCACGGGACAGCAGGGCCCACGCGGATGCACGTTTCCTTCTCAGGTCAACGGATCCCTCATCGGGATGGGCGGCTCGCTTCTGGGACAGCGGTTTACCGGTCGAGACCCCCTTTCAGACTCTCCCCTGGCTGTGTCCACCCACCCAGAGCTGTTAGAGCCCAACCTTCGCCAAATCTCCTCCAAAAATTAAACACAGGATTAGCAAATCCAGCAATGTCACTTCTGGGTACATACCCAGAAGAACTGAAATCGGGACTCGAATGGATGGGTGTGCAGCCCTGGTCACCGAGCGTTATTCGTGAGAGCCGAGAGCTGGAAGCGACTCAAGCGCCGACCGACGGATGAACAGATACACAGGATGTGGTACAGAGAGTTCCCGCTGTGGCCCAGCGGGTGAAGAATCCAACTGGTATCCATGAGGATGCGGGTTCGCTCCCTGGCCTTGCTCAGTGGGTTAAAGGATTTGGCATGGCCATGAGCAATGGGTGGTGTTGGTTGTAGACGCAGCTCAGATCTGGCATTGCTGTGGCTGTGGTGTAGGCCAGCGGCTGGAGCTCTGATTTGACCCCCATATGGGGAACTTCCACATGCTGCAGGTGCAGCCCTAAAAAAAACAAAAGAAGGATAAACCACAACAAGAAGACGTGAAACACATAGAAGATGGAATATGATTCAGCCTTTAAAAAGGAAGGAACACTTGACACAGGTTACATACAACATAGGTGGGCCTTGAAGACACCATTCTAAGTGAAGGAGTTCCCTTGTGGCACAGCTGGGGGTGTCTCTGCGGCAGTGCAGGTTCAGTCCCTGACCTGGGAATGTCCACATGCCTGGGCATAGCCCCTCCAAAAAATTCTAGGTGAAATAAGGCAGACACAAAAGGACACATACTGTATGATTTCACCCAGATGAGGTCCTCAAAGGAGTAAAATTCATAAAGACACAAAGTGGAAGGGGGGTGGCCAGGGGCTGGGGAGGGGCCTTGGGGGTTAGGGTTTTTTGAGGACAGGTTTCAGTTGGGGAAGATAAAAAGGGCTCTGGGGATGGCTGGTGGGGATGGTGGCACCACCCGGTGTGTGTACATAACCCCACTGAACTATACACTTGAAAAGAGTTCAGATGGTCAAATTCATGGTATGTCTTGTTTTACCAGGTTTTAAAAAAAAATATTCTGAGCGGGAGTTCCTATTGTGGCTCAGTGGGTTAAGAACCTGGCCTACTGTCCCTGAGGAGGCAGGTTTCACCCCTGTCCTTGCTCAGTGGCTTAAGGATCTGGCATTGCTGCGGCATAGGTTGCAGATGTGGCTCGGATCTGGCATTGCTGTGGCTGTGGTGTAGACCCCTAGCCCGGGAACTACAGCTCCAATTCGACCCCTAGCCTGAGAACATCCATATGCCACAGATGCGGCCCTAAAAAATTTTTAAAAACCCCCAAAACCTGAGGGAAGACAAAACAGACCCACCTTTGCTAACCTCTGCATTGAAAGACCTGCCTTAAACCACCCAGACCCCTGATCCCGATAGGTATGAATCCCTCCAGTCCCCCATCAGAGACCGGCAGACTGTCCAGGGAATTTATTAGCAAGAGGTAATCCACTTGGCTGTGCTTCAGAACGAGCTCTTCCGGTGGCCTTTTGGGGATGCGGCAGCAGCGATACTCTGTTATATACAGGATTATATATAGGTAACGTTGCGAATTCATTCCCAGAATGTCAGCGTGAGAGCATAGAGGTGCATTGCGGGGCTGGTACCGCGGGGAAGAAGCACAGCCTTTGTTCTGTCTCCCGGGATGACTTCAGAGGGGCCGCCTGAAAACACTTGTCTTGAACATATGTCTGGGGGATGGAAGAGAGAAGAAACCAGGCCCAGGTTCCCATCGGCCATTGGTCAGAGCAACTGGGAAGATCTCTAAGCTCTAGGAAAACTGAGAAAGGGGAGGCCGATGGCCCTCGATGTGTGTGGGAGGGCTGGGAGGCTGGGAGGCCCTGGAAGGCGTTGCAGGAGAATGGGCAGGCTGGTCTGTGCGGGGCTTGCTGGGAGGGAGAAGGGATGCTGGGAGCATCTGGGACTGGCAGCAACTTGGGGTCCCCGGGCCTTTAAATTCCCTAAAGGGACACCCCTTCCTAAATGAAAGTGGAGCCTTGAAGACAGTGGTCCCTGGGGTAGAACCAGAATTAGCAGCGTTTGAGTTCAAAACAAAGGCCCCTTAGGGAGGGTGGGCTTTTTAGAAAGCCTGATTTGTTTGGGAGGCCTTCCTAAAATAACACTGTTCCGAAGGAAGACAGAGTCCAGTTGTGCAAACAGAACATGTGTGCCTGCTTGCACCCCGCCAGCTCGGCACGTGCCCGGACTCAGAGGCCAGGCTCTGGGGGAGGAGAGGCGGGCGGTGACATGAATGAGGCCTTCATTCAGAAGCCGGAGCCCGATTCCCCCGCCCCGGCTTTTTCTGAAGGATGCGCAGACACAGAAACAGGCTCCGGGGCCCTGAATGGGGCCCTGATCAGCCATGTAGATCCTGCCTATAACCCTCTTTAATGGACTGCTTCTTTGTCACCGGCTCTCGGGCTTCCCTTGGTGTTTCTGTGCTTCTGAAGCAGGAGACCGCCTCCTGCCCCTCACGCATCCTGGGGTCTGGGAGGAGGGGGAAGCTGCCACAGGGAGAGGTCTCAATTACTCAGAGCCAGGCTGCCCGCCTGGAACGCTGGGGACATGGCAGGCTCCAAGCTGTGGGTCCACTAGGCTGGCTCCGCCCTGGGGAGAGGGTGAAAATAAAGCGAGGACATGGGATCTCCTCTGCCCTTCCTGGAGGGAGCCTGACGCTGATGCTCGGCTCGTGTCACCTGCGTCCAAAGGACTCTGAGTCCCGAAAGGACAGGGTGACTTCCAGGGGTGGCTGGACCCCGGGTGCTGATAAATCCTGCCCCAATTCTGCTACCCTGTGCCCTCCCCCCGCTTAAGCCTCCTCTCTCAGGGATGGCAGCAGCATCAGTTCACCTGCAGCTGCAAATGCCACTGTGTTCGTCATTGCTTCCAGAGGACCAGTGGCAATTGCAGGAGTGGCTCTGGAGCCAGGCCTGCTGCCAAGCGCTCTGCCATCAGCTTAAAGCCCCGCCCCCCAGCAGGGCTCCTCATCCCCCCCTCCCCTTCCCGCCCAAGTCCCAAACCCACCAAGCTCAAAAACTGAAGCAGCGTCTCTGAGTTAGGCAGCAAAGCCTGGCCCCAACTGACCCGAAGCCCTGCCGTCATTCCTGAGGACATGGGGTGACTAGGCACACAGCTCAGTGGGGAGCTAGAGACATTTGATGACGAGGTGCTACCCCAGGCCCTGCTGGGGTGCCGCGTGATTCTAGGTATGTGAACTTGAGGCCTTTTCTGAATCTAGGAAGTTCTAAATTCTAAAAGGCCTCTGGCCTCCAGGGTCTGGATGGGGGGGGGGGAACCCCTCTTGTTTCCCAGAGGGAAATACCAGAGTCAGAAGGGGAAGCTGGGATTCACTCCCAGGCCCCTGAGACCCAAAGCCCAGGCACTTGGCAATCCTCCTGTGACTCTGAATCTGTCTGGCCCCTGGGTCTGGGCTCAGTGTGCTCCAAGGGTTTCTCCAGCTTTCTCTGGATCCCCTTGGCCTTTGGGAGGTCACATAGGGTTGTCTTCAGTTCATTCCATGCCGCCAAACATGAGGAAGTGACCGCAGGCACTATGGTCACAGCACGGCCCAGGGGACAGTGGCGTCATTTTACAAGGAGGCCTGGGACTCTTGCCACCATGCTCGCAGGAGGCCCACTAGGAGGAGAAGATGGTTTCTGGGCTTTGTCCAAGGTTTGCAGAAGTTTCTGCTACATCCAGGAAGCAGGAGTCTCCTTAAACAAGACAATTTTGGCTGCCCCCATGACCAGGAATGGATCTGACCTGGCCCCCACCCCCAGAGAGCCCTTCCTCTACTTCAGGGGGAGCTGTGGTGGCAGAAGGGCAGAGCCAGCACAGGGCAGGGCATCTCAGGGCCCGACCATGAACCCAGAGGGATGCTGGAGGGGCCCGCGGCCTCATGCCTCAGAGCAGAGGGAAAGGCCAGACAGGGAGGGGCGAAATGGGAGGCAACCCCTGGAGGTGCACCCATGCCAGGAGCCGTCAGCGCCTCTGGGATCCCAGGCCTCCCTGCAGTTCAGAGGAATGGCTTTCTGCAAGTGCTAATTTTCAGCTCTTGCGTTCATGTGGAACCTGGAAATTAATTAGCTCAGACATGAGCTCTGCCGTGAAAAAAGAATCCTCGTTAGCAAAACTTTGCCCTTTGGCTGGCGGGCGGCTGGCTGCTGGAAACAGCTTTTGGAGCTGCAGCTGGGCGAGCAGCGATGGCGCAAAGGCCTGGCTACAGCAGGTCCCAAACCCTCCAGCTCACGCCTACCTCCCTGCCAGAAAGGGCGTTCCAAAGCCAAGGGGTGTCCCTGAGTCTGGACCTAGTGGGGATAAGGGGATGTCCCAGCAGGCCTCCAGGGGCCCCAGGCCGGGCAGTTAAAAAACCCTGCAGTAGGGACCTTATTTGGATCTGGGATCAGGAAAGGCCTATATAAGGTGAGTTAGTGACAATTAAGCAGGAACCCCAAGTTAAGAGTCAGAATTAGCCAGGCAAAGGGAAGAGGGAACAGCATTCCAGGCAGGGGAATAGCCTTTGCAAATGCCCTGAGTCAGAAAAGAACGTGGCAGAAAGCCAGGGTAGCTAGAGCCTGGGAATGTGGGGGATGTCACAGAGCCTCAGAGGGGGCAAGGACCAGTCTAGGTGGGACCATGGGGGCCTGCCTGGGTGTTTGGTCTTTTCTCTAAGTTCACTCTAAGAACACTGGGCTCCTGCAGGGATGGGGTGAGGGAATGAAGGCCAGGGCATCTTCCAAAAAGGCCCCCTCCTCCAGCACCTTCTCCAAAGAAGGAGAATTAGCTCATCCCTCCCCTCTCAGCCCCTCCCCCACAGTGGCGCATCTGGCTCCACCGCCATCATCATTGTGGGTAATTGCTAGGTGGGCTGGGTGTTCGCTTTCTTTTCTGCTGAGCCAGCGAGCAAGCGATAATCACAGCTTTTCACGATCCTCCCCCCACCCAGCACCCCGGCCCCACCTCCTCTCCAATCCTTTCTTTGGCAGAGCCCAGAAGAGACTGAACAAAATGGCTCAGGGATTAAGAGCTAGAAGGGTCCTGGGAGGCCAGTGAAGATGGGTCAGATGCCATGCCAGTCTTCCCGAGAATGATGGTGGTGATGATGAAGATGATGATGAGACGAGGCAGCCAGTATTTGCTGAGCCTTCCCTAGCCTCAGGTCCAGGGATGCGAATTTCCTCATTCACTCGGTACCTCGAACCTGATGAGATGGAGCCATCATTATCCCGCTTTGCAGAGGAGCAAAGGAGGGTGCAGAGAGGAGGAGAAACTTTCCCAGGCCACACTGCCTGGGCACACTTCCCACTTCCTCAGCCACTGGCGCCTAATGCTGGCCTGCATTAGCGCTGACCACCATGCCCCGCCCTCAACAAGAGGTTCCTAAACACCCCACCAGCGTGGGTCTGCGGAGCCCCATTCTGTTGGCCACGCCCCAGCCTCCACCGGGGGCTCGCCCCCGGATAGGCCACCGTGCCCCGCCCATGGCCCCTGCTGATTGGTCAAGGGCAGACACTCCCCTGGAGAGTAGTCAGTCCACATGGCAGGGCGTGGCATGCAAAGATGAGGGGGACCAATCAGATTCTACCTCTCAGGCCTGGTGTGGGGGCAGGGACGTGGAGCGGAGAGAGTGTCTGGCCCCAGAAGGTGCCCAGAGAGTCAAAGCGCAGAAGTGGGACGCTCTCCCACTCTCTCCCTGGACAGCTGTTCAGCCGTCTTGGGTTCTCCAGCAATGAGGAGGTGACCTCAGGGACAGAGGTCACACCCGTACATCTAGCAAGGATCCTGGGGCCCCCAGACAGCCTGCCGCTGCCCCAGCAGTCCCCCACGTCCCAGCCTGCAGCCAGCCAGGTAGGGGGTCCTTGGTGGCAGCCAGGGAGGGGGTCCTTGGTGGCAGCTGGATGCAGCTCCTCCCTGAAGGCCGTGCCGGATGTCCTTCGCCCGCCTCTCCTCAACAGCTACAGCCTCTGCTCTCATACTCCAAAGAGCAGCACCAGGACCCTTGTAACAGGAGGTGAGGAAGGGGCTGTGTCCTCTCTCGTGGCCCACGTGCGCCGCGGGGATGAAGCCGACTGCCTCAGCAGGCAGGAGTGAGGCTGAACCGAGGGACCCCGCGGAGCCCCCGCACAGGGGCCAGGGAACAACCCATGCCTAAGAACCCATACTAAGGCTCAGAACCCATCTTCCCGGACCTCCCTGCCCTGCTGCCCCACCTGCCTCTGGGCTGCAGGGCTTTGGAGGGGCGGGGGCGGGGGGAGAGTTTCTGTTTGGAGGATTCTCATGCATTTTAAACTTTGCCTTCACGCTGATCAAGAAAAACCAAAGCAGAAAGGCTGATGTGCAGCTGACGGAATAAATGATGGCCTGCCTTCCAGAACTGGCGAGGAGGGACTGGGGGACTGATTAGCTGCTGCCGGGGGTCCTCGGAGCCGCTGCACTGTGTCTGTATTGACAGCAGTTTGGCAGGAGTGCAGAGAGGCTGTGAGGCCGCCGCCTAGGCAGGGAAATGTTCGATTTCGGGTCGGTTTGTATTGCTTTTGGCCAAAGGCCTTTTGAAGAACACAGGAGCAGAGCTCTTCTGGGGGAGGGAGGCTGAGATGGGGCAGTTTCCTTCAGGAGCGACTTAATGAGAGGAATCTTCAGTCGATGCATCTCAGGGTTGATTTAACTGGTGGATAGGGGCGGCCAGTCTGATTAGCAGGAAGACTGACCGGGAGATGGGGCCTGGCCCCGCTCATGGGGCCTCTCAGCAGCCCCTGCCTTCCCCAATCTGGCCCCATCCCTGCTCTCGCTGAGGCTGTATCTGGGGGTCACCTCTTTCCCTGACCCCCCACATCAGGCACCAACAGACAACATGGGGGACCCGGAGGCCCTGGGGGTATGTGAGCTCCTGGGCAAAGGGAGACCTTAGATGGGGACCCGAGCCTCCTCTGAATTATGAAAACTGCAGGCACTCCGGTGGTGCCCCAGGCTGCCCTCTGTCCCAGCGCTGGTTTCCTGGGCACTTGGTGCCTTGGGTTTCTGGTGCAGCCTCCCCTGCTAGACTTCGAGGGGTGGAGTTGGAGCCACAGCTACCAGCCTACACCACAGCCACAGCAACGCCAGATCCAAGCTGCCTCTGTGAGCTACACCACAGCTCATGGCAACGCCAAATCCTCAGCCCACTGAGTGAGGCCAGGGATCAAACCCTCATGGATACTAGTCAGGTTCTTAACCCACTGAGCCACAACGGGAGCTCCCTACTAGACTTTGAAACTCCGTAGCCTGATGTGGCTCTGTATCCCAGTGCCTTCTTACTGGATTCGGCTGTCCCCAAACTGTGGGTGTTCAGCTCTGAGGAAGCAGCCAAATTTGACCACCCATGCTCCCCAGGAAACCCTCACATGTTCCAGCCTTCATGTTTGCTTCAGCCATCACTGCCCCTGCCCCCCCCGGGTTGCTGTTCCTGAGCTTTGGCCCCTCGGGTCTAACACATCTTTCCAGCCATCTCCTCCTAAATCTGGCCTCCAGCCAGTTGGGGGGAATGTGACTCCAGCCTGGTGCTCCGGCAATTCTGTCCAACTCCCCAGAGGCCGCACAGGCAGGGCCTCATGGCAGCTGATCTAAGCCCTGGCGGGAGCCCCAGTGGTCCTCCCTGGACAGGAGGGACCACTGCCCCTCCCCATGCCCCTCCCCCATCTATCAGGGCACCTCCCGCCCTGTGTCCTGCCCCTGAGGGGTACAGCTGCCCCCTGAAAAGGTGCCTCTGCGCTGGGTGTCCACCCTCTGAGTTGTGGGCACCAGCCCCTTTGCTTTTGGTTGGCGCCTGCATGATGGTCCTGGGGAGCCCGCAGCGTTGGCCACTCTTGCTTTCACTTCCATGGACATGAGGACGCGCTGCGCTAACTTGCTTCTTTGCCGGCTGAATCGCTTAGCTTCACCTCGGAAGCGTTCAGAGGCGTCAGGATCTGGGATCCTGGAACACAGAGCTTGTGACTGCCCGAGTTTATGATGATGGGCCCAATGCCCCAGTCACGATGATCCAGAGAAGCTGCAAGGCTGGAATGGCAGTGGTGGCCGTGACAGTCATTGGTGGCCGCTTATGAGACAACCGGCAAAGTGCCTGCTCGTAACGTGCAGCCCAGGAAGGTGGGTACCGTTATTATTTCCAGTTTTCTAATAGAGTAACGGAAGCACAGAAGCCTTGTTAATTTGCTCAGAGTCACGCGGCAGTGGCTGAATGATGGAGAAGGGAGTGAAATCCAGGAGTCTGGCTTCTGAGCTCATGTCACCTTTGACTTACGTATGAGTCCATTGTCTGCCCCCACCTTGGCTGATTTTGAATTTCTTTTCCTTGGACCCTGAATGCTTGGCTCCTCTGTTAGCCTTCGTGCGCCGTTATCACAGTGACCAAACAACAGCTTTGCCAGGAGCAGGTGGCACCCCCTTAGCTCCCGGTGGCCCTGAACCCATGGCCTTAGTTGGAGGCTGCCTGGCCTATTGAAACCGAGGTGGTGGCCTCAGGATCTCTGAATCGCCATGCGGGTCATTCTCTTCTTTTCTCCCCCCGCCCCCGTTTTCGTGAGAAATAACCAACACACCTCAGTATAAATTCGAGGTACACAATGACCACAAGAGCTAATTCGCATCCGTCATCCCACACAGATACAAGAAAAAGAAAAAACACTTTCTCCTGGTGTCGAGAGCTTACAGGAGCTACCTTCCCCCTTAACACTTTCCCTGCGTGTCGTACAACAGTGCTGGCTGCAGCCGTCATGCTGTACATTCATCACGCTGGACTTCTTCATCTGGTCACTGGAAGTCTGTACCTTTAGACTGCCTTTCTCCCATTCCCTCTCCTCTCTTCCTGAAGAATATTGCACGTCTGTAGCTGAATACACTGTCCTCTTACTGTCCTGTAGAGTCTAAGCGGTCCCCGGTTTTCCTCCATCCCGTCCCATCTCCATCCCCTTCCCGGGTTCCCGCTGGGGGACTGGCTAGGCGCCCGGTTCACACCGGCACCAATCTTACCTAAGGGAGCTCCTGCTGTGGTGCAATGGGATTGGCAGTGTCTTTGGAATGCTGGGACGCAAGTTCGATCCCCAGCCTGGCACAGGGGGTCAAAGGATCTGGCGTGGCTGCTGCTGTGGCGTAGGTTACAACTGCGACTCAAATCTGATCCCTGGCCCAGGAACTCCATATGCCTTGGGGCAGCGGAAAAAGAAAAAAAATTCTCACAAAGGGCAGATGAGCCTTGCCCGCGCTTTGTAAGCTCTTCCGAACATACTTTCTCATGTTGCACAGAGGAGACTAGGCTGGGAATTTTTCCCAGTCTTTAAATCCTGGCTCCTTTTTGCTTAATAATTCCTTCTTTCATTCACGTCTCGTTCCTTGCCTTTTACTGTAAGCAGTCAGGGGGAACCAAGCCGCGGTGTCTCCCCTCCGCTTAGAAATCTTGCCAGCTCCTACATCCACTTCACTGCCTGCCAGTGCTGGGCCTTCCATAAAACCCCGGACCACAGGCCGAATTCAGCTGAGGTCTTTGCCAGCGTGTAACGGGTCACCTCTGCTCTGCGTCTATTCCCGGGCTCCCGTGTCCACTGAGACCTCTTCAGAATCTCCCTTAGCACTCTCATTTCTACCAGCGCTCCGTTCTCGAGGATGCTGTGTTTTCCGGGAAGTGGGAGGCTTACCTTTGCGGCTCTCCTCTATTCTTTCTGAGGCCTGGACAGAATCACCTTATGCGGTCTGCGTGCCAGCTCAGCATTTCCTAGCATCTCGAGACTCTCCCAGCCTCTTTCCACCACCTGGTTCCAAAGTGGTGCCTGCATGTTAGGTGTATGTTACAGCAGCAGCTGACTTAGTGCCAGTTTCCGTCTTAGCTTGGGCTGCTGTCACAGAACACCGCAGACCGGGCGGCTTACACAACAGGTATTTAATTCTTACAGTTATGGAGGCTGAGGAGTCCAAGGTCCAGGCGCTTGTTGATTTGGTCCCTGGCGAAGTCCCCTTGCCGATGCCTGCTTTCTTTCTGTACTCACAGGGTGGTGGGAACGGGAAAGAGGGGGGCTGGGGGCAAGGAGAAGGGGTGGATTCTCTGGTCTCTTCTTCTCTTATTCTATGGTCTCTTCCATCCTGGTGCCTTTATCCTCATGACGGCACATAAACCCGATCACCTCCCGAAGACTACTCAGCATGGGGCATTAGGGCTTCAACACACGAATTTGGGGGAAACAGTCAGTCCGTAGCAGCCCCGCAGCCCATGCTTAGCCCCGTCTCACTTTGGATTATGGCTGAATCGGCCTCCAGGTCACTGTGCAAGAGTTCGGTCTTCCCACGGCAGGAAGGAAGAGTGGCAGCTCAGAGAGGCTGGCCAGCCTGCCCAGAGTCACACAGCAGGTGAGCAGAGTGTAAAGAAGCAAAGTCCAGATGCACCGACTCACACTGCTCCTCATTTGGGGGAGGAGTTGTGGAGAGAGAGGGCGTGGCCAGCTGTCAGTACCTGCCATCAGCAGAGGATGTTCTTAAAATATCCCCAGATCCTTAGGAATCAAGGATCAGGGAGTTCCCATCATGGTGCAGCGGAAATGAATCCGACTAGGAACCATGAGGTTGTAGGTTCAATCCCTGGCCTTGCTCAGTGGGTTAAGGATCTGGCGTTGCCGTGAGCTGTGGTGTAGGTCGCAGACACGGCTCGGATCCTGCGTTGCTGTGGCTGTAGTGCAGGCCAGTGGCTACAGCTCCGATTTGACCCCTAGCCTGGGAACCTCCATGTGCCGCAAGTATGGCACTAAAAAGACAAAAAACAAAAACACAAAAAACAAAAAAAACAAGGCTCAATCAATCAACGCCCACACCCTCCTACCTGGATGAAAGGGAAAGATAGAGGTTGTCACCAAACAGGTAAGGAAGCGACAGTCAGCCAAGGAGGAGCCAGCCCCTGGGCAGAGGCTGGGCTCTGGACCACACCATGGAGCAAAGTCCCTGCACTGTTTCCCCTACTCCGTCTCACCTCAGCCCTGCTGAGCTGAAGGGCCACCTCCTTTGGGGACCCCAGCCATCAGAGCCCCAAGTCCCTGGCTCCCCCTCTCTCTGGTCCCTTCCTCCATTAGACCCAGAATCCGGTGGTGAGCGCATGGGTCTGCTTTGCTTTAAACAACACAGAATGCTATTATATAGGGTTTTGCTGTCTTTTTGGAGTGTGCATTTGACGCGAGGGTCTTTTCTTGTGTGACTGAACCCTCCCAATGACCCTGGTGGGTGTCGTGATCTTTGCTTCATGGATGAAGCCCAGAGAGGGTAACCGGCCTACTCAAGGCTCCCCAGCTAGGAAGTGGAGTCCAGCTCGGAACCCGGGACTTGCCGACTCTGAAGCCTGTGCTCCTGGCCTCCGTGTCCACTCGCCTCCATCCATGAGGTCCAGCAGGAGGCAGAGAGCTTATGTCTCAGAGAGCAAGGGCATAAGATGTGTGGAGGGGGTTTAGACTAGAAAGCTCAGCGGGTGGGAGATACTTTGGAGCCAGTTGCCCCTGGGGACAGGGCTCTGATCCCTCCCCCCCTGCCCAGGACAGCTCATTAGCCAGTCCCCGTAGCTAGGCTTAGCAGCGTCAAAGCCTGGTTGGAAGAGCCCACCCGGGCCGGCCGACTCTTGCCCAGGGCTGGCGTCTCAGCGGCTAGGCTGCTGCTCTGAACCTGGCAAAGGCACTGGGAAGCCAGGGCTGGAGGCTGAGGATCACAGCAGAGGAACGAGCCGGCCGCAGGCCACAAACAACCCTGGGAGCTGGCCATGAACTACTGACACCCTTCATTCCATTCCACTGCCGACTCCAGCCTGCAGAGAGAGGTCAGGTCTCCTGCAAGAGCACCCAGCGGCCGAGAATAAAGCAGCCGAGAGCCAGCGCTCTGCAGGGCCTCCTGGGCATCCTTAAGAAGCAGGACCGGCTGGCCTTGGCTTCCTGGGAGCCTTCCACAGCCTGCCCGCCTGGAGCCGCAGGTGTTGGAAGCCAGAGAATAATTGATAGGAAGGGGGAGGTAATATTGAGAAAATTCGAACTTCACATTTTCCCTGGGACTCAAGAAATAAACCACCTTCTCCCATTCCCCCAATCAAGGTTGAACCCCAGTGTTCGGCAGGAACAAGGTTTATAAACTTGGGGTGTGTCCTTGCCTCCTGGCTGACTGCGGATCAACCAGGGGCAGAGACGTCCCCAAAACCCGGTGCTTTTTTGGTGTACAAAGGGGCGCACTTCCATCTTGATGCGTCAGAGAACACGCCTCTCTCCTGCTTTCCACGCGGCCTCTTTGGATCCCTGTTTAGAATTTTTGGTGTGGGGACTTTACTGGCGGCCAGGGTCGGGTCAACAGACATCCCTGGAAAGAAGCAGGAAAGGGCAAAGTGGCGGGGGGGGGGGCCTTGACCTCTCAAAGTCTGTCTTTCCGTAAACCGTTCTCTCCGGATCTCTGCAGGGGTTGGAGGGCACCAGGGCTGCCGGCTCTCTGGCCCTTTCCGCTCCCTGGCTCCAAACCAAATGCTCAGACACAGGCGCTGGGTGGGGCGGGTGATCTGCTGGAGACACAGACAGGTGTCTCTGGGGAGAGAGCAGCCGTAAGGCAGCAAAGGCTCTGGCACAGGACAGGTGTGGGCCCGCGCCTTCCCCGGCCGCTTTTGCCAGTGGCTCCTCAGGAAGCAGGGCGAGCGGGTTATTTGGGGAAGAGTCAGGAGGCCTCGGAGAGTCACCTGCTTGGAAGGGTGGGCTCCGTTGTTCAGCCGGCGCCTGAGTGACAGAGCCTGTACTTTGCAGCTCACGGGGGTGAAGCGCCGCAATTGGCCTCTTGGCTTCGGAAGGTGCCGATGATTCAGCCGATGCTGGGAACACTCTCCCGGTGGCAAAGCATCCCCTTGTCATCTCGGCCCTGCCTCTGTGCCCAGAGACCCCCCTCCCCCTGCCCGTGCAGCCCTGCCCTGGGCTCTGGTTGATGATGATAACGATAACAGGAAACCGTGCTGGGGTGACCCTGCGGCCGCTCTGGACTCCTCCGCCCTCGCACCCCGCATCCAGACCACAGGTCACGCTCTCACCCTCTGTCTTCCGGGGCAGCACCGTCCAGGAGAACTTTCCACAAGGAAGGACACGCTGTGCTCCCCAGCGTGGCTACTGACCACTTGAGGTGTGGCTGGTGTGACTGAGGAACGGACTTGGTTTTCATTTAATGTCAATTAACTTAAATAGCCACCCAGGAGGAAATAGTTTCAAATGATGCAACCGACAAGGGCTTAATCTCTAGAATATATAAACAACTTATACAACCCAACAGCAAAAAAGCCAATCAATCAATGGAAAAATGGGCAAAAGACCTGAATAGACTGTTCTCCAAAGAAGATATACAGATGGCCAACAAACACATGAAAAAATGCTCAACATCACTGATTATAAGAGAAATGCAAATCAAAACTACCATGAGATATCACCTCACACCAGTCAGAATGGCCATCATTAATAAATCCACAAATAACAAGTGCTGGAGGGGGTGTGGAGAAAAGGGAACCCTCCTGCACTGTTGGTGGGAATGTAAACTGGTACAGCCACTATGGAGAACAGTTTGGAGATACCTTAGAAATCTATCCATAGAACTTCCATATGACCCCGCAATCCCACTCTTGGGCATCTATCCGGACAAAACTCTACTTAAAAGAGACACGTGCACCCGCAAGTTCATTGCAGCACTATTCACAATAGCCAGGACATGGAAACAACCCAAATGTCCAACAACGGATGATTGGATTCGGAAGATGTGGTATATAGACACAATGGGATACTACTCAGCCATAAAAAAGAATGACATAATGCCATTTGCAGCAACATGGATGGAACTAGAGACTCTCATACTGAGTGAAATGAGTCAGAAAGACAAAGACAAATACCATATGATATCACTTATAACTGGAATCTAATATCCAGCACAAATGAACATCTCCTCAGAAAAGAAAATCATGGACTTGGAGAAGAGACTTGTGGCTGCCTGATGGGAGGGGGAGGGAGTGGGAGGGCTCAGGAGTTTGGGCTTATCAGACACAACTTAGAATAGATTTACAAGGAGATCCTGCTGAATAGCATTGAGAACTTTGTCTAGATACTCATGTTGCAACAGAAGAAAGGGTGGGGGAAAAAATGTAATTGTAATGTATACATGTAAGGATAACCTGACCCCCTTGATGTACAGTGGGAAAATAAAAAAAAATTATTAAAAAAAAAATAAAGTTAGCATGTCATGAAAATAAAAAAAAATAAAAAATTAAAAAAAAAATAAATAGCCACCCAGGGCTAGGGGCTCCCACATCTAGATTATACCCAGAATCTGAATGGCTCTCTTGCCTCCTGGATGCCCGCTGTGTCCCAGCCACCATCATGTCCCCTGGAGGCTCCTTGCTCCTGTCTCTGTCTGTGCAGTCTCTTCTTTGCTACGTCTGCTCACAGCCCCGCAGTGGGGTCACCTCCGGAGGCCCTTGCAGTCCCTCTGACCTGCTCACCTTGCTGCTTCCCCTGCTCTGTCCCTGCCGCCTGCACCTCCTTGCTGCTCATACGCACAGACTGGTGCTCCTGTCTCAGGACCTTTGCACTGACTGTTGCCTCTGTCTTAAGGCTCTTCCTGTAGATACCACGCGGCTCACTGCCTCTCTCCCTTCTAGTCTCTCCTCAAACTCCAGTTTCTCAGAGAGGCCTTTCTGACGACGGGTAAGGGACAGAGACTGGCAAGGGTCCCCCTTCTCCTTTCAGCCGTTGTGTTTTTCTTCAAAGCATTTACCACCACGTGGGTGCATAACACCTTTGGATTTGTTGTTTATTTTCTGCCTCCCCCAGTCAGAATGTCAATTCCTCGAGGGCCAGTTTTTCCCATGTTTTGTTTGCCCATGTACTCCAGGCTTCTGGGACAGCACTTGGTAACACAATCGGTGCTCCATAAATGCCAGATAAATGGAGGGAAGATGATCTCGGCCCACTTTCACGGTTGCCCAAGAGGAAGACGTCCTTACCCCAAGGTTACAGGTGAGAAAACTGAGGCTGGGGGGGGGGGTCAGCTTTAACCCTGGGTGATTCTGGTCTGTTCATTGCAGCCCTATTCACAACAGCCAAGCCACAGAAACAACCTAAATGTCCACCAACAGATGAACGAATGAAGGAGAGGTGGTATGGCAATGGACTACTACTCGGCCCTAAAAAAGAATAATGCCATTTGCAGCAACATGGATGGAACTAGAGACTCTCATACTAAATGAAGTAAGTCAGAAAGAGAACGACAAATACCATATGATATCACTTATATGTGGAATCTAAAATGTGGCAAAAATGAACCTATCTATAAAACAGAAGCAGACTCACAGACCTAGAGAACAGAACTGTGGTTGTCAAGGGGGAGGGAGTGGGATGGACTGGGACTTTGGGGTTAATAGATGCCAACGACTGCATTTCGAATGGATAAGCAGGAGTTCCTGTTGTGGCGCAGGGGACACGAATCCGACTAGGAACCATGAGCTTGCGGGTTCCATCCCTGGCCTCTCTCAGTGGGTTAAGGATCTGGCAATGCTGTGGCTATGGCATAGGCTGGCGGCTACAGCTCCGATTTGACCCCTAGCCTGGGAACCTCCATATGCTGCGGGGGTGGCCCTAAAAGGACAAAAGACAAAAAAAAAGAATAAATAAGCAATGAGGTCCTACTGTACAGCACAGGGAACTCTATCCCATCTCGTGATAGCACAGAGTGGAAGATAATAAGAGAACAAGAATGTAGA
This sequence comes from Phacochoerus africanus, assembly GCF_016906955.1. Classification (NCBI taxonomy): domain Eukaryota; kingdom Metazoa; phylum Chordata; class Mammalia; order Artiodactyla; family Suidae; genus Phacochoerus; species Phacochoerus africanus. The sequence goes on from NC_062552.1 coordinate 124,085,261, forward strand.
AAAATGTATGACTGGGTCGCTTTGCTGTACTGCAGAAATTAACACAACATTGTGAATCGACTACACTTTCATTTAAAAAAACCAAACACCCAGGCTGCATGCAACTGGACTCACTGTGCCCCGCCACCACGACCAACAGTGAGACGGGCCAGTCCTTCCTCTTCGGAGCCTCGCTTTCCTGTCTGAGGGTCTATGTGTCACCTGCGGGGTCTCCGTGGACTCTGGGCCCAAAGGGAACTGACCGTAGCCCTGTATTAGGGGGACGTCTTGCCAGAAGGTGCAGGACAAGCGTCTCCTCTGTCTGGCAAACTGCCCCCTGGCAAAGGAGGAGAGCGTGGGGTGTGGGCAGTGGCAGGATCTGGGGTCTGGTCCAGGCAGTTGGGGGCTTCCAGGGGTTCTTATAAAGCACCTTAAGCTTCCTGTCCCTGGCTGTTTCCAATTCCTCATGTGGCCATTGCGTGTGGAGAGCAGCAGCCACGAGCTGAGGCCAGGGAAAATTCCCTGGTGTGTCCGGCGGCTGGACCCTTCAGGGTGGCTGGACAGGGAGTGGCCTGGGGGACCCGTGGGCCGAGGCCAGGAGGGCCAGTCCTTCAATGCCAAGCTCAGAGTTCTGGGACATAGGTGGGGGGGACAAGGAGGAGCCGACATCAATTATGCACCTGCTGTGTGCGATGTTGGACATGGGGTGGCGGCGGGTGGAGGGGTACTGTCGTGGGCTCTCTTACTCGGTTCTCACGACTTCCCCAAATCAGTCTTCCCATTGCCATTCATCCACTCACGATGTGCTAAGCCTGCCGCCAGCAAACCTGTGCTTCTAGCTGAGGGTGAGACCGGAGGCAGGGAGTAGTGGGGACATGTGGCCATGGGGTGGCCTCGTCCAGAGGGTCTATCAAGAGAGGACACTGAGTCTCAGAGAGCTGAGGGGACATGCCCAGTTTCGGGGCTCACAGCCTGTGCCCTCTTAGGCCTTGGGCTGGGCAGACGTGGCCTGGGAGGGGATGCCCAGAGCACCTTGAGCCCAATATCCCTGGGTACCAACAACCAAGGTGGTAACTCCTGTAACAAGTCGCCGTCTCTGCAGAGGCGGATGGGCCTCTCGTGTCCCTTTCTGGGTTTCACTGAAGCGTGCATGCTCTTCCCCTGAAGGATGGCTTTTGTCTGCTTCAGGAGCCCACCGCCTGGCCTCAAGAATTCCCAGGACCCTGGCCCAGGCTTGCTGCGGGTCAAGGAGGAGGAGTCCAGCAGGGTGTGTGTTTGGGGTTGTGGTGCCTCATTTCAAGCCCTGCTGTGTGCACCAGGTCTGACTTCCCAGGCTAGACCCTACCTGCCACCACTCAGACCCACCTCCCTGGGCCTGGCTGGAGGCCAGGGAGGAGAAGACAGGTCCCGGCTCAAGCGGAGAGCAAATTGGCCGGTCCTCCATCTTCCTGTTCTGCTCAGGCCCCTGGGGCTTGGATGTGGCCCCACCACGTGGGGAAGGGCCGTCCTCTTTACTCTCTCTCCTGGTCCCTGCCCGAAATCCTCAGCCAAATATTTCACTAGCTCTCCGGGCATCCCTTGGCCCAGCCAAGCTGACCCATGACATGAAACATCACAGGCATCATTTCCATCCGAAGTCCATGGCTGCCGTTCAGGTTTGATGTTGAACATTCTGTAAGTCTGGACATTTGTCATCCACGATGACGTGGATCCATCGTTACGTTATTTTCCAGAGTATGTGCATGAACCCTGCCCAGAGCCACTGCGCTCTGCCTGTCCATCCATCCCTCCTTCCCTAAGAACCCCTGGCCAGCAGTCCCGTTTTACCGTCTCCACACCTGTGCCTTTTCCAGAATGTCGCAGCGCGGGAATCACATAGCACGTAGCCTTTTCAGATTAGCTTCTCTTACTTAGGCGTATCCGTTTAAAGTTCATCCGTGTCTTTCCATCGCTTGATAGTTCACTTCTTTTTTTGTGCAGAATGGTATTCCATTGTCTGGAGGGACCACACTTTACTCTTTCACCTGCTGAAGGATGTCTTGGTAGCTTCCACGTTTTGGCACCTGGGAATAACGCTTCCATGGACATTCAAGTGCAGGTGTTCGTGTGGACATACGTTCTCCGCTCCTCTGGGTGAATGCGAAGGAGGTGGATCTCGGGAGCAGAGGGTAAGAGCACATTTGGTTGTGTAAGACACTGATGACTGTCTTTCAAAGTGCTTGTGCCGTGTTGCACTCCCACCAACACTGAATGAGCCTTCCTGCCGCTCCACATCCGCACCAGTGTTCCACGCGGTCAGTGTTCCTGATTTCAGCCATTCTACTAGGTGTGTCTTGGTGTCTGACCATAGCTTTCATTAGAATTTCCCAGAGTTCCCGTTGGCTCAGGGGAAACGAACCTGACTGGTACCCATGAGGATGTGGGTTCAATCCTTGGCCTTGCTCAGTGGGTTAAGGATCCAGTGTTGCTGTGCGCTGCGGTGTAGGTCACAGGTGAGGCTCGGATCTGGCATCGCTGTGGCTGTGGTGTAGGCTGGCAGCTGCAGCAGTTGACCCCTAGCCTGGGAACCTCCATATGACTCGGGTGCAGCCCTAAAAAAAAAAAGAAAAGAAAACAAAGAGAATTTCCTTGATGGCCTTTGATGGGGAGCATCTTCTCATACGCTTACTTGCCACGTACGTGTCTTCTTTGGTGAGGTGTCTGTTAAGGTCTTAGGCCCGTTTGTCAATGGGATTTTTTTGCTTTCTTATCTTTGAAGTTTAAGCATTCTTTTATGTTTTGGAGAGCCGTCCTTTATCAGATATATCTTGTTCAAATATTTTCTCCAGGTCTGCGGCTTGTCTTTTCGTTCTCTTGACAGTGTCTTCCCGGAAGCAGAACTTTTGCATTTTAAGGAAGCCCCGTTTATCAATTTTTTTCTTTTATGGGTCATGCCTTTGAGGCTTAAAATTTCAAACCAAATCCAAGGTCATCTAGATGCTATCCTATGTTATCTTCTAGGAGGCTTAGAGTTTTTCATTGTACATTTAGGTCTGTGATCCATTTGGAATTAATTTTTGTGAAGGGTCTGGATCCAGATTCATTTTCTCTGTGTGTGTGTGTGTGTGTGCGCGTGCGTGTGCGTGTGCGTGTGTGTGTGTGTGTGTGTGTGTGGTTGTCCAGTTGTTCCAGCACTGATTGTTGAAGAGACTATTTTCGCCCCATTGTGTGGATTTGGCTCCTTTGTCAAAGATCAGTTGGCTCTATTTATATCACGGGCCTATTTCTGGGCTCTCTATTCTATTCCATTGGTCTGTATGCCTCTTCTTTTACCAGCAGCTCTGGCTCGGTTACTATAGATTTTGAGTATGTCTTGACTCTGGGCCATGTCAGTCCCCTAACTTTGTTCTTTGTCTGTGTTGCCTTGGCTATTCCGAGTCTTTTGCTTCTTCATACACACTTTAGAGTCTCCGCAAAATGACTTGCTGGGGTTTTGAGTGGGATCCCTTTGAATCTACGGGTCAAGTTGGGAAAAACTGACATCATGACAGTGTCGAGTTTTTCTACTCGTGAACATGAAACATCTTTCCTTTTACTTAGTGTTTTGAAAACATTATCTTTCATCAGCGTTTCCTTATATAGGTCTTGTGCATATGTGGCTAGGTTTATACCTAAATATTTCATTTGCGGAAGTGCTGATATAAACGGTATTGTTTTTTTTGTTTCAAATTCCTTTCTTTTTTTTTTTTTTTCTTTCCTGGGATATAGGAAACCAATTGCGGAGTTCCTGTTGTGGCTCAATGAGTGAAGAACCGACAGAATGTCTGTGAGGATGCGGGTTCGATCCCTGGCCTCATTCAGTGGGTTAAGGATCCAGTGTTGCCACAAGCTGTGTGTAGGTCACAGATGTGGTTCATTGCAGATGTGGCTCGGATCCCAAGTCGCTCTGGCTGTGGGGTAGGCTGGCAGCTGCCGCTCAGTTTCACCCTCTAACCTGGGAACTTCCATATGCCATAAAAAGCAAAACAAATGCATTTTGTACATAGGTACACCTTGCTTTATTGCTCTTCTTTTTATAGTGCTTCACAGATAATTGCATTTTTTTTTTCAAATTGAGAGTCTGTGGCAACTCTCAGTGGGTCCAGTCCATTGGCACCATTTTTCCAACAGCATTTGCTCACTTCACGTCTCTGTGTCACATTTTGATAGTTCTCACAATATTTCAAACTTTTTCATTATTATTATGTCTGTAATCGGTGATCTGTAATCGGTGATCTTTATTCCCCGCACCCCACCCCCATCTATGGTATGTGGAAGTTCCTGGGCCAGGGATGCAACCTAAGCTTCTGCAGCGCCCCTAGCTGCTGCAGAGACAACACTGGATCCTTAACCTGCTGCGCCACAGTGGGAACTCCTGATCAGTGATCCCGATGTTACTGCTGCTACTCATTGAAGGCTCAAATGTTAATTAGAATTTTTTTAGCAATAAAGTATTTTTTCTTTGTCTTTTGTCTTTGTTGTTGTTGTTGTTGTTGTTGCTATTTCTTGGTCCGTTCCCACGGCATATGGAGGTTCCCAGGCTAGGGGTTGAATCGGAGCTGTAGCCACCAGCCTACGCCAGAGCCACAGCAATTCGGGATCCGAGCCGTGTCTGCGACCTACACCACAGCCCACGGCAACGCCGGATCATTAACCCACTGAGCAAGAGCAGGGACCGAACCCGCAACCTCATGGGCCCTAGTCGGATTCGTTAACCACTGCGCCACGACGGGAACTCCAGCAATAAAGTATTTTTAAATTAAGGTACGTACATTTTTTTTGACCTAATGCTATTGCACACTTACTGCCATCTGCACTGTATAGAATACAGTACAGTGTAAACAGAACTTTTTTTTTTTAAGGGCCATACCTGCGCCACGTGGAAATTCCCAGGCTAGGGGCTGATTCGGAGCTGGAGCTGCTGGCCTACACCACAGCCACAGCAATGCGGGATGCCACCACATCTGCAACCTACATCACAGCTCACGGACCCTTAACCCACTGAGCGAGGCCAGGGATTGAACCTCGTGGTTCCTAGTCAGATTTGTTTCCGCTGCACCACAATGGCAGCTCCCTAAACATAACTTTTCTATGCACTGAGAAACCAAAAAATGATGTGACTTGCTTTATGACGCTATTGGCTTGATTTTGGTGGTCTGCAACCAAACCCACAAGATCTCTGAGGCATGCCTGTATTAATCTTGTATTTTGCAGTCTTGGCATATAAATGATCACTTTGATATAAAAGGTGGTTTTTTTAGGTCAGCTCTTCTGGATGTTTCACATGGACAATCATGTTGAAAAAGGCAGTTTTATTTCTTCCTTCCCAGTCAGTATTCCACCTTTTATTTCATTTTCTTGTCTTCTTACATTAGCTAGAACTTCCAGCACAATGTTGAACAGGAGTGATGAGAAGGAAGATCCTTATTTGGTTCCTAATCTAGTGGAAAACTTCTAGTTTCTTACCACTGTGTATGCTAGCTGGATGCTTTTTGTAAATATTCTTTATCAAATTGAGGAATTCTTCCCTCTATTTCTAGTTTAATAAGTTTTTTGTTTGTTTGTTTTTTTGTTTTTAATCCTTGGCTCGGAAACTTCCACCTGTTGTGGGTATGGCTATAAAATTTTTAAAATTTGGGAGTTCCCGTTGTGGCGCAGTGGTTGATGAATCCGACTAGGAACCATGTGGTTGCAGGTTCGATCCCTGGCCTTGCTCAGTGGGTTAAGGATCTGGCATTGCCGTGAGCTGTGGTGTAGGTTGCAGACGCAGCTTGGATCCCGCGTTGCTGTGGTTCTGGCGTAGGCTGGTGGCTACAGCTCCGATTGGACCCCTAGTCTGGGAACCTCCATATGCCACGGGAGCGGCCCTAGAAAATACTGCTAGGTCTTTTAAAAAATAATAATAAATAGGAGTTCCCATCGTGGCACAGTGGTTGATGAATCCGACTAGGAACCATGTGGTTGCGGGTTTGATCCTTGCCCTTGCTCAGTGGGTTAAGGATCTGGCGTTGCCGTGCGCTGTGGTGTAGGTTGCAGACACAGCTTGGATCCCGCTTGCTGTGGTTCTGGCGTAGGCTGGTGGCTACAGCTCCGATTGGACCCCTAGTCTGGGAACCTCCATATGCCGCGGGAGCGGCCCAAGAAACAGCAAAAAGACAAAAAAATAAATAAATAACAAATAAAATAAAATAAAATTTAAAACATTAGAGTTCCCATCATGGCTCTGTGGATTAAGAACCTGTGTCTGTGAGGATGCAAGTTCCATCCCTGACCTTGCTCAGTGGGATCTGGTGTTGCTGCAAGTGGGTGTTGCCACAAGCTCTGCTGTAGGTCACAGAGGTAGCTTGGATCCAGCATTGCTGTGGCTGTGGCATAGGTCAGCAGCTGCAGCTCTGATTTGACCCACAGCCCAGGAATTTCCATCTGTCATAGGATCATTTTTTTTTAAATCATAATTGGGTTTTGGATTGTGTCAAGTGATTTTTCTGCCTCTGTTAATATCCTTATGTGATTTTTTTTAGCCTGTTTTTGTGATTGATTATATTTTCAAATATTGAACCAGGGATAACTCTCTTGGTTGTGGTCCATAATTCTTTTTTTTTTTTTTTTGGTCTTTTTAGGGCCACACCCATGGCACACGGAAGTTCCCAGGCTAAGGGTCAAATCAGAGCTACAGGTGCTGGCCTAAGCCACAGCCACAGCAACTCAGGATCTGAGCCATGTCTGTGACCTGCACCACAGCTTATGGCAATGCCAGATTCTTAACCCACTGATTGAGGCCAGGGATTGAACCTGCGTTCCCATGGGTAATAGTTGGGCTCATTACCGCTAAGCCACTGAGCCACGACCAAACTCCTATTATGCTTTTTACGTACTGTTGGGTTTGTTTTGCTAGTATTTTGCTAGGGAATTTTGCATCTTTTTTTTTTTGTCTTTTTAGGTCCGAAGCTGTGGGATATAGAAGACCCCAGGCTAGGAGTCCAATCAGCTGCTGGCCTACACCACAGCCACAGCAACGCCGGGTCCTTAACCCACTGAGCGAAGCCAGGGATCAAACCCGCAACCTCATGGTTGGATTTGTTTCCGCTGTGCCATGACGGGAACTCCTGCATCTTCTTTTTTTTTTTTGGTATGGGGGGGTTGTTGTTTGTCTGTTTTATGTCTGCACCCATGGCATATGGAAGTTCCTGGGTTAGGGACCAAATCTGAGCCACAGCTGTGACCTATGCCTCAGCTGCAGCAACACTGTCACAGTGGGAACTCCTGATCTATGTTTATGAGAGATACTGGTCTGTGGTTTTCTTTTCTTGTCGTCTCTCTGACTGCCTTTGGTATTAGGGTAATGTTAGCCTCACAGAATGGGTTGGGACGTATTTCCTCTGCTTCTATCCTCTGAAAGAGAGTGTGGAGAATTGATATAATTTCTTCCTTAAATGATGGTATTCACCCATGAAGCTGCCTATGTCTGGTGTTTCTGTTTTGAAAGATTATTGATTATTGACTTGATAATCTTTATATTTTGTTAGAAATATTGTCTATTTTTTATTAAAAATATCATCTATTTTTTCTTGTGTGAGTTTTGGCAGATTGCGTCTTTCAAGGGATTAGTCCATTTCATGTAGGATATCAAATTTGTGGGCATAGAGTTTTTCATAGTATTCTGTGACTCCTAGTTGGTAGCATTCATTTAATAATGTCCATGGGATCTGTAGTGATGTTCCCTCTTTCATTCCTAATCTTAGTAATTTGAATCTTCTTTCTTAGCCTGGCCAGAGGCTCATTGACTTCATTGATCTTTGCAAAGAACCAGGTTTTGTTTTGTGATTTTTCTCTACTGAGCTCTTTCTTATTTTCAATATCATCGATTTCTGCTCTGATGCCTAGTATTTCTTTTCTTCTGCTTACTTTGGATTTAATCGGCTCTCTTTCTAGTTTCCAAAGGTAGCAGATGAGGTGATTGATTTTTAGATCGTCTTTCTTTTCTAACACATGTACTCAAAGCTATAAATTTCCCTTTAAGTCTTGCTTTTACTGCATCTTACACATGTTGCTAAGTTCTATTTTCAAGTCTCATGTAGTTCAAAATAGGGTTGACCCTGGAACAATGTAGGGGTTAGGGGCACTGATTCCCTTACCACTGAAGATCTGCATATAACTTTACAGTTGGCCCTCTACCTCTGCTCTTCTGTATCCACAGATTCACCCACCTCTATGGATTGTGTGGTACTGAAGCACGTGTTTATTAAAAAAAAAAATCCACGTTGAAGCGGACGTGTGCAGTTCAACCTGTATTGGTCAATGGTCAGCTGTATCTTTTCATTTCTCTTTTGACGCATGTGTGATTTAGAAGTGTGTTTTTCCAGGAGTTCCCGTCGTGGCGCAGTGGTTAATGAATCCGACTAGGAACCATGAGGTTGCGGGTTCGGTCCCTGGCCTTGCTCAGTGGGTTAACGATCCGGCGTTGCCGTGAGCTGGGGTGTAGGTCGCAGATGCGGCTCGGATCCCGCGTTGCTATGGCTCTGGCGTAGGCAGGTGGCTACAGCTCCGATTCAACCCCTAGCCTGGGAACCTCCGTACGCTGTGGGAGCGGCCCAAGAAATAGCAACAACAACAACAACAAAAAAGACAAAAGACAAAAAAAAAAAAAAGAAGTGTGTTTTTCCATCGCCAAGTGTTTCGGGATTCTCCACTGTTCTTTCTGCTGTTGATTTCTCCTTCAATTCCATTGTGGTCTGAGAGTAGACATGGCATGATTTCTGGTCTCTAAAGTCTGTTAAGGTGTGTTTTCTGGTCCAGAAGTGGTCTCTCCTGGCGGATGTTCTGCGTGAGCTTCAGAAGAGTGTATCATCTGCTCATGGTGGACGAAGTGGTCTGAAGATGTCAGTTTTATCCAGTTGATTGATGGTGCTGCTGAGTTCAGCGTTGTCCTTACTGATTTTCTGCTGGCTGGATCTGCCCATTTCTAGGAGAAGGGTGTGGATGTCTCCAACCCTGAGAGTGGATTCATCCATTTCCCTTTGAAAGCCTATTAGTTTTTGCCTCATATACAGTGATGCTCTGTCGTTAGGTGCCCACACATTAAGGATTATGCCCTTTTAGAAAATTGACTCCTTTATCACTGGGTAGCACCCTTCTTTATCCCTGATAACACGCCTTGCTTTGAAGTCGGCTCTGTCTGAAATTAATTAGTTACTCCTGCTTTCTTTTGAATAGTGTTAGCTCGGTATATTTTTTCATTCCATTTACTTTGAATCTGTTGGTTCCTTTATATTTACAGTAGGTTTCTTTTAGGCAACACAGAGTCGATGCTTGTTTTTTGATCCACTCTGCCGATCTCTGTCTTTTGATGGGTGGGCTCAGACTACTGACATTCGAGAGTGATCAGTGCTAGAGCTGGACTGATATTTACCACACTTGTTACTGTTTTACATGTGTTACCATTGTTCTTTGTTACTATTTTTAGGTTCCACTTTTCTGCCCTTTGTGGGTTTTTTTTTTTTTTTTTTTGAGTAAGAAATAAATATTTATTGAGTCCTTAATAGTTGGAGATTTTTATATTAGAGTAACTCTTCTTCTTCCCCTCCAGCTTTGTTAAGATAAAATGAGCCGAAAAATTATATGCATTTAAGATGTAAAACATGATGATTTTATAAATATATAGTGAAATGATGACCACAATAGAGTTAGTTAACATGACCCTCTCCTCACATAGTAACCTTTTTTTTTTTTTGTCCTTTGGTCGTGAGAACTTTCAATATATACTACAGTATTTTTTTTTTTTTGGTCTTTTTGCCTTTTCTAGGGCCGCTCCCGTAGCATATGGAGGTTCCCAGGCTAGGGGTTGAATTGGAGTTGTAGCTGCAGGCCTACACCACAGCCACAGCAATGCGGGATCCGAGCCGCATCTGCAATCTACACCACAGCTCACGGCAACACCGGGTCCTTAACCCACTGAGCGAGGCCAGGGATCGAACCCGCAACCTCATGGTTCCTAGTCGGATTCGTTAACCACTGCGCCACGACGGGAACGCCAATATAGACTACAGTATTGTTAAGGACAGTCACCAAGCTGCTCCTTAGATCCCTGGAACTTATTCCTCTTATATTTGAAAGCTTGTGTCCTTTAACCAGGGCGGCCCGTTTCTTCCACACCCCAACCCCTGGCAAATACCATGTGACTTTCCATGTCTAGGATTTCAACTATTTTAGGTTCCACATTCAAACAGAATTTGTCTTTCTCTGACTTATTTCACTTGGCATGATGTCCTCAAGGTTCACCTACACCACAGCCCCAGCAGCCGGATCCCAGCTACGTCTGCAACCTACACCACAGCTCATGGCAGCGCTGGATCCTTCTGGCTTTGGGATGCGGTGGGAGGCCCAAGGGCTCACCCAGCCCTGGGGGGAGGGGAATCAAGTGTGACGAGCTTGGGACCTAGTGTCCGATGATTCACCCAGCCCTGCCACACTGCCTGGTGGGCATCTGGGCTGCCCTGTGCCTTTGCTTCTAGATGGTTCCGTGGAGATTGAAATCTCCATCTTTCACGGACGCTACTGCGGCCCTTGCCCTGGGACCCCAGGCCGCTCACGTTCCTCTGCTCATCAGTTTTTCTCATCCGTCAAGTGGGGCTAACGATGCTTATTCTCTGCCGGTTACCGGGAGGTACAATTAGTAACAGAAGTAGCAGAGGAAGTTGATTGTGCTTGTCAAGGACTGAGCAGGGGTTACTCCAACCACGCCGGTACCCGTTGTGCAGGTGAGGAAGCCAAGGCCTCAGGGACCTGCCCAGGGTCCCCCCGTTGGAGATTTGGGCAGCCGAGCTCACGGCCAGCTCCCAGCATCCCCCCCCCCACCCCCATGCCCCCCGTGATGATGGGAGACAAACCGCAGCCTCTGGGAGCCCCGTGAGCTGGGGGGTGGGGGGTGGCTGATGTCCTGCCTCCCTCTGGACCCCGACCCTCAGGTCTGGCTTAGCACCCCTCAAGGTCACTACCACGTGCGGAGCCTCAGCTCTCTTTCCCCTGCTCTCCCAGGGCCCCCTCCATGTCCAGGCCTCCGGCCAGCGCTGCGCCACATAGGGATCGGATCCCGCTGGGCCCGGTGCCTCCTCTCAGGGCAGCGGGATCAGGGCCTGGAGGCTCAGTACTCCACGGACCCGCAAAAAATGTTTTAATTTTAACTTCTTTTAGAATCAAAAGGAAAAAGATAAATAAAATGATATGAATCCAGCCTGGATTATGTTTGTCTTTATACCATTGCGGTTGTAAAATATAATTAAATTTTTTTTTTTTTTTTTTTTAAATATTGGAAGAGGGGAGTTCCCGTCGTGGCGCGATGGTTAACGAATCCGACTAGGAACCATGAGGTTTCGGGTTCGATCCCTGCCCTTGCTCAGTGGGTTAACGATCCGGCGTTGCCGTGAGCTGCGGTGTAGGTTGCAGACGCAGCTCGGATCCCGCGTTGCTGTGGCTCTGGCATAGGCTGGTGGCTACAGCTCTGACTCGACCCCTAGCCTGGGAACCTCCATATGCCGCGGGAGCGGCCCAAGAAATAGCAAAAAGACAATATATATATATATATATTGGAAGGGGCCCACAAGGGCAAAGTTCCTCAAGGTTGGAAGTCACCACGGGGCCCAGGCTGCAGCGTCTCCCATAGCCTCCAGGCACAGGCAGGCCCCTTGGCGGCCCTGCGCCCTTCCCAGCCTCCCTCCTCGGCCCTAATGCTCCAGACGCAGTCGGCCATTGGCAGGGGTTCTGTCTCCAGCCATTGCTCCCTGGTCCCCTGACAGTCACCTCATGCCTGGCTCTGTCCAGCCTTCCAGTGTCCCCCCCCGGAGACTTCTCTGACTGCCTCACACCGGCCCTGGGGCCCTGGCCCCCGACCCTTCTGCCCAGCACCTCAAAGCTGAGCTGGCTCTCGGTGCACCAGCTGCTCCTGCTGGCCTCTGAGCACTTCAGACACAGACTGCGTTCTGGTCACTTTGTCACCTTGCCCAGCCAAGCCCAGAGGAGGGTTGAGGTGGCCTGGGAGGAGGTGAGCATGTGGCAGCTGTTGTTTAGAAGCCGGGCAGTGCTGAGGCAGAAGTGGGCCTGGGCCTGGGGCAAGTGGGGCCCGGGGTGTAAAGACTGAGGGGGGATGGGCAGGTTTGAGGTGGGGGACATGGGGACAGCATTAGGAGGGTCCAGGTGAGAAGAGGGAGGGCTGGGAGGCCATGACTGATCTCATGGCTGAAGCCCCACCCCAAGGAGGAGACAGGCAAATAAGCGGGTAATTCCAATCCAGAGGCTGGGGGACAGTGACGGGGTGGCGAGGCCCAGGGGTGGGGGTGGGGGGATTCCCAGGGAGGAGTCCCCCTCCTTCGGCAAGGGTCTGGTGGGACCTGATGGAGAGGTAGGAGTTGCAGGCGCAGGGGTCAGCATGTGCGAAGGCTCAGAGGTCCAGGCAACAGCCAGCGTACCTGGGAGGATGGCCTCGGGTGTCTGCCGGCAGCCGGGGGGCTGAGGGGGAATTTGACTGTGGTCGGAGCGCGCGCCCATTCCTTCTCTCACTGAGAACAGAGCGTTGGCGGTCCTCGTCATCCAAGACCCACTGCTGCCTCCTGCAGGCTTGGCCTTGTGAGGGTGCTGGGGACACAGAGGTGGCTCAGCCCCTGGTCTCCCGTCGGTGGGGAAGGTACAGAGTGGGTGAAGCCCTACAAAGAGCTCTGGGGGTGGAAGGGAAGCTGCATCCCCTTGGTGGCAGTGGGAGGCAGGGATGGAGCGGTGGGCAGAGGAGCCCCTGGTGGTACCTGCAAAGCGGAGGCGCTCCTGAGCAAAAGGGCAGGGGAGACTGCGCCAGACGGTGTGACATCATTCTGGGAACACCCCGGGGGGAGGCAGGGCAGGTGGCAGAGGGGAGGAGGAAGCAGGGCAGGCGGCCTCGTTGGGGCCGGCTGCTGCCCTTCATCTAAGACGGAATTTCTAAACACATGAAGCCACTTCCTGGTGCGGGAGGAGATATGATGGGAGCAGGAGGGTAAGAGCTGGGAGGTGGAGGGTCTCCCAGGCCAGGGCTGGGCCAGGCTAATAAGGGGGGATGTCGGACCCCCAGGGTTTATGCAGTTTCTCCCCCAGCAAGGCTGTGAATGTGAGCCTGTCTGGGAGGTGATGAGGGAGGTCCTGTGATGAGAAGACGAGGAGGCTGCCAAGGGAGCTTTTGCAAGGAAGTGACTCCAGGAAGCAGGTGTCTGAAACCTATGCCCATGGGGGTCCCCGGGGTTCCACCTGGAACACGCAGCAGAGCTGACCCCTTGAGGCGTGAGGGAGCTGGTGTCGCTGGCTGAGGGCTGATCCGGCGGGAGGCATGTGGACTCGCCGCCAGGCTGCCACTGGGTGGACGCCGATGGCTGGAGAAGCTGCAGAAGGGTCCAGGTGTGTGAATTTGGCATCCGTTGGGTCAGCGGGCTGGAAGTGGTGAGGGCCGAGGGGCTACAGGAAAGGTGTCGACTGCATTGACGGCCCCCTGACTTGAGACCTCAGGGCTCTACCCACTGCCAGAGCCTGCACGATGGGACCCTGGCCCTCTGAGCCGTGGTGGGTGGGTGGGGGCGGGGGCTGGGGGGGGAGAAGCATCAGCACAGAAGGGCCTTGGGCAACCGCTCTGAGCATCCCTGTCCCCAGCAGGGCTGCAGAAACAGCAGGAGAGGTGTGGATGCAGATGAGAAAGGGAGAAACCTGGAGAAACTCTGGGGTCAGGACACCCGCGTGAGCTGGATGGCCCTAAAAATCCGGCTCCAGGTAGCACGGGGCCACCCCCGGGGAGTGCCAGCGGCGCAGGTCCTCTGATGGGCTGAAGACTGTCCCCCCATATTATGTCCATCTGGAACCTCGGGGTGTGCCCCGATCTGCAAACAGGGGGTTGCTGCAGATGGAGTCAGTTAAGAGGATGCCAGCCTGGAGCAGAGGGGGCCCCAGATTCAAGACGACCAGGAGAAACATGGGCAAGACGCCCACGTGGACACGGAAGCAGAGACGGGGACAGTGTGTCTGCAGGCTGGGAACTGCTGGCGACCTCTGGAAGCACAAGTGGTCGGAAGGGTCTTTTCCCAGAGCCTTGGAAGGCGCAGGGGTCCTGCCAAAAGCTTGATCTCAGACTTCTGGCCTTCAGAGCGTGGAACGAATACATGTCTGTAGTTTGAAAACTCCCAGTTTGTGGTCATCTGCTATGGTGGCCAGAGGACACGAACACAGAGCCCATGGTGGGCGTCTCCTAATCAATCCTCAGGCCTCGGTGGGCCATGGAGCAGAGACACCCCCACCCCGGTGGGAGGGGCAGACCCACTGAGATGGGGAACGAGGTACAGAAGGAATTATGTTTGTTTGTTTGTTTGGTTTGTTTGGTTGTATTTATTTATTTATTTGTTTGTTTGTTTGTTTGTTTTGTCTTTTTTGCTATTTCTTGGGCCGCTCCCGCGGCATATGGAGGTTCCCAGGCTAGGGGTCGAATTGGAGCTGTAGCTACCGGCCTACGCCAGAGCCACAGCAACACAGGATCCGAGCCACGTCTGCAACCTACACCACAGCTCATGGCAATGCCAGATCTTTAACCCACTGAGCAAGGGCAGGGACCGAATCCGCACCCTCATGGTTCCTAGTCGGATTCGTTAACCACTGCGCCACGACGGGAACTCCTGTTTGGTTTTTTTTAGAGCCACACCTGCAGCATATGGAAGTTCCCAGGCTAGGGGTCCAATCAGAGCTGCATTGCATCTGCCTGTCTATGCCACAGCCACACTGGATCTTAGCCGCAACAGCAACCTACGCCACAGCTCACAGTCATGCTGGATGCCAGCCGCATCTGCGATCTACACAGCAGCTTGCAGCAACGCTGGCTCCATAACCCACTGAGCAAGGCCAGGGATCGAGCCCGCGACATCATGGAGAGTAACTGGGTTCTTTACTCACTGAGCCACAACGAGAACTCCCCAAATGAACATGGCATTCCGGGTGCCCTTGCGACCACAGAGGCAGTGGAGGCTGTGGGGGAGGCTGCCGTGAGCCAGGGCCCTTCTCCGGCTCTGCGGGGAGGCACGGCCACCAGGGCCCTCCCCGGCCCTGTCTCTGGATCCCAGGTTTCGTCATCCCTGACCTCTGGGGCGGCACTGGAGGGCGGGTGTGCGAGCGGCCACTGTGTCAGCCGCCCTGCATGAATATTTGATGGTGTTGAATCGCTTTCTTCTGAGACAGAGAAAAAGAGGCCATTACATGTGGGTAAATAGGAAGCACTGGGCTGTCCAGGGAGCTCCCGGCTGTCCGGGACCCAAGGAGGTCGACGGTGCCGTGAATAATTCATCCACCTGGAATGATTTTTCTAGTTCTATGTCCCTCTTGGCCCACGAGAGCTTGGCTGCCCCCTCCCTGGCAGCCCGGCCCGGTCAGGCCAACCCGGGCATGAGAGGCCCACGACTCCCTTGCTGGGTGGTCTCAGTCTAGGGCCTCAGCGTCCCCAGCCATAGGCGCAGGGGCACTGAGTGCGCTGCCCCGTCCCTCTGTCCCCTAGGAAGGTGGCACAGAGAGGCCAGGAAGCATGGCCCCGAACCTGGAGTCTGTGCCACCCGTGAGCGGTGGGACCCTGAGTACGGGGCGCCCCCTCTCTGCCCCCGGGTTTCAACATCTCCCAGTCCCTTCCCAGGGCAAAGGCGCGGGACCAGCGATACTCATTTCATCTTTTCAGCCAGCTGGTCTAACATCCCTCCCACCCCCTGACGCCTGCACTCCTGCCCCCACTTCATCTGGGAAAACCTAGCTTCTTAACCTCATTTGCAGGGGGGGGGCACCGCAGAGGCCAAGTTCCAGTCATCCCACCAAACGAGCTGTCAGCGTCACTTCCGGCCAGGGGTGGGCAGACTCGAAGATGGCTCCCAAGGGCCCCAGCCGCTTGGCATTCATGCTTTTGTGGGATTCCCACCCCTTCCCCCTGCTTGAGTGTGGGTGGGGCCTGTGAAAAACTAACCAGTAACATATGACAAAGCCAGGGGATGTCACTTCTGTGGTGAGGTTACACGCACTTTCGTGATTAGCTTGCACAAGCCCGGGACTTCTAGGGAGTTGACGCTGTGGCGCAGCAGAAACGAATCTGACTGGCATCCCTGAGGACGTGGGTTCGATTCCTGGCCTCGCCCAGCGGGTTAAGGACCCCGTGTGGCTGTGGCCGTGGTGGAGGCCGGTGGCTGTAGCTCTGATTCGACCCCTAGCCTGGGAACGTCCCTGTGCTGTGGGTGTGGCCCTGAAAAGACTGAGACGTGTCTCTCTTTCGCCTCCTACCTTGAGAGCTTCCGCAAAGTTAGGGATCATGACAAAGAGGTGCATGAGGACAAAAGCCAGCAAAGCACTGAGGCCTGCGGCCCAGTGCCCTGCAGGGAACTGAATTCTGCCTCCAACCACGAGAGCCTAGAAGCCCAGTCCTTCCCAAGTCGAGATTTTGGGGGACATCCTAGGCCTGGTCAACTTCTGGATTGGAGCCCGTTGGAAGCCTTGAAGCAGAGGGCCCTGCTAAGCCCTGTCTGGATTCCTGACCCACCGAAACTGTGCGATAGTAAAAAGTATTGTTTTGAATCTCCAAGTTGGCAGTAATTGGTTATATAATTAATACAGAGTTACATAAGCCAGCACATCAAACTCCCAATCTCCAGTAAGCGCAGCCCTGCCCATCACACTCGGCCCCAGCTAATCTTATGTTCCTCCTTCCTCAGTCTGATCCCCCTAGAATCCACTCCCACACAGGTTCCCAGCTTCTGCCAGTACGTACTAGCAACGCCTGGCTGTTCTGCTGGTGAGGCTTTTGTTGGTCAAAGCGTGTACCTGTGCACTCGCACTACCTTGCACATGGACCCTAGTCGGGCACCTAGAGGTGACAGGAAGTGGCCGCGATGGGTCTGGAGGGGAGGGCCCTCCCTTCCGCGGGCCCAGATGAGCTTTCACATGCTTTTTCGGCAAAGGAAGGTTGGTCTCTTCAGACACGAAAAGAAAAGCTATTTCCCCTGGCAAGGGAGGCTCAGCACGACATGGGGGTCAAGACTGACTCTGTCGTTTAGATCCAATCAGATGTCCCCATTCCAGGGTTCAGGATCCAAGCCTTTGCCTATCAGTGTCCTTTGTTTCTCATGAGAAATTTGTTGAGACTGTGAATTTGATTGTTGTATTTCAGCAACCTGCATGATTAAATTGTGTATTGGATTCCCGGGAATATCAGGCTTGCGGCTAAAAGAAATGAGAGCTTCCTTTAGAAATGTCACGGAAGCTGGCTGGTTCCCAGACTGTGACTTGAGCTGAGAGCTAGCGGGTCTGAGCCTGTCATTTTTCTCTTTGTAAATCCTCAAGTGCACTCGAGAGAATCCGGAGCCTCCCCGAACCCTGACAGCCCCCGCGCCTGCTGTAAGGGTCAAGTTCAGCATCTCCGCAGGCTCCTCAGGCAGGAGCCACTTCATCGCAATCAACAACAGGTGATGCTTTGATTAATTGTGATGCCGCTGTGTATGTGGATTATTAACACACCACTTCCCGGTGGCGGGGAGCACAGCACTCTGTGCAGCCTTGGGACAGGGCCACGCCAAGCCCCAGGAACTGTGCTACTCTAACAGAGGAACTGTGTTACTCCAACAGAGGTGCTATGTTGCTTTAGCAAAGGTGGATGTTACTTTAACAGAGGTACCGTGTTTCCCGGACAGAGGTACCATGTTCCTTTAACAGAGGTACTGTGTTACTCCAACAGAGGTACTGTGTTACTCTAGCGAAGGTGGATATTACTTTAACAGAGGTACAGTGTTTCCCTGACAGAGATACCGTGTTCCTCTTACAGAGGTACTGTGTTACTCTAGCAAAGGTGGATGTTACTTTAACAGAGATACTGTGTTTCCTGGACAGAGGTACCATGTTACTCTAGCAAAGGTACTGTGTTGCTTTAGCAAAGATGGATGTTACTTTAACAGAGGTACTGTGTTTCCCGGACAGAAGTACCATGTTCCTTTAACAGAGGTACTGTGTTGCTTTAGCAAAGGTGGATGTTATTTTAACAGAGGTACCATGTTTCCCGGACAGAGGTACCATGTTCCTTTAACAGTAGTACCGTGTTCCTCTAACAGAGGTACTGTGTTGCTTTAGCAAAGGTGGATGTTACTCTAACAGAGGTACTGTGTTACTCTAACGAAGGTGTGTGTTACTTTAACAGGGGTACAGTGTTTCCCTGACAGAGATACTGTGTTCCCCTAACAGAGGTACCGTGTTCCTCTTACAGAGGTACTGTGTTACTCTAGCAAAGGTGGATGTTACTTTAACAGAGATTCTGTGTTTCCCTGACAGAGGTACCGTGCTCCTCTAACAGAAGTACTGTGTTGCTTTAGCAAAGGTGGATGTTACTTTAACAGAGGTACCGTATTTCCCGGACAGAGGTACTGTGTTACTCTAGCAAAGGTGGATGTTACTCTAACAGAGGTACTGTGTTACTCTAACGAAGGTGTGTGTTACTTTAACAGGGGTACAGTGTTTCCCTGACAGAGATACTGTGTTCCCCTAACAGAGGTACCGTGTTCCTCTAACAGAGGTACTATGTTACTCTAGCAAAGGTGGATGTTACTTTAACAGAGGTACCGTGTTTCCCGGACAGAGGTACTGTGTTATTCTACCAGAGATACCGTGTTACTCTAACAGAGGTACTGTGTCAAAAAGAGGTCACCGGGTTATTCCTAATCTAACATGACTGGTGTCCTATAAGTGGACTTTTGAGTACAGAAACACAGGAAGAGGGAGAGCGCCATGTGAGTGCACAGACAGCTATCCGCACACCCAGGGGAGAGGCCCGGAGCGGCTCTCCCTCGGCCCTCAGAAGGAAGCAACCCTGCCGACACCTTAATCTTGGACTTCCAGCCACCAGAACTGTGAGACAACAAATGTCTGTGGTTTCGGCCACTCTGGCTGTCGTATATTTAACTCGGACAGCACTGGGAAGCAGATGCAACTCTCAGATGCAAATAAGTGTGTGGCCGCTGGAGTTGGCTTAGCTGCTTCTCATCCCATCCCCCAATCCCTGGCTGTGTGACCTTGAGCAAGTTGCTCGGCCTCTCTGTGCCTCATCTGTAAAGTGGGAGAATAAGCGCATGGGCTTACCGACTCACACAGGGATCTACCTGCACCATACGAAACGGCATTTAGCACGTGCCGTAGAGGCCCCAGGCCTGCCTTGTCAGGAGAGGGGAGAGGCCAGCAGAGGAAATGGAGCAGAGGGTCCTCAGGGTCCCCAGGGCCAGAGAGTGCCGGGTCACGGCCATGAAGGAATGGCTCACACCCAGGAGGGACAGTCATGTGGGCCTCCAGACCGCCACATCACCCAGCCTCATCCTTCCCCGACAGACTTCAGGTATCTGGTCTCCGCACAGTGCCTGGGGCAGCTGGAGGAGGACAGGGCTCCTGGTGGCTGGGGAAGCCAAGGTCTGGAGGTCTCCAGGCCACGCAGGGAGGCATCTCTGTGTCAGAACTCGGACCCAGGTCTCTGGGCTCCAACATCCAGCTCCGTGAGATGCTGCTTCCTGGTGGCCGCCTTGGCCAGGAGCAGTGGCGGGGAACTCGTCCCTGGGGTGCCCACAACCCATGCAGTACCCCCCCACCCCCGAGGTCTGTGCTCATCCTGGCTGCCCTGACCAAGGAGCAGCGTGGGCTTCTGAAGGATGGAGTCCCC
This sequence comes from Phacochoerus africanus, assembly GCF_016906955.1. Lineage (NCBI taxonomy): Eukaryota > Metazoa > Chordata > Mammalia > Artiodactyla > Suidae > Phacochoerus > Phacochoerus africanus. The sequence goes on from NC_062552.1 coordinate 124,104,969, forward strand.
ACTGTGCGCGAAGTACTGAAGATGCTTCCTTCATTTTGCGCTCACCAGCACCCTGCAAGGTGGGTGCTATCACCCCCCATTCTAAGCTGGGGAGGGAGCGAGGCTCAGAGAGGCAAAGGCACTTGCCCAAGGCCACACTGGCCCTGGGGCTTGAATGGACACCGGAGGAAAGATTCGCCCGACACCCCCATCCCTGGCTTCTGGGGTCCCCAAGCACCTCCCCCACTGGAGGCAGAGTTAGGTGCAGGAGGGGTTCAGAGGGCTTTTTCCTCTGGAAAAGGAAATGCCAGTCCAGGCCGGGCAAACAACAGGTGTGCCAAGCAGGCGGAAGTGGGAGATGACCAGAAAAGGGGAGCTGCCTTCCAGGGTGGGCTTCCCATGGAGGGTCTGGAGCAAACTTTGCCAACCTCTGCAAATGGCCGGGAGAGGCTCTGAGCCCGGCTACCCCTCCGGGGGGGTGGGAAGAGGCCCGAGCGCCCCCAAGTCAGCACAGTGGGGGTGGGTGGTCAGAGGCCACCTCGCGCCCACCCTGCCCGGGACTAAACTTTCAGCCGCCGCTTTTCAAGGTTCCAAAATGAAAAAGGGGGGGCAGCGAGGGAAGGCGTTGTTTTCATGCCTCTTACTTCATTTGCATAAGGTGAAAAATGTTTCCATAGAAACAACCAGAGTCTGTAATTTTTGAATGATTTCTGCACAAAGCACAACCTGTCTTTTTGCGGAAGGGAGTCAAGGAATTCTCAGCAGCGTTTCCCACCACGACCACAGGCAAAGCTGCCCGATGCTGGGAGCGCTGCTTGGGAGGGGAGGGTCCGGGCTCAAGCCCCTGCCCTCTCTGGACCTCAGTTTCCCGTTGTGAAGTAGGGCGACCGAGGATCGGATTGCAGTTGGGGGTGATTAAACTTCGGGTGCCTCAGAAGTGGGGGCGGCGGCTGGTGGGAAGTCTCCAGCCCTGGACCCTCAGCCAGGATTCAGAGGCAGGGGATCTGGCTGAGTTTTAACAAGCTTTCAGGCGAGACTGGGCCAGAGGCCTGAGAACCGTCCAGGCTGCAGGGAGGAGGTGGGCCCCTGCCCAGCGCCTGGGCCCCTCTGCAGACGGATGCACCCGGGCTGGGCTCCCTGGAGCAGAGGCAGGAGCTGCGCCTCGGTGCCTCTGCCCCCTGGTGGCTCGAGGCCACTGCAGCACCCGCTGGCCCCGTCACTGTCCCCTGGCCTGGGGGTCAGGTCAGGCAGGGAAAGACCCCAGGGTCCTCCTGAAACTGGCCCTCCTCCTCAGGTCTCGGGGAAGCAGGCCCCCTTCCCGTGGCCTCGTGGAGGGACTCCCTGGGCCCCTGGGGAATGCAGATTCCTGGGCCTGCCTCTGAGTCTGACTCAGGAGTCAGGATGCGGGGGCTAACCCAGCAGGGTGGAGCCCAGGGGGACCCATCTGTTCCCCCATATCATGGGTGGAAGAACTGAGACCCTGGGAGGGGTCTGGCACTTCCATGGCCACCCCACTGAAGGGGCCCTGCAGACTCCGTCCACCCGAGGCCACGGCTGCCAGGTCCAAGGCGGATGGGCCTTCTGGGGTCCGCGGGGCACGGTGATGGGGGGCTGTCATGCTCACGGGAGTCCAGGGCATCTTTATTTATCCACCTCATTTAACTGTGGGTTGAAATATTGTGTTGGGACTGGAGCTGACCAGGCAGAAACGCTCCGTATTGCGAGCTTAATTATAGCCGGAGGAGTCGGGAGAAATGAGCCGTGAGCTGACAGTGGCTCCACGCAGGAAACAAGCCTGCGGACAGTCTGCCTTTTCACTTTTAAGAAACACATATAGGATGCCTCCCTGGCTGAAAAATATTGACTCCGCTGGAGGGTGACCTTTTGGGGGACGGAAGAGTCTGTCTCCGCCCAGGCTTTCTGGAGGCTTCCAAACATCCCACAGCTCGCCTGGGTGCTGGGGGGCTGGGCATGGGTTGAGATCTCCTTTTGGAGAGGTGACCCCATGGTGGGGGGGTGCAGCTTCAGAAGAGCTGGTGGGGTACCTGGCCCCCCGCCGGTGGTCTTGGGTGCAGGTAAGCAAGGAGCGATGACTGGACCATATGCCAGTGGGTCATGCCCTCTGGGACTTCAGAGGGTGACCCCTCACTCCGCCTGGGTACAGCTTCCTGCCTCACAGGTGCAGAACGGTCTACTGCTTGTCCTCCACCCGCTGAAGTTGTCCAGGGATAGGAGGCTGATTCGAGATGGAGAATCAAGGTCATCCAGCCCAGCCTCCGTGTCCAGCAGCAAGGCAGCCTTCAGTCGGATCCAGCCCAGGCACAAGGGGTGGGAGGTGACCACGGGCACGCAGACGGTGGCCTGTGTCACATTGCTGAGAAAGAGCTTCGCCGCTAGATGCACCTTATCTGCTCTGTGACCTTGGGAAAGTGACTTCACCTCTCTGAGCCTCCGTTACCTCATCTGTGAAATGGGGCTTCCATGTGGGCTGCTGGGAGGATGAAAGGGGAGCGTATTTCCGAGTGGCCAGCACAGGGAGGAGTTCCCCCCCGGCTTGAAGGCAGTGAACAAAGACAGGGCCTTTTTCCTTCCCCATCTGGAGTCTTGCAGGAGAGTGGCCGCCCAGTGGGAAGAGGGACGTGGATCCTCCGGCCCCTCTGCAACGGCAGGGGGCTGGGGGTCCTGAGCAGCGGACCCGGCTGCAGGCTGCCCAGGAAAGCAGCGCTTGTCCTGGTTGGGCTGTTGATGCCTCTGCTGGTTTGCTGGTGAAAGGGGAGCCAGCCAACCTCAGGTATCCCAATAAGTGGTGATGAACTCGCCGAGAAACCATGACGCTCCATGGGAACACGAGGGATGGTTTTCGCCGGGTGACGGGGCCCTGGGGAGGAGGTGCAGGTGAGACACTGAGACAGGTGACCTGAGACCCCACATCGGGAACGCACCGTAGCTCAGATCTGGGTGGGCCAGGTCTGGTGGCATCTCAGCTGATACAATTTGGGGGTCCCCCAAAGTCGAGGGTGAACATTCAGAAGGAGAAGAGAAATCGCAACAGATGGTCCACTCGAAAAAGTCCAACAAATGTCACAATGTCAGCCTGGTCAGGCCCCTCCCCACCGGGACAGAACTGCCCAGGCGGTGACTCAGCCCAGATCTCGGACGTCGGCTCTGGGGCTCTTTTAGCCAAGCATCTCCCTCCAAGGCACCTGGTTTTCGGTGAATGAGTTTCTCTGCCTCCGGAATGAACCAAGCTTTGGATAAGGCTCTCGAAACGGTTTGGTTCTGCCCGTCTCCACAGCGCCCCTTCTCAGCACAGGGAGCCGGAGCGAGGTGGCTGTTCTTAGAGACGGGGCGGGCGGCTTTGGGGGAATGAGACAGCCTCTGAGTTCTGTGCCCATTTCCATATTTCTCCTGTTCCCTGTCAAGAAGCCCCCTCCCCACCGGGTTCCTGAAGGCACGGCTCCCCCAGGCAGATAAAAGCTTAGTGGAGTTTTCCGACATGAAAGTCAGTCGGAGGGAATAGCCTTGAACAGCCTGCGACAAGGAGAAAGGCAAATGGGACGCGGGAAAGATGAAAGCGCCCGAAATTATTTTACGACAAAGGCAGCGTGCGCGGCCACAAAGGCGAGCAGAGAGGACCCCAGGCAGGAGGGATGATGTGTTTCATGGAAAAACTGAAGATGATGCTGAAGCCTCTGGGAGGGTGTCCTGTGCAGTGATGAAACCAGGTGATGGGGACACGGGCTCCTTACCAGGAGGTGAGGAAGAGCAGGTCACTTTTGAGGGTCAGGGGCAGTGACCGCAGGGAGGCTGGGCTCTGCAGCCCTGACGGGTGACACAGAGCCCGTTGCTGGAGAGGCTATGCGCTCAGAGCACAGGTAGGTCCAGCTCAGATGGGCCCCAGGCCAGCCGAGGGCAGGGAGCTGGGGCCCCTGGCCCTGGGGAGGAGCTGTGGGCTGGTGAGGGGTCAGGGTCCCATGACTCCCTTGTTGGCCTGGGGGTTCCCTTTGTGTGGAGTGAGGTGGCCCTTGAGGTGGACGGCGGGAAGGGAGGCATGCAGGAGGACAGTGATGGTGGCATTGGAGGCAAAAGGGCCTTTGAGGCGGTAAATGTTTCTGCTCTGGGTGTGAACGGACAAGCTTTCTAGGTCACTTATTCACTCAACAAACACACACCATATCCTATGCCAGGCCCAGAGAAACTGCAAAAAAAGGAAGTGGGGCTGTCAGTGCCCCCCCAGCAAGCCCCCATATGGGGCATAAGCCGACTTGTGACAAACTGCAGTCCAGGGTAGGGTGGGGTCTCGACAAGGCGAGGGGGGCGGGCTGCTGTGGACAAGCCGGGGGATGGAGAGGGGTAGAGACAGGCCACTGAGACAGGTCCTGGGGAAAAGGTGGTGGGGAAGCCTTCCAACAGGGGAAAACAGCCTGGCAAGTTTTGGGGGTGAGTGGGGAGCCCCCCCAGCACCTGGGGCTCTGCTGGGTCTGATGGTGCCGAGCCAGGTGCCCAGTGGGGCCAGGACGCGGGTCAGGAAGGGCAGGAGGGCTGGCAGGGTGGTGCCATGCTGGGCCTGGTCCCTGGTGGGAGGAGTTGTGATGGATCCTGAGGACAACGGGGAGCTGCCCGGGGTCTGGCCGGGGCAGGGTGGGGGTGACAGAGGTTCCCCTTGTGGTGTCATTCAGGTAGGGGGAGGGGGGAGCAAAGGCTGGAGTCTGAGGCCAAAGAGGAGGTTTCTGGGTCATGGAGAGCGAAGAGGACAGAGGCACCACACTGCTTCGGAACTTTCAGCCTGGGCACCAGGGCAGCTTCCAGGGCTTTCCTCCCTTCCCCTGTCTCCCCCCCCTCCCCTCCCCCCTCCCTCCCCGTCTCTCCCTCCCCCACCTCCTCCCCTCCCTCCTCCCCTTCCTCTTCGCTCCCTCTCCCCCTTCTCCCTCCCCTTCTCTCCCTCCCCCTCCCCTTTCCCTCTCCCCTCCCCCTCCCCCCTTCCTTCCCTCCCCCTCAGTCCGCCTCCCTCTCTCTCAGCAGCAGCAGAAGGCCTTCGTCCCTGGGTCCCTGGACGAAGGAGCAGGGTTCTGCCTCAACCCCCCTCCCCTCAGCCCAGGTGACTTCCTCTGGAGCCCCTGCACCTGGGCCAGCCTATGTGCCCCTCCCCCGGGCCTGGGCACCAGACAGCTCTCTGCAGGGACCAGAGGAGGCAGGGCAGGGCCCTGGAGCCGAGCCCAGACATCGTGGATTTCCCTCCCTGGTTTTTCCATCTCGGCTGCAGACCGATCACAGCACAGGCCAGCCGGGAGGCCTGTGGGCCCACAGACACGAGCATGGCGGAGCCCACCCACCTCCGTCCAAGCTTGGAGGCCAGAGACGGGTGGGGGCGGTGCCCCTGAGCCCGGGGAGGGGGAGGGCCTCTCCCTTGGGGACGTGCCCTCAGATTCGCCCAGGCCTGCACCCAGGGGACCCAGCTCAAAGCAAACCCCAGACTCCCAGGGGATGGAGCTTGATGGCTGGGGCTGGTTCTAAAGGAAGTTCCCAAGAGGATTAGCTGTCCCAGGAGACAGCTGACCCTTGCCAGCTGGGGCCAAGTCACTCCATCTTACCCTCAGCTCCCCCACCTGTCGGAGGGGCTGCTCTGCCTGCCACAGAGCCTCTGGTGTGTGTGCGTGGGCCGGATGGCGGGGGGACTCAATGAGGCCAAGGTGGGGGAGGTCCTTTGGAACCACCAAGGGCCCCTGGAGAGCACGGGGCTGCTGTGGCATGGACTCCACACAGCAAGACAGACCTGTTCACAGAGCCTCTGGCCCATGGCCGGAGGTCCAAGGTCTGCGGCAGGAAGGGCCTCAGAGGAACACGGAGGGAGGGCGGGCGCGTGGCCAAGACAGGGGTTCCAGGGCCCTGGGCTCCATGTACGGAGACAGCCTGGCCTTCTGCTCCCTTCCCTCAGGGGGCGGAATTGAGCTCTCCCTGGGTTGGGGATTTGAGGGAAATCTCCAATCCTCTTCCCCTGGGGTGGAGCTGGGCACGGCGTCCACCACGGAGCAGGCCCGGGCTGCAGCTGGAGGCAGCTGCCACTCTGCCCACTTCCCCACGGGCCCTGCCAAGCCTTGTCCGACCGGGCCTCCCTCCACCGGGCTCTGCTGTACTGGAGAGGGGACTGCCGAGGCCAAGAGGCACCCGGTCAGCCCGCACCAACGCTGGCCAAACGGCACGGTGGATTTTCCATGGGGGGAGCCAAACCAAAGCTCTGGGCTCCATTTTCCTGCACAAGTAAAACAGAAAATCTGGAACCCATCAGCTGTCATGGGGATGGAGGGTTAAGACTGCCTCGGCCGAGGTGTGGGGCTGGGAGTAGGGGCAGGTTCGCACCCTGCCCGGGCACTCCCATCCCAGGAATCCAGGCTGGGGGAGCTGGGGGAGCCGAGGGGACCTCAGGATGACGCCAGGGAGCCTCAGCCCCATGGGACATGCAGCAGGCGCTCAGTACACATTGGTCCTGTGGGTGACCCGCTCAGGGACTCGGCAAAGGATGGAGTGGCCCAGAGCTGTGGTTTTCACAGGCTCAGAGTTCCCTGGGGCCATTGCAGGGGTCTCTATGCCCGCCCGTCTTTAATCAGGCAACCCCTTTAAAAGCTATTCTACACCTGGAGCTTCTGCAGAAGAATTTGCTTGGAGTTCCCGTTGTGGCTCAGCAGGCTAAGGTCCCGACTAGCATCCACGAGGATGCGGGTTCCATCCCTGGCCTCACTCAGTGGATTAAGAATACAGCATGGCCCTGAGCTGTGGTGTAGGTTGCAGATGTGGCTCAGATCCCACGTTGCTGTGGCTGTGGTGTAGGCCAGCAGCTGCAGCTTCCATTCGACCCCTAGGTTGGGAACTTCCATGTGTTGCAGGTGCAGACCTAAAAAGAAAAAAAAAAACAATTCGCTGGAACCCTGGGCCAGAAGCCCACACAGGGCAGCCAGCCGCAGCTGTCCCGCACCGGAGTCCTCTATTTGAGCAGAAGCCAGGCAGCTCGTGCAGGGAGGGACAGCTTGGCTTTGTTGGGAATGGCTGCTTTCAGAATGTCCCTTAGCCCGGTGTCATGCAGACCTCCTTGCCGACTTTCAGGCCCTGGGGTCCAGCTGGGATCCCACAGATGGTCAGGAGTCAGAGTGGAGTGGCTCTCTCCAGGCAGGGTACCTCCTGAGAGACGGGGAGGGACAGGACAGGGCAGAGGGCCCCGCCAATGACTCCCCTCCCCCATATCTCAGGGTCTTCCTCTGTGAAATGGGTTTACGAAGAGTTCCTCCTTACAGACTTGTTGGATTACGCGAGATAATACATCTGAAGCTTAGAGTGGTGGCTGGTCACGTGGTAAACGCTCAATTAATGGTCGTGGTGGTGGTTACTTTTCGTATCATGATTCATGTTCCCGGAGCTCCACGGGCCGTCCTTCAGCCTCCACGAGAACACACGCTCAGTCGGGCTGGCTTCGGAGTTCCTCGGGCTTGTCTTTTCGAGGAAATTGGGCAACAGGAGCCCCAAAGAGGGGAGGTGCCCCGGCCCAGGGCGCTGGTGGTGGCGTCGGAGGTGGTTCTCGAGCTGCCAGCCTCCTGGTCTGGCGGTTTCCCTTGCCTGGGGCCACCTCAGCACGTCTTTCCAAAGGAACAAGGTCGTACCCCCTTGCGGGCCAGGGAGGGAGCCAAAGTCAGCTTTGATATGTGGACTTGGGGAGCAAACGGGTCACAGTGGATGGCGGGTGCAACATTCTGCCTGTGCGGATGCCTCTAAATGATGCTCTTTCGCTCTCCTCCTAATGTGCTGGGTGTTTATGATTTTTTTTAAGGACCTCATCAAAGAAAATGCAATAATGATGCTTCTAACTTAACAGCAGTGCTTTAGAAAGGATGAATTATTCACATCAAAGATGAAACGGGGACTCGGCAAACTGGGCCAGCTGAAGCAGTCCCTTTCCTTGGCACTATTTTTATCTTCTTTTAGAGTCTTTCATCCTGGGAGACTTGCGGTTCACGAAGTGCGGGGAGCCCGAGTTGGCAGGATGTCAAGCCTGGAGTGCTCGGAGCGTCTCCCTAGAGTGCAAAACCAAGGAAACGTCAGCAAGTGTGGGCATCGGGACGGCGGCGGCGCTAACGAGGATGATGGAGGCATTCTGAGGACGTCCCCCCTTTTTTAAATCTTGGAGGGCCCCATCATGGGCCTGAAGGACCGAGGAGCCATCTTGCCCTATCTTTCGCTGGCACCTGCTGTGTCTGGGGTGAGGTGCGGGTTTCTTGAGGAGCGCTACCTGGATTCTGTGACAGGTGCCTGGAGCAGCCTGCCCCCAGGGAGGCAGGGGCTTTGTGACCGCAAGGCTGCTCAGGGTCAAGTGCAGCCCAGCAGGTTCCCAAAGGCTACCGGCTGTGATAGTGCAACGTTGTCAAACTCATCCACGCCTGTTTGCTTTTTAAAAACAACCCTCTAGACCCTCGGTGGGCAATAGAGTCACCACGAGCCTCCTGAGGCTCTTGAGCACTTGAAATGTGCTTGGTCCAAATGCAGATGGGCTGTGTCAACAACACACTAGGTTTCAGAGACAGTGCCTTTGAGAAATGGAAACTCTCTCATTCACACTTTTTTATACATGTGGACAAAACTTTCATTGAAAATGGTACAGGCACCCCTATGTTCATTGCAGCACTGTTCACAATAGCCAAGACATAATCCATGGATTAAGAAGCTGTGATCCGTATACACAATGGAATACTACTCAGCCATAAAAAAGAACAAAATAATGCCATTTGCAGCAACATGGATGGAATTAGAGACTCTCATACTAAGAGAAGCAAATTAGAAGAACAAAGACAGGTACCACATGATATCACTTATATCTGGCATCTAATATACGGCACCAATGAACCTGTCTATGGAAAAGAAACAAACTCATGGACATGGAGAACAGACCTGTCGTTGCCAGGCGGGGGGGAAGGGACTGGAAGTTTGGGGTTAGCAGATGCAACCTATTGCATTTGGAGTGGATAAGCACTGAGATCCTGCTGTCTAGCACAGGGAACCATATCTAGTCACTTGTGATGGAACAGGATGGAGGATCATGTGAGAAAAAGAATGTCTGTATATATATATATATATATATATATATATATATATATATATATACACACACACACATAGGAATGGGTCAATTTTCTGTATAGCAAAAATTGGCGGAACATTGTAAATCAATTTTAATAAAAAAAAATTTTTTTAATGCTTTTTTAGGAGTTCCTGTCGTGGCACAGTGGAAACGAGGTTACGGGTTTGATCCCTGTCCCTGCTCAGTGGGTTAAGGATCCGGCTTTGCCGTGAGCTGTGGTGTTGGTTGCAGACAAGGCTTGGATCTGGCGTTGCTGTGGCCCTGGCGTAGGCTGGCAGCCACAGCTCCGATTGGACCCCTAGCCTGGGAACCTCCATACGCCACAGGTGCAGCCCTAAAAAGACAAAAAACAAAACAAAACAAAACAAAACTTTTGTACGTGAATTACGGGTTGAGACAATCACCTTTTGGATACATTGAGTTAGCTACAATAGATTGCTAAAATGAATTTCACCTGGTTTTCCTTCTTGACATGGGACCACTAGAAAATGTTAAATTACTCACGTGGCTTACATTTGTGGCTTCACTTCCATCTCTATGGAGAGTTGCCATAGAAGGGAGCCGAGGAAGATATAAGCAGCAACTGTCTTTATTGTCTTCTTGTCTTACAAAGGACTTTTTTTTATACTTTTTCTGTGTTTTCTAAGTTTTGCAGAACCTTCAAAACCAGCCTCTTTTGCTTTATATCTGAAAAGCTGCTCTTGGTTTTTTTTTAAAAAAATTATAGTTGATTTACAATTTTGGGTTAGTTTCAGGTGTACAGCAAAGTGATTCAGTTATATACATAAGATACAAAATATTTATATTATATATTATATGTATGCAATATGTTTATTATATACTATATGTATATAGTATGTGTTTATCATATATGTATATATTGTATATAATATGTCCGTTATATTATATGCATGTATAACATACATGTATATTATCTTATATATATAAGATATATTCTTTTCCGATTCTTTTCCACTATAGGTTATTACAAGATTTTGACTACAGTTCCCTCTACTATATAGTAAATCATTTATGTGTTTATGTACAGCAGCGTGTATCTGCTAATCCAAACTCCTAATGTATCCCTCTCCCACCTCTTTCCCCTTTGGCAGCCATACGTTTGTATTCTATGTCTGTGAATCTGTTTCTGTTTTGGAAATAAGTTCATGTGTATTATTTATTAGATTCCGTATGTAAGTGACGTCATATGATATTTGTCTTTCTCTGCCTGGATTTACTTCTCTCAGTATGATAATCTCTGTGTCTATCCGTGTTGCTGCAAATGGCATTATTTCATTCGTTTTTTACAGCTGAGTAGTATTCCACTGAATATATGTACCACATCTTCTTTACCCATTCTTCTGTCAATGGACACAGGTTGCTTCCATGTCTTGGCTGTTGTGAATAGGGCTGCTATGAATGTTGGGGTACGTACATCTTTCGAATTAGAGTTTTCATCTTTTCCGGATTGATGCCTAGGGGTGGGATTGCTGGGTCGTATGGTAACTCGATTTTTCGTTTTTAAGGAAACTCCACACTGTTTTCTACAGCGGCTGTAGCAATTTACATTCCCCCCGAAAGTGTTCCCTTTTCTCTACAGCCTCCCAGCATTTATTACTTGTAGACTTTTTGATGATGGTCATTCGGGACACTTTGAGGTGATACCTCATTGTAGTTTTTAAAAATTTATTTTACTGAAGTGTAGTTGATTGCTACATTGTGGATCTCTGTTGGAGAACTGCTATAGAAGGGAACCTGAGAGATACAACCCGCAACTGTCTTTATTGTCTTCTTGTTTTACAGAGCACTCTTAAAAATACTTTTCCTGTATTTTCTAAGTTTTGCAGAACCTTCAAAACTGGCCACTTTTGGAGTTCCCAAAAGTGCAGTGGTTAACGAATCCGACTAGGAACCATGAGGTTGCGGGTTCGGTCCCTGCCCTTGCTCAGTGGGTTAACGATCCGGCGTTGCCGCGAGCTGTGGTGTAGGTTGCAGACGTGGCTCAGATCCTGTGTTGCTGTGGCTCTGGCGTAGGTCAGTGGCTGCAGCTCCGATTCACTCCCTAGCCTGGGAACCTCCATATGCCGTGGGAGCAGCCCAAGAAATAGCAAAAAAAAAAAAAAAACAAAAACTGGCCAATTTTGCTTTACATCTGAAAAGCTACTGTTGGCTTTTTTTTTTTTTAAATATAATTGAAGTGTAGTTGATTTACAACTTTGTGTTGGTTTCAGATATACAGCAAAGTGATTTGTTATATATACATTAATTTCTGATTTGCATTTCTGTAATAATTCAGCTACTGTAGCTTTTCATGAACTGCAGGCCTCTTAAAGAATTGGAACTGATGGATTTCCTGTTGTGGCTCAGCGATAACAAACCCAACTAGTATTCATGAGGATGTGGGTTCAATCAGCGATAACAAACCCAACTAGTATTCATGAGGATGTGGGTTCAATCCCTGGCCTCGCTCAGCGGGTTAAAGATCCAGCATTGCTGTGAGCTGTGGTGTAGGTCACAGATGCAGCTTGGATCTGGTATTGCTGCCGCTGTGGTGTAGCCGGCAGCCGCAGCTCCGGTTTGACCCCTAGCCTCGGAACTTCCATGTGCTGCAGTTGCAGCCCTAAAAAAAGCAAAAAAAAAAAAAAGAAAGAAAGAAAGAAAGAAAGAATTGGAACCAAGCTAAGAGCTGCCCTGAAAGCTTGTAGTGAGAATGCAGTTGGAACAGGCAAAGGATGGGGAGCTTTGAGGTTGTCAAAGATTAGACGTGGGGCTCCGAGTTTGTAAGCTCAGGGCCCTGGCAGGCAGGAACCCAAATGAGGGGTCACAGGGAGATTTGTTGGTGTGGCACAGGAAGTGGCTCCATCAGTGCCTTTGCCCTGATGGGGGGCACCTTTGGGGGGTACACTACAGGAAGTTTTCTCTCCCTACTTGGGGCCAGCTGGGCCCATCTATCCCTTCCATCACTCCTGCAAAGCATGGAGGCCACTCTGAAGTGGGGCCAAAGTCAGGAGACCCAGGGGAGAAAAGGGCTTAGGTTCTACCTCCCGGTCAATAAGACGTTTAAAAATAGAGCTCGTCCTTGCTTAACACTTACTAAGTATCAGGCGCTCTTCTACATAATTTACATGACTAATTCATCTCTTCCTCAACCACAATTTTATGAGATAATAACCGTTATCATCCCCATTTCCCAGAGGAGGAAACTGAGGTGCAGAGCCATTAAGTAACTTGCCCTGGGTCCCAGCTAGTGAGACAGGTCCTCAATGGTGTGAACTTACACGTCCCCGCCACCAGGGGCGCTCTTCACAGCAGCCTAAACCCTGGACCAGCGCAGTCCAACAGAAAGAATGAGTGAGCCACGTTTATAGACAAGGGAAAAAGAAAGGTGAAATTACTTTTACTAATACATTTTATTTAATTCAGCATATCCAAAACATTATCAACCTGACACGTAGTCAACGCGAAAATTATTAATGAGATATTTTACTTTTTTTTTTGGCTGTTATGCATCTTTGACATCCAGCATCTCGTTTATACTCAGAATGCATTTATGTACTCTATGCACTCTAGGCACTCAGGAGCTCATGCGGCTAGTGGCTACCGTACTGGATAGTGTGGCCGCAGAATTTGGGAACATAAAACCCGAGAGCCAGCCCAGGATGGCAAATCAATCCCTACCATCACCCTGCTTGCTGATGCTGGCTCCCTGGAAGCCTGGATTGATACTGAAGCGGTGTCAGGGTCCGGTGAGGAAGAAGCTGTGGTTGATGAGCGATGCCTGCCGTGGACATGGAAGGGAACTACGCCAGGGCCTGTGCCTCTTGTCTGCAGATGGGTAGGGAGCCCAGCCTGCCTCTGCGGTCCTGTGGGCAGGCTCGTGGAATACACACAGAGGATCATCCGCGAAGCACCCCGTTCTCTGCTTTCCTGTAGTTTTGCTGTCCACATCGGGCCAGGCTCCATGGACACTGCCTGGGTTCAGGACCCAGATCCCTGCACTTCCATTTTCTGGTGGTGTGACTCCAGAAAAGCTACCTTACTTCTTGGAGCCTCAGTGTCCACATCTGAAAAATGGGTTTAATAACCCCTACTTTGCAGAACTGTAGTGGGAATGAAAGGACATGCGGTGCGTGAAGGGCTGGCGCACAGTAGGTGTGGAGTAAGAAGCAGCTCCCTGTTCTCTTCTTCGAACTCCCCCCCCGTCCCCGACCCTCCGTCCCACTCAGGACACAGGCAAAATCTGTTCCCACTTGAAACACTCTCAGGAGGCGCAGAGCTCCCCATTGTGCCTGCCCTCCTTCAAGGCCAAGGATGGCCTCAGCCTTCAGTAGTCTAGTCCGCTAGCCCTAGCATCTTGGGCCCGCCTGGCCACCAGGCTGTTGCCGACTCCAAGGGGGCCCCCCACACCTATCAGACAGTTGATGCGGCTGAGACCCTCTGCCAGCCCCCTGTTTTAATCACTCCCTCCCTGCCACCATAGACAGGACGTCCGCTCCCCAGCCTCTCAGGAGGACGCCAGCTCTCCTCCAGCTGAGCAGTGCAGCCGTCTCCCGTGGCCTACGCGAGTTAACACCTCTCCCAAGACACCCCGGGTTCTCTTCGGGGGAGGAATTTACATCCAGCAACATCTGGCAGAGAACGAACGGTAAATGGCGAACGCGCCAGCAAGGCAGCGACTCCAATTAGGAAAGAACCCGCTTTCTCTGAGGATGATGCGGAAAGTAATTCTCTGGCCAACAGAGTTTAATCAAAATGTTTTATGCAAGACGTATCCCTGACCCTGACCAATCTTCCCCCTCTTGCTGGAAATTAAACAAATATATTGTCAGCTCGGATTCCAATGAGCGCATGAACAGATGCAGGGCCGGTGGAGGCAGGAGGTTATGGGTTTCAACAAAGCGAGATGGGCAAAGATCAGGCCTGAGGCTTTGGTATTGTTCTCTGGGCTTTTAGCAGCCCCTGCTTCCCCTGCCTGCGGAAGCCTTTCTGTCTTTCCTGTGGCCTCTCCTGTCCCCTCTCCCCGCCCCGGAGCAGGGCCCTCTCCCTCCTCTCGGCCCTGTTGTCTCCACCGTATCCTGAATTCACTTCTGTTCTGACTCGTGCCACCCTGTCCTGCGAGCATTTGCTTCAGCATCTGTCTTCCCTGGCAGGCTGTGTCCGATTTGTCATTGCACCCCTGGCACGGAGGACAATGCCTGGCACACAGAGGACCTTGAACAACTGTTCGTGGGAGGAAGGAGGGGGCAGGGAGGGCTGGTGGGTGAGGGACAGGGACCTTCCTTCAAGGGGGTAACACGGTCTACCTATGCCCAGTGTCCGTCTGGGGAGCAGAGTGGCAACTCTGCCAGGTTTCACCTCTGCAAGGCTCAGTTTACCGATCAGGAAAGTGGGCATAATGTCATGTGGTAGCTGCTGTGGTTCAGTGGGCATGAAATGAGCTGTGGGAATTACTGCATCCTGAGAGCGCCGCCCCAAACAAAAAAGTCCAGTCCCCTGCTCCAGCTCTGGACCTTCTGGTTCAGGAGAGGCAGGAGGGGTCCTGCCTTCATCTTTGGGACAAAGACCCCAGGTGATTCTGATGCTCAGGAGGACTGGGGGCCATAGGTGTGGCCCATCAATTTTGTAAGTGACTAGTATCAGTGCTTTAGTGACACGAGTGCTCAGTTGTGTCAAGACGGGCAAAACCAGTGAGGGGGAAGAATGAGTGTGTTAAAACCAGTCTGGCCGAGGCCCCCACTTTCTTCTCTCCCAGCCCGTCTTCCTACCTTCTCCCGAGGACCAGGGATTCCCACTGCGCAAGGAGGACCTGAGGCTTGGGAGCGATAGGCGGTGTCCAAGGAGACGTGGACCCCTGCCCAGGGGCCAGAATGCTGCCCACCCTGTTTGGCCATCGACACACCCGGGTCTTCCTCCTTCAGGCTGGTCCTATTATCTCAACAGCCCCGGTGTGGGGGCGGGGTCAAGGGCAGCAGCCATCCGGGCGGGCCTTGCCAAGTGATGGATGCTGGGGTCAGACAGGCTGGCGTCCTCCTTACGTTATTGATGGAGAAGAAGAGCTCAAGGTCAGAATGGCCCCCATCAACGTTCTGGCTGTGGGTATAGGAGCCTGAACTCCTCCTTGGGCCGAACCTTTTCAGGAGACTCAGTGGAACCGGGGGAGTGAGCCGATGTGCTGACCGCTAAGAGTCTACCCTGGGTCCGGGTCTCCGGGAGAGTGATGGGGAGTGGGGCTGGTGGGAGGTGCTGAGGTTACGCTCCCCGCTCCCAAGCCCACTCCCTGCTCCCAAGCCCACTCCCCAGCCTGCACGGAGGGGGCCGCCATCAGAGATCCGAATAGCACAGCGCTGGTCAGGGACGAGGCTGGGGTCTGAGGCGCTCCGTTTCACAGAGGAGCAACACGTGCTTGGGAGCCAAGGACATGGTCAAGCCTGAGAGACATTGGAGAAGGGCACGTGCCTGCGACAGAGGATGTCTTCTCTGGCAGGGGGCAGATATCACCCTGTTTCTCCAGCAAGGGGACTGAGGCTCAGAGAGACATGTGGGGTCACTCACCCGGGGACAGTGACAGGAGCCTCGGTGTCCCGCACCCACCCAGGCTCCGTACTGCCCTGGCCACCTGCGTGGCCCCAGCCCATGTGGGCCCTTGGATCTGTTTCGTGCATTTGGGGCGTGAGCACGAGGGCCGATTCGAAGAATTATGTTGGGAAGCGGGAAGGCTTGCGGTTGCCAGACTTAGCCTTTGGCTGTAGGGAACCTCCCTGGGTCGTGGAGAGGGTGGGGTTGGCCCCCTCGGGCGGGGCCGGACACGGCTGTCTGCACAGTTGTGAAGAAGGGATGGCTGGGCGCCCTGCCTGAAATGTCCCCCGTCACCCACTCACGTTCCAGGAGGAGCCCAGGCCCAGGACCGGATTCTGCAGGCCTTCCCCGAGGCACATCCATTAGCCACGGGCACAGATGGAGCGTCTCGGGGGGCAGGAAGCACACCCACGCTCCTCGCCAGCAGATCAAATGTTCCCTGGCTGGGTGGATGTAGGGATTAGAGATCCCTTGTCCCCTGAACCCCGAGCCTGGTCTCATCTCGAAAAAACTCTCCCTGTGGCAGTGCCAGGCAGCTGGGCTCTCACGGAGGGGGCCTCTTGGCCCACAAGACCAGAGCAGCTATGGCCGGATCTTCCCATGGCCCATGTGGCATTCCCTGACCACCCAGCCAGCTGTGTCCCCACCTGGGCCTCATCCTCGGGGGGTGGGTGGGGGTGGCAGTCCCTGGCCCCCTAGAAGAAGGTGCTGGGGCAAGGGGTGCATAGAGCACAGCTCAGCACAGGGGGGGTGGTCGGGAAAGGGTGGGGGCCATGGACCAAGACGGATTGGGAACTGGGGCGAGGGGTGGGCGTGAAGGAAACTGCTGGAGTCTGGCTGCAGAGGGGGAGGCCTGCCCCTGTCCGTTTCTCCCTGACACTCCCAGCCCAGGCTATGCCAGGAGGGGGCCTGGTCCTGCATCTAGAGCCACGGGGAGGGTCTCCCCTCACGCATCAGGGACTGCAGTGGTCCGACGAGGAGGGGGCCTTGCTGGGGTCTGGCTGTGCCCCAGCCCTTTCCTCGGACCTGAGATGAGGTGGCGGGGGGGGGGGAGGTGACCTGTATATTGAACACGGGACCACTGGCCTCAGCCTGCTTGTCATTCCACACAGGCGTCCTGTCTGCGCCTGGTTCCTGGAATCTCAGTCTGTCTCATAAACTGGCCATACGTCATGGGCTGCACTGGCCTGGCAGAGCTTCCATGGCTGCGTCTGTTTTAATGGCTTTTTTTTTTTTTCTTTTCTTTTAAGGAGGTCTAGGCCTGTTGCAAAGTCCCACGTGAAAAAGCATCTTTCTAGCAGAAGGTGCTCGCTGCAAAGCAAAGTGGGTTTTTTGGGGGGTTGGCGTTGGGGGGTGGGTGGGATGTGTCCTTCTGGGGTCCTTGCTCATGTGTACACCCCATCCCTAGCAACAATTATTAAAGACCTACCAGCTGCCAGGTGCAGTGTGATGCTGGAGCCATCACACTGATGAGTAAGATGGGGGCCTCTGACAGAGGCATCCTGGCCTCAGCACAAGCTGCATCCCTGCCATAGTCGCCACAGCCCCAGGGGAGCAGGCAGAGGAGGGGCAGGTTCTTGAGTAATGGAAGGAAGGCTTCTCGGAGGAGGTGGTGTTGGCGTTGGTTCCCAACAGGTGAGGAGAACTTAGGTGGTCAGACAAGGTGGGACAGAGCTTTCCAGATACAAGAAACGGCTCGTTAGGGTCAGGAGGAAGCCAGCCCGACAGCCGCAGAGCTTTGAAAAAGCAGCCTTTTTCTGGGAAATCTATAGAGGGCTTTTAAGCCTTGATAAGAGCTAAGATTCAGGAGGGCTGGCTGGCCATGTGTTTACTGCTGCATCTTCCTACGTGGCACAGTGCTGGGCACAGAGCAGGGCTTAATAAATATCCGTTGGATACATGATGTGCAAACACGCCCCTGCCCCCGACACATGCATACACTGCATACTCTTGCAAAAGCAGGATGTTGAATGCTGGCTGATACACAGTGAAAGAGGAACAACGGGCAGAAAATCCTTCTTCCAGGCTTGGGATCTTTGCCTCTGCTGTTCCCTCTGCCTATGACACTTTTCCACACCTCACTTCCACCACCATTTTTCATAGGGTCCTAAGTCCATCTTGCTCCCCTGGTGTCCTCCTTGCCAAGCATCGGGCTGTCCATGGATAACATTTATTGCTTTAATTCATGTACCCACAACACAGAAGTAGATGTTTGATACCGTTGACTAAGTAAAGATTTGGAAACGTGCAGGGGTGCGAATACCCACACAGAGATCCTGGGTTGATGCCAGGAGACGGATCTCCAGCAAGGAAAGGGGAAAGCCAGAGAGAAAATGCAGTGTTTCTGTTTAGCAACCTGTTTCCAAGGCTGAGAAATCTGGAGAAACGGTTCCTGGCTGCCTGTGTAAGCTGCCGCCTCTACCTGCAGAGCCCAGAGCATTCTCTGCTTCTCGTCACCTACTGTGCTACCGTCCAGGCTCAGTTTCCCCATTTGCAGCCTGGGCACAGTGATGGCCCTATAGAGTCAAGTGAGGGTCACTCACGGCAACTCGGGCAAGACCCTCACGGAGCCCGAGGCCCGGCACAGGTCAGGGGTCCTAGAAGTGAGGGTGGTGGTTATGGCGGTGGGTGGGAGGGCTGCCCATCTGGAATCGGGAAGGCCATTCTCTTCCAGGGACAGTGACAAACTTCTACCAGGCCGCCTGGGCGGTCCTACAACACCAGCATTTGGTCCTGAGCCCCAACCTGCCCCCCGGGGGGCTCCCCTGGCACCTGGCATCCTGAGCTTGTTCTTGGGCTACTTGGTCCCCACCTGACTGCGCTCATCCGCCCCCGACTCAGATTTCTCACCCGGCAAATTGGGGCCGATTGAACAGGCTGACATTTGCCAACAAACAGGCTGCGATTCTATTGCCATCTGTTCCCAGTGCATCTTTCATTTTCTGCAAAGAAGAAATCAGTCTCCGGCTTCCTGGCTGGCTCATCGGGGGGGGCGGAGGTGGGCGGGACCCAGAGGTGGGTCTCTCCTGAGGGGGGGGCGGGTGCCGCCCGCGACCTCCCCGGGGCCGTCTCCGCGAGGGCGGCTGGAATGGAGAGAAGCAGACCGGCTCTCCATTGCCCGCTGCGCCCGCCGCTTCCAGCCCAGAAGCAATTTGCTTTCATTATGAAGGCCACGCGAGTGTGTTTGCAGAAAGGCTCAGCTTCCCAGCCGCCTGGACTGCGGGGAAAATTTTCCTTAATTATTTTTTTATAGCCTAACTTTTGTGTGAGACGGTTTGTTATTATCCCTGCCTCGCTTGAGAGTCATAAGCCGGCAAGAAGAACCATAAATAAAACTTTACTTAATATTCAAAGTCCCTGTGATGGGATGATGGATGGATGGGGGGGTGGGGAGGCAGCCCCCACCCCCCGCGGTGGCGGAGCTGCCCCGGCTTTCTGCTGGGAAGGCAATTACTTTGAGCTCCCTGTAATCAGAATCGCTTCCTACCTCTGCATTTTGTTTTTCTAACTTTCTCATTTAAGACCTGGATGGGTGACACTGGATCCCATTTGTATTGTGCCGAGCGAGATTACTCGGGGCGCTGCTGTGTGCGGGGGCCGCTGGGATGGCCATAATTTACCTGGGAATCCGCCTTTGAAACATTGAAGTGCAGCAGCTACAGAGACAGAGCCATGATTTGATCCCCAGATTCCGAAGCTTTGGGGACAAATGCCTGGCAGTGGAATTAATTTTTCTTGAGGAATAGGAGAGTTGTAACTTTCCCTCTATTATTTCAAACCTGCCAGGCTGACTCTCCCAGGACCAGAGCTGCAGCCCACACAGTAGAAACAGAGGGGGCCATGGTGAAAGAGACCCGGGGCTTCTTGGCCAGGGTGTGGATGCGAGATTCGGGGAGGTCCTGTCCCTCTGAGGCCCTGGTGCACACTACATGAGAAAGCCACAACGGCCTGAGAGGCAGGCTAGCCACAGTGCACACCTCAATATTATTGAGGCCCTACTGTGTGCCCGGCGTAGCGCCATGCACTGAGCACACAGTGATGAACAGAGGGGGAAGGCCCTGGCTCTCCTAGAAGTTCGGTTCTGGAAGGAGAATGAGCATACATGCAAACAAATGAGATCATTTCAGGGAGCCGAGGGGTGAGGGGTGGTGCTTTGGAGAAAATGACACAGGATGTAGAGCAGATGGTGACAAGGGGAGAGTGACCATCTCCGTCACCGAGCAGAGCCCTGAAGACCAAAAAGCCACCCGGACACAGGAGGACTGGGAAAAGCATTTGGCTGGAGGGAACAGCATGTGCAAAGGCCCTGAGGTGGGTGCAGCAGCCACCACAGGTCTCTTCACCCAGCACTGTTCCCCTCACCACTGCCCCCCTTGTCTGCTTGTGTTGCAGAGCCTGGGAAGCTTGTCCTGTGGTCAAGGTCCTACCTGAGTGACACGCCCTAGGGATGCCACTGCACAGGACCTGGAAGGGAAAAGCAGGCAACATTGGAAAATGACTTTCCCGTGTGCCTGGAGGCAGGCGTCACAGGTGCTGAGTGGAGAGAGGTGGTGGCAGAGGGGCTCCTGCCACAGGAGGGCAGGGCTGCCATAGCCCCTCCCATGCAGGCTTTCCCCATCCCTCTGGCCTGACTCCCCAGGGGCACAGCCCTGTGGCAGAGCTTCCCCTGAGCCTCCTGGTGCACAGGGCAGGTCCAAGTGCCTGAGACTTTCCCCGCCCCTGGGAGCAGCTCTCAAACAGCCACTGGCCTGGGGTCCCCTTGGGCAGAGGGTGCCCCTTGCCGGCTCCTGGCTCCCTGGTCTCCTTCCCCACCCCCAATCCGATAAATCTGCAGTCGCCTCCCAGAGAAACTGCTGGCCCTCGAGTCCTGCTCCCGGGGTCTGCTGCTGGAACCCCCCAAAGCACTGCTCTTTCATTTATCTTTGCTGTTTTGTTCCCAGGCGGGTAGAATCGGGCTTCATTGCCCTGAGATTCCACCAGACGTCTAATCTCCCCTAAAAAAAACCTTCTGATTAAAGTAACGAGAGTGGATTCTGACGTTGGCTATTGAGAATCCTGACAGATCTCTTAGCTGTCATCATCCGCCCCGCCGCCTCTTCGCTCAGGGCGCACCCACCGGCCCGCGCTGCGGCGGCCTCTGTAATTGCTGGGCCAGGCACAGCTCTGTCTCTCCCAGAGATGACTCTCGGGCCTTGGTTCTGGACTGGCTCATCGGGAGCGGAGCTCCCTCAGCCTTTGGTAAATGTGCTCTCTGAAAGAGCTGAAAAGGTTAATGGTGCTTCTGCAGGCGCCCGGCCAACTGCCAGGTAGTGGCTTGAGCAGCCGACACTGTAGGTCATTAGGAAGCAGATAGATGAGGATGCAATGGCGTTATCTTGCCTCTCAGGCCGCCCTGCCGGCCCTCTGTTGGCTTTGCAGATACCTCTGGGCTGTTTGGCTGTTTGCTCAGCTCAAGGGAACACATGGTGCACCTGCTCTGAGCTGCTCTGCGCCTGCTCTGGGGCTGGGCTGGGGGCTCAGGAGCAGTGTGGCTTCTCTCCAGGGGCTCCCAGCAGACAGAGAAGACCCCAAGTAAGACTCCTCATGTCAAGTGACAGGCTCGCCTGCCCCCCCCCCCCGCCACATTCCCTCCTGTGGGCTCAGGGGTGAGAACCCAAATAGTCATCTCATGACAAAATACCGTAAGCTAAGAGTGACAGGGAGGGGGGCAGAAAGAGCCTGTGGTCCCCAGGGCCCCCGTGAGCTGTGGAACCAACACCAGCAATACCTGTCTCCGGGCTTCTTGCTCAGTGAGGATGAAAAGCCTCGTTTGTTGCTGTCAGTGGTAGCTGGGCTGGCTGGAACGCCCCTCCAAGACCGGTCCTAATTTATAAGCCAAGGGACTGGCTGCAGAGGAAATCTGAACACATTGTAGAAATTTCTATCACTGAGCCATGTTATAAACATTGCAGGTCTCCTCCAGGGAGCCCTCAGGACTGCCCACTCCCTCCTCCATGCCCCTACCCCTGACCTTGGCTCCTTTGTCGGAGCATCTTATCCCGTTGCCGTATCCCTGGGTGGCAGCACCCCCACTAGACCGTGAGCTCCTGAACTCTGGGGCACAGCATGAAGTCGGCTCGGGGAGGTGGTGAGGTGCTGTTTGTTGACTGGCTCGGTGAGGCACCTGAGTGCATGGGCCCATCCTCCCCTATCCTGCGAGTCCCGAAGTCATACTTGAAGTTGGGGATACTGTGGGCAAATTGGGAATTCAGCTGATGGTGAGCCAGGAGGCTGGTTCTCTGGGGAATGAAAGGTCCTGATGCGCAGCCTTTGCCAATTTCCCTGGTATAAATACTCCCACCACGGCCAGCTTCCAACTGCCAGATGTTCAACCACCAACTCATACAATCTCTTGAAAATTTAACAGTTGGTCCTTGTGAGCCAGTACAAGCCATCGTCAGCACATGGCTCTCATCTCCACTCATCTTGCCTCCCTCCTTCTTTCTTCCCTTCCTCTCTCCCCCCCCCTCCCCTCCCCTCCCCCCCTCCCCTCCCTCCCCCTCCCTCCCTCCCTTCCTCTGTCCTCGTGTCCTCCTCAAATGTTTCCCGAGGACCTTCCAGGCGCCTCCTAGGACCCATCTGGGCCCCTGGTGGAGGTAACTTGCTCTGCTGCTCTGATGGGACAGATGGTCCTGTCGACAGAATATGGCAGCATCACTCAGTCCAAGTGACTGATTGTGCCCCGCTTGAGGAAGACACAGCAGGCAGAGAAGGGGTCCCTGCTCTGGCCTTGGGGGAGGCGGTTAGGACGGGCTTCCTGGAGAAAGGAAGGGAGGTCTCCACGGAGGCTCAGGAGAAGTGGGCTTTGCCCAGCAGAGGCTTGGGGGTGGGGTCACTCTTGGCAGGAGGAACTGGGGGGGTCTCAACATCTGCGATGGAGACTGGGAAGGGAGAGGGGGCAGAGGAAATGCAGATGAGGTGAGGGGCTTGGCCTTCATCCCAAGGGCCACGTTCAGTTGTTTTCTCTAAGTGGGGCACGAGCTTATGCTTCTCCTGAGCACAGAGAGGAAAGGGGCAGGCCAGCGGGGGGGCGGCAGGGGGGATGCAGAGGATGCAGGGAGCCTGAGGAGATGGTGGTCCTGCAGGCTCATGACAGCAGCAGGTGGGGAGCGGGGTGGGGGGTGCTGCCAGAGGGTCGACCGGCTTGGCCACCGGCTGGATGTTGGTGCCTTTTCCCAAGATGGGGAAAAAATGGGAGGAAGAGTAAGATCTGGGGGGGAGAAGGAGAACTTCTCCCTGCCCGCCCCCATCTCCTCCTGGCTTCTCCCTCGGGAGGTAGGGGGGCTCTGTTCTGGGGCCAAGGGCGTAGCCGGGAAATGAATAAGAGGCTGATCAGATATCTATGTGTACAGGGGTCTGCAGGGTCCTGACATGATGGGGGGCAGGACACCCCGAAACACCAGCTGGGGAGACAGGGAACCCAGCTGGAGACACGGCTGTGGGGCCTCGGAACACCAGAGAGAAAAATGGGCCTGAAGGAGAGCCACCTGAGGCCTTTGGCTAGGACCCCCCCATCACCGGCTGGGCTCTGAAATGTACCCCCCTGCCTGGTTTTGGGGGGCTGCAGGGTGGCAGGAAGGCCAGCTCTGGGCTGTTTTCCTGGGCACAAGGGTACAGCCGATCCCCAGGCCAGACAGGTACACAGGATTAATAAGGCCGACACGCTCTCCCGGGGGTGTGCAGCCGAGCCAGCCGCACCGAGCCAACCATCCATCACTGCCCCCTAATAGCTCCGCGGGCCACCGCTCCCCCCGCTGAATTTAAAGCGAGAATCCAGGCCGCCGGCAGGAAGATGCCGAAGCCCTTAACCATCATAATTATGAAGCTTCGTGGAAAGAGATGTTTATCGTTAATGTTAAGTGAACAGAGCAGGAGACCAGATGCCCTGCCTGCGTGCTTGCACGTGCGCAGAAAACGCCTGCCTGGAAACGGGGCGGCCGTGGCACCTGCCCCTCCCACGGGGGGGAGCGGGAGGGGACCAGCGGGGGCTTTTCTGCACATAAATCGTAATTAGTAACATGGGCGCATCATCTTTTTATTAAAAAAAAAATGTATCCCCCCCCCCCATGACAAAAGGAGTCAGTTCACTGCGGAATCGGTGGGAAGCGGGTGACTATGAAGAAGAAAATTAAAACCCCCGTGAGCCCCCCTCCGCCCCACCCCGGAGGCAGATCACCGCGGCGTATTCTGCTGCGGTTTGGCTCCCACAGCTCCGTGCATTAGCTGTTTGCTTTGCGTCGCTTTTATACTGTGGAGATGATTCATCGTATTTTTAATACGCAGTTTTAAGTAAGCAACTAATCTCAGGTGCGGGGCTGAACCGATAATGTAAATGTTGTCAATTTGACCAGTAAATCCAATTTGCGAGACGAGAAAGGAGAAGAGTTTACGAAAATCATTATAGATCTGTTCCAACTGCCCCCAGCCCCAAGCCCAGCAAGATGGACCGTCTGTTCCGTGCACACTTGAGAGCCGCTCACCATACAGGGTGGATGCCAGGCTCCATGGAAGGGACTGGGTCCCGCAATGCAGAGATGCCCCTGGCGGCTCTCGGAAAACCGGAGGGTCCCAGGGGCTTCTCAGGGGCCCCCGGAGGAGGAAGCTCCCCTCCAGCTGTGGTTCTCTGTGGCTTAGAAAGGCAGGGAAAGACCTAGTGTTGATGAAGACTCTGTGCTAGAAGGGCATTCTGTGGGCACGGGATGGGGGGATAGAACAGCTTAAGGAAAAGCTGTGGAGGCAGGACCTGTCGTGGTGATCGCCCTGGTTGGGAATGCCGTTTGCCTTTTTCT
Source organism: Phacochoerus africanus (assembly GCF_016906955.1). Classification (NCBI taxonomy): domain Eukaryota; kingdom Metazoa; phylum Chordata; class Mammalia; order Artiodactyla; family Suidae; genus Phacochoerus; species Phacochoerus africanus. The sequence continues at coordinate 124,129,473 of NC_062552.1, forward strand.
TCTAGTGCTTTCCATCTTGTGTGCCTGACTCAGTCTTTGGAGGGAAAAAGTCTTCTTGCTCGCCGTGATTCCTGCCCACGCTTCCTCCAAGCTCCGGTGCCGCTTCCTTCAGGAAGCCCTCCTTGGTTTCTCGGACTGAGCCAGCTCTCCTACTCTGGGCCTGCAGCTCTTGCCACCACTGAGATGCCAGATGCATGTGATTTCTCGGTTCACGCGTATTGCCCTCCCCCAGCCCCACTCCCGCCACCAGACTGTAAGCCCCATGGAGCTGGGGCTGTTGGGCTCACTTGTCCCCAGGGCCAAGCTGAGCAGCCACCTGCAGTGGTGCCTAGTAGTGGAAGAAAAGAGATCACAGTCTCTACAACCTGTCAACCTGCGTTAGGAGTGGAGGGTTGGCGGCCGGGGCCCCTGGGTCCCCTGGGTCCCCTGGGTCCCCTGTCCCACTGCACCCTGGCCTCTGCCCTCCCTTTACCTCTGAGCTACTTTGTTGCAAAGTTCTGGGCAGGGAGGAAGTTTCCAGTGACTCTGGCTTTTCGTTTCTTTTTCTTTCTTTCTTTCTTTTTTTTTTTTTCTGGTGACCTTTCCATGTAATTAAAAGGCAGCTATTCCAGGAGACGAGGCAGCCGGAAGCAGAGACGCCGCTTCTCTGTGAACGTGTGTGGAAATTTATTGTCTGGAGCATAGAGTTCTGCTTGGGGCTCCTGTGCTCAAAACATCTGCAGCTTCCCATGGGGGTAAAGACCCCCTGGCCCAGAAACCTTCCCTGGCTGCAGGCCTACTGTGCGCCCAGCCTGGTCCACGCACTTGCTCCTGGACACTCAAAGCTGCCCCACTACGTGGGACAGCAGCCTCTGTTTTTTTAGGGAGACCCCATCAGCCCGACGTCCATAGGGTCTGGCTCACGCTGGGGGCCACCGGCTTGATGAGCCGTGGCCTCCCCCCTCCCCTACCCCGGGAGGCAGGTTTGTGGCACTCACTCAAGATCAGAACCCGCCCGGGATGGGGTCCAGTCTGCTCCCCACAAAGTGTGTGCGCACAGAACCCTCTCACCCCACTCTGGTCCAAGAATCCTGGGATGGTTTATTTTCTGGATGGAAACCCTTGCTTGGCTGTGCCTTCCCTGGGCTGGGGCTGAGGCCCCACTCTTCCTTAGGGCTCTCGGGTCAGCAACTTCCGAATTGCTGGGCCCCCGGGGTGGAGGGGCTGGAGGTTCAGCGGCCCCGAGTCCCCTGCCCGGCCAGGCCCTCGGCTCTGCGCAGCTGCAGCTGCTGAGAATAATGCACGCCTGGCCCGGGCCCAGCTCCCCTGTGCCACGGAGAATTGCGATTTAGCCAGTTCGCCCAACCCCGAGGCGGGAGCCCAGAGCCGCACTTGTGATGTCAAGGTGTCCCAGCGGCCTCCGCTCCCCGGTCCACTTCCCACAGGCCTGGATTAGGCCCCAGCAGCTGGGCGGGGGCGGGGGCCAGGGGAGCGGGGGGCCCTGGGCCTCTCTGGCCCAGCCTTGCCACATGGTCCCTGGTCGGGAGCTGCGTCTCTGGGCCCCCCATCTGTAAAGGGGAGATGGGGTCCCCCTGCCTGTCCACGGGGTCCAGGAGGTGGCAGCCACAGCCCCGCAAACCCCCGAGCTGGCAACGAGGGGCTGGGGGAGGGCTCTGAGGGTTGTGGAAGAGCGAGGGTCACTCAGGAAGACGGTGAGTGGATGCAGATGGGGCCTCACGGAGCAGGCGGGGCTGCAGCAGGAATGCTGAAGAGTCTGCGAGTCAGGATCTTGAGTCCTGCTCTGGGCCTCAGGGGCTAGCAAAGCTGAGGCAGGAAAGACAGAATTGGGGGCCCCTGCAGACTGTGCAGCCCCCCCTACCCTGCATGGTCTGCTTGAAGACTAGAAAGGCTTGGAGCAACAGGTATGGTCCGTTAAAGCCTCTCCAAGGCGTACCAGGCACTTCCATGGCCAGGAACAGAAATGACCCCTTCTCCGAAAGGAACAGCATAGGCCTTGTGAACCATAGGTCCGAAGGGCCGAATCACTCCCTCCAGCGCCCCTGGGGACCACAGCCTCTGCAGACCAGGCTGCCATTGCACATGTAGAATCCCAGAATCCCACATAGACAGTTGCTTGCCTCCATGGACGGAGAGCTCACTATCTTCCTGGTATGGAAGCTCACGCATTCCTTTATGGAGGAGATCTCATAGTTAGGAAAGAGCTTTCTAGAACTGCTTATGGGCCCCAGGACATCTGGAAGTGGCCATCTGACCTTCCTGACCTCTCTCCTCCAAACCAAACCAGGTCTCAAGTCTCCCTCTGTTGGCTCTTTGCACGACGCACGTCAGTGCCTTCCTCTGAACAGGAGTCATTGGTCCGCTCCTCCCAGAATTGAGCACTAGTGCCCCAGCTGCAGTGCGTGGCAGACACTCACCTCCTTAGCTATGAAAACCATGCTCCTATTAATCAGACCCTCAGTGCCCTTTGCGGATGGACCCATCACTCTGTTGAGTCTTGCTCAGAGTGGGGTTGTCTTTCTGACAGGGAGAGGGGAATGACGCAAGAGGGTAACACGTGCCACTTGGAGAAACTGAGGCCTGGAGGAGAAAGGCCCCGCTCTGAGTGACCCAAAGCATCGTGTGTGGGGCTGGGATGGTCCTCCTTCCTAGGACATGCTTCCTTCATCTAGACAGAAAGAAGGGCCTCCCTCCATCCTTGGCTCCCTCCCTTCTCCCTCCCTTCCCCCAGCCTCCCTTCCTGAGAACCTCTCAGCTGAGCCAGAGAAGGTGAGGCCCATGGCCTTCAGATGGTCATGATTACGGGTGGCGGGGTCAGCACAGGGCGGGAGGGGACCTGGGCCCCACGTCCTGATGACTCTTCCAGGGACTCAGCTGCGCCCAGGGGCTTGGGGGCCAAGGTCCTACACAGCTGACCTCGTCCAGCTCGTTCTACAAAGCCTGGGTGTTTCCAAGAACGCTGGGCCTGCACATTCCTTTCTGCTGAGGGAACTCCCGGCGAGCGAGGAGAGGCAGCTCCAGCTCCAGAAGGGTTTGCGGTGGGAGAGGACAGACAGCTCGGGTTCGCCGGGCGGCTCACGTGCACCAGGCGCTGGGCGGGCATTTCTCCTGTGCCAGGGGTGTGGGGGCTGCACCCTTCTTTCCTGGCCCAGGAGGCTGTGCCCTGAGGGGGGGCAATGATGGTGGCACCTCTTTCCAGTCCCCTTGACCAGGGACTTAATTCATGGAAGGGCCCAGCTCAGAGCCCAGAGCCCGTGGGGGTCCACTGGGTCTCACTGTTACTGTCCTCAGCCCTGAGGCTCTGTACTCTCAAGCCTGGGATTCGAACCTGTGCCCACAAGCCACGGCAGCTCCTCCACTGGAGGCAGGAAGCACCACGCTGTTCCTAAGTGGGAGACTTTACTCTGCTGCCACCAGCCTGGTCCCCAATCCGGAGACTCCTGGCGGTGCCAGGGACACGGTTGGGGGGGGCCATGGCCCCCCATCTCTGTCTCAGCAGAGGACATTCCACGGTGGGGACGCTGCAGCCAGGGGCTCCCTTCCCCCTTCCTGTCCCTGCCACTGCCAGAGGCCGAGCACGCGGGTGTCCTACGGGCAGGCTGCCGCCGCCGCCACAGAGGGCTGGCCGGCAGCCCTTGAGTTTCCACCAACTAATAATTTTTACAAACCTCCAGCCTCGTAAAAAAGTGCACAGTGGCCTGAACAACCTTGGCCGGGAGCCTTGTGGGAAAGCGGAAGGCACCGAGGCCGGGAACGGGCCATCTCGGCCAGAGGCCACTTCCTGCCTGTACTCAGGATCTTTCCCTCGGGCCTCGGACCCAGGCCTTTCCGCTGTGGCAGTCCGGAGAAAGGCTGCCCCGCTAAGTGGTTCAAGGAGGTTCTCAGGGCGGGCCACCCTGCCTCACCCCCCCACACACACCCTCTTGGCTCGCTGCCCCACCGCCTGGAAGTCCCCCCCCCCGCCCCCCGAGCTCTCCTGCCGCGTGAAGTCCTCGGCATGTGCTGTTCCTTCTGCCCAGAATGCCTTTCCCATCCTTCCATCAGGAATGCAGAGATAGTGACAGGCCCTTCAGCTGGAGGGGCTCCTGGACTCCAGGACCTGTGCCTGGGGACCTCAAAAGAAGGGATGAATGATCTGTGTCTGTCTTTATGTCCCCCAAACCAGGGAAAGGCAAGAAGGAAGGCAGGGGAGAAGCTGGGCCTGTAGGCTGAGCATGTTGCAGGGAACCACGGGGAGCTCCACGAGGAAGGGGTTGGCGGTGGGGTGCGGGGATCAGACGGGCGGGGGGCGTGGTATCTGGGCCGGTAGTGGGGTGGGGAAGTGGGGGGTTGGAAGGAGGTGGCTGAGACAGGATTTTCAGGACTGGAGGTTAGCTGGAGGAAGGGCCGAGGGAGGAGGGTACGCAGAGGCTGGCGAGGGCTTTTTGGCTTCATCCCTGATCCCAGAGACGCAAGTGTTGGATGTACGATTCTGGGGTGCTTGGTGGCCAGAGGGTCCACGAGGCAGGCGGACCCCTAGGGGAGCGCATGCCTGGGCAGCAGAGGGGGTCTGAGAGTCACAGCACACAGCGGGGGTGTAAGTGCTGGGGGAGGTTGGTCTCGGGGGAGCCTGTCTCAAAGACGGGGCTGGGCCTCCAGGCTGACCCTCCCCTGGGAGGCAAGGCCAAGAGCCCGAGCTGGGTCTTCGAAGAAAGGCTGGGAGGCTGTCCAAAGAGGCAGGAGGAGACCTGGGTGGGTCCGGAAGAGTGTTTTAACGGGAGGCAACGAGCAGCTGCAGGGGGTGAGCGGGGTGGGGGGAGGGACTTGGCAATGACAGGGAGCCAGGGCATCCATCAGACTTCACACCCTGAGGCCAGGGGCATCCTTGTTGGGGGAGGCAACAGGGGGTGTGAGTGCAGGTGGGGGGCAGATGAATGCCCCGCCCCATAATCCTGGCACTCCTGAGTGTGGAAGATTCGATTCGGCCCCTGCCTGCCCCTCCCTCCACTGCCAGGGACTACCTGTGAGGGGTTCGAGTCTCCCCGGGACCCGGACTGGGTCCTGGCAGGCAGCTAGGGTCTTGGAGGGGGAAGTGGGGGAGCACCCTACCTCCGGGCAGCTTTCCCGGCACCTGCAGTGTTGGTCAGGGCCCCTGGGTGGCCTCCCCGCGGCTCCAGATGAGGATTTAGCGCTCCTGGTGTGGGAGGCTTCTCCCTGAGCCTGATTTATAGCCCGCCCCTCAGTGCGAGGGGATGGGGCCCTTCTCTAAGTGCCTGTTCAATCAAATTAAAAGCGCCGGAGGTCAGAGGCGTCATCAGTTACCTGAGTGTCTTGGCAGCTGTCCCCACACTCAATACCCCCGGAGAGGCTGGGAGCCGTGCTCCTCCTCTCCCTCCTACAGTGTGGCCAACAGGGAGGCTGACCCGGCCTCCGGAGGGCCCCCAGGCTCCGTGTCCCCAAGTGTAAACGGGGATCCGGGTGTGTGAGAGCAGGACTGGGGGCGGGGGGCCCTGAATCTTGGTGAGAGGGTCTCTAGCGTGTTACCTAGTGCCAGGGGAGTCTTGTCCCAAGCAAGGGACTTGTCCCCAGCAGCTGATCTTAGAGACAGGCCCTGGGACCCTGCGCAGCCAGTCCAGATGGATGGAGCTATGAGAGCCGGAGCGCGGCCCCCCCCGCCCACCTCAGGGTCTCCTCTGGAGACCTTCCTAGGGACCAAGAGAGAAGTTCAAGAGCCTGGACTCCACTCCCAACTCAGGCATATTTTTGTACTTTTCTGCCTCTTCCCACCACCGTGTTCACAGCGGCACTATTCACATCAGCCGCAAAGTGGAAGCAGCTCCACATCCCTCGATGGGTGAACAGATACAGGAGTTCCTGTTGTGGCTCAGTGGTTAATGAACCCGACTAGCATCCATGAGGACGTGGGTTCGATCCCTGGCTTTGCTCAGTGGGTTAAGGATCCGGTATTGCCGTGAGCTGTGGTGTAGGTCACAGATGCGGCTCGGATCCCACGTGGTTGTGGCTGTGGCTGAGGTGGTGTAGGCCAGTGGCTACAGCTCCGATTGGACCCTTAGCGTGGGAACCTCCATATGCCGTGGGTGCGGCCCTAAAAAGACAAAAAATAAAAAATACATTAACAGATACATACAATGAGGTCCATCCAGACCATGGAATATTTCTCAGCCTTAAAGAGGAAGGAAATGCTGATGCAGGCTCCAACACGCATGAACCCTGAGGACATAGGGTCAGTGAAATAAGCCAGGCACAGAAGGACAAATGCTATGTGATCCCACGTACAGGAGCAGGCGACTTCCTCGAGACAGGAAGTAGAAAGGCTGCGTCCAGGGGCTGGGGGCGGGGGAGGCGGGAGATCTGTGGACCAGGGACAGAGGTCCAGGCCGGGAAGATGAAACTGTCCTGAAATGCCTGGTGGGGATGTCGCGCAGCCGTATGAATGGCTCGAGAGCCGCTGAACCACACACCGGAGAAGGGTTAAGATGGCCAAACTCGTGACATGTTTATTTTACTACCACGTAGGAGAAAACCAAGGTGAGCATTTCATTATGAGTTTGTTAGGGAGTTCCTGTTTGTGGCTCAGCCGTCATGAACCCGACTAGTACCCATGAGGATCCAGGTTCCATCCCTGGCCCCGCTCAGTGGGTTAAGGATCCGGTGTGGCTGTGGCTATGGCTGTGGTGCGGTATAGGCTGGCAGCTGCAGCACCCATTTAATCCCTAGCCTGGGAACTTCTCTATGCCATGGGTGTGGCCCTCAAAAGACCAAAAAGAAACAAAAACAAAAAACCAAAGGCAGAGTTTGTTAAACCAGTGTGGCTCAGGTCCAGAGAGGGGGGCTTCTTGTGTCAACAAACAGCCTGTCTTTTTCTTTCCTTCTCCCCGCCCCCCCCCCCCCCCCCGCCTTCATGCTTGCTGGTAAAAGCCACCCCCCCTAGGGAATGGTCTGAGCATTCAGCCCGGAGCTCCTGGGAAGGGGCCGTCGGCTTGGGCAGAGACCGCAAAAGGTAGGGATCTTGGTGACACCTGTTCCCGCTGGAAAGCCGCACGCAGCTCCCTGACGGCCACCCACCTGACCCGGGCCAGAGCAAAACAGACAATGATCAGATGTACCGGAGTCGTGCGGCCCCATCGACCGCTGCAATATCAGGGGCTTGGGAGACCTCCGCTGTCTTCCTGCTCCGCTGACAGCAGCCCTGCGAGAACAAGCAAGTCAGAGGATGGAATTAATTTCCCAAAATTGAATGTTATGTCAAAAAGTCACCTCAGGATCTCTTGCCGGGGAGGAAGGAAAAATGGCCATTTGGTCCTCGCTGTCTTGATAGCCTGTTGCAGGGCTGCACTCAAATCTTTAGTTTTGGGTTGAAATGTATGAAATTGCCTTCTCTGTGGGGCAGAAATGATAGAATCGAGGCAATTTTATATGGTTCTATCTAATGGAAATAACTGTGAAAATACGGTACCAGAGGAAAAAAGAGGAAAATAACTCTGCTATCTATCTTCTGGGGAAGTGATAGTACGAGAGTCACGTCAGATCATTTTGCATCTAACGAATTAGCAAAACACAGTGGGTCCCTGAACAAAACAGGCATTAGGGGCGCTAACCCTCCGTGCAGTTGAAAATCTGTATGCGCTGTGTTTACTACGGGGAAAAAACCTGCATATGCGTGGACCCGCGCAGTTCAAACCTCTATGGTTTATGGATCAACTATAGATCATTTTAATGACAACCCCAGTGCTTGGAAAGCTGGAAGCTGTGATGAACTGGTTGCAAGGGCACCGAGGGACGTGAAAATGACATGGCCCCTTTAGAAACAAATATGAAAATACGCACCAAGATTTGTAAAAGCATGGATGCTCTTTAGTCCCAGGCGGATGCTCTTTCTTTCTGGAAATGTGCTCCTAAGAAACCGCCCCCCAAACCCTCCTATGCTGTTGGTGGGAATGTAAATTGGTACAACCACTCTGGAAAACAGTATGGAGTTTCCTTAAAAAACTGAAAACAGATCTACCATAGGATCCAGCAATCTCACTCCAGGGCGTGTATCTCCAAAAAGCAAAAACCCTCATTTGAACAGATACTTGCCCCCCAGTGTTCACAGCCGCACTATTTACAACAGCCAAGACAGGGAAGAAGTGTCTACCCACCAATGAATGGATTAAGAAGATGTGGTACAGGTATATCCAATGGAATATGAGTTAGTTATAAAAAAAGAATGAAATACTGCCATTTGCAGCAACATTGGTGAACCTAGAGGATATTAGGCTTAGTGAATTAAGTCAGACAAGGACAAATACTATAGGATATCACCTATGTGTGGAATCCAAAAAAATAATACGGGAGTTCCCGTGCTGCTCAGTGGTTAACGAATCCGACTAGGAACCATGAGGTTTTCGGGTTCAATCTGGCTTCACTCAGTGGGTTAAGGATCCGGCATTGCCGTGAGCTGTGGTGTAGGTAGCAGACGTGGCTTGGATCCCGTGTTGCTGTGGCTCTGGTTCAGGCCAGCAGCTACAGCTCCGATTCGACCCCTAGCCTGAGAACTTCCACATGCCGTGGGTGCGGCCCTAGAAAAGGCAAAAAGACCAAAAAAAAAAAAAAAGAAAGAAAGAAAGAAAAAAATAAAAAAAAAATAGTACGAAGGAATGTATATGCAAAACAGAAACTGACTCACAGGTATAGAAAACAAACTGGTTACCAAAACAGGGAGGGGCAGAGGGAGGGACAAACTAGCGGTATGGAATTAACAGATACAAACGACGACACAGGAGATAGATGAGGGACAAAGATTTACTGTATAGTGCAGGGAATTATATAGCCATTATCTTGTAATAACCTATAATGGAATATAATCTGCAGAAATACTGCAGTGCCCCTGAAATTAACACAATATCGTAAATCATCTATACTTCCATTAAAGAAAAAAGAAAAAGAAAAACCACCCCAAGAATCGCAGAAAGGACCTTGCTTGGAGGTGTTCAGTGCCATGTGAGTCAGACTCTAAAAACCAGCATCGACCTTTGCATCCGATGACAAATCGATAATGAGCCACCAGGAAGCAAACGTTACAGACTGTTGCAAAGCAGACCAGAGCAGCGCCCGAGCCCCCCGGGGTGAAGACGCCACCCACGGCGACCCTGCCACAGGAAGATTTTTCTCGGAGGCTGTCACTTGGGTTGGTTGCACTGCAGTTCCTATGTGTCAGTTTCACGACTCCTGAGTGGAAACTTCAGGGATTAGACCAGCGTGCGTGTGTGTGCGCACACACTTTTATTCCCAACGAGAAAACGGAGATGGCTAATGAAACATGACAAGATGAAAAAGCAGAGAGCAAACGTGGTCGTGCCTTTGACTGCGGTGGGCAGAGAGCAGACGAGGTGGGCGGAGCGCAGCGGAGTGGGTGGCGGGGTCACGCCAGTGCTTCTCCCTCTTGTCAAAATTGGCTTTCATGCTTAATGCTCTTAGCAGGTTTTTTTTTTTTTTTTTTTTTTTTAAGGTGAAAAAACGAGAAAGCTGCACCCAGTCTGTGCTCAGACTTGTGGGGTTTCTCATCCTTCCCACTCCTGCCAGATCTCCTCTGATCCCTCCTAGGTCCTCCCAGAGCCTCAAGGGGACCAAACCCTGCTGCTCGCCTTCCCCCTCCACCCCACCCCCACTGCCACAGCCCCATCAGGTGTGTGGGGAGGAGAAGGTGGCAGCAGGGGGTGACCCGATGGAGGGCTTGGGGCTCACCCCCCACCAACGACACACAGTTTCCCCTTCCCCAGGAGGGGTGGGCTGACTGTCCCCAGCTGGCAGCCACCTCCTCCTGATCCTGGGGTCCCCGGTTCCCTCCTTTCTCTCTGGATGCCTCAGACCTGTCTCAAAGCATGGGCGAAATGGCGGGGGGCGGGGGGGTGGACGGGTGGGTGCTCTGTTGGGGTGAGGGGGGGCTGCCTCCTGGATCTGATATTCAAGACCTTTTGAATTCTAAGAGAGATGGGTTAGCCCCAAGGGAGAAATAGAATGACCTCTGTGTGGGCTGGTCCCCAAGACGCTGCCCCCCAGAGGCTGCCAAGGATGGGGACGGAGACTCAGGAAGCTCTCTCTGCTGCTCTGGGTGCTCCCGTGTCTTCGGGGGGCCCAGGGAGGGACCCCACAGAGACCCCTCCCCCCAGCCCCCTGGACTTGCTGCTGAGCCCTGTCTCCAGGGAGGTGGCAGATGCAGCTGTGCCTTGTAGGATTGCAAAGCTGGGAGGTGAGGCTGGGACGTGGATCGTTCAGGACCTGTCAGCTGCAGACATGCCTGAGCTCATTGTCAACCGTGAGGAATGAAGGGTCTCTCCTGGGCAGGCGCCAGTCAGGTGGAAAGATTTTCCAGTGGCTCTCCTGTGACCTCAACGTGGCCGTCTCCCAGGGCTGCCTCCGTGACTCGTTCCAGGAGCTCCCCAGGAACATTTCTGGCTCTGTTGGCCCCTCTCCAGTCCCGGAACCCTGAGGACACCTGGAGATGTCCTGGCCTCCTGCTCTGCATGGCACAGCACCACCAGCTGGGGCCCCAGGTGCCCTCCACCACAAGCCTCTGCGCCTGCAGCCATGGCCCCAGTAAGAGGCCACACCTCTCCTTGCTGGATGGTACCGCCTCCCAGCGGTCACTCTGAGCTGGGGCAAGCTGCCCAGACCTCCACTCTGACGGTGCCCTGCCCTGCCCACAGTGCCCCAGGACTCAGCAGCTTTGGGGTACTGCCTTCCAGCCTGAGCCCAGGGCCCTCTTGACCTGGGCCTGCCCCTGCAGCTGCACCAGCAGCTCCCTCTGTGATCCAAACATTCGGGGCTTCGCATCCCCCACCCCACCCTACCCTCCACTGCCTGGCTCTCTCTCCCCCCGGAAGCTCAGCTCACCTGTCCTCTCCTCCAGGAAGCCTTCCCTGACTACCACCTTCCTAGACCGTCTCATCCACGTTGGCGCTAGCTCTCGCCATGGCCCCCACCTCCATCCCAGGCTAAATGGGTTTAGTTCAGAGCCACAGTCAGTGAGCAGCTGGCCGTGAACGAGTGAGAGAGCTCATGATCACGTGGACCCGTGAGCTTAGAGGTGCCTCCGTGGGCTTGGGGGTGGGCGAGGGGTCAGCCTACCCGACCATCCTCCCCACGGCCCCTTGTGACAGCGCCGGCCTCCGTCTGACTCATCATTCCCTGATGCCCCCCCCTGCCCGGCAGGGAGCAGAACCGAGGTCTCTGGAGCTTGCGGCAAGGCCGAGGCTCTGGCCCTCTCCCGCTCCTCCTGTCAGCGTGGGCGTGACTTATGTGCCGCCGCAGCCCCTGCCTCCGGGCTTGGGGGATTAATGACTCTGTTGCTGGAGGAAAGCTGAGGCCGTGGCTGGTGAGGAGCCTGGAGGAGAGGGACCCGGCCTTGCTTCCCCAGGCCTGGAGGGCACGTGGGGTGGGGGCTGCGTCCCTGGGGGGTGTGGGGGTGCTCACGGCTGCAGGCACCCCCTCCCCTGCTTCTGCCAGGTCCCCGTGAGCCCTGGGCCAGGACCCTCCCGCAGGGCGGCCCGCATTAGTATTCCTCGCACAGGCGCTTGCAAAGAAATGACTCATACTCTGATGGACTAATTTGAAAGTAAGCTGTTTTTGCTGCAAGTGGGAAGGTTCAGTGAATCTTAAAAACTAAGCAATGGAGATTTTATTCCTCCTTCTAGACCTTTCCTTCTGCTGGGAAGGCGCCTGTTTATGACGATAGACATGTCCCGTGGTGGCTTACCTGCGGTGGGCGCGGGTGGGACTCAAGAATCTCGGCTTTGCTCCCACCTGCTTCGTGACCTCAGCATGTTCCCTAACCTCCCCAGGACGCCAGGAACAGGGTATAATGAGCATAAATCCCCAGAGGAAGCAGCACCACACAAAGTGCACAATCGGTTGCCGGGGGCGGGGGGGGGGGGACTTGGGGGACGTAGGCTCAGGCCCGCAGAACCAGGATGAGGGTCTGGCACGTTCACCTGTTCATCTAGACTCCTCCTGGGGGGGGGGAGCTGCAAAGAGGGGGTGGATTTTCCCACCCGAGCGGGGTCAGGGTATGAGTGAGGGCTGTTATCCCTCCATTTTACAGATGGTGGCCAAGAGGCCCAGAGAGGTTAGGTCATTCAGCTGAGGTCACACAGCTTCCGTGTGAAGACGGTGGGATCACAACCCAGGCTGCTGGCTGCCCTCTGCCTTCCCAAGGCAGGTCAGCCCCTCGAGTTAGAGAGAAGGACAAGGCCTGGGCTTTTGGGGCTGAGGGATGACTTTCATCTTTGCCCTCTGGGGGGTGGGGCCTGAGAGATCAGATGTGAACACACGGCAGGAAGGCAGGAAGCAGGAAGGCCTTGGAGGAGGTGGCTGAGGAGGGGAGATTGAGAGCAGAAGGTGGCCTGGCCTGAGTGGCGGCAGAGGAGGGAGTGAGATGCTCAATCCAGGACCTCCCTCCGAGATGGCCCCACCAGAGCCCTGCCTTCCTCAGGGAGGAGATGGGAGAGCAGCAAAGGGCCTCCTGAGAGTCCGGTGGGGGGAACAACTCATCTCCAGGACCGCACCCCTCCCTCTGAGCTGTCCCTACCGCCTGGGCCACCTGCCTCCCTCCCGGGCCTCCTTCGCCACCAGACACACCCTCGAGTGTGCTGCCCACCTGTAACACAGACGCCTGTAACTGCCATCTCTTCCCCCGCCTTTCTAGCCCAACCTCAAGAAATTGGAGGCGTGGAGATGGCGAAGGCCAGGGTCCATGGACTTCCCGAACTCTGGTCTCTGCTGGCTCCATGACTTTGGAAAAGCCAGTCAAACATCCTGTGCCTCCATGTCCTCACCTGCCCACGGAGTGTCACCTGTCACGGAATCCTGGCGACAGCTGATTATTTTGCGGCTCTTACTCTTGGCCCATCTTAGCCCTTCCGGGGGTCCTAGTTACCCACTTCCTCCCCGGTCGAGTGAAGGGAGGGCTGTGCCCAGCGCTTGGGACAGGCACAGAGGAGGCGCTCGATAAAAGCCCACCGTGATGCTTCCTTTTCTCTTACTCGCGGTGTGGCTCCAGGCGAGCAGCTCTCCCTCTCTGAGAGGCAGCTGCTTTGTCTGCAGAGTGGTGATAACAGGGTCCCTGGTCCCTAGGGACTGCGGGAGGTCCTGACTGGGTGGCTCATGGAAGACTCTTGGCTCAGGGCCCGGTCCCTTTGAAGTGCTCCAGTGGGGCTCGCTGCGGTGACTCTGAAGTGGCTGTGCTGGGACTGGCACCCGGCCCGGGGAAGGCTCACCCGCTTTGCAGCACCAGCCTCCTCTGCAGTCGCCTCACCTTTCCTGGGCAGCTGTTTCGCTCTGGCAGCACAATGATGAGCAGAAAATTGAAAAACTTAGTCAAACTAGCCTATTACTTTCCTCGAGCCGCCCCCCCCTCCCCTCCCCCGAAACACAAGCCAGCGATAACACCCTCTCAAATAGGTTTACTGAAGTCAACCCATTACAAGTGCGGACACGCTTGGAGATAACAGAAGCCTATGAGTTCTTAATATCCTGCCCGGCATGCAGGAGGAATAAATGAGGGACGGAGGCGAGACAGCTCCGCCTGCGAATATTCTGTCGCGTCCTTCGGCCATCCATCAGCCCATGTGTCAGGCCGTGTCTCTGGCCCCGGGTTTGGGAAATATGGTCGCCATAGGGATGGAGTCAAATGCATCCTTTCAAAAATAGATCTGCTTAAAATTCATTCACTTAGACAACTCCACCAGAAGAAGCAATCAATTCCTTGAACTCTATAATCATGCTTCTCACAGGGATATCTTTGCCTTGGTGTTGGTTAAGCTAATAAAAGCTGTTTGGGTCCAGTGGGAGGGGTGGGCACAAGGGGTATGAGGCAAGGAGGCCGTAGCCGGCTCGGACCCGCTCACTTCCTGGCGCAAGTGTCTCTTGGGTGAGAGTCAGTCCAAACCACAGCCGGGGCCGGGGCTCCTCAGCCCCTACTGGGTGCTGGGCCAGGGCCCAGGGTGCGCAGTAACCCAGAAACGATCTCACTCTCAGGAGCTGTGCTTACATGAGGAGCAGGTTTGGGGACCAGCTCTTGGGGACTTCAGGCTGCACGTGGCCACGCATCCCCCTCACCGGCTGATGAGTCCTGAATGTACATGTGCGGCCGAGACCGCACCACCAGGCCCCAGACCCTGCTACTCAAATGCCCGGTCCGCGCTTCCACCGGCATGTCTCCCGGGCATCGTAGACCAGACCCATCTCGGCTGTTCTGGCAGCACAGGCGGAGACGAGGGTCCCTCTGGGACGCTCCTCTGGGCCTTACATGCCACTTCCAGCTGACAGAGAGTCTTCGGGGACCAGCCAGATTCCAGCCATGTGTCCGGGTCCCCAGCTGCCTGCCCATGGCACCAGCATGATGGGGACGCGCCTACCTGGTCTCCCTGCTTCTGCCCGTGCCCCACCCCTACTCTCAACACAACAGTTGCAGGAATTCTTTATACATGTCAACCACAGGGGCCTTTCTTCTGCCCAAAGGCCACCAAAGTTTCCTGGGTTACCCAAGACCCTCGGAAACCTTCCAGAGAGTGCCTCCCTGGCCTGGCCTGGCCTGTTGCTCTCCGCCCTCCAGCCTTACTGCCCTGCAGCCACCGCCCGCTCCTGGCCACACCCTGCCCCAGGGCCTTTGCACCTCTGGCCTCTCACCTAGATACTTTTCCCGGGGGTCTGTGCCTCCTCGCCTTCTCTGAAACTGTACCTCCCCCTTCGCACTTAGCTGACACCAATCCTGGCCCCCAACCTCCATGGGGGGTTGTGAGAGCCACAGCGTAGGAAGGAGCAGGGTCTGTGTGGTCACTGCTGCGTGTTCTGGACCTCACCCGGAGTGCAGTGGATGCTCAGGAAGCCCTCGGTGAATGAATGAATGAGTGAAGGAATGAAACTGGCCCCTCTCCAGGGGGCCACCCCCACCCTCGTCGTGGAATCAGGCCCTCGACTGCATTTGGAGATGCCCGCCTGTGGCTCTTCCCCTGCGGCGGCATCCTTTGCCACCTGACGGCTGGAGGCCGGCCCCCTTCTGACCTGACTGTTTGTGGCCTCTGCCCCTCGGCCTGTGTGGGGCGGACCCTGGCTCAGTCAGCCTCCTGCTCTCCATGCCATGGCCACATCAGGCTTCCCTTCTGGAACTTTCCATCTGACCATTCCCCTTCCAATCGCCAGTCCCTCTGGACCAATCCCTTGGGTCCCCGGGAAACCTCAACTACACTTCCTCTGCCCTGTCTCTCAACTTGCTCCAAGACATCAGCCCCCCCCTCGTGGTGCAGATGGAAAGCTGGGGACCCTCGGAGCCGCCCCACCCACCACCCTGCTCCCCTCCCCCTGCCCACTCCCCTGGAATCCCAGGCCATCCAGCCGGTGCACCCACCCCTCCCCAGGTGCCAGGAAGAGAGGGGGCGGCAGCCTGTCGACTGAGTGGGCATCCAGGAGAGGCCAGTGCTGGTGCTGCTGGGTAATGAGGTACCACTTATGCATTCGACAAACCCCATTAAGAAGCGCAGAAGTGCCACGTGGCCTGGGGGCCTGTGCAGCCAGCCTGGAAACTTCCAGGCTGCGAGCCTCGCTCTCTGTTGATACAATTCAGTTCGATCCACTTAACAAACATTTACTCAGCGCCTGCAGCCGCATGCTGAGCACCAGGCCAGGCCCCAAGGGAGGCTCCCCTCTGCGGTACCTCTCCTGCCTCTCCTGTCCCTTTGTTCCCACCCCCCCCCTTCTCCCATCCCCTCCTGTCTCCTCCAAGGCCCCTTCTGGAGGCTTCTCCAAACACCCCCTCATCCTTGCCTCTCAGTTCCCCCTCTGTCTTGTCTACCCTACCCCACAGCCCCGGGGGGGGGCCTCTGACGGGGGGGGCGGGGCGGGGGCAGGAGGATCAGGCTTCCTCCGTGGCCACTTGGTTCCAGAAAAGGGGCATCCAGGCCCGAAACAGCCTGGTGCAGGCACAAGAGGCGGAGCTGGGGGGGCATCTGGGAGACCCGAACATGCAGGACCTAGGGGGCTGCAGTAACCCCCGTGATCGTGTCCCCAGCCTCGGCCTCCAGCCTCACACGGACCCAATGCTTTGGGTCCCCGTGAAACATACGGGAACCGCGGCTGGGAACACACGTGACTGATGGGCCTGGGGGAGGGGGAGGGGGGAGTTCTGCTGAACGGGGACAGAGCTCCAGGCTGGGAAGATGAACGCATTCTGGGATGCAAGGACTGGGGGCTCCTAGAGGGAACTTTCACTCCTCTCTGCCCACCTCAGCAGGCCTGGCTCTGAGTCATACTGATAAAAAAAGGCCATCAACCCAGACCTCACGCTGACCACGTGTCAGGCACCCTTCCAGGCACCTTTGCGTGGATACAAACCTCTGGAATCCCTGGAGGTTTCTCCTGTTATCCCCAGGTTACAGATGGGGAAATGGAGGCACAGAGATGTCTAGTAACCTGGCCAAGGCCACACAGCTAAGTGAATGGCAGAGCAAGGGTTCAAATGCTGGGAGAAGATGACGCAAAGATGTTTGTGTTGTGAGTGAACAGGCTGAAATTGTCCCCACATGCCTCTGACAAGGGGGAGGGTGGCCAGGGGCACTGGGGTGGGACAGACGCTCTTCTTCCTAGCGTGCCCTTCGGCCTGATGACAGGAAGAAGTGAATTCCCTCAGCCATCTGTGTTCCTTTGTTTGCTCATCCACCCAGACATTCATTCATTCACCCATCAAACACAGAATGAGCACCAAGCCCTGGGTGCTCGGAGACCACCACTTGGCCCTCACTCAGACAAGGGCTCCAGAAAGCAGGGGGCCTGGTGAGACACGGGCCCTGGAGGTCCGTGGGTGACAAGGAGGGGGGGCCTGCTGAGATGCAGGCAGGAAAATGCAGCATCTCTTTTTGTTCTGTCTCGGGGGAGGCGCAGGGGGCAGGGGGCAGTTACAGACACACTGTGGCCCAGACTCAGCCGCCTCCAACTTTGTTTTCCCTGCATCATCTTTCTCGCCCACTTCTAAGTTATCTGGCTGCTCTGGTGTCACTTCCTAAGCCCTCCTAAAGCCTCTGCAGAATGAACTGGGGATAAATAACACAACTGCTGTCCGCCTCGGCCTGGTGGGACAGCCCGGTCCGCCCTCCATCCCAGGGACATGTGGCCAGAAGGTGACCAGCAAGACTTGGGAACGTAATTGTCCTGAGACTTGGTTTTTCGATTATGGCCAGGAGGCCGAAATTGTGTCCTTGTCCACATGTTGCCTCTTTTGCCCCCCAAAGTTCTCCAAACTGAAGACAAAAAAAAAAAAATGTATCTGGCGGAGGAAGTTAAATTGTTGACCGAGAGTATTCAGCCTTGAAAAACTGGCCACCAGGTCAACTGGCTTTGTGAGTCACTCTTTTATCATTAAGATGAAAAGTGCATTCTTTCATCTTATCCATATGCTTGTCCTTTGTTTTAAAGCGTTTTCCCCCTCATTCTGTCCGAATAAAAATACCCATTTGACTCTAAGTGAGAAGGTGAGGGACCCTTCTGGCCCCCGCCAACCCTCAGCTCTCATCTGGACTGCAGAGCAACTTGTGTCCCACTTCTCTCCAGGAAGGTTCTAAAAGTCCGGGGTTCTACACTGACAGTTGGCCAAACCCATCACCTGCCCACCCTTCCCAACAGAGGCTGTAACGTGGCTGTTGATGGAAGTGGAGGAGCAAGGGTGAAGATTTGTTCCCTGGCATTCACACGCCCTCAAAAAACTCACACCAGAGTTCCCACTGTGGCTCAGTGGTAATGAACCCGACTGGGAACCATGAGGACGCAAGTTCGATCCCTGGCCCCGTTCAGTGAGTTAAGGATCCAGCGTCTCCATGAGCTGTGGTGTAGGTTGCAGACGTGGCTTGGATCCCACATTGCTGTGGCTGTGGTGTAGGGTGGTAGCTGCAGCTCTGATTCGGCCCCTAGCCTGGGAACCTCCGTATGCATGCGGGCAGCCCTAAAAAAGCCAAAAAAACCCCCCAAAAACAAAAACAAAAAACCAAAACCCTCACACCATTGAAAATTCCATCCCTAGTTATTTTACCATCAGGCGTCTCTCAAGTCAACAGGTCTTTGTAAACACAGCCATCAACCTAACATCCAGAGACCAGACAGAAGGGCTCAAATCGCCGGCACCCCTTTCACCCACATGAAGCCCCTGGGTGACGTCATGCCTGGACTGGTTCCAGGAGTTAGGTGGCTTTTACCGGGGGGCGCTTTTCTTAGCTCCGGCCACCGCTTGTGGACACATTCAGCGGCATCCGGCGTTCAGAGAGTCTGGGCAGCTCCCGTGTTGCACCATCTTCCCCGGGGCCTTTGGAAATGACCTTGAGGCCGCGGTCTTTGATCTGCGGCTGTGCAGGGACAGAGCCTTCCGCGGGACTGAGCGCAGGCAGGCTCCCTCCGTTTAGTAGCAAAACCCTCTGGTGCTGCTCTCTTCCAACGTGCATGACCAGCTTGTAAATGTCACCGCCAGGGGCTGGTTTCTTGCAGTTTCTTGCTCGAAAAACCACCCAGGTTTTACCAAGTCCTGGCTTCATTTCACAGGAATGAAATCTCCCTTTGAAACCGCATCCAAGAACACCCTCTGCTCTCGGGCGGCTGCGGCTGACTGTGGACTTGGTTGTGCCTGGAAGGAAGCTTCTGGAAAGAGCTAGCGCTTAGCTGGTGCGGACTGCATGCAGGCCCCTTCCGTTGCTGTGCGGGAAAGAACTCATTTATTCTCCCAAGCATCCCAGGAGCTGGGGACCTTTTGGTAAAATTGAGGTGAAATTCACATAGCATAAAATGAACTCTTTGAAAATGAATAATTCCGTGGCAGTGGGTACATTTGCAATGATGTGCAACTCGCCTCCACCTAGCCCCCAAACACTTCCATCACCCCAAAGGAGACCCCAAACCCTGTAAGCTATCACTCCTTGTCCCCCTTCTCCCAGCCCCTGACAACCAGCCGTCTACTCTCTGTCTATGGATTTGCCTCTTCCGGATATTTCATGCAATTGAAATCAGGCAACACGGGGTCTGGCTTCTTTCATTTAATATGCTTTCAAGTTCCATCTATGTAGCATGCATCAGAATTTCGTTCCTTTTTAAAAAAATATTTCTTTAGTTTGATTTTACTTTATTTTTTGGCTACACCCTAGCTGGGAACTGCGTGTGGAAATGTCTGGGCCAGGGATCACATTCTCGCCACAGCCCTGAAAACTCGGGATCCTTAACCCTCTGAGCTGCTGAGGAACTCCCGGACCTCATTCCTTTTTATGGCTGAATAATATTCCAGTGTGTGGATAGACCACATTTTGTTAATCTAGTTATCTGCTGCCGGACATTTGGGCTATTCCCACCTTTTTGGCTGCCGTGAAGTGGGCTTCCATCGCACACTTGCACACGTATTGGTTTGGGATAAACACCTTCTCATCCCCATTCCGCAGATGCGGATACTGAGGTCCCGAGAGGTTCAGCGACTCACCTTACCACCGTGGGACCGGAGAGTCATGGCGCTGGGGTTGCCGTGGAGAGGGGGTCTCGGCCACGGCGGTCTGGACACCCTTGTCCTGTGCATCGTCTGCTCCCTGACTTAGTGCGCTTTGAACGGTGAACCAGCGATGCCGGGAGACTCGCCAGATGGCCTCTTAGGGCTCCTGTCTCATTGGCAGGGCAAAGGCTCAACCCTCAGACAAGAACGTGTGTGTGAGTCTGGGAGGCCGAGACAGCACAGGGGAGGGCAGGGGCCAGGCTGCCCAGGGCTCCCATGTGTAGCTGTGCCCCAGCGTCTGTCCCCATGGGAGGCTAGGTGTCCACAGTCAGGGCCTGGGGGCAGGGGCACTTCACATTCGTTCCCAGGTGGGCAGAGCACCCCCGCCAACAGGTAGGGGGCCACCCTCTGAGCACAAGCACTGGGTGCTGCCTGCTTAGAAGGGCCCCGCGAGGGCGATGGGGAGGATAAAGGGCTCCTCGGACTTGACAGATGGCTCCGAACCCTTCTCCCATTTCCTACTGGGAACATGAGGCACAGATCAGTCAACTTGCCCAAGGCCACACAGCAGCTCAGTGGCAGATCTGGGATGGGGGCAGCTGGGGTGAGAATTGAGGGGGTGTGTGGGAGCCAGGGGTTTGGGGGGAACCCCAAGTGCAAAAGACAGGGTCAGGAGTTCCTGGCGTGGCACAGTGGTTAACGAATCTGACTAGGAACCATGAGGTTGCGGGTTCGATCCCTGGCTTTGCTCAGTGGGTTAAGGATCCGGCGTTGCCGTGAGCTGTGGTATAGGTTGCAGACGCAACTTGGATCCTGCGTGGCTGTGGCTCTGGCGTAGGCTGGTGGCTACAGCTCCAATTCCCTAGCCTGGGAACCTCCATATGCCACGGGAAGGGGCCCTAGAAAAGGCAAAAAGACCAAAAAAAAAAAAAAAAAGATATGGGGTCTTCAAATGACCAACTTGTCTTTCAGAAGCCACGTGAGCTATATCAACAGGATGTGACGAGGTGGCTGGTTCCCACTTGAGCTGGCTGTCTGGCACAGCTATGGCACTGGACACCCCCTAACACCCAAAGCCCTGTCCCCCGTCCCAAAAGAGCATTGAGTTGTCCTGTACCTCTGGCCTTCACCAGAGCCCATGGCTGGTTGACATGGAAAAGCAGGATGGCATCAGTTTAGCTGTGGTTGGGACTAAACCTCTTAGAACAACAAAGTGTTGGAGTTCCCCTCGTGGGTCACTGGTAATGAACCTGACTAGGATCTATGAGGAGGCGGGTTCGAGTCCTGGCCTCGATCCCTGGGTTAAGGATCTGGCATTGCCATGACCTGCAGTGTAGGTCACAGATGCGGCTCAGATCCTGTGTGGCTGTGGCTGTGGTGTAGGCCAGCGGCTGTAGCCTAGACCCCTAGCCTGGGAACTTACATGTGCCACAGGTGTGGCCCTCAAAAGACAAAAAGACAAAAAAGAACAGAGGGTCACAACCCTCCTCCCATGACCTGACGTGAGGGACACACTCAGCCCCATCCTTCTTGGGACCCGGGCTGAGCTCCGCTCTCCCTCCGGGCAGTGGAAGTGCAGAGATTCTAGGATCGTGCAGAGAGCCTTTCCAGCCTCTGGAGGCCCACTTTGTTCCTTTAATGGCTTTATTGAGACAGAATTTATGTATCATAACAATTACCATTTTAAGTGTATAATTCAATAGTGTTTAGAAAATTTGCAGAGTAGTACAACCATTGCCAGAATCTAATTTTAGAATATTTCCGTCACCGAAAAGAAACCCCGAGCCCTCCTAATTTGTTTTTGTATCCTCGCTGCTGGGAGCTCCCCTCTCCACTCTGAATAATGATGGACCCTTGGGGAGCACTTCATCCCCTGCCAGGTCCCTTTCCAAGGGCTTTCCAAGGATACATTCAGTAACTGTCCCAGCCGCCAAGTGGGGCAGGTCCCGTCATTACCTCCCACTTACACCCACAGAAGCAGAGGCAGGAGTGGCTGCGTTCCCTACTGTCATGGCTTGAAAGGATCCCCCCGCAAGCTGGGTCTCTGTCCTCACTCTCCAGAATCTGTGACTGTGGCCTCATTTGGGAAAAGGGTCTTTACGGATGTGCTGAAGTTCAGGATCCCCTGATGAGCTTATCTGTGTGGGACCTACATCCAAGAGCAAGCATGCAAATAAGGAGACCAACCAACCGGGAAGAAGCATGCAAATAAGGAGACCAACCAATCAGGAAGAAGCATGCAAATAAGGAGACCAGCCAATCGGGAAAAGCAAAGGCTATTTCTTGGGAGCCCCAATGGAGCAGGGGGTCAGCACCTCTGCTTGCAACTGGCGAGCCTCATGGGCAGGTGGAGTGGGAGAGCCTCATGCAGAAAAGGTGGGCTTGGAGACCCTGATGGGACTCCTGGTGTGGGAAAGTGGAGGTGGCTCACTGGCGCTGGGGCTCCTACGTGACCCATTAGGGAATATGTCTTGCTCTCTCGGTTCTCTTCCAAGTTTGAAGTGAGGACAAAAATCAGCACAGCTCTGAGTTCTTGACCAAGTCCTGGCCATTTGGGGCCACTTGTTACAGTATCATGGCCTTCTGGCTTCCTGCTTCTCTGATCTACAGCAGGCTGGCTTTCTGGGCTGTTTTCTGTAGGGAGGGGGACGGCTTCCTGGGCGGGTTGCTGCAGGCTGCGGGTCAGAGGTCTGTTATTTGTATAATCTGGCCATTATCTCTCTGGTCATTAGTCTCTCACAATGTCCCTGTAAGAGACCCACAGACGAGAGACACAGAGGAGGAGACCATGTGAAGACGGAGGCAGAGACTGGAGGGAGGCAGCCACAGGCCAAGGATGCCAAGGAGGCTCCAGAAGCTAGAAGAGGCCAGGGAGCATCTTCCTCTGGAGCCTCTGGATGGAGTGTGGTTCTGCAGACCCCTGGATTTGGGGCTTCTGACTTCCAGAACTGGGAAATAATACATTTCTGTTGTTTTTAGCCATCATGTGTGTGGAAATTTGTCACCGTACCCCCAGGAAATGGATATCCTTACTGAAGGTTACATGGTTGGTCATGGGCAGGTGAAGATGGATGTGGGACAGGAGAGAAGGGGGGACCCGGATTCCCTACGAGAACAAGGCAACAGGGCTTCATGTTGGTTTGAGTGGGAAACACAGGGCCACGTGATTCAATGATTCACTATTCACGAGATCCCAAGACGGCCCATGGGCTCCTGGGTCACAGAGCTGAGCATTGCCCTGGGCTAAACTTGTCCTTCCGGCCATCCTCGGCCCTGTCGGAGGTCCCCTAGGCTGTTGCCTTCAGCCCACGGGCCTTCAAGAGCCTCTTACAGACTGGCGGCCCCGAACTCCAGGGCCATTCAGGCTTTCTTCTGTGCTAATCCCCTAAGAATTGAGGGAAAATCCAGCTGTCACACCAGTGTCAGCCTTGTTTTATGCTTCGCCCTCGCCCTGTTCCAGAATGGCTTTAAAGTGGCTTAGGAAGCAATGACACTGACATAGCAAAAGGCTCACTTAGGGGGAGGCTGGGAGGCAGGGAAACTGGGCAGAGGGGAGGGAGCAGGCACTCAGAAGCCAGCATGAACTGTGCAGACGCCAATGGGCAGGCCATGGGCGGGCACAGAGCTTCCCAGGAGCCTGGAGGAAGAGGGGCCCAGAGAGAGCAAGGGCTGGGACTGTGTCCCGCAGCTGGACAGTGGTGTGGGACCACAGCACTGCTTGGGACAAAAAGCCTCAGGATCAACCCCCTATCTCTGCTGGGCTAGCCTAATCAAGCCTAGGGGGTGGGGGTGGGGGTTGCCCTTATTTTTTGCCATTGTCTTTTCCCTTAGGAAACTCTCCCTGCCCACCATGGAGCCCACCTCACCCACAGGGGTGAGGGTTGTGACTTGAGAGGCCCATCAGAGTCCTGGCTGAGGGGAGAGATGAGCAGTCCTGCATGGATGGATTGTGAGCTATGGTGACAACATAAGTGGGAGGAGGCTGTCCCATCTAACGCTCAAGTCTTCTGGGGTGGCCATCTGTTTCAAGGAGGAAAGAGGCCAGGGCCCAAGAAATGCAAGATTGAACAGAAAGGAAATGTGATCCGGTAAATTAAGAGTCCCCATGACGTTCCTCTTGCTCCTGGATCCAGCCATGCCTGACACCCATAGTCATCTTTCCCTAGACCTCCCAGTTAAGTAGGTCAATGAGGTCTTCATAAATATCTTTGACACTGATTGCTCTTGCAAGGAACAACTTGGGCTCACACAAGAGTCTAATATGAGAAGGATGGGGGTGAGAGAAATACACTTCAAGGGATGGCTAATTCCTGTTTCTCTCACTCATGCCTTTGATTGGTCATGGGGCTGTGATGGGGGCCACGCTGATATGATGCCCCTCTTTGGTCTCACTCCACGGATCATGGGCTGACACTGATGATCCTTTTAGGCATCGGTACTGCTGAGGGGTCACCGTGAACCAGGCACCACGCAGGTGTGTTTTGGGGAGGGGCCTGTAGGAAGGATGATGTTGGACAGGAACTGGCCCACGGGGCTCACAGACTCCTGGGCAAGGGTCACAGAGACCTGCGCAGGAACGCAGCCCGCCCCCCGCCCCCTGTCAGACAAGGGAGGCTAGCTAGAACAGAAAGAAGAGGGTGGCTTTTTTTCCCCCCACGGAAAATATTTTTTTCAGCAGGATGTAGGAAAGAGAGATGTTTTTGAAATTTTAATGCCTTGTTTTTAGCTCTCGTTAGTCCTCCCCACAAAGGAGGATTTCTCAATCTTTTTTTTTTTTTTTGTCTTTTTGGCATTTCTTGGGCCGCTCCTGCAGCATATGGAGGTTCTCAGGCTAGGGGTCTAATTGGAGTTACAGCGGCTGGCCTACACCACAGCCACAGCAACGCGGGATCTGAGCCGCGTCTGCAGCCTACACCACAGCTCACGGCAATGCCGGATCCTTAACCCACTGAGAAAGGCTAGGGATCGAACCCGCAACCTCGTGGTTCCTAGTCAGATTCGTTAACCACTGAGCCGTGACAGGAACTCCGGATTTCTCAGTCTTGGTTTTCTTGACATCTGGGGTCAGGTCATTCTGAGCCCGGCAGGGGGTGCTGCCCGGTGGGTTGCGAGGTGTTCAGCAGCATCCCAGGCCCCTGTCCACTCGATGCCAGTAGCATCCTTCCCCACGCCTGCTCATGACAGCCCAAAAGGCCTCCGGGCACTGCCAAATGTCTCCAGGAGGGGGACAAAATCTCCCAGGTGAGCACCAATGTTCCAGAAGTAAATTTCTACATTCACGGCTCGGACCTTGCGAGAAGAAGTAGGAAAAGAAGAAAGAGAGTAGTTAATTTTTTTTGTGAGTGTGTGGGTTTTTTTTTTTTATTACAGTGAAATAAACGTAATATAAAATTTACCATCTTCACCCTTTGCAAAGTGCATTATTCATGGGCATGAAGTACTTCCATGTGTTTCGTGACCAGCACCATGACCCATTTCCAGCACTTTGTCGTCACCCCCCAACAGCAGCTCTGTCCCCATAAAACAACTGCTCCCTTTCCTGCTCCCACCAGCCCTTGGCAACCGCCAGTCTGTCTCTCTGAAATTGACTATCCGAGGTACTCACCCAAGTGGATTCATAGAATATTTGTCTTTTTGTGACGGGCTTCTTTCAGTGAGTCTATCAGTGTCCTCGAGTTGTAACATGTGTTCGAATTGCCTTCCTTTTGAAAGCTGAACATGGTTCCATCGCATGCACTACGGCCCCTTGTCTGTCCCTTCCACCGTCAAAGGCCATTGCGTGTGTCTCCATTTGGCCATTGTGAAGAATGCTGCTATGAACGGCTGGAAAAAGATCTATTCATGTCCCTGCTTTCAGTTCCTTTGGGTATAGACTCAGAAGAGCAATTACTAGACCGTATGCTAATTTCCTGTTTGAATGTTTGACCCATTGTGCTGTGTAGAAGTTCTTGACTTTTGAATTTCAAAACAGACTTCCGAGGGGGCACCTGCAGAGGTGGAAAGTGAGCTGGGGGCGGGTATGCGGCTCATCTTTAAGGTCTTACTCCTCCACAGCTGCTCGCTTATGGCAGCTTCCCCCAACCCCTCAAATTTTCCAACCTTGGAAGGGGGAGTGGGGCGGGCAGGGGGGACACTGGACAGAGGGCTGGATTTGTTTGCCACTCACAGGACGGGTCCTCAGAAGAGGTGATTTGTAGAAAAACAAAGCCATACTTCTTGCACGCCTGCGTCTGTGGCTGGTGATCTGTGCCGTGACACTGGGCCCCAAAGTTCTCCACCGTGGAGCGTGACCACGGTATTTTTAGCCTGGAAATATTTGCAGGATGGGAGTTGCCCAAGACCTACAAGGACTATAAAATAATTTCCATAAAGCAGCCGTGGAACACCTCGTTTGGAACCCCGTGAGCGCCTGTGAGCGCTCCAAGATCAACACCGCCCCCGAGGCCCACCGAGGCCCCAAACAAGGAGGCTGCTGTCAGGGGCCAGATGGGGGCCATCGGGAGCTGCACACCCTCTGCCTGGCACCAGGCCACCGTCTTGGGCCCGGCCTCCGCAGTCCTCTTCCCCAGGGTTGGGCGGTGGCCGGACCAGGTGTCCTGGAGGGGCTGCTAAAAGCTGCCTGCCTGTCCCCTATGGCCCGTGATGGCCATCAGGACCTGAGTGGCCCTGACATAAGGGATCCAGTCTCTGACAACCATGAGTCCTCATGAGCGCGAGCCTTCTCAGACACGGGTGACTAAAGAGCGGGCTGCCCGGTTTACAGACCAGGGATCTGGACTGGGAGGGTGCAAGGCTGAGTCAGCGGGAACCTCGGAACCGCTCCAGCCCAGCCCTGCCTCACCCGCTCTGTGCCGCTGCCCGCCGGGGCTTGGCATCCTGTTTGCTTACATCGGGGTCCATCTCTCTTGGTGTCACAACTGCGCAGTGAGCCCAGGGGAGGCCGGGTGGAGGGTGGGCAGGGGTGGTCTGCAGCTCCTGGAGACCCCAGGGGATCTGGTCCCTCAGGCAGGTGTTCGGAGGCGTGACTGTCCACCCCCCTCTAATGCGGGGCGACTTTAAAGGGAGGGGCTGTGGGTTTCGGTCCCGGCTCCCCCAGTGCCTGGCCTGTGTGTCGCAGAGGGAGGATCCTAACCTCTCCGAGCCTTTGCGGCACTGGACACATGGGGCCTGTTGTGAGGTGGGGCGGTTGTCCCCTGAAAGTTGACAGCGCAGGTGAGCCTGGCACTGGGCGAGTTCACAGGGCGAGCTGGGTGGAGGCGGCGCTGGGGAGGCGCCAATATCAAGCTGTGAGTCTGGTGTGAGGTTGGCAGCAGGAAAAGGAGTCAGAGTGGGTCTTTTTAAGAGAAGGAGGTTCCTGGCAGCTTTCCGAAGCCCAGTTCCTTGTCCCCCCACCCCAGGGGGGCGGGTGGCGACCGGGGCCAGGAGGTGGGCAGGAATCCTAGCCCAGAGCCGATGCCCACAGTGTGGCTCCTCCCCAGCCCGGTGCCCCTCCAGTGGCCCCTTCTGACGCTGACGTGCGGTTCTAAGGGACAAAGGGAAGCCGGGCTGCCAGGCACATGTCCTGCCTGGATGCCAGGGATGTGAGAGCTGGAGGACAGGCGGTGCCACCTGGGGGCAGGGTCAGTCCTGGTCCAGCGGCACAGATTCAACCCACGTGCGCACTGACCCTGGCCTAAAAGCTTGAAGATTTGAGATGCAGAGGCCGGCTGGTATGCGAGGCAAGGGGTTGGTCTGGATGGATTTCAGGGGCCAGGGTCCACGGCAGGGCTTCCCCTGACACCCTGTGAACCCACGTGGTGGGTCGAGTCTGTCTAAAGGGACTGAAGGAGAGGTCAGCTTTTTGCAGTCCTGACACTCAGGCGGCCCCACAGTCCCTGGCAGCCCCCCACCCAGGGTGCAGAGCTGCTGGAGGTGTGGCTACCCCCTCTCCCCCGCCCTCTACCACCTCCGGTATTCCTCTGGGAACTGGGAGACCGGACACAGGGAGGGTGGGAGGTGGGTCTCTTTCCTCTGATGTAAAATGGGGACCAAGAGAGGAGGGACTTGGCACTTGGCGGGCCCCTTGCCCCCACCCTGCCCGCTGATGGGATGGTGTGGGGATCCGATGAGCTTGAAGCTTTGCTGGCTGTAAAGCGCTAACTAAATGAGCAAATCACTTGAGAAACTAGGAGAAAAACAAAGCAAGGACGCGGACAGATCACTGAGAAGGTGAATCTGACCAAGACCTGAAGGAGTGGGAGTTCCTGTCGTGGTGCAGCGGAAACGAATCTGACTAGGAACCATGAGGTTTCAGGTTCAATCCCTGGCCTCGCTCAGGGGGTTAAGGATCTGGCATTGCCATGACCCGTGGTATAGGTCGCAGATGCGGCTCGGATCTGGTGTTGCTGTGGCTGGGGTGTAGGCCAACAGCTATAGCTCTGATTAGACCCCTAGCCTGGGAACCTCCGTATGCCTCGGGAGTGGCCCTAGACAAAGGCAAAAAGACGAAAAAAAAAAAAAACCAAAACAAACAAACAAAAAGAACTGAAGGTGTGGAGTCCTGTGGTGATGAGGGCAAAGGACCCTGGGCAGAGGGACAAGGCCATGCAAAGGCCCAGGGTAGGGGCTTATGCCGGTGTCTGAGCAACAGCAGCGGGGCCAGTGCAGCTGGAGGCGAGAGATGGAGGAGAGGAGGGCAGTCAGGTGACAGGTGGACGTTTGAGGGCAGGTGGGGAAAGAGCCCTGGTTTATGGCTGAGGCGCCCTGGCTTCCTGGGCTTGCCCTGCAGTGGAGAAGCTAAGAGGCTGTCACCATGATGCAGGTGACAGATGCTGGAGGCTCAGGTGGGTGGTGGCATGGAGAGGACAAGGAGTGATAGGATTCTGGACATATTTTGAGAACAAAGTGGCTGCGATGCGGGTGTGAGAGGAAGGTGTTCCAGGTGCCCCCGGGGTCTCCGGTCAGAGCATCGGGAGCTGGAGGTGGGTGCTTCCCTTGCGGGCCCATGAAGGTAATGAGGTGGGGGCGTGGAGACACGGTGACCGCCACGCCGGGCGAGGCTCACCTCCAGCTTCCTGGGTGATGCTGGCATTTCCTACGGCCACACAGGGGGCAGCTGGAGCCAGGGCGCCCTGAAGGCTCAGCCTTCTGGATTCAGTGAGGCCATGGACACATCGCGGGTGACATGGTGGCTGACGAGGCTTGAGAAGGTCTCTTCTGTCCATAAGCGTGAGTGTGCCTTTACACACGCACTCCCCTCACACACATCGGGGTCCTAAACCATAAACATTCACCCGATTATTTGTGCCTCGTGCTTTGTCACTTTATACTTGTCTCTATTTTCTAAGTTTTCTAAAATGAATACATATTGTATCAACCCCGAAAAAGCCCTATTATTTTCCTTTAAAAGAGTTCTATCATCTTCGATACAGAGATTCTCCTTCTGAAAGCAGCTCATCTATGGGAATACTATTAGACATAATGACACCGTGACAGAACTGCTTCTACTAATCAACAGGAAAATTTTCAATCCTAAACGTCTCCAATAAAAAATTACCAGCCAACTGTGCTGCAAACCACACAATGGATGATTATGTAGCCATGGATACTTTGTTTCTGTTGAATTTATATAAACAGAGGGGAATATTTCTGTATGGGAACCGACAAGAAAGGCGATTACAGATGCAGCTGGACTCCTGGCAGAGGCCAAAAAAACTCGGGATGAACGAGCAGAAAAAAGACTGGAAGGAAATGCTTTGATGTCCATCTTTCTATGTAGAGACGTCAGGCCTGGTTTTCCCGCGTGATTTTCAGTCTTTTCTGAAATTTTCTTGAAGCAGCATATGTTACTTGCAGAACAAAGTAGAAAGAAAAAGAGCTCCAGGTTACTGTCCTTTTAAAACTCCTACCCCATCTTCAAAGCCCGCTGAAAGATGTCTTGACCCCCACATCCCAAGCTGGCTTGTCCTGTCTGTGTTGTGGGTACATAAGGAGTCAGGAGGTGTCTGGATCCTTCCTTCCTGTCCTCAGAGAGCTTCGGTCGGCAGGGGCAGCCGGTGGAACCAGAGGTGACCGCTGCTCCTGGGGTTGCCTCCCGAGTGCCACGGATACCCTGGGCACAGCCCGAGGACACAGTGGAGGTGGTGGGAGCAGGGAGTGCCCCCGGCAGGGCTCAGGCCTCTCTGCCCTCACCTGGTCACCTGGCCTGGAGTCTCCCCCCAGGGCAGAGCGGATGTCAGTTACTGGCCGAGGCCTCTGGGTGGCTCCACCTGCCCTAGGCTGGGAGACTG
Source organism: Phacochoerus africanus (assembly GCF_016906955.1). NCBI lineage: Eukaryota > Metazoa > Chordata > Mammalia > Artiodactyla > Suidae > Phacochoerus > Phacochoerus africanus. Next base: position 124,159,224 of record NC_062552.1, read on the forward strand.
TCCCTGCCGTCTCGTGCCCCTCCCAGCGGGCTCCGCAGAACGCGTGTCCGTGAGGACCTGGAAGCCATGGGGCTGGGAGGGCCTGGAAACATCGCTCTCTTCATTCTATGCACGTGGCCCTGTGGGGGCATGAAACGGCCCCTCCGCACAGTAAATCCCTGCTCGCTGGGGGTAGAATTACGCTGAAACATGCTCCCTTTTGCGCCAAGAAGTCCAAGGTCTGGGACACGTGTCAGTGAGGCTGGACAAGTGTGGGGAACCCTGCTCACTCCAGGGTGGGGGGCAGGGTAGCTCCCAGGGCGGGCAGTGGGTTCCCCTCTCCCTCCTCCTCCACCTCCACCCCTGTCCCACACATCAGGGTGCATCTGGGACCGGCTGGGGAGCCCCTCCCATGCGCCCTCCAGCCAGGGTGGCCAGACCTTGGGCCGTCAGGACGCCAAGGGAACTGTTTGGCGGGGCTTTGCGCGGCCTGATGGGAAGTTTTATTGACCAGGCCCTGCAGTCTGGATTTTGTCTAATGCAGCTGTCTGTGTGCGCTCCCTGGAGGGGTGAGAACATCCAGCCACCTGGCTGAGCTTGCTGGGAACGGACGTCAGGAGCAGTGACTGCAGGCCTGGGCCTCCACAGGGGCCCGGCAGGGGCAGAACAGCTCCACGGGGCCCCGGGCGACTTCCCGCTGCACACAGTCACCACGCTCCAGGACCGATGAGACAAAGACCTCTGGCGTCATCGTCACTGTCCCCGTCCTGGGGCTCAGGGTCACCCCGGGCCAGCTCCGTTCCTCCAATCCCACCCCTGGCGTCCACAGGGGCCCAGAGGAGCCTCCCCCTTCCACCTCCACAGGCCCCTGCCCCCCGCCCTCCACCCCCCGCCTCCACTGCTTCCACCCCCACCTTGGCAGCCAGGGATGGGCAACGGAAGAGTCCAAAGCATTGTCCTCTTAATGCTCACGCAATGAGGTGTGAAATTCTGTGTTTCCAAAATTTGTTATCAGCGGCCTGCGCTCAGCCTCCCGAGCGGGCTGCATTGAGGAAATCCGAGAGAAGCTGTGTGACGCCCGTGACATGAGTTATGACACGCCTGTGGCTCCGTGGCTGGGAGAGCTCCGGCCTGGGAGGATTCATCACTCGGGAGAGAGCCTTCAACAGGCTTCATTAGGCGGCAAACGATAATGAATACCTTCCTCTCACCTGTTCTCATTAATAACGGCTTCCCCCTTATCTTTTTGCCGCAGGTACCATCCTTTTAAGAAACAGACACACACCAGCGAGGGAAGCCTGGCGACCATCAGGGAGAAGACAGCGTCCCCCTGGCCCCAGGCCCCTCCTCCTCCAGCTGGCGCCGGCAGGGGGCGCCGCGGGCTCGCCGAGCGCCGGGTGGTGGCTGGGGCAGGGCCACCTGTCCTGACCTTTAAGGGGACGTCCGGGGCCAGGGAAGTAGCCACCTAGACATGCACAGGGCGGCGGGGGAGAGCCAGGCCTTCTGGAAACTTCAGGCCCTCATCACCTCCTGGATCCCAGGGAGGGTGTGGCCTTTATTGGGTGGAAAGCAGGGTGGTGGGAGCCAAGGCCTTTGGGGTGGGGGCCCTGCTCTGCGAGGGAGCGGGAGTCAGGGGCGAGGTACAGGAAAGAATTCCAACTGCTAATTCTGGGGGCCTGCCTCCCGGTCCCCAGGCCCCGTCCCACGCCTGGCTTCCTCGCTTCCCAGCCAGGCCTAGCAGAGGCCTCGCTGCTGTCCCCGCTGTCCCCGCTCTTTCTCGCCTCATGGCTGCCTAGTGACTGCTGGAGCTTTAAAGCTGTGACCTTGTCCTTCCGCCTCTCAGAGCCTGATCGAGGCTCCCCCTCAACACTGCCCAGTGGCCTGGCATTCGGGACCCCAGCCGAGCAGCCCCTCTGACCTTCAGTCTCAGGGACAGCTGCTCCCCTCCCTCAGCTGGGTCTCTGATGGACAAGGCTCCCAAAATAGCCGGGCACGTCGGCACCCTGGCCTGCCTTCCCTGGCTCAAGCTTGTCCCGCTGCTGGGGAGGCCTCCCTGTCCCCTGCATCTGGCAATTCCTTTGTACCCTTCAAGGCCCATCCCCAAGGTCACATCCACTGGGGAGCTGCCAAGGGCTCTCTGGCCTGCCTGGGCCACCTCGGCACTCTCGCAACTCTGCGGGTGGGAGGGGGTCCCCATCCAGCTCAGGGCTGGGCCCTGCTGGGGACCCCGGTCAGCTGTGCCCTCCGGTCCTCCTTTTCTGGGCGCCACTGGCTGCCAGCTACCCCTGGGTGCTGACTTGGGGCGCAGAACACCTAGGACATGGCTGTGAGTAATGCCTCCACCTTGCTGGTCAGGACTCTGTGGCTCAGGGGTGTACGCGGCTCGCCTAGGTCCCAGGCTGTCAGGCTGTCTGTCCATCTGTGTTCTTTGCCACAGCCCCATCCCCCCGTACAAAACCCCAGCTTCCCTAGCTCGATGCCCGGGGCTGCCAGGCCACACCTAGCTGAGATCTGTATTGGCGCTGCTTGGTCAGCCACTCTGGGGACCCCAGAAGAAAGGGGGCCCAGAGATGGGATCTCTTGGGCGTGTTGGCAGGAGGAAGCCAGGGACGGTCAGTGTGGCAGAGCCGTCAGGACAGGAAGGCTGGCCCCCGGGAGGGGAGCGGGAGGGGAGGACCCCACTACCGCGCCTGGTTTGCCTTAAGCGAACAATGACAGGGAGGGCTACACTGTGGGACAGGCATGGGGACCAGGAATGGGACGGTTGTAACCACCCCTCCCCCCTTCCCCCCACTACAGAGGGTGCAACTGAGGCCTGGGCAGAGGTGCAGCCATGGCCACAACACCCACCTGTCTGCCCACACCTGCTCCCCACCGGCCCCTGGGCTCCTGTGGCCTGTTCCAGCTCGTGGCCCCTGCCCCCTTGTCCTTGGGACCCTGTGAAGGAACACAGCGGCATCTGGGCCCCCTTTCAGGGCCCCACGGTCACGGTCTTCAGACTGGCTAATTGGTTAGTAACCGCACACCCCGAGAAATGCGGCCCTCTTGATTACACGGTCCGCTCTCCAGCCCTGTTTTTGCCTCTTTCCCGGCAACGCTCGGAGAAAAAAACCCAGCAGCCTCCCTTCTCTCGAGGAAGAGCCACCACAGATGTTTTCACAAAGTCGGGGTCGGGGAACATGTGAATAAATGCCACCATTAGTGTTTGCACCCCCCCCCCCCGCCCCAGCAGCTTCTGTCCTGACAGGCTAGGGGGGCTGGGGAGGAGGCAGGCAGATGTGGCCCCTGGGAATGTCGCCAAGGGCTTTGTTCCAGGCAGTGTCCCCAGCACCGGCAAAACTAAGCAGCGTGCCGAACTGGGGAAGCTCCATGGCAATCGGGGGCTCCGGGGTGCCCGCGGGCCGGCCCATTGGCCACTCATCACCAGGCCGCCCCCGAGCAGGTGGCCTGGCTCCACCCGTTAGGAGGACTCTCCCGCCCTTGAGAGATGCTCAATTACCCCAAAGGTCAGCGAGGGCATTCCTAATTATTGTAATAACGACAATTAGTCCGAGTGCTGATAACCAGTCCTGGCGCTCTGCTCTCCCTCCGAGCCCGAGGAGGGCCCGCAGGGCAGGGGTCCTCAGTCCCATTTCACAGAGGCGGCCACTGAGGTCCCTGGGGTTCGAGCCCCCGTTCCAAGGCACCGGCTGGGCAGCGGTGGATGGGAGCACGTGCTGGGGTTCTGACTGCTGTCTTCGGGAGCACTGGTGGTGTGCAGTGAGCAGGGGAGACGTTCAAGGTCGGGAGTGGGGCGGGTGCCTGGGGCCACATTTACAGGGTGGTCACCTGCTCTGGTTTTCTGCAACACCAACGCTGCCCAAGGGGGCCTGGCCACCCCAGCTCACATCTGGGGGTCTCTCTGACATTGACTTAGCGCCTCCTCTTTGCCTCATCAGGACACTCTGCAGCTTTACGGGGTCTTCCTCCCCACAGACCCCCACAGGCGGGAAGGGAACTCTCGTCCTTTTAAGAGGACCCCCACCCAGCCCCGGCAGCCGGGGAACCTCCTGTCCCCAAGCGTCCATCTCCCAGGCAGAACGAGGGCCGGCGGCTGGGACCTGGAGGTCCAGGGGACTTGGAGGGGGGAGCAGGAGAGGGAGGGACTCCTCCTCATGTCCCCTGGGAAGCAGAGAGTGGACAGGTCCAACAGGGTCAGGGAAAGATGGTAGACCCTACCGCTGGGAGGGTCGGGGACCAGACCATCTCCTGGGAGAGGGCTGGCCTCTGTGAGGGGGCTGCCTGGAGGAGGTGGCGGAGTCTGAGATGGGACCGGGCTGTAGCCCTCGTCCCCGCCAGGGGTCGTTGACTCCTTGGCCAAATTTCTGGAGCCTGGATTCATCATGTCCTGTTGGCAGAGCGGAGCCCACCTGGGGCGGCCCCAGGAGGGCGGTGTTCTCCTGGGTGGGAACCAACCGCAGAGGCTTCCCTCCGCAGCCTCGGAGCCCTGTTTTAATTAGTCAAGTTTTTAAATCATTTACTGCTCCCCACACATGGAGGGTTTATTAAAAGCCTCGCCAAGTTAAAAATACTGGTGACAGGGATGTGCGGGCCGAGGGAGCCGCCGAGACAGGCGCCTCAATCGCCAGGAAGCAGGAGCAGCCCCTCCCCAGGGAATCCCTGCCCACGTCCTGTCCGTCACCCAGCTGGAGGGACACCGGGCGGCCACCGCAGCTGTGCCAGCCCCGCTGGTCCCCTCGTCCGTGCCCAGCGCAAGTGCGAGACCAGCCCCTCGCCCCTGGGTGCTGAGGGGGCATGGCGGGCAGGGGCACATGCAGCCCCCACCCCACTGCACCCCCTCCCCTCCAGAAGCTGCTGGCTGTGAGGTGTGGGCGCAGTCAGTATTGGGCATTTGCAGCCTCAGCGCAAGCCCTTGGCACAGGGGCAAGGAGCCTGGCCAGGTGATCATGGAGACACTCCTGGAGGAGGTGACACAGAGGATGCACAGGATGGCCTGAGGGGTGGGCATGGGGCGGACCCTTCGAGTGAAGCCCAGAATGAGGGTCAAAGAGGCAGGTGTTCCGAGTGTCCTGCTCACGGACAGGCCTTGGAGGCCAGGATGACAGAGGAGTAGTGACAGCACTGGGGAGGTGCCCTGTAGGGAGGCCCTCAGGATCCTTGCCAGGAATGGGCCCTGTCTTGTCTGGACCTCCCTGAGGGTCCCAGAGTCAGCAGGTCCATAGATAGGGGGACACGGAACCTCAACCCACCAGCACCACTGCCTCGCAGAGAGTGAAGAGGAAGAGAGGGCCATGACTCTCTTGGGGGCAATAGATGACTGAGTCTTGGTCTAAATGAAATTGCCGTCATTGTCACACATTAATGCCTCCAAAGACTGGCACTGTGCCACATGCCCTCGCCGTGCCAGGCCTCAGTTTACCCATGTGACAAAGGAGATAGTCTTCCAATTGAGCATTCCAAGGTGATATATACCAGTCCATCCACCAACCCATCCAACCAGCCAGCCAGCCACCAACCCACCCATCTATCCATCCACAAATCCAGTCATCCATCCACCAACCCATCGATCCAGCCAGCCAGCCAGCCAGCCACCAACCCATCCAGCCATCTAGCCAGCCAGCCAGCCAGCCAGCCATCATGGATTCTCTCAACAAACACGCCTTGAGCCCTTACTGCATGGCTGAGGCACAAAGGAGAATCAGCCGTCCCTGCACCTCCCACTCCATGACGTGGCTCCCTGGCATCTAAAGCTGAGTGCTGGGTTCTGGGGAGTAAACAAAATCAATGTGAAACCTCTTTGAAAGTTAAAACACAATTGGCACAGGCGCTCCACCCTGTCCGGTGCTAAGGACCACTGTCCGGTGCTTTCGCTTCTGCAGTTTCCCTTCGCCCACGGTGTACCGGCCGGAAGGGAAAGCACAGAGCCCCTCCTATGCCCCAGACAGCGGCTGGACGCAGTCATTGAATTACGGCACGTCTCCCATTAGTGGAGGCGTCGGTTCAAATCCTCCTCTCCCCACCAGACCAGGAACTTGCAGAGGGGGAGACTGTGTTCTAGTCAATTAATCAATGATGCCCTCGCTCCACACCTGCAGCCTCTCTGCCTGTAAACACCCTGTAGTTTCTCGCATCTTTAAATGCACACACACACACACACACACACCCTTTTGCAAAATGAAGCCCTTTCCTAGCTCATGCTCTCTTTCTTCTCATTCACAGCTAGGGTTATCGGTGTGTCGCCTCAAATGCCTCACCTGACTCACCACTCCCCCCTCCCCCAGGCCTTCCCCCATCCTGCCCCGAAGGCGTCCATCTAACCTGACCCACTGGTTATTCTCAACTTTCCTTTTTTTTTTGTCTTTTGTCTTTTTTGTTGTTATTGTTGCTATTTCTTGGGCCGCTCCCGCGGCATATGGAGGGTCCCAGGCTAGGGGTCTAATCGGAGCTGTAGCCACCGGCCTACGCCAGAGCCATAGCAACGCGGGATCCGAGCCGCGTCTGCAACCTACACCACAGCTCACGGCAACGCCGGATCATTAGCCCACTGAGCAAGGGCAGGGACCGAACCCGCAACCTCATGGTTCCTAGTCGGATTCGTTAACCACTGCGCCACGACAGGAACTCCTCAACTTTCCTCTTAATCCATGTCCCGGCTCCCTGGAAACCAATGGCCACTCCTTTCCTCACTCTCCTTTCTCTCTTGGCATTTGGGATTCCAGCTTTTTTTTTTTTTTCTTTCTTTCTTTTTCCATTTTTGGGCTTTTTAGGGCTGCACTTGTAGCATATGGAGGTTCCCAGGCTAGGGATCAAATCAGAGCTGAAGCTGCAGGCCTACACCCCAGCCACAGCAATACCAGATCCGAGCCCCTCTACGACCTACACCTCAGCTCATCACAATGCCAGATCCTCAACCCCTTGGGTGAGGCCAGGGATCAACCCCAAATCCTCATGGACCCTCGTCAGGTTCTTAACCCGCTGAGCCCCCATGGGAACTCTAGGATTCCATCATTTGTAAAGAAGAGAGATTTGAGAGTGTTTACAGGTGCCGAGGAAGCAGCCAGTGGGGTGAGAGGATCTGGACAGTCAGAGCCAGGAGGGGTGATGGAGAAGCGGACGAGGAGAAGCCCGTCTCTGGTCCCCGCCAGCCTTCTGGCAGCTTGTTCTCATTCCTTTGTGAATTCCTCTCCTTCCCCGTGGCTGCTGTGGCTCAGGGCTCTGCTCCCCAAACGGCCTCTTGAGCCGCATGTTCCATGTCCCCCGACTCCATCACCCCTCCTTGCAGCTCAGATTCGCTCAGTCCACAGGGACGGTCCCCTTCCCCTCCCACCTCCCCCATCCTGGTCCACGGCTCCTCCATCCAACTGCCAGCAGGCTGTGTGCCCAGGTGAGACGTCAACGTGAAAGTCAAGTGGGGAAACGGTGGACTGAGGGGGGAAGACTTTGTCCGAGGTCACCTAGGGCCCCACCCAAACCCTGTCCATTACAGGACTCTACCTGATGGGCACTGCCCCAAGCTGGTACACGCTCCAGGGTAGTGAGAGCCAGGGTTCCACCAGGAGACCTGGGTTCAGAGCCCAGCTCTGAGAATTCCCTGGTGGCTCAGTGGGTTGAGGATCCAGCATTGTCACAGTTGTGACACAGGTTCGATTCCTGCCCCCAGAACTTCTGCAGGCCAGGCATGCAGCCAAAAAAAAAAAAAAAAAAAAATCCCAGCTCTGCCCCCGAAGGTGCTTCTCCAGCCTCAGCTTCCCTGATCGAGGAGGCCAGCTGGGTTCATGATGCCCTTGGTTATGTGCGCTCCTTTCCTTCAGTCCTTCTGCCCCTGCTCTGGGCCCCTGATCACCTGCAGCAGCTGCTCCAGGCCTCTGTTCCCAGGCGGGTGAGGCCCCGGGGCCTTAGTGCGGCAGAGGATGGGAGGGGTCACCCGGGCCCGGTTGCCTCAACCAGCTCCCTGTCCACCAAGCTCTCTGGGCTTCCAGCTAGGGTGATGGTGTGGCCCTTCGCCCCTTCGGCTGCAGGGTGACTGGGCCTGCTGTTACCCCTCCAGTTCCCCCGCGCCCTGCCCACGTCTCTGTAAATAGCCCTGGATTAAACTCCCCCCAAGTCTGCCATCTTGTGTGTGCCATCTGTGTCCGGCTGGGACCCTGCCTGAATCCTGAGGGCCTCTCCAGGCCCTCTGGTTTGCGTCTCCTTGTTAACTCAAGCTGCCACGTGGGCAAGGAGGGGGAAGGGCCCAGATCCCCAGGAGCAGATCGCAAGTGATGCCGGTGGCGGTGGGGAAGCCAGACCTCAGGGCACGTGGGCTTGAAGGGCAGCGCTTGGAGGACCCGGATGGCGACTGCCCTTTGTGGTCTGCCCAGCGCCCAGCACACCTGTGTCCTGCTGGCATCCTCCCTCCAGGTTGGAGGCGGGGCTGGATGGGCACCCACTGAGGCCCAGCACTGGTGGGGGCTTCCATCCAGAGGCTCCCTTCCCTCATGGCCCTTCCGCAGAAGGGGAATAGCCTCCCAGGGAGTCAGCAGCGTCCCAGGGGCCCAAACACGGTTCCCAGGCTCTGGAGATCCTGTTGTAGTTTAGCGGAAATGACCCCGACTCGTGTCCACAAGTACGCAGGTTTGATCCCTGGCCTCACTCAGTGGGTTAAGGATCCGGCGTGGCTGTGGCTGTGGCTGTGGCTGTGGCTGTGGCCAGCAGGTGCAACTCCGATTTGACCCCTAGCCTGGGAACATCCATATGTCTTGGGTGCGGCCCTAAAAAGCAGAAAAAAAGGTCCCCAGGTCCCCAGGCTTATTCAGCACTCACGCTCCTTTGCCCCTTCCCTTCTCTGCCACCCCCTTTTGTGCAGAGAAAATAGTAAGAAAACAACAAATGCAAGATTGTTTCCTGTATCTTCTCTAGTTAGCAGGGAGCGGGTGCAGGGAACACGATAAGGGTGCGAATGAGCCAGTGGGGTCCCCTGCACAGCGTGCACAGATCAATCGGGGCACTGTTGCTGGCATGGCCAGCAAAGGCTGTTGCCGTCGCTCATGGAGGGAAGGCAGAATTAAATAACACAATCGGAAATAATTGGCCCATTGGAGAGAGGCAGGAAAAAAGGTGCTGAAAAGAAACTCATCTACAGGATAGAGGCAAATCTTCGCAAGGAAGAGGGGCTCCCCAGGTTTAAGAGACCATTTCCAATCCCAAGATGCTCCCCATCCGTGCAAATGCTTCCTCATCTATTCCTCCGTGAAATGGTGCCAATCAATTCCACGAATGCTCAATGAGAACCTACTGTGTGCCTAATTCTGAGTGTACAGCCCTGGGGAAGCTAAAATAGATTTGAAAAGGTGGGAGTTTCTTCCTTCCTTCCTTCCTTCCTTCCTTCCTTCCTTCCTTCCTTCCTTCCTTCCTTCCTTCCTTCCTTCCTTCCCCCTTCCTCCTTCCCCTCCTCTCCCACCCTCTGTGAAGAGTTCCAGCAGAACCAGGCTCTAGAAAGATGTGCCTCCAGAAAACCTCTCCCTGACTCCCACCCTGGAGAGGTGGACTTTGGAGGCCTGGAGACAGATGAAGCCTTTGATAGGAGAGGCTGGAGGCTTGAACCAGGGTGCTGCTGGCCAGGATTGGGGTGTGGGAGTGGATGGGAGAGCCTTTGGGGAGGTACAGGTCCCAGAACCTGGAGCCCCCACCAGGCTGACTCTGAAAGTTGATTGTAAAAGTGCTTCGAGGAACCTCCAGGTTCCCTTGTTTAAAGGGATGCATCTGAAGTCTGGCCAGAAAATCCACAGACTCAAAACAGAGAAGAGATGGTGTCATGGAAATAGGCTTCTAGTTGGGATGAATTTGGGAAAACAAGACTGCGTCTGCTGGTGGCTATATTCTCTTTCCTTCCTTCTCCCCACCCTGCCTCTGGCCCTGCCCAGCCACCTGCAGGACAGGGGCCAGCTCCCTCTGGCTTATTTACTCCAAAGCTGGTGCCTGGGTGGGAGTCCTGCTGCCTCAGAGCATCCATCTTGGAGGGCTCTGAAAGGCCCCTTTGTCATCCCCAGGCCACCCTGAATGTCACCACCACCTCCCTCAGCCCTACCCGTCCATCAGCACACAGGACCCACCATTCTGGTCCTGTTCCATCAACACCTTGCTGTGTGACCTTGGGAGAATTGCTCAGCCTCCCTGGGCCCCAGCATCAAACTCCATGGCTCATAGGCGAACCCCTACAGGTGCAGAGGGAGGAGGAACAGACATTTCTGTGCAGAGATCAAATGAAGGCTCCTTTTAAAAGACCGTACGTGAGTTTGAGGTTCCAAGAATCCTCATGTGTGTTGGGTGGGGGGAGCTGGGATCAGCTCGGGCTGGGTGTCCCCTGCCCACCATCCCTAGCTGGAGCCTGGCTGCACGCAGCAAGGTAGGGCCTGTGCGGCGCAGAGCGTCACCATAGGAACGGGCTTGTGGAGAGCAGTGCACAGGAGCCAGGCGCTGGGGGAGGTGGGCAGGGGGGTGGGTGATAGTGGGGGGGTGCCGGCTGTGGTCTCATCGCAGCTGCTCCCCACAGTCAAAGAACTAGGAGGTCTTGGTGGGGAGGGAACCAAGTGGTGTCACCACTGCAGCCTTGGGGGCCGCCCTTCAGGAAGCCCAGTCTGTGGCGTCAGCAACCCCAGGAACCCAGCAGGCCAAGGTGGCAAGGAGGCGCTGGCTGGAGAGAGCCACGCGCAAGGCCAGTTGCTAGGACGCAGGATCTTTGTGAGGGGCCTGCGGTAACCCTCTGAGAACACTTCGTGCCTCATTCATTTATTCATTAATTCACTTAATCCCCAAACACCCCGTGGGTAGCCCTGCAGGCCACCGGCTGCGGGGGCGCAAGGCTGAGGCAGGCGCTTCAGGTCCTGCCGAGGTCAGGACATGTGCAAAATCCATTAACACCAGGCAGGGAGAAGCCTTCAGGGCGGATGGTGACACCCAGAGTGGCTCAGGGGAGGCCACAGCCTCATTGGAGGCCACAGCCTCATTGGTTTCAGGGTCTGGGCCAGGACCGCCCTGTGGGCTGGGGTGGGAGATGAGGGGGGGCAACAGCGGGTGGCGGGCAGGGGTGGGGGTGGGGGACCCGGCAGGTGGTGGGGAAGGCCTCAGACGAGGAGGGGAGAGAGGACAATAGGTGACGCCCTGCCTTCCTGCCTGGCTGTCCCGGGGCCCTGCTCAGGTACAGGGTAGCAACTTCTTTTGCAGGAGACCCCTGCCGCCTAGGGCGCAGTAGTGCAGCACAAACACTCCCTGACTGTAATTGAATGAGCATGCTAATGCTTTCTTACAAATAAGAGAATAAATATAGTTCGGGACCATCTTAAATTCCTCGAGAGCCGTGCGTTTTCACTTCCCTCAGTGTGACAGGTGTGGCGGGCCGAGCCAGGATGCACTGCCTCTTTTTCTTAGACCCAGACTAAGAGAGGGAGCGGGGTTGGGAACCTGCTACAGACGCCTTCCAGCTCCAAAACCGGGACTGGGGTGGGGGGCCCTCCTTCCAGGGGTTCAGGGCTTGAGAAGAGGTCAAAAGGAGGCTAAAGGAGGAGTTCCTGTTTACACCCCATCACAGATGCTTCACCGGGGCCCGTGTGGGGCACTCTTAGCCAGGCCCTCCTGGGAAGGTGGGCAGGTGGGCCCTGCAGTGATGGGTGGGGGCGGCTTTGCCCCATTCCGAAGACCTGGCACAAGGTCTGGTGTTTGTGGGTCCACCCCTGGAGTGAGAAAAGGGACATCTGGAGTTCCCATTATGGCTCAGCTGGTTAAGAACCCACCTAGGGAGTTCCCGTCATGGCGCAGTGGTTAACGAATCCGACTAGGAACCATGAGCTTGTGGGTTCGGTCCCTGCCCTTGCTCAGTGGGTTAACGATCCGGCGTTGCCGTGAGCTGTAGTGTAGGTCGCAGACACGGCTCGGATCCTGCATTGCTGTGGCTCTGGCGTAGGCCGGTGGCTGCAGCTCCGATTGGACCCCTCGCCTGGGAACCTCCATATGCCGCGGGATCGGCCGAAAGAAATAGCAAAAAAAAAAAAAAGACAAAAAAAAAGAACCCACCTAGTATGCATGAGGATGCGGGTTGTATTCATGAGGATGTGGGTTCCATCCCTGGCCCTGCTCAGTGGGTAAGGATCCCACGTGGCTGTGGATGTGGCTGTGGCTGTGGCTGTAGCTGTGGCTGGCAGCTACAGCTCCGATTCGACCCCTAGCCCCGGGACTTTCCTAAAAAAGAAAAAGAAAGAAAGAAAAGAAACGGGAGATCTGTGTTGTCCAGACTGTTTGCGAGTAGGCGAGGCCATACGAGATTCCAGAATGGTTCTGAGGGGTTTCTATCACAAAGATGGAAAGTTCTGTAATGTTCTTTCTCCGGTCTAACCCTGTCCCAGTCCCAGTGAACAGTGCATACTCTAACCATCTCCCTCGGGGGCACCCAAAGTCCTCCCGCCGCAGCAACCCCTGGAGACCGGGCGTCATCGCACCCTGACCCCCTCCCCCTCCCGGCAGGCACATCCCGAGAGGCCCGGGGTCTCCAAGCACGAGGTCTCCGCTGCCCCTTGAACTCTTGGGGGTGAGGGACCAGCCTGGGATCCATCATTCCACACACCCCATCCCGGCGAAGCCCCAGGCACACAGTAGGAGCTCGGTCAACGCTGAATGGACAAATGACTACATTTAAAGAGGTATGCCTCCGTGTTATGGAAAATTAACTTCTGGGAATTTCTGATGAATGAAGAATTAGTGTACGTTTTGCCAAAACCTGCATCGACAGGCTAAGTGATGAAAAGTCTCCTTTTTCCTCAGGTCCTGATTTCCTCTCTCCTGGGCCGTGGGCGGGGGGGGGGGTACCTATAGGGTGTGGGGGCGGGGCAGGGAACTGTCATTAACCCTTCTGGAGACCCCAGGAGCTCCACACACGCGCGGCATGACTCAGTGGCGCCCTTCAAGAGGATAATTTGATGGCTGACGTGGACAATTAGACTTGTGAACTTCACATCCACGTCGATTCCAATGGCGAGAAAGGAAGTGAGAAAAAAGAAATCTATTTTTGAATCTTACCATCCACGATGAGGAATCAGTTCTGTTCCAGGGAGCGGCGTGACCCCGCAGAAGCCAGCCGTAAACATGGTGCCCCGAGTGTTTCTCCCTCCTGGGAGTTTGTGGCGGGGCCTGGCAGGGCCGCGTTACCCCCCGTGCCGTCGTTGTCGGAGGTGGGGGGCACGTGCAGGCTCCCAGCTCCCTTGGGCCCCGCAGCCCGCAGGGCGAGGCAGTGGGCCTGGCGCTGTCACGCGCTCCTCCGGGCCCCGCGCACGAGGCCAGGAGCTGTGGGTGCCTCCGTGGCCACGTTCGCCTTCCCAGCTGGGCTGAGCTCAATGCCACTTCAGACTGAAGAGGCTTCTCTCTGATTGAACTTGAAACCGAACCGTCATGTTCTCAAGCCTAAATGTACCCGGGTGTGTCTCTCATTTCCCTCCATCCTCCGCCCCCGAGCCCCCTCCCCTTGGCAGAGAAAGATAATGTCTCTCTCCAAAGATGAACTTTAGCTTTGGAAGAGAACTGTCATCACGGCGACTGTGCAGCTCCTTGGTGTTTGCAAGAAACCCTCAAAGTCCCCCGGATGGCTGGGCTGCACCCCCACCCACGGAGGGGAGGGCAGGGCCCTGGGGGCTGTCCTTGGGGCTCCCCACAGGTCCTCTCTGCCCTGCTCTCTTACTGGTGGCTGAGCAGAGAGCCTGAGCTTGCACTCTTCGGTAGACTCGGGTTTGAATCCTGGCTCTGCTGCTTGTTAGCGGCTTGCCGGCTTCAGTTGAGCCTCGGTGTGCTCATCTGTGAAGTGGGCCTTGCCATCCTACGCCAGCCCAGCTGTGAGAAGGCCCTGAGGAGACTCCAGCTAAACCCAAATCTAAATCCGGGAGGGGGGGGGAATGCCAGAGAGGAGCAGACAGGCAGCTCCCCCCTTGCCTGTAACCCCCTAACCCAGAGCCTCCAGCCTTGCGGTGAGGGGACCCCCGGCCCACTGTCTCTAGGATAGCTCAGCTCTAGGGATCTAACCAGGCGCCCTGGATTTGGGCACCCGGCTTGCTAGTTCCAGGAGAGGTGCCTTTGGGACGAGCTCCATCTCGGGCAGGGTGTCCCCTCCTGGAGGGAGGATGGAGAATGCCCGGGACGGGGATGGAGAGGGGAGAAGAGGGAACAAAGGACCCCCAACTTGTCCAGTCCTCCTGGGCTTCGGTTTCCCTGACTGTACAATCTCCCAAGAGGACTGGACCAGTGGGGGTGCAGCGTGGGATGGCAAGGTGGGGCCGAACCGCGCTGCCCCCTGCTGCCTTGGCCCCCCCCGCCGCCCCCACCACCGGCTGTGCGTGCCCAGGATTAGCTGGTCTCCAAGGCCCCTCCGGCTGGGCCCTGCTGAGCTTCCCTGATCAGTGAGTCTGACTTAACCAAAGGGCAAAGTCATCTGGTGCAGGCTGGGGGCCATGTCAGTGCTGGGAGGGGGACGGGAGGGGAGAAATGGGTGGGGATGGGCTGGAGGTAACATTTCTTTGGTCCCTCTGAGACCTTTCACCCCTCACCAGCTCCCTTGCTGCCCCTGGCAGCTGAAGCCCAGCTTTCCTTCCTTCTGCCCAGAGGACCGACCACTGGCTTTCGGGCTCCTGCTCCTGCTGGGCTGGGGGTAGGGATGGGGGGCAGCAGGCAGAGCCAACTCGGCTTAGCAGAGGGCAGGAGCCCTGCTCGGTTGGCAGGTCTAGTCACTGCTACCTGTGGAGACCACCTGCCATGCCAGGCGGTGAGGACTGTTGGGCCAAGCGTTGCCCGAGGGCGGGGGCGGGGGGGGGGGGGAGTGCTGGCTGCCTCGTCTGTGATCCCAGAGGCCAGAGAGGAGCGGGTGGAGGGAGAGGAGGGGAGAGGGAGAGGGAGGGGTGGAGGGGAGGGAGGGTGGGCTGCCCGGAGAGAGGAGGATCGTCCTGACTCCTCCAGACCTGTGCTCCCCAGCACCCCCGCCACCCCCTGGGTCTGCTTGCAAACAGCAGCCGGCGTCGACTTCTCTCTCCCCAAGGGACCAGACTGGCATTTTCGTGCTTTTTGTGCAGCCTCGAAGCCTGTGACAGTCACCAACCTCCCCTCCCCATGGCTCCTCAGCTACCCTTTCTCAGTGTCTGCTTGCTGAAAAGGAATCTCCATTCTCCTGAATTTACAAACGCTTTATTGAGACTAGAGCAAACCAACAGAAAGCTCGAGGCTTACAGGTCCGGGCAGGCAGGGACCCCCTCCCGGCAGCAGCCCTACAGGGGGCTCTGGTGGAGGGCTCTGTGCAAAGGCCTCCTGCTCTAGTCCACTGGGGTGGAGGTGGGGGGGCAGCTGTTGGAGGAAGGGCAGGGAGGGGCCAGGCCTGGTAAGCACAGTGATTTTCCACTTAGGAGAACCCGAGTTCCTTTGGGGGACAGGTGCTGCAGCCCTGTTTATGGACAGAGAAACTGGGCTCTGGGTGAAAGTGACCAGCCCTCAGCAGCCCAGAGATGGAGCTGGGAGTAGCCGGCAGGTGCCAGCCGGCCAGGGCAGGGCCCTTTCAGCCGAAGCTCCTGGCATTTGGGCTGGAAAGTCCTTGATACCACCCTCCCTCCCTTTCCAAAACTCGGGGGGGGGGGGGTGGTGCCGGGTGGGAAGGGACCCAGGAATGGAAGGGAGGGGTCCAGATGAGGCATACTCCACGGCCGCCTGGGGCAGTCCACGGGGCACCTCGTGATGCAGTCTGGAGGTGGGAGGGGGCCTCACCTCAGACCACTCTGTCCTGAGGTCCCCTGCCCCCCCTTAGCATCTGGCTGAGAACCCAGCCCTTCCCTATCTGTCTGCCCCCTAGGATAATTTTGGAGGCTGAGGTCAGGGTCCCTGGGGGGAGGTGGGGAGTCAGCGAAGCCATTCGACCTCCGTGTGGTCCACAGAGGTCCTCCAGCCACTCCCACTGTCGCCCAGCAGGCCTTGGGCCAAAGACTGTCTGTCTGGGGGCTCCGTTTCTTCACTTGAGGAAAGAGCTAGTGGAAGACAAGGGGGTAACTGAAAGGTGGGGGCGGGGGCTGGGAGGGGAGCTGGGCACGGACAGACTGCTCCCTCCAGCCTGGAGCCAAAGTCAAACCCAACGCACCCCCCGCCCTAGATCTTTGCAGAGCACAATAGGGAAGAGGCCCTTTCCACAACCGGGGGTGGGGGGGCGTGGGGGGGGAGGAGGGTGGGCTTCCCTCCAGCCTCCAGTTGCCCACCCAGACAGCTTCTGCTTCTGGGGCACAGATGTAAGGCCTGAAGGCCAGCAGAGAGGGAGGCGGGGGGTGGCGGATGGCCTGACTTCCCAAACCCGCCCCAAGGACAGCAGGTGTGTCCGCAAACCTGCCAGGGCCCTGGGAGATGGCCCAGAGGCCAAGGGTCCCCACCCTGGGTTCAGAGCAGCAGAGCTCTCCCCCTCCCCCAGCACTGTGGGCCGAGGAGACCAAGAACTGGGTGGGCACCCCCTCCCAGCCCCTGGCATCCGTTTGCAAACTAACTGATGCAAATGAAGCATACACAAAAGATCCACCTAAGGTTCAGGACCGCCTGGTACCCTCCCCAGAGGTTAAACACCTTTCGGTCCCTTCCTACCATCCCCCACGGCCTACCGGTCCTACCTGAGGTTCTTAAACCTCCCTCACAGGGGCAGGGCTGGGGGGCAGCTGGCCCAGCAGAGTGCGGGGGCTCTAAGTCTCTGCATGAGCTCTTTGGAGGGGGAAGGTCTCTGGCCAGAGTCGGCACTCCCCCCCTCCCCACTTGCCTGCAGACTCGGCTGGAGGCCTCCTGCTGGGTCTGGAACCAGTGCCGTGTGTGCCCGGTGTGCAACTGTGCTTGTCAGTGTGAGCACACTTGTGAGCCTGCCCACACACGTCCCCCTGGGGAAAGATGGATGTGATAGGGCCACCAGTGTGCGTGTGGATGCGTGTGCTGGGGGGCTGTCTGAGTGTGTTTTGGTAAGTGCGTAAGCAGAAGCCTGAGATGCGTGATGTCGGGGACTGGTGTGTGTGTGTGTGTGTGACCATCAGATGTGTGAGAGCCTTCCGGCAGGACTAAGGCCCGACTGCGTGTGTGTGGGTGTACGTGATGGAGCACGGGCCGGGTGTGAGTCTGCGTGTTTACCAGGGCACTCGCATGTTCAGGTGTGCACGTGGCTGAGCACGTGCCTCTGTGTGGCCCGCCGGGCACATGTGGACGGAGGGGGTTTCATAACCGCAGGTCCTCTGCCTCCCTGGTGCCCATGACTGAGCATGTGGCGCACTTGACTATTTCCATGACGTGCGCGTGTGCGGCAGTGTGCGCTTGGGTCCCAGGGTGTGTCCGGGTGGCCGGGTGTGCGGCTCCCAGTGTGTCAGCCTTGCCCCACGTCTTCCCGGCCAGGGCCGTGGGTGCCCAAGGCTTCTCTTAAGTGCTCTGCTGGGCGCCTGTGCGCTAAGGCGCGTTTTCCCCGTCTTTAAAGGGCGCGTGTGTGTCTGCCTGCGGGCGTGAGCCATGGCATGTGTGCTGGGGACCTTGGCGATAAGTGTTCTGGTGCTTCTGTGCGTGTTTCTGTATTCCGAACGTGTCCTTGCGTCTTCCCGGGGTCTGCGGCCCAGCCCCGGTTCGGTTCATGCGACGTGTCCGAAGCGGGCCCGTGTGTGCGCGCCCGTGGGCCGTCCTGTGGGGGGAACGTGTGCCAGACGCGCGCGGGGTACCTGTGCCCGTCTAGCCAAGAGTGCCCCGTGTGCGCGAGCGGGCTTCCGGGACGCCGCGGTGCTGGGGGGCGGCCCTGCGAGGGGCGGGGGTCACCGGGACTGGCCGGCGCCGGCCCCGTGCGCGCGAAGGCGGGGGCGGGGGGCGGGGGCCGCGGGGGGGCGGCGGTACGAAAAGGGCGGCGCGCGCGGCGGCGGCGGCAGCTCGGCGGCGGCAGCGGAGAGCGCAGCGCGCAGCCCGGTGCAGCCCTGGCTTTCCCCTCGCCGCGCGCCCGCGCCCCCTTCCGCGTCCGCAACCAGAAGCCCAGCGCGGCGCCCGGAGCCGGACCCGCGCCCGCGCCGCTCCCGGGACCGCGACCCCGGCCGCCCCGCGATGACCGCGACCGCAGCCCTCCTGCCCGTCCTCTTGCTCCTGCTGGCCTTCGGCCGCAGTGCCCATGGTGAGCCCCCCGGCGGCCCGGCTCGCGCCCCCTCTGGGGAAGCCTGCGACGCCCCCCCCTCCGGCCGCCCGGTGCCCCGCGCGCCCCGTCCCGTGCGCCCCGACTCCCGCCCGTCCCGCCTAACCCTAACCCCGTGCTGCGCCTGCCTCGCCCGCCCTCCCCGCCACCGCCACCCTCGCATGCCAAGCGCGGCCCTGGGGTCCCCGGGGGCGGGGGAGGTGTGGGACCCCGGCCCCTTCCCGCCCCGCAGAAGTGGCGCTCGCTGGGTGTCCATGCGCAGAGAGGAGGTATGCAGAAACGAGGTGACGCCGGGAAGCCCTCCGTGAACATGTTCTGGGGTGCAACTTTAGGGGGTCTCTGCGTGCGCGCTTGGGAGCAGGTCTGTGGAGACAGGGGGGGCGACCGTGCCGTGGTAGCCCCCCAGTTCCCAGCCAGGAGCCCAGCCCCAACCCCTGCTGCGTGGCGTTTGTCTAGGTGAGGGGCTGCGACACGTCTGTCTGTGGCGGCCATCTGTCTCTGACAGCGAAGAGAGTTGCCCCCTTCCCGCAGCCCCCCCCCCCATCTGCACTGCACCCACCCGTGGTTTTAGGGGGGGGCTGTCTGAAAAGCTGGAGAGTTCAGGTAAAGGCACACAGTAGGTGCCTATTACAGCGTCAGAATCTCTACGTAGTGGCCGAGTTGCAGTCAGCCCTGCAAAATCCGTGTTGGCCTTTTTCCCATGGAGGGTCGGGGTGGGGGGAATAGGGAGTTGGGTCTGGGTGCCTGGCTTCACCGGGATTAACCTTAAAAAAAATCCGGAGGCCCTACCTGCGCGCCCTCCAGGTGAACCTGTCTGGGCTCACCCAGAGGTGACGACGTCAGAATCTGCTCCCCCTCTGAGCTCACTTGGCAAAAAAAAAGGGAAAAAACAGTGAGGGTTGGGCCGCCTGCCCAGGGGTCAGCTTCTTTCCCTGTCACTGTGTCCGAGTTCCTGCGTTTAGGATGTGACGTCTGTCATTTCTCTGAGGGAACTGAGGTGTCTGACCTGGTCCTAGGCAGTGTGTGGGGTCACTCCATGACCAGGAACGTGGCAGAGATTTTTCCCTGAGTGGGTTGAGATGAAGAGCCTACTGTGTGCGAGGCCGGCAGGGCCACCGAGGGTCGTAGGCCGCCCCCCGGGAGGAGGTGGGCTGTCTGGGCTTTGTCGCGGCCTCTAGGGCCTTGTGGGGTGAATGGTGTAACCTTTCTTGTGCCTCAGGAGCTGAATGCCTCCCGGCCTGCCACCCCCAAAATGGATTCTGCGAGGATGACAATGTTTGCAGGTAATGGAGTGGCTCCCCAGAGGCAGCTAGTTGGGGGGCCAGGGGCAGGATTCTGGGGAGTCATGATGTCAGGCAGGAAAAATGGGGATGGGGGTCTTGCCCCCCCCCGGGCTGGGCTGCAGCAAACAGCTCCCTCGCCCGCCCCCGCAGGAAACCAGTGGGGGGAGTGAGGGGGAGAAGGGGGGGAGGAGAGCGGGGGCAGGATGGCTGCCTCAGAGATGGGGTGACGCAGAAGCCTGTTGCAGGGTGAGACCACTGCAGGCCACTGCGGCAAAACGCAGCAGCGCTTCCTCGGCCTCTCAGGGACCCCTCTGCCTGCTCCCAGCTGATCCGTTGAAGCTTTTCCATTCAGGTGACTGGTGTTGGTTTCCTGAGAGCCACTGGCCTGGCACCGTGCAGAGACCCCCAAGGGCTTTTGGTTCCAGAGAAAGCCACCTGAGACCCTCCCCTCCCCGCCCCCACCCCTCACATGTCCCCATCTTTCTCCCTCAACCCCCGCAGGTGCCAGCCTGGCTGGCAGGGCCCCCTGTGTGACCAATGTGTGACCTTTCCTGGCTGCGTTAACGGACTCTGTGTGGAACCCTGGCAGTGCATTTGCAAGGACGGCTGGGATGGACACCTCTGTGACCTAGGTTGGCACCTGCCCTTGCCACCCCCCACCCCCACCTCCGGGCCCCTGGTCCTCTGCCCCCAGCCGCTTCCTCCCAGGCCAGTGGCCGCCTCCCTTCCCCCTCTAGCCTCATCCTGACACCCAGAGCTCTGTCTAATGATCTGTTTATGCACATCCGCGGGTGCTGGGAGCCTCCTCACAGGTGGGGACTTCATTTTACTGCCCTCTGCACCAGAGAAGGCCCGCGGGGGCGGGAGGGGGGCTTCCAGTCGAATAAAGAGTCCCCACGTAAGCACGTCCCGTGAAGCCGAGAGGGTGAGACCACAGACACTGCCCGGGGCCCTGCAGCCCAGAGGGCTAAGGACTTGGGGTCACAGAGCCAAGACCCCAAGAGATTCACAAGCAAGCACACAGACGAGGGGCGGGGTGCCCGGTGCTGAGCAGTGGGGGTGCAGAAGCTGCGTCAGGGCTGCTAGGACAGGATTGGGGGCTGAGCTGGAAGAGGCTGGGGGTGGGGGTTGGGAAAGGCCGAGCAGGGGCTCAAGCGCAGATGGGTGTTATCTGTTGATTTCATTAATTTGTGCAATCTTTGTGCTCCATGACCCTGAGCAATTGAGAGCTGGCTGTCGCTGCATTTTCAGGCTGCAAAATGTTCATCCGAGCCCATTCTCATTTGGCAAAACCTGCCCTGGAGCCCAGGCAAACTCAGGTCCTCGAGAAAACTCGGGGCAGCGCAGGCAGCTGCCGCAGGGCCTTGGTCCCTCGGTCCCCAGGGGCAGCAAAGGCAGTGGTACCAGTAGGGAAACTGAGGCTCGGGGCAGCGAAGGGGTCTGCTCGGGACATCTAGGAAGTCAGGAGAACAGCCTGCTACCAAAGCCCCCCCTTGGCCCCGGAAATGGGTTAATTCTCATCCGAGGCTGTTCCTAACACCCTCCTTTAAGAAAAAAACATAAAAGCATGTTGTGTCCCCCCCGCCCCAGTGCTTTCAGAATCCTCCCACCACATGGTCTCAGAGCTTTAAAGTCCCCCCCCACCCCCCACCCCCCCGCCCCGAGTATGGCGCATGATTTTCTCCACCGCTGACTCATGCTCTGCGCAACAGAGCACCCGCTCAGCACCCCCAAAGTATCTCTGAGCTGTTTTGGTGACCCCAAGGGTCCCAGAGAAGCCACTGTTCCAGATCAAGGCTTTTAGCCTGGAGCCCGCCCTTTTTGGTATCAAAGCCCAAGATGCCCCCATGCCCTGTGGGGGAGTCCCTGCCCCACTGGGTCCAGAGGAAGCAGCCCCCCTGGGGAGCTGCCGGCCCTCATCCCTTTTCACCCGCCTAGGAGGCTGTCACTGCTACAGCTGCTGCCCCCGGCAGGCAGGCAGGCAGAGACCCCCAGCGGCTTTCTCCTGGTGGCGGCTTAATCCACCTGACTCTGGGGCTGGGGGGCGGGGGTGGGGGTGGGGGGAGGAGGTGGGCTGTTCCTCGGCCCTCGAGGCTTTGATGCTGCGGGAGAGGCTAGGGTGGTCGCCAGCTCTTTGGCTTCAATTTAAGATTCCCAGTGACAGCAGAGCCCCGAGCAGGGACTTAGGAGCTGGCGGCGGCGGCTGTGTGCTCACGCCCGGCGCCTTCCGCACTCCGTCCGATAAATCCTCTTTATGTTTCCTTGCACCAAGCCGGGCTCCCGGGCCCCCGAGGAGCGCCTCGTGCGCTCGGGCCAGGCCGTCAGCAGGGCGTTCAGCCTCTTTCCCCGAGAGATGGAGAGATCGATTGCCCTGCGCGAGGAAGAGAGGGGGCGACGTCGGCACGTGTGTGGCCTCAGCACAGGGACCCCCGCCCAGGCTGCCTTCACATGCCGCGTCCGGGGCTGGCCCTGACCCTCTGTTTGGCCGACGATGCGGCAGGCAGCTTGAGGGTTAGACAACCAAAGCTGGTGGAAGGGCTCTCAGAGATGCAGCAGGAAGAGCCGCTCCTTTTTTAAGTGGGGAAAGTGAGGCATGGAGCGAGGAGGGGCTGGCCAGGGCACGGGAGGGGCCTCTTCTCGGCCGGGCCTGGGGGCCGGGCTCTCCACCGTCCGAGAGCCCCTGACCCAGGCCCCTTTGTTCAGCTGGTCCCTGCCTTCGCTGAGCCCCGAATAATGAAGTGTGCGTGATGGGAGGTGTAAAAAGGCAGTGGAAATATACCAGTGTTCATGGAAACCCTTGCTGACAGGCGAGCACTCAATAGTTCTCATTTCGCTGCCTTCAAAAGATGCAGCCTTTTTATCCCGGACCCCCTTCGTTCAGAACCTGAGAGCAGCGAGACCCCCGGGAGGTGGAGGCAATGCTAGGGCTAAATCAGATTTCTTGATTCCTGATGGGGGGCTTTGCATCTCGTTCCCCTCCTGCCCCTCTTTGATGGAAAATTATGAAGGGCGGCTGATGCTTCTAGCAGTTGGGCTGTACTGGTCCCCGCAGCGGCAGGGACCCCCCACTCCAAACAGGAGAAACTTGTCTGGAGGCGGCGGCGGTGAGGGAATCTCAGCTCTGCGCAGTTTTTGGCGGGGGAGGGAAGGGGTGTAATACAGGTCATGCTGCTGGACCGAAGGGCTGACCTGGTGCCAGGGGAAGGGCACAGCCGTCCTGAGTTAAATATTTGTGAGGGGCCGTGACTTTCTGTGACCCTGATTCAGCCCCCAGGGCTGGTTCCTCCTGTCAGGGTTCCCGGGGAGGGTGCCGCGCCCTCTCACGCAGACCCCGTGGGTGACCCTTGGCAGTGGCTACAAGCAGAAAGGTCTGGGCAGCTCACATGGGAGCCCCCAGCTCCGCTGGATGGAGGGGGTCTCTCCCCCCGCCCCCGCACCCCGGAAGCTCTCCTTCCAGCCTCTGTGCCCCTCTCATCTCCCTGGTCTTCTCCCCCCACCCCAGACATCCGGGCTTGCACCTCGAACCCCTGCGCCAACAATGGAACCTGCGCGAACCTCGATAATGGCCAGTATGAGTGCTCCTGCCCCCCAGGCTTCTCCGGGAAGGACTGTCAGAAGAAGGACGGGCCCTGCGTGATGAATGGGTAAGTGTTCTCTCCAGGGCTGTGTGTGATCTGAGAACTGCTGCTTCTGTGATTCCTGTTTCACACCCCCTAAAGACCCTTTCAGCCCAACCCAGTCGGACCTGTCGCCTGACAAAAGACCAAGGCAATGCTCATCCTGCTCCCCGTGGGGGGCCGCCCCACCAGGGTATTTATAAGGGAGCGTGTCATTTCCATAATTTTTTTCCAACAATTCTGAAGGCGATTTCATATTCCCCTGACGTTCCCAAGTCCCGAAGTGTGTGAATGACAGTAGATTGGGACTGTGAACCGGAGCTGGGAGCTGCCTCATTTTCTAAAGGCGACATAACAAGAGATCAGAGTTAGGCAGCGCCCGAGGCGGTGTGTGAAACCCACTTACCATATTTCAGGGGCGGGTTTGGGGGACCCTGCGGGCTCTGCGAGATCGGCTTTTCTGGGTTGTCTTAGGAGGTGGGGAGAGGGGGCTGCGGCCAGCGGTGGGGCGGGGTCCAGCCCTCAACTCCCCTTGCTGGGGGCCAGGGGCTCTGGGACTCTGGCGAGTGGGCTCAGTGGATGGAATAGCACTGGCCTCTCTGGTGCCTCTGAGCTGGCTTCCTAGCAGCTCAGCCATTTCCGGCCCTTATCTACGCAGCTGCACTGACCCGTCTCCCCCCACCCCCCTGCACCCCCGCCCCCCACCATGGGGCTCAAGTGGGGGCTGGGAGAACTCTCGAGAGAGGCAAGGATTCAAAGTGGAGCTCCAGTCCTGGGCCAGGACCTGGGGGTGGAGGCGCCCCCTGTCCCACAAGGAGACAGAAGCTTGAACGCATGCCAGGAGGGGTGGAGGAGAGCCCCAGCGCCGCACAGGCTGGGAACCGGCTTTCTTGCAGCATCTAAAGATCGGTGCTGGGGAGGGGTGGGCGTCGAGGAGAGGGGCGGCCACCGAATTCCATTTCTGCTTCCTAGCGGGAAGGGGCGATGCAGAGCCAGAGCTTTAAGATATTTGGCTCTTCTCTCTAACAGACTTGAACCAGTCTGTCAAAATAGAGCCCTAGGTTCTTGAAATTCCTTCAGAGCCAGGTTTCTGGGCCGCCCTCATCCCGAAGCAGCAATGCTGACTTCTTGCGCTTGGAGCCCCTTCCTTCCCTGGAGTTTCGGCATTTATCAGATGACAAAGGGTCTGCTCGTTTAAAAGCACTTATATTAAATGCTCCGTGTGCTCCGCTTTGAGCAAACGGCTCGGGTCTGCAAAAAAAAAAAAAGCTGCACTTGGGTGAATGGGCCACTATTAAACAGCCGGGCACCGACGCCGCTCCACACAGACAGAGCGCGTATTTCTCTCACTCTGAGAGTCCCCAAGGGTCTCCCGTACAATAGCCGGCAGGCTCACTCCTCTGAAAATAAAAATAATAAGAAGGGGTTGGGGGGTTGGAGAGAGTGAGCTCCTGCCTCAGCAGCCCTGGGGGCGGAGCTCAGCGGAGGGGCTGCTGTAGCCCCCCCCACCCCCCCTCGGGTCACTAACTGTGCCTGTCTCAGCCTCAGTCTCCCCACCTGTCACCTGTCCAGTGTCTAAACGTCAGACCTCTGGTTGGAGAGATGACCTAAGAGGTGGGAGAGGAGGTGGGCAACCCCAGCCGGGGAGGGCAGGCGTGGTCCAGCCTGGTGGCGTGATGGGGGCCTCACCCCATGCAGTGGGGGGGGGGGGCCTCTGGCCTCCGACAGCCCAGGAGCCCCTGGCGGGCAGGGGTCACGGTGCCCCGGGCCCCCCGGCTGGCCCTCACTCACTCGCCTCGCGTGTTCTGAGCAGAGCTGCTGTTTGGCCAGGCCCCCCCCCACCGCCAACCCACCCCAGCACCGCTGTCCTCGCGCAGCCCCCGAGGGCCCTTTACCGTGTCCCTGTTGTGTTGCAGCTCCCCCTGCCAGCACGGAGGCAGCTGCGTGGATGATGAGGGCCAGGCCTCCCATGCCTCCTGCCTGTGCCCCCCTGGCTTCTCGGGCAATTTCTGCGAGCTCATGACCAACAGCTGCATCCCCAACCCGTGCGAGAACCAGGGCATCTGCACCGACATCGGGGGCGACTTCCGCTGCCGCTGCCCTGCCGGCTTCATGGACAAGACCTGCAGCCGCCCGGTGTCCACCTGCGCCAACGAGCCGTGCCTGAACGGGGGCACCTGCCTGCAGCACTCCCAGGTGAGGTTCGAGTGTCTGTGCAAGCCCAAGTTCACGGGCCCCCTGTGCGGCCGGAAGCGCGCGGCGGGCCCCCAGCAGGTCACCCGTCTGCCCAGCAGTTACGGGCTGACCTATCGCCTGACCCCGGGGGTGCATGAGCTGCCGGTGCCGCAGCCCGAGCACCATATCCTGAAGGTCTCCATGAAGGAGCTCACCAAGAGCACTCCGCTCCTCTCCGAGGGTCAGGCCATCTGCTTCACCATCCTGGGCGTGCTCACCTCCCTGGTGGTGCTGGGCACCCTGGGCATCGTCTTCCTCAACAAGTGCGAGGCCTGGGTGTCCAACCTCCGCTACAACCACATGCTGCGCAAGAAGAAGAACCTGCTGCTGCAGTACAACAGCGGGGAGGACCTGGCTGTCAACATCATCTTCCCCGAGAAGATCGGCATGGCCACCCTCCCCCGCGAGGCTGGTGACGAGGAGATCTAAGCAGCGCTCCCTCCGCCCCCCACCCCCCCCCCCCCCCCCCCCGCCCCCGCCCCTGTCCCTCGGGGTCTCGCAGAGCTCACGCCTTGCGGTCCGTTCTGATCTTTGTGGTGGCTGTTGTGCGCCTTTGTGTCCAACTTGGTGCCCGCTCCGCTTTGCCTATCTCGCCCTCGTGTTGCCGTGTGACAAACGCCAGGCCAGAGCCCACCCCCCTCTTCCCTCCTCCTCATGCATGATAAAGAATAATAATAAGAAGTTCCTCTTGAAACACCTAAAAGAGATAAGTATGTTCTTCTAAACTCCAAGCAACTTAATCTAAAACAAAAAAATCAAAAAGACCAAAAAAAAACATGGCAACCGAACCAGGGCTCTGTGCCGACGTCCCTCCCCGTCGAGGGGTCTCGGCCACAGGGTCCTTGTGAAACCGTGACGCGTGCCGTGCATGACCGACCACTGTGCAAAGGGCTGAAATCTCTTTCGTTCGTTAATTCTCTCACACGCCACCTCCGACTTGCACTCACATCAACACCGCAACCTGTAGTCTTTGCAACTGAGCTGAGATTTTGCAGAGTGCAGCGGCCGTGGGTCAGGCAGAGAGCGCCCCGGGTTGGCTTCTGCGGGGCGGGGACCTTGTCCCTGCCCTGCCACTCGCTGTGTGAACCTTGGCGAGTTCCCTTTCCCACCCCGGGCCATCTTTCAGCCCCTCTCCAAAGGCGGGGCCTGAACCTGTGATCACCAGGGTCCTCTCTTGCTTGCCAGGAATTAGGAACGAGGGGGTAGGGAACCGAAACGTGTTCCGACCCTAAAAATTAGGATCTGATGAAGACTCGGTCTCATCCTGGGATCCGAAGGTTTTGGCCTATCCTGGAGGCACACTTGATGTACAGAAGTCGATTTGAACTGCATTTCTCCACGTGGGGGGCCGTCCGGCCCACTTCCCGTCTGGAAACAACTGCCCCCTTTGAGGCATGATGTGCAGTCCGGGGCTGCCAACTTAGGCAGCCCCCCCTCCCCCCCGCCCCACTGCCTACCCCCCCTTCAGCCCCAAAACCCCAGCCATGTGCCTGCCTCCCCCTAGAGCTTAGAAAAGCCGTCCCCCGGCTTTTCAATGCACCTT
Source organism: Phacochoerus africanus (assembly GCF_016906955.1). Classification (NCBI taxonomy): domain Eukaryota; kingdom Metazoa; phylum Chordata; class Mammalia; order Artiodactyla; family Suidae; genus Phacochoerus; species Phacochoerus africanus. The sequence continues at coordinate 124,186,053 of NC_062552.1, forward strand.
GAACCGCAAGTGCCCCTGGCGAATCTGAGCAGCAACACAGCCCTCACCAAGGTTTTCACAGGGTTAAGTGGAAATGGTGGCTTGTGGGGCATTTTCTAGTTCTGTGGCCATTGCGGTACCAGATCTGGCCTACACAGCTTGGGTTTCATTTGTGTTGCTGAGTTAATAACCCTCAGATCCCCAAACAGCTAGCCGGCTTCTGAATGATCATTTTTGACTTTTGTAAGAAAAAAAGAGCATCTATCTTTTTTGCAGAGAAAAAAATATATATGTAAATATAGAAGGAAATGGGACAGAGCTCTGTTTGGCTTTCCGGCTCTTTGCGTCGGGCAGCTAAACAGCCCTTGGGTACCAGTTAGAAATATTTTGCCTCTTAAACGATTTAGATAGGAATCTATATTCTTAGCTTTATTGAGTATTACCTGCCGTGTTTACCTTGCTCCAAGTGCTTTCTAAGCCATCATATCATCTCTGCCACTCAGATCACCCCCCCACACACCACCATGCGTCACCGTCATCACACAGCCATCGACCTCATCACCGTCAGCCACCGGTTTACCGCCCCAGGTCCCTTGTCATCCTGAGTCACAGCCCGACCCTCATCTCCCCGAGGTGCCCCCTGGTCTCACCCAAGCCATGGTCCCCGTCACTCCAGGCCCATTTTCATCCCCGGTCCAAGCTCCCCCTCCACCCTTAGCACCTGCACCCCACAGACCCGTCCCCCTCACTGCCCCCTCCCCCCCTCCCCCCCAGTCTTTACCCTTTTAGCTCCCCCTCTCCACCCTCCCCCCGTCCCAGGTCACCCTCAGTTCCCACCCCCGGGTCCAGTCGCTGCCCCCTCACCCTGCCTCTCCCAGCCCCCACTCTGACTCCCCCAGCCCCTGTCTCTAATAACCCTCACCCCAGGTCCCTGTCCCTCCCCCTCGAGTCATCGGCGTCACCATCTCATCTCATTTTGAGTTCGTTTTACGAAACAAAAAATTTAAAAAAGACAAAAAAAAAGAACTGTTGGCATGGTCGGGCGGGCGTCTGGCACCCCGCTCGACCCCTCTCGCGTGAGGCCTTGATCGAGTTCTGCTAACGGTTCTGATCCTCAGTTTCCCCCTGATGCAAAATCCTAAGATTGGACGCAGTGATCAAATTCGCTACCCGGCTTTCTTGAGCTCCGCGCTGTGGAGATCAGCCGTGTCCCCGATGACAAAGAAAAAATCCCACCGTCTACTGATCCTTGACCAACTCCTCATCGGCTCATCCACTCATCCTCCATTCATTCAATCAGGAAGCATCTCCAGGCACCTGCTGCGTGCAAGGCGGTGCGCAGGGAGCTGAGAACACGCAGGATGGGGGGCGTCTGGGAGGGGCACAGCGACACCAGTGCCCCCAGGGAGCCTAGCCAGTGCAGGTAAAATAACGTGGGAGCGGTGTCCTGAACAGACGCCGCCCTTCCAGCCTGGCCATCTCACTTGCCCACGTGACAAATTCTCTCTTACCAGCACTCGATGAGGCCCCCACACCCAAATTCCACAGCGCCTACCCGCACACATCCTGCACGATCAGAACAGGGTCAGCAGCCTCGCCACGGTCTTCACGTCATGCAGAAATGGTCCATTCCATCCTCGATGGGGTCACCAGATTCTGCTGGGAGTGTTAGGATCCCTGACTGCCCATCCACACCTAGGTGTGTTTGGAGTAGTGTGTAGTTTACGCTCAAAACGGAGAAGCTCAAAGACAGCCATCTGAGACATGCCCACCAATTCGGTCCCCAAACAGAGAGGAGCAGGCGTGATGATCTTGTAACCCCCAAATTTCAAACATGTCAACGATGAGCTCTTCTTGGCTTTTCCGTCTTTGCAACCAGTCATGCAAAAAAAATTTTGTTTATTGAACAAATAAACAAAAACCAAGGGCTACCTGATAATGCGTTTCTTTGCTTTCTTGTGCGCCGGGCTACACGTGTGTCCCTTGCCCCTGGGGGGTCTTTGACCTGGGCAAGAGGGGTCCGGGGCCCAGGCTTTGGAGGGCCCTGCTCTGGCCCCATCCAGCCCTTCCCCAGTGGCAGTGGCAGAGGCCCCAGCCCCCCCAGGCCCCACTCTGGCACTTGGAGCTCGGGGGTTCCCTGCCCCTGGGTCCCACCTCCAGGGCCTGTGTGGGCCTCTTCCCTTCTTGGGAGGTGTGGAGGGAGCTGGGGGGAAGGGGGTGGCAGGGGAGGGGCTCAACACGTATGGCCCCCAGGCCGCTCCAAGAAGAGCCCAGGGCCAGCGCTCCCCATGCCCCAGATTCCAGCCCAGCACCCCAGGGGTTCTGGGAATTCTCCGCTGACAATGGGTCTTCCCGGACTTTGGGAAAGTGGCATCGCCCAGGTGAGGGAGCACAGCAGAGTTTGTTCGATACTCACTCAGGGGGACTTGGAGCCTTTCAAACGCGGGTGCATCTGTGCGCCTGACTTGAGCCCTGCCCTTGACCGGAGGGACCTCCTCTCTTCTCGTCCCCGACCCCAGGCCACGAGCACATACACTCAGCTCAGTAAAACCACCCACGGAGTGTCCACCCTAGAGGGGTCTGCCCGAGCCCCCATTGAGTGCAAAGGAGCCTCGGTCAAGTCCTCGCCCCGGCGGCCCAGTGGGCAGCTCTGGGCTCTGGTCTCTTTCCACGTTCTCTCTTGGGCTCTCCTCCGCCAGATCACTGCCGCCGCCCACCCAGCTGCCCCTGAGAGTCCTGCCCCCTCCGCCCCACCTCTTCCCTCCCTGCTGCTCTCGTGTCCCGCCTGGCCCACCACCCCCACTCAGCCGGGAAGGGGGCGGTGGGCATCTTACCAACACTGGAACACACCAGAAGGACAGCCAGGGTGATACAACCTCAGAGACAAGAGCTATTAAAAAGAAAACTGGAGTTCCCGTCGTGGCGCAGTGGTTAACGAATCCGACTAGGAACCATGAGGTTGCGGGTTCGGTCCCTGGCCTCGCTCAGTGGGTTAAGGATCCGGTGTGGCCGTGGGCTGTGGTGTAGGTTGCAGACACGGCTCGGATCCCACGTTGCTGTGGCTCTGGCGTAGGCCGGTGGCTGCAGCTCCGATTGGACCCCCTCGCCTGGGAACCTCCATATGCCGTGGAAGCAGCTCAAGAAAAGGCAAAAAAGGACCAAAAAGAGGAAAAGAAAAAGGAAACTAAGATGACAGTGTTGAGGTTATCAATGTAGAAACTTCTGTGAAAGGGATTTTTCTAAGACAATAGTAATTATCACAGTTCCTCCACGTGGCCGATAGGAATAGCGCTGGGAAAAGAGCCCCAAGTGGGCCAGCTTTGTTACCTGACTTGGGGCCTAGGACATTTGACCCTCTGATGGACCAGGGGAGGCCCTGGAGAGTGACAGTTCCAAAGCCAAAGCGAGGGGCCACATTGGAGCTGTAGCCTCTGGCCTACACCACAGCCACAGCAACAGGATCTGAGCCTCGTCTTTGACCTACACCACAGCTCAGGGCAACGCCGGATCCTTAACCCCCTCAGCGAGGCCAGGGATCGAACCTGTGTCCTCGTGCATACTAGTCAGATTTGTTTTTGCTGAGCCACAAGGGGAATGCCCCGATTCTTTATTCAAAGCCAGGAGGCCCCAGTGCTAAAACCTGACAACGGAAGGAGAGGCAAGTCACGTCCTTACTCCCGAAACAGTGGAACAAAATCCTCAATACAACATGCAGTTGAAACAGGCAAAGGGTTTTTTTACAAAGTCATGATAAAATTGAGCATTTTCTGGGAAAGCAGGTGGAATTTAGTTTTAATCAAAGTCTTCACAAGGCGGAGGGCGGCCACCGTGGTGGATGCCTGGAGTGGCTGTTGGCTCGCCCTGGGGTCAGGCAGGTGACCTGAGAGAAGAAACCAGGCAGCCTTCCGGATCCATGCCCCTCCCACAGGGCACAGGGGCAGATGGGCTGGGCCAGCAGGGGTGCAGGGAGGCTGCAAAGGGGTCCCTGGTCTCAAAAACTGGGGCGACGGGGTGGTAGGAAGACACCAGGCTGCTGTGGTGTGTGCGGTGTGGGCTCAGCACTGAGGTGCCCCAGCCCTGAGGGCCCAGCACTCCGGAGGTGGGGTGCGCTGGGGTGAGGGCGGGGGCCCTGTTGCCACGAGGGGCCTTTGCTCGGGGAGGAAGAACGAAAATACCTCGTGAATTCCACATCCCTCCCAGGTGGAGGGAGCCGATGGGGGAGGCTTCCCGAAGGTGAGGGGAGGAGGGGACGAGGGGACGGTGGGCCCCGAGGGCCTGGGCCAGGCTCCCAGTGCTGAGCGAGCAGCCTGGGCAGCTTCAGGGTGTCGCTAAGCCAACTGCAGATGATAACACACGAAAACATCTCTGGCCCTGCAGCTTTCTTCTCATTAGGGACTCTCTCCCCCGCTGAAGAAGAAGGCATTTGCCCTGCTTATCACCCACCCAAGAACCTCCGTATCCCCCGGAGGAAGAGGGAGGGGACACCCAGCCCGGGCCCTCAGCTTGGGGCGGAAACTCCCAGCCGACCCTGAACTGCTCAGGGTTCTATCCGGCTGATAATCGGCTTTGGCTGCAGAGACCCTGCTGCCCGTGACCACGGCAAAGATGTAAGCATGGGGGCGGACCAAACTTCCACCCCCAAAAGAAGCCAAAAGAAAAAAAAAATACAGTTCAGTAGATGCCAGAGGGAGAAATACATCTGTGATTTTTAAAAAAAATCTTTAAAGCAAACTGGGAAAAAGCACATCTCTCCTTAATATCATCAAGGAGTTCACTCTCAAACAATGCTCAGTAACCTTCGGATCAATAAAACCCCAGGGTGTATAAGACCATGTTTTATGCAGCAGGAAAGAGCGCTGGCTTTAGAGTCCGAGAGGCCTGGCTTTGCACTTGGCTCTGTCCCTCAGGCCACCTACTATCTCCGTGTCTACTTCCTCATCTGCAGAAGGAGCAGTGTCTTAGCTCCGGCAACCAGAACAAAATACCACAAATACCATAGACCCCGTGCTTTAAACAACAGATATTCATCGTTTATTTCTCACGGTTCTGGGCTGGGAAGTGGCGACCAGGGTGTCAGCAGGGCAGGGTCTGGTGAAGGCTTGCAGATGTGGCCATGTCCTCGCTGGAGCTTCCCAGGGTGGAGAGAGACAAGGCAAGACAGTGCGAGAGCCAACTCTTGGTGTCTTCTTCTGAGGCCACTAATCCCTTCATGAGAACCCTCATGACTTAATATTCCTTATCTCCCAAAGGTCCCAATTCCACATACCCTTATCCTGGGGACAGGGGGGCCGTGGGCAGAGCATAAGTATAAGAATTTATGTGGGAAGGGGACACAATTCAGTCCATGGCAAGTAGGGAGGAAGAAGTGCCACTATTATTCTAGAACTTGTAGCCAATGTAATAAAACAAGAAAAACTAAAACACAGGTGTTCCCGTCATGGCTCAGCAGAAACGAATCTGACTAGCATCCATGAGGATGCAGGTTCAATCCCTGGCCTCGCTCCTTGGGTTAAAGATCTGGCATTGCTCTGGCTGTGGTGGAGGCTGGTGGCTACAGCTCTGATGTAACCCCTAGCCTGGGAACCTCCATATGCCACGGATGCCTAAAAAAAGACAAAAAAGAAAAAAGAAAAAGTGAAACCCAGAAAGATGGTGAAAAGCTTACTAAAGACAACATCGCTGTTGGAGTTCTCTTGTGTCAAAGTGGGTTAAGGATCCAGGGTTGTCCCTGCAGCGGCTTGGGTCACTGCTGTGGCTCGGGTTTGATCCATGGCCAGGGAATTTCCACGTGCCAAAGGCTCAGTCAAAAAAAAAAAAAAAAAAAAGGGTGATATCGTAGCCTAGCACAAAAACCCAGGAGCATGACCTGAAGATAACATGAGAAGTTAACAAGAGAGCACACACGCTCTATACCTATAAAAGCATACACTCCGATAACATCCTGTTAAAAACACGCAGTGGTCAGTGGAGTTAAGTCCAATGTTATAAACATATCAGTTCTCCCCACAATTAATTTATAACTTTAATGCTTCAGGAGGCCCCTGGTGGTCTAGTGGTTCTGATTCGTCCCCTCCACCACCGAGGCCCAGGTTCAGTCCTTGATCAGGGAACTGAGACCCCACATCAAGTCACTGCACTCCATGGCCCCCCAAAATACCCCCAAACTACTAACTTAAATGCCAGTAAATATGGCATTTGATCATCAGACAATACGATCTACACTGTATGTTTTAAAAAAATGAAGTGGTGGAGTTCCTGTTGTGGTCCAGCAGGTTAAGAACCCAACATAGTGTCTGTGATGATGCAGGTTCGATCCCCGGCCTTGCTCACTGGGTTAGGGATCTGGCATTGCCGCAGGCTGTGCAGTGTAGGTCGCAGATAAGGCTTGGATCTGGTGTTGCCCTGGCTGTGCCCTAGGCCTATAGCTGTAGCGTCAATTCAACCCCTAGCCTGGGAACTTCCATATGCTGCAGGTGCGGCTGGTAAAAAAAAAAAAAAAAAAAAAAAAAAGTGGTATAAGAGTGATTTAAAAAAGAGCGAAGGGACAAGTTTGCACCATCAGATATTAAAACCGAAGGCAATAAAAGTAAATACAGTATGTCTTGCATGAAGCAGACACATCATATTGGTTTTCTCAATAGGGAATAAACAAAAGTGTGCCTGAGTGATGGCTTCGAAGGAATCTTATCTCCAGCCTCACCGCCTTATTTACAAACAGGGAAACGCACCGAAAGACTAACTGGCCTGATGTTTTCAACTTTGCCCTTCCGGAGACACTCGCCAGTGTCGGCAGACAGTTTTTGTTGTCAGACCTTGACAGGCACTGCTGGCACCTAATGGGTAGAGACCGGGGCGGGGGCGCTCCTGAAGAGTCTCCAAAGCCCTGGGCAGCCCCTACGATAAGAATTATTTGGCCCTAAATGTCAATGATGCCCAGGTTCAGAAACCCTAGCCTAAGAGGGTAAGGCGGGAAAGGAGCACTTATGCGAACAATTAACGCACAACCACGTCTAAGCAGCAAGTACTGTGCTAAGGACTTTTTCCACTCGCCCCCGCTTTACTGAGATGTGTTTGACCTATGACTTGTAAGTGTAATTTCAAGGTATGCAAGGTGGCAATTTGATGCACGTCTATATTTATTTTATTTTTATTTTTGGTCTTTTTGTCTTTTTAGGGCTGTACCCGCTACACATGGAAGTTCCCAGGCTAGGGGTCTAATTGGAGCTGTAGCTGCCGGCCTACACCACAGCCACAGCAAAGCCAGATCCGAGCTGTGTCTTCAACTTGCACCACAGTTCACGGTCACACCGGAGCCTCAACCCACTGAGCAAGCCAGGGATCGAACCCACATCCTCATGGATGCCAGTCGGGTTCACTAACCGCTGAACCACGACGGGAAGTCCAATACACATCTGTCTTGCACAATGATAACCACACTAGGGCTGGTTGACACATTCTTCACCTCACATCATTGCTATCTGTTGTGGTGGCTGGAGGGAGAACATTTAAGACCTAAATCTCGAGCATAGGCTACAGCATCCTTAGCTGTGGTCACTGAGCTGTGCATCAGATCCCCAGAACTGACTCCTCCTGTAGCTGGAAGGTGGTACCCTTTGACCAGCACCTCTGCACCTTCCCCGCTCCAGCCCCTGGCCACCATCAGCCTGTTCTCTGTTTCTCCGAGTTGGGCTTTTTTGAATTCCACATACACACGTCATACAGTGTTCGTCTTTGTCTTATTTCACTTAGACTGAAGCTCTCAAGGGGCATCTATGTCTTCACAAATAGTAGGATTTCCTTCTTTTTATGGCTGAATAATATTCCATCCTCTGTGTGTGTGTGTGTGTGTGTGTGTGTATTTTCTTTACTCATTCATCCATTGATGGACACATGTTTTTCTACGCTTCGCTTATTGTAAATAATCCTGCAATGAACAATAGGGCTGTGGATGGCTTTTTCAGAGAGGGATTTCATTTCCTTTGAATATATACCCAGGCATGGGGTGGCTGGATCACGTAGTTCTATTTATAATTTTTTTGAGAGACCTCCTTGCTGTTTTTGCCGCAGCAACTGCCCCAATTTATGGTCCCACCTGTGGGCACCAGCATTCCCTTTTCTCCACATCCTCGCCAGCACTTGCCACCTCTTGTCTTTTGGATAATGTGTGCTCAGTACCTTAACAACGTCATCTTGTGTAATTCACACAACAGCCCAAGAGGCAGAGACTATTATCTTCTAGCACTGCAGACCATGAAATTCAGCCTCGCAGAAGTGAAAACACGTGCCCAGGATCATCTGGCTCGAAAGTGGTCGAGCCTAAACCCAGCATCCACATGGCCAAATGTTTACGCCAATTTTCTTTCAGGGATGAGAACCTTCCTTCAATTTTTTTTTTTTTTTTGTCTTAAAAGGGCCACTCCTGCAGCATATGGAGGTTCCCAGGCTAGGGGTCCAATCGGAGCTACAGCTGCCGGCCTACGCCACAGCCAGAGCAACACAGGATCTGAGCCGCATCTGCGACCTACACCACAGCTCATGGCAACCTCAGATCCTTAACCCACTGAGCGAGGCCGGGGATCGAACCTGCGTCCTCATGGATGCGAGTTGGGTTCGTTAACCTCTGAGCCATGACGGGAACTCCCCTCCTTCAATTTTGAAACACAATTTATTCTGTTTTCTTAGGATTAGCAAGTGTGATTTCCTGGGAGTTTCTGGGAGACAGGTAATCTCAGTCTGTTATTCCTGCAGCTCATCAGTGAGACTCCTGAGTAGAGTGAGCTGCCAGCCTTTGTCATTTCAGGGTGGAGCATCGCGGCACACCTCCCATTCCACCTACTCACCAACTATGGAATCAATCGTGCTGCCTGGACCGGCTCCCCTGCCCCTGGCTCCACTACCTCGTGTCACCCTTGTGCCCAGTTGTAGGTGAGAATGGAATCATAACCATTTGCTGTAACTGCTATCAATCATAACAGTATCTACAATTCTTAATTTTTTAAAATCTTATTGGAGTACAGTTGGCTTACACTGTTGTGTTAGTTTCAAGTGAGTCACTTATACACATACATGTATTCCTTCTTTTTTTCAGATTTTTTTGTGTTTTTAGGGCTGCATCTGCGGCATAGGGAAGTTCCCAGTCTAGGGGTTGAATTGGAGCTGCAGCTATCAGCCTCCACCACAGCCACAGCAATGCTGGATCCAAGCTGCATCTGCACCCTATGCCTCAACACTGGATCCTTAACCCTCTGAGCAAGGCCAGGGATCCAACTGGCATCAGAATGGATACTAGTCAGGTTCATTACTGATGAACCATAACGGGAACTCCTTTTTTTTTTTTTTTTCCAGATTTTAATGCAAAGGTACTGCACTAGGCCCTTCCTTTTTTATCTTCTCTGACTTTTCCAGGATTCTTGCACACTGGCTCTGCATCAATACCAATCCCTGTGGACCCAAAGCATCACTGTGCTCCACCCGTGAGAGCAGAGGTTTTTGGAAGTCAAGGGATTGGTGAGGCTCAATTCAGGTCTGTATCAGAGTGGGTGCAGTGGGTCCTGGACCCCCTGTACTTGTCTCCCCATCCGGAATTCATAATTGGAATAAACTTGCTCCACGACCACCAGAAGCCCTGTGTTGATTCTCTGACCCATGGGGAGGGGGCTATTGTGGTGGGAGAGGCCAAGTGGGAGCTACCAGAATTGCCTCTTTCTTTTTAAAAAAATTTATTTTTTATTTTTTTGTTGAAAGACCGTTGATTTATAATGTTAGCTTCAGTTATACATATACCTATATCCATTCTTTTCCAGATTCTTTCCCCAAATAGATTATTACAGAGTATTGTTTTATTTTTTTGCTTTTTAGGGCTGCCCCCGAGGCATATGGAGGTCCCCAGGCTAGGGGTCGAATTGGAGCTGTAACCGCTGGCCTACACCACAGCAACGTCAGTCTGAGCCATGTCTGTGACCTACCCCACAGCTCAGGGCAACGCCGGATCCTTAACCCCCTGAGCAAGGCCAGGGATCAAACCTGTGTCCTCATGGATGTTAGATTCGTTTCCACTGAGCCATGACGGGAACTCCCTGTTTTTACAGAATATTTTTTTTTGGATTGGTTATTTTTGATATTGAATTGAATAAGCAGTTTGTATATTTTGGATATTAACTCCTAGTCAGTCGCATCATTTGCAAATATTTCTCCCAGTCCACAGCTTGTCTTTTCATTTCACTGGTGGTTTCAAATCTACTATGTTGCTTTTTGTAGTTTACAATTCCATGCCTACATTTGCAAGCTTGCATTTGTTTGTTTGTTTGTTTGTACTTTTTAGGGCTGCACTGGCAACACATGGAGGTTCCCAGGCCAGGGGTTGAATCGGAGCTACAACTGCCGGCCTACACCACAGCCACATCAACGCCAGATCTGAGCCACCTCTGCAAACTATACCACGGCTCACGGCAACACCGGATCCTTAACCCACTGAGTGAGGTCAGGGATTGGACCCGCGACCTCATGGTTCCTAATCGGATTTGTTTCCACTGTGGCCCGATGGGAACTCCTGTTTTTACAGAATATTGAGTAGAGACCCCGGTGCTTGTTGGTTATCTATTTTATATATAGTCACGTGTACATGTTAATCCCAAACCCTCTTTCCATGAAACTAGTACACCCAAAGCGATCCCGTATTCTTGGAGGGATTGCAGAGAGCAGTGCTACCATAAAGGAAAGATGCAAGGGTGGCGATCCTTAAAACATCTGCCTTCAATTCCTCTGCTGGTCGGATAAGAAACAGGAGGACCCTGGAGAAGGACAATAAACTATTAGAAACTTGATCGGGTGGTGATTCCAACTGGCCGGTGCTTTCCTAGCTGCGGTTCCATTGCTGGAGCAAATCAACACAGCACCTGACAACTGGTATGTCGCTTGTGCAAGGGTGCTTGCTTTTTCCTTTACACCTGTTAGGAAAACCGCCAACCCGTCAGGCCAGGCCAGCCACCCATGACCACTGTCCTTCCTGAGGGCATGTCAATCCTCCAGCCCTTTCATAATCTACACCCCAGGGGGATGGTTTGTCCTTCCCTTCCTGAGGCGCCCTGCTGCCCCATCACGTTGATGCGATGCCACTGACTGCACCTGGGGAGGAGGATGCCCTGATAAAACACCTGCATGCCAGCTGCAGGCAATGACTCCCACAGAAATTCAGAGCTCCTCACCCTCAGTGAATAGTCTGGATGTTCAATCATCTGGGGCCTGTGGTTATCTTCTTTCCAAGGTGAAGGCAGGTGGCTTCATCTGCTACCTCCTGTCAAGGTGAACGAAGCACAGCTTCAAGTCAACCTCTCTGGATTTTGGAGGCAACATGTACCTCACTTGGGCGCACGATTCGGACCCCTTGGTTGAGGGACCTGAAAATCTGCTGGTTTGGAGAGGGGCCTGGAACAAGAGAAGGTATGAGCCGTAGGAGCCGCTCTGCCTTTGGGGCCATGTGATCCCAGGTCCAAAGGAGCGTGAAGTGGCAGCGGCAGAGAGGTTGCTGCCTGGAGCCTTTGGCAGCCCCTCCCAGGTGAGTCACAGTGAAGAACTTTAGGATGTTGGAGCCAATTCCCGCCTCCTCTGTGGGTAACTGCTCTTGTTTAAGAGTAGTTGGGGAGCTCCCATTGTGGCTCAGTGGGTTAAGAACCCCACATAGTCTACATGAGGACACAGGTTCAATCCCTGGCCTTGCTCAGTGGGTTAAGGATCTGGTGTTGCAGAAAGCTGAGCTGTATTTTGCAGACATGGCTTGGATCCAGCCTTGCTGTGGCTGTGGTGTAGGCAGGTAGCCAGGACTCAAACCCAGCCTAAACCCAGATTGAGACTTGAACCCACAGTTTTTAAGTTAGAATCATTCCCCTGGTGTCTGGACTCACTGAGATTCAGGTTCTTCATGCCTCATGCAGAAGAAATTCAGCGAGAGACAAAGTGATAGGCAAGAAATAGATTTATTCAGATAGGACGCTTGTGAGAGATGCGAGCTGGCAGGCACGGAAACTCTGCCCCAGCGTTAGGTGGGCTACCGTTTTATCATCCAAGGGGAGTGGGGGTTGGAAACGATGCCTCTTCCTCTTTCTTCTGCTCGTAGCTCCTCCTGGGTATCTGGCAAGAGAGTATTTGACCCTAGAAGGTCCTACTGGGACTGTCATGGTGCTGATTCAGCTCAGCAGAGGGGCTGACCTTAAACCCCTGCCCTCGCTCTGAACCTGAATGCAGCCTCACCCCATCCCGCACCCGATGACACGAAGCATATCTCACCCTTCACTAGTCAAGAAAGCCTGCCTCCTCCTGGTGGCCCTCTGGAGCAATTATGCACTCGCAGTGATCTCCCCAAACCCCCAAGTTTCCTTCTCTGTCTATGGTACAACTACCTGTGTAACTATCCTACCCCGTCCCTATCAGATGGGCTGGGGGCAGGGGTGTCAACGAATTGAAAGAAAGAGGACAAACTGGTGAGAAGCAGGTCTGGGGACGTCCTAAGCGGACAGAGACCTCCCCGCCGTGGGCACGGAGCACGAGGGGACCTGTGTCCTGGGGGAGGGATCCCCAAGCTCTTCAAAGGGTCACCTCGGCAGAGGGAGACTTCGTTCGTCGGGTGGATGGCTGGGCGTGTTCTGTGGCTCTCAGACAGCTGCCGTTCTCGGCCACACTGTCGTGGCCCCACACTGGAAGGGACGGAGGATGCTCACGGTCCAAGGCGAATCCTCTGGAGCCACGGCGGAGCGCCCAGCGTGTCAGCCCGGAGCCCCGAGACGGCACCACTCCCCGGGCATCATCCAGCTGCCTGCAGGGGGTCTGATTACCTTGGAGCCCTGCCCTCTGGGGAGGGACAGCAGTTTGTTCTTACAGGAAGAGGTATTGACTCTGGATGTGAACGCGCCTCTCCTGCCCTCAATGCTCCTGCCAAAACGAACATCCACGGATCTACAGAATGCTTCCATCATCGACACGACAAGGATTCGATTGAGCTGGCATGGAAACTGCCATCTGGCCACTTGAACTCCCCATGGCACTGAACCAACGAGCGAAGAAGGGGGCACTGTGCTGGCTGGGGTGATTGATGCCGACCGTCCTGTCGGGGAGAGACTGGGTTGCAACTACACGGTGGGGAAGGAGGGGTGTATCCGGGACGCCGGAGGTCCCCCTGATGCTTCTCATTGCTCCCAGGCCCTGGGACGAAAACCAGTGAACCGCTTTCAGGAGCTGGCTAGCCCGACGTCTTCACGAATAAACGCTGGGGCCACTCTGCAAGCCGAAGAAGTGTGAGATGCAGAGTTCCCTGGTGGCTTAGTGGGTTAAGGATCCTGTGTCGTCATTGCGTGGCTCCGGTCACTTCTGTGGCATGGGTTCAATCCCTGGCCTGGGTACTTCTGCGGGCCCCGGGCACAACCAAAAAAAAAGAACGGTGAGATACTTGCCAGAAGCAAAGGGGGTATGAGACAGGTGTGAGAAGATGAGAAGAAGGCAGTTATAAATTCCAGCTATGGCTCTGGATCCAGTTCCAGGTATGACTGTAACTCCGATGAGTATTTCTTTCTTATTTTGGATCTGTCTCTGTAGACGCGAAATATTTTTTTGTTTTCTTCCCTTCGCTCATCTCCTCATCTTCTAGCCTAAGCTGTGGTGAAAGTAGTTAACTTTCTTTTTTTTTTCTTTAGGGCCATACCCGCGGCATATGGAGGTTCCCAGGCTAGGGGTCAAATCAGAGCTGTAGCCGCCGGCCTCCACCACAGCCACAGCAACATGGGATCCGAGCTGTGTCTGTGACCCATACCACAGCTCACGGCAACGCCAGATCCTTCATCCACTGAGCAAGGCCAGGGATCGAACCCAAAACCTCATGCATACTAGACTCCTTCATTTCTGCTGCGCCACAACAGGAACTCCCAAGCGCCGTTAACTTTCTGTCTCAATATTTAAGTTACAGGATTGAAAAGGAGGAGCGTCCCCAAGTCCTGGCTGGGCGGGTGTATTAAGCTCCTTGGGGAAGGCTCTGGGGTCCTGTAGGACCCTGGTATCACCAGCTTCTCAGGCAGCAAGTACAGACCTAGGGCTCCTCGTCCTTGCGGGGTTCCAGCCATGCTCATGAATCCAGCTTGCTCTTTTTTTTTTTTGGTCTTTTTAGGGCCGCACCAGCGGCTTATGGAAGTTCCCAGGCTAGGGGTTGAATCAGAGCTACAGCTGCTGGCCTACACCACAGCCACAGCAACGACGGGTCCGAGCTGCGTCTGCAACCTACACCATAGCTCACGGCAATGCCAGATCCTTAACCCACTGAGCGAGGCCAGCGATGGAACCTGCAACCTCATGGTTCCTAGTCAGATTCGTTTCCACTGCACCACAAAAGGAACTCCAAATCCAGCTTGCTGTCAATCCCCTTATCTTCCCAATGGCCCTCATGGTGTTCTTCAAGCTCCAGCATCAGAGGGAGATACAACAGACCTCAGGGCTGGCTCTCCAGCCCCATGGCCCTGCAAGGTCGGTCTCTCCCCTGCCCCCTTTCTCTGAGTCGTTCAACTCTTAGAATTGAACCCTGGTTCATACAGCTTCCAAGCCACAGCTCTTGCCTTTTTTTTTTTTTTTCCTGGGCTCATGGTGTTTAGAAGTTCCCCGGGGCCAGGGATCGAACCCGAGCCATAGCACTGACAATGCCAGATCCCTTAACCCACTGAGCCACTGGAACTCTGTGGACTTCTCTGTGACCCAAATCTGCTCTCGGAGTGGGCAGCACAACAAAACACGTATGAACAACAAAACAACATGTGAACAACAAAATACTAGTGCAACATAACATGTGCGAAAGAATTTTACCTTCATTCAGTCGGCCGGTGGGTCCCAGACAGTGCACAGTGCGTGTGTGCATGTGTGTGTGTGTGTGTGCATGCTCGTGTGTGGGCTGTATCACCCTCCACGGTCTGATGTTGTTTCCAGCCCAGGCCTTCTAGAGGTTACTGTCAAAGTCCCGGGGCGGGGGTGGAGGGGGCCCCCCCGTCTTGAGCAATCTCGATTTTTCATCATTTTAGGCCTCGGTGTCCAAAAGCGGTTTAATTATCCATTCATAGAACAGTTGCCCTCGTTTTTAACATCTGTCATTTGGGCTTTTTGTTTTGTTTTGTTTTGTCTTGTTTTTTGCCACCGCTCTCCCCTACCAGCTGTGAGGAAGATGGAGAAGTGAGCATTGATTCGTGCTAAATGCGGGGCTTAATTGTGTATGATTAAATCAAGAGTGAAATGCCAATTGTTGCAGGTTGGATTCCCCTGGAAATATACTCTAAGTGGATATTTATGTCCAGGAGATTTGTTGAGACACAGTCTCAAGATCAGCATCCAGGACGGGCGAGGGGGAGGGCTGTGTGTGGGGGGGAGTCCTGAAGCCGGGAGTGGACGGTAGGTTGGGCTGTCCGGCAGCTGTGAAGGCCTCAGATCACCACGTGGCGGGTGGGGGTTAGCGTTGTCGCATTCTCTGCTGACCTGTCGTTGGATAGGGATTACCCCGGAGAGAGGGTTTTACCTTGGGCAAGGAGGTCCTCTTTTTTTTTTTTTTAAATTACTCAATTTTATTACATTTGTAGGTATACAACGATCATCACAACGCAATTTTATAGCATTTCCATCCCAAACTTTCAGTGTATCTCCCCACCCCCCAACCTGTCTCCTTTGGAAACCATATGTTTTTCAAAGTCTGCGAGTCAGTATCTGTTCTGCAAAGAGGTTCATTGTATCCCTTTATTAGATTCCACATGTAAGTGACAGCATTTGATGTTGGTGTCTCATTGCCTGACTTCACTTAGCAGGATCATTTCTAGGTCCATCCATGTGGCTGCAAATGCCGTGTTTCTTTCTTTTGAATGGCTGCGTAATATTCCACTGTGTATGTGGACCACATCTTCTGGATCCCCTCCTCTGTCAATGGGCATTTAGGTTGTTTCCATGTCTTGGCTGTTGTAAATAGTGCTGCAGTGAACATCAGAGTCCATGTGTCTTTGTGAGTCGTGGTTTTCTCTGGGTAGATGCCCAGGGGTGAGATTGCTGGATCAAATGGTAGTTCTATTTTTAGTTTTCTGAGGCATCCCCATACTGTTTTCCACAGTGGTTGCACCAGTTTGCATTCCCACCAACAGTGTAAGAGGGTTCCCTTTTCTCCACACCCTCTCTGGCACTTACTGTTTGTAGACTTTTGGATGACGGCTGTTCCGGCAGGTGCGAGGTGGTACAAGGAGGTCCTCTTGAGTTGAGGGCAATTAGGAGTGAGGGGTGGGACGTGGCTGAGTACGCTCAGCTACCCACACTCCGGGCAACTGGGAAATGGACACTCCGGCCCCAAAGAGTAGCCAAAACAGTCCAGCCCTGGTGCCCATGGGCTCCTCTTGCTTCATGTAATAATGTCTGAAAGCAACTCCCCCAGGACTCTAGGAGCCTCTTTTCCTGGGGAAACCTTGCAGGAAGTACCTACTCTTACAATTGCGGCTGATCTTTTTTTTTTTTTTTTTTTCTTTTTGCCATTTCTTGGGCCGCTCCTGTGTCATATGGAGGCTCCCAGGCTAGGGGTCAAATCAGAGCTGTAGCCGCCGGCCTACACCAGAGCCACAGCCACGCAGGATCTGAGCCGTGTCTGCAACCTACACCACAGCTCACAGCAACGCCGGATCCTTCACCCACTGAGCAAGGCCAGGGATCGAACCCGCAAGCTCATGGTTCCTAGTCGGATTCGTTAACCACTGAGCCATGACGGGAACTCCAATGGCGGCTGATCTTGAGGCCACACCTGATGTCTCTCACCCTGGCATCTCCCTCTCTTGCTGCCCGCTCCAGATTCTTCTCATCACTGCAGGTGTATCGTACCTGTCATGGTCTAGGTGGCCCACAGGTAGAGCCACCCGGACCCTCACCCCCCACGGGATCTGAAACTTTGGCCACCGTGTGTTGTTCAGGCCATGGGGGCTGGGCTTCTCCATTTACCCCCAAGTGGGACAGATATGTACTAAGATCGGCCCGGAAAACAGCCTGAGTCCCAAGTCTGTTCCTTCCCGTTCCCATCATCTAATGGCACCCCCATCTCCTCCTGATAGCCGGGGGTCACTCTCCTGCCAAATGGTGATGCCTTTCCTCACCCACTGGTCTCTTCACACAAAGAGCTTGATAAGACTGGGCAGCAACGGAGCTTGAAGTTTAGTCAGGGCAGTGGTGGACCACAAATCCTGTCTCTAGAAAAGCAATGACATGATTGGACAATATTGTCAAAAACAACCATTTCAGAAATCCTGGAAATTAACCAGCGGTCTATAACACATTGCACGACATTGATGGGCGAGAAGCTGTTTCACCTGGGTTGACAACGTTGGGATCCGTGCCGTTTTAGCTTTGGGGATGCTCCCACCTCCCTCTCGGCCAAAGTGACATGGCAGCCACAAAGAGCAGCAGCTCACTGCCGTGGGAGAGGGCGATTTAATTTGGTCCTCCAGAGAAAAGCCCCCTGTCCAGGGGCACTGTCAGAAGCAATTGCCGTCTTTCCAGAAAACAATCAAGCAAGGCCAATATTGCAGCTGCCTAGGGCTATAATACCGGGAAAGCAGCAGACCAGCCAAAGTTTAAAAGAGAGATCTTGGGGGTGGGGTAGGGGGGAGCCGTGGGGGGCTCAGATAAGGCCCTGCAAATTCCTGGCAGTCCGAAAGCCTATGCGCATGTGTGTATGCAGGGAAGATGAGAGAGCCCCCGGTTATCTCCTTGGCTTGGGGCTGACCTCGGACCGTGGAGATCTGCACAAGCAGGCAGGAAAAGCCAGGACAGGCTTGTAAACTGCCTGGGCTTTGAATGTGTGCCTGACCACACCAAGGGCTGGAACCCTCACTGGCTCAGGGTGTTGAAGCAAAACCTCCAACCAGCTGTTGGCTGACTACGAAGCTCGGCTGACCCCGATCAATTTATAGGAAGCCAGGCTAACACGGAAGCCAAGACTTTTCTTTTTTTTCAGCATAGATATTAGCAAATTACACACGGGTGGGGAGAGCCTCTAAATAATTCATCCGGGCTATTCGCTAAACAAACAGATACATGCAGCCACGACCCTCCGGGGAGGCAAATCAGGATCCAGATTTGTTGTCAGAAATTATCCAAACGTCCAGTTTCTAACAAGAAATGTGAAACATACAAAGAGGGATGCGCAGTCACACACGGGAAAGAAGCAGTTGGTGGGAGCTGTCTCTGACGGACCCTGGGTGTTGGACTTGGTGGGCAAAGCCTTCAAACCAGCCATTAGGAATGTGTTCAAGGACCCAGAGGAAATTGGTTTTTTAAAGAATTACACAGCACCTGCTGTACGGCACAGGGAACTCTAGCCAGTCTCTTGGGACAGACCATGACGGAAGATAACATAAGAAAGGGAATGTGTGTGTGTGTGTATATATATATAAAACATATATATATATAAACATATATATAAAACATATATATAAAACACACACATATATAAAACATATATATAAAACATATATATAAACATATATATAAAACATATATACAAAACATATATATAAAACATATATATAAAAACATATATAAAACATATATAAAACATATATAAAACACACACATATATAAAACACATATATAAAACACACACATATATAAAACATATATATATATATATGACTGGGTCACTTTGCTGTACAGCAGAAATTGGAACAAAACTGTAAATCAACAATACTTTTTTAAAAAAGCAAATTAAGCCAGCATAGCCCCACAAACTCAAACAAAAATAAATGAGGACATGAGGGGGAAAAAAAAAAAGAATTACACAGCAAAGGAAGTCATCTACAAAACAAAAAGGCTGCCTACTGAATGAGTGGAGGTATTTGTAAACAATATATCTGATAAGAGGTTAATAGCCAAAACATGCAAAGTACTCAGACAACTCCACATAAAACAAACAAACAACCTGATTAAAAATGGAACGGAGGACCTGAATAGACATTTTTTTCCAAAGAAGACGTACAGATGGCCAACAGGCGCATGAAAAGAGGCTCCGCATCTCTAGTCATCAGGGAAATGCAAATTAAAACCCCAATGAGCTATCACCTCATACCTGTCAGAATGGCTATTATTAAAACGACAACAAATTAACAAGTTTGGCAAAGATGTGGAGAGAGGGGAACCCTGTACGCAGCTGGCGGGGATGTAAATTGGTGCAGCCATTGTGGAAAACAGCATGGAGGGTCCTCAAAAAATCAAAAAGGGGGTTCCTGTTGTGGCTCAGCGGTAAGGGACCCAGCTAGTATCCGTGAGGATGCGGGTTCTATCCCTGGCCTCGCTCAGTGGGTTAAGGATCCCGTGTTGCTGTGGCTGGGAGGTAGGCTGGCAGCTGTAGCTCTGATTCGACCCCTAGCCTGGGAACCTCCATGTGCCGTGGGTGCAGCCCTAAAAAGACAAAGAAAAAACAAAAATAATAAAGAACTGCCATGCGAACCAGCAATTCAACTTCTGGGTATTTTTCCAAAGAAAACGAAAACACTAATTAGCAAAGATAAATGCCTCCCAATGTTGATTGTAGTATTAGTCATAGCAGCCAAGATACAGCTTTGCTTTGAAGACACTGCTTTTTTTACAGGTGGAAGTTGGTGGCAATCCTGTGATATCAGATCACAGTTAGCAGTTTTTAGCATAAAGGAATTTTTAAAATAAGGTATGTACACTGTTTTTTAAATACAATGCTATTCCACACACTTATAGACTACAGTATCGTGTGAACATAATTTTATGTGCAGCAGGAAACCCCAAAATGTGTGTGACATACTTTATCACAATACTCGCTTTATTGCGGGGTGGTCTGGAGCTGAACCCAGGGTATCTCTGAGCTCTGCTGGTATAAAGAGAACCAACTAGAAATTCTGGAGTTGAAAACTCTAACTGAAATGAAAAATTCATTTCAGGGGCTCAAGGGCAGATTTGAGCTGGAAAAGGAAAGCCTCGGGAAACTTGAAGAGAAAGGAGCAGAAAATAAAAACAGACGGAGAAAAGAATGCGCAGCAAGAACGGAACTTCGAGATCTTGTGACACCATGAGTGAAACACACAGGAGTTTTTGGGAAGACATAAGAGCTGAAATTTTCCCGAATTTGGTTTTTAAAAAGCCATCAATATGTGCCTGCGATAAACTCCACAAATCTCAGAGGATAAACTCAAAAAGATTCACACCTACACATATCATCGTCAGAGGTTATGACTGTCATATATGTCATCAAAGACAAAGTCTTGAAAGCACCAGCAGCAAAATGACTCACCATGTACAAGAAAACCACAATCGGATTATCTTTAGAAATAATGGAAACCAGAAGGCAGTGGGATGACATCGTCAAAGTGCGAGGAGAAAAAAACAGTTGCGTTTTCCATATCTAGCCAAATTATTCTTCAGATATGAAGGTGAGAGAAAGACACACCCAGAGAAGCCAAGACGGAAGGAAGTCATGGCTGGCAGACCTGCCTTACAAAAAAGACTGAAGGGTGTCCTTTAGGCTCGGAAGAAATGACGTCAGAAGGTAACGTGAACCTATAGGAAGAAATAAAAGCACCCCTAAGGGAGATTGTATAGGTAAATATAAAAGATCTGATAAACATATTTTGAACAGTTTCCTCTCTCTCTCTCTCTTTCTTTTTTTTCTTTTAGGGCCACACCCATGGTATATGGAGGTTCCCAGGCTAGGGGTCTATTCAGAGCTGTAGCTGCCGGCCTATGCCACAGCCACAGCCATGCCAGATCCAAGCCATGTCTGTGTCCTACACCACAGCTCAAGGCAATGCCGGATCCTTAACCCACTGAGCAAGGCCAGGGATCGAACCCGCAACCTCATGGTTCCCAGTCGGATTCATTTCCGATGCGACACGATTGGAACTCCCATTTTCCTTTTTTAATTGACATAGAACAGCACTGCACAACATGAAAATTATAAAACCATACTGTTGGACGTAATAACATGCTAAATCGTAATCTATGTGGCAATATCAGCACAAAGGACAGGGAAAGGGAGGGAGATAAGTTCCAAATTTCTATGTATTACTGGAATTCAGTTAGTATTAATCCTAAATAAATGAAGTTGCAAATTGTAATCCCCAGAACAATCACTAGGAAAATCATTTTTAAATATAGGCTTAAAAAAAGGAATGCCAGGAGGTCCCATCGTGGATCAGTGATCATGAACCCCATTGGTTTCCATGAGGATGCAGGTTCGATCCCTGGCCTTGCTCAATGGGTTAAGGATCTGCTGTTGCTGTGAGCTGTGGTGTAGGTCACAGACGTGGCTTAGATCTCATGTTGCTGTGGTTGTGGCTGTGGTAGAGGCTGGCAGCTGCAGTGCCAATTTGACCCCTAGCCTGGAAACCTCCATATGCCACAGGTGTGGCCCTAAAATGCAAAAACAAAAACAAAAACAGAAATAGAAACATAAAAAAGGAAAGCCAATAGTACCCTAGAAAATATCCATGTAACACAAACAAATGAAATAATAGAAAAAGAGATGAATAAAAAAGGCATGAGACATATGGAAAACAAATAGCAAAATAGCAGACACACTTGGAACAGCACCAAGAATTACATTAAATATAAATAAACACTCAAAAATGCAGAGATTGTCAGACCGTTAACAAACAACAACCAGGAGCCAACTTTGTGCTGTTTATAATAAGTACATTTCAGATTCAAAGACAGAAATAGAGTGAAAGTAAAAATATAGAAAAGATACATGGAAACTTCTCACTTTATTGGGTTTCCTTTGCACTTTGCAGATACCGAGTTTTTTTACAAACTGAAACTTTGTGGCAACTCTGATTCAAGAAAGTCTATCAGCACCATTTTTTTTTAACAGCGTTGGCTCACTTCATGACTTTATGTTATATTTTGGTAATTCTCTCAGTATTTCAAACTGTTTCATTATTATCGTTATATCTGTTATGATGATCTGTGATCAGTGATCCTCGATGTACCTACTATGACTTGCTGAAGGCTCAAATGATGGTTAGCATTTTTTTTTTAGCAATAACTGATTTTCAGGAGATCCCTGGTGGCCTAGTGGTTAAGGAATTGGCATTGTCACTGATGTGGCACGAGTTCAATTCCTGGCCCTGGAACTTGCACATGCTCTGGGCATGACAGAAAAAAAAAAAAAGAATTTTAAAAAAAGGTATGTGCATTTCAAAAGACAGGATGCTATTATGCACTCATAGACTAGAGGGAAGCATAAACATAATTTTTGGTAGTGCTCTTTTTTTTTTTTTTTTTTCTTTTTGGCTGCACTCATGGCATGTGGAAGTTCCTGGGAAGGGACTGAATCTACACCACAGCAGCAACCTGAGTCACTACAGTGACAACACCAGATCCTTAACCCAATGAGCCACAAGAGAACACCCACATAATTTTTATATGAACTGGGAAACCAAAAAAATTCATGTGACCCACTTTATTATAGTATTTGCTTTATTGTGGTGGTCTGGAACCAAACCCACAATATCTCTGAGGTCTGTCTCTACCAAGAAAACTAACCATAAGAGAATGGGAGTAGTTGTATTAGAAAAATAGACCTTTAAGACAACAATAAAAAAGTTGCATTAGAAAAATACAACTTTAAGACAACAATAAAAAAGTTACTAGAGACAAAGAAGGGCTATTTTATAATGATAAAAGGATCAGTTAATCAAGAGGATGCAATGATCCTAAACTTTCATGTGCCTCATAACAGAATTTCAAAATACATGAAACAAAGGCTGATATAAATGCAAAGAGAAATAGAGAAATTATAGTGGATGATTTCAATACTTCTTTTAAAATTATTAGTAGGACAGGAGTTCCCATCATTGCATAGCAGAAATGAATATGACTAGGAACCATGAGGTTGTGGGTCAATCCCTGCCCTCACTCAGTGGGTTAAGGATCCAGCATTGCTGTAAGCTGTGATGTAGGTTGCAGATATGGCTTGGATCTGGCATTGATGTAGGCCAGCAGCTGTAACTCTGATTAGACCCCTAGCCTGGGAGCCTCCATATGCCACGGGCACAGCCCTAAAAAGACAAAAGGCCAAAAAATAAAAATAAAAAGATATTAGTAGGACAAATAGACAGAAAATCAGCAAGGATATAGAAGTCTTGAACTACACTATCAATTTGCTTAAGTGACATCTGTAGAGTCTCTACTTAGAAAGAGTTGAATGCATATTCTTTGTTTATACATGGGATATTCTCTAAGAAAGGCCATCTTCTCTGCTATAACATGTCTTAGTAAATTTTTAGAAACTGAACTCATACAAAGTATGTTCTCCTATCACAATAAAGTTAAATTAGAAAACAACAGAAGGAAATTTGGGAAATCCAAAGCATTTTGAAGTGAATGAAAACAAAATCACAACATATCAAAGTTTATCAGATGCAGCCAAAGGGGTGCTTAAAGGAGAATTAATAGCCTCAATGCCTGTGTTAGAGAAAATAAAAGATCTTAGATCATTGATCGGATGTTTTGCCTTAAGAATCTAGAACAAGGAGAGCAAAGCAAACCCCAGGCAAACAGAAAGAAGTAAAGAATAAAGGTTAGGGAGTTCCCGTCGTGGCGCAGTGGTTAACGAATCCGACTAGGAACCATGAGCTTGCGGGTTCAGTCCCTGCCCTTGCTCAGTGGGTTAACGATCCGGCGTTGCCGTGAGCTGTGGTGTAGGTTGCAGATGCGGCTCGGATCCTGCGTTACTGTGGCTCTGGCGTAGGCCGGCGGCTACAGCTCCGATTAGACCCCTAGCCTGGGAACCTCCGTATGTCGCGGGAGCAGCCCAAGAAATGGCAAAAAGACAAAAAAAAAAAAAAGAATAAAGGTTAGAATGGAAGTAAAAAAATGTAGAAAAGAAATAAACAAGAGAGAAAATAAATGAAAGCAAAAGTTGGTTCTTTGAAAAAAGCATCAAAATACACAAATCTTTAGCTAATTTGATCAAGAACAAATAAGAGAATACCTAGATCACCACAATCATTAATGCAAGACCGACACATCCTCGGACAGTACATAGTTTAAGAGGGTTATAAGGGAAAACTCTCAACAACTCTATGCCAACAAGTTAGGCAGCTGAAGAAATGGATAGATTCTTAAAATGGCACAAATCATCACAATTCTCTCCAGAAAAAATGAAAATTAAGTATTCTTACATGAAGCAAAAAAATTGATTAGTAATTAGAGGTCTTCCTACAGAGGAAATTCCAGGGCCAGGTAGCTTTCACTGGTGAAGTCTATCAAATATTTAAAGAAGAAATAACATTAATATTCCATGAACTCTTCTGGAAAACAGAGAAGGAAGGAACATTTCTCAACTCATTCTTAGAGATCAATATTACCCTGGTACCAAAGCCAGCCAAAGACATCACAAGAAAATAAAATCACAGACCAGTTCTCTCATGAATACAGATGCAATAACCTTCAACAACATGGTAGGAAAGTGAATTCAGCAATATATAAAAAGGATTACACACCATGGCCAGTGAGGTTTATCCCAGGAATGCAAGGCTGGATTAACATCCCCAAAACAAGTAACATAGTGGACCGTATTACTAGAATAAGGGAAAAAACTCACATGACCATTTCAATAGATACAGAAAAAATATTTAACAAAATTCGCTGGTGGCTCAGCGAGTTAAGAATCAGGAATTGTCACTGCTGTGGCTCAGGTAGCTGCTGTGGCATACGTAGGTTCAAGCCATGGCCCAGGAACTTCCGCATGCTGCAGGTGCAGCCAAAACAAAACAAAACAAAACAAAAAAAACAAACTCTAAAAAAACAAAAACAAAATTCAAAATTCAGTCATGATTAAAACAACTACAACTCCCAACAAACTTAGAATAGACAAACTTCATCAACCTGATAATATTTCTCTACCCAAATCCTATCCCCAAGGTCGCATGCAATGGTGGAAGAATGGACGTTTTCTCCCTAAGGTCAGGAACAAGGCAAAGATTTTCACTCTTGCCACTTCTCTTCAACGCTGAACTGAAAGTTTGGGGCCGTGCAATCAGGTGTAATAAATAAATAAACGATATCCAGATTGGAAAGGGGGAAGTAAAACTGTCTTTATTCCAGATGACACTCTTTTATATGTAAAAAGTCTGAAGGGCTTCACCCAAATTCTCCTATACTAAACAAATTCTGGAGCTCCCATTGTGGCTCAGTAGTTAATGAATCCGACAAGGAACCATGAGCTTGCGGGTTCGATCCCTGGCCTCGCTCATTGGGTTAAGGATCTGGCATTGCCATGAGCTGTGGTGTAGGTCGCAGACGCAGCTCGGATCTGGTGTGCTGTGGCTGTGGTGTAGGCTAGTAGCTATAGCTCCGATTTGATCCCTAGCCTGGGAACCTCCATATGCCGCGGGAGCAGTCCTTTAGACAAAAAGACCAAAAAAAAAAAAAAATTCCCACAAATTCCAGGGATGTAGGACACAAGATCAACACACCAAACTCATCTGCATTTTTATAATGGTAATGAGCAATCTGAAAATGAAATTAAGAAAAGGATTCTATTTAGTAGTGTCAGAAAATATAATACTTAAGAATACATTTAATAAGAAAAGTATGAGACTTGAACGCTGAAAACTGCAGAACATTGCTGAGGGAAAATTTAGAATATCTAAATAAATGGAGATGTTTCATGTTCACGGATTAGAAGAATCAATATTGTTAAGATGGCAACTCTCCTCGAATTGATCTATTGAGTCAACACCACCTCTTTCAAAGTCCCAGTGGGCTTTTTCACAGAAATTGACAAGCGGGTCTCAAAGTTTACATGGAAATGAAAAAACCCAGAATAGCAAAAACAATTTTGAAAGAGAACAAAGTGGGAGGAGTTTCACCTCCCAGTTCCAAAACTTGCTCCGAAGCATTAGTAACGAGATGGTGTTAAACCAGCATTAAGAGTGGACATAGAGATCAATGGAACAGAGCTGAGAGCCTAGTGATAAATTCTTACATTTACGGTCAATTGATTTTTGATAAAGGTGCCAAGACAATTCAGTGGAGAAAGGATCAGCTTTTCAACAAATGCTGCTGGGACAATTGACGATCCAGAAAGATGCTTCTGGGTCGTCACACTCCACACAAGAATTAAATCCAAATGGGCTATAGACAGTTGGACAAATGTAAGCGCTAAAGCTATAAAACTTTCAGAGGAGCACGGAATAGAAAATCTTCCTCAACTTGGGGTAGGCAAAGTTCTCCTAGATTCAACTTCCAAAGCATGATCTAAAAAAGAACAAAAATTGATCAACTGGACTTCATCAAAATTTAAAACTTTTGCACCTCAAAAGTCATTTTTAGGCAAATGAGAAGCTAAGCTATAGACTGAGAGAAACTATTTGCAAATCATCTATCTGATCAAGGACTTGTATCCAGAATATAGAGAGGACCTAATGAAAAGACAAACATCCAATTAAAACATGGGCAAAAGAGTTGAATAGACATTTCACCAAAGAAGATAAACAAATGGCTAATAAGCACTTGAAAAGATGCTCAACATCATTAGTCATTAGGGAAATGCAAATTAAAACCACAATGAGATACCACTTCACACACCCCGGAATGGCTATAATTATAGACAATAACAAATGTTAGCAGGAGAAATGGGAGGGTAGAAATATAAAATGGTACACTTTGGAAAACGGTTTGGCCTTTTTTTTTTCTTAAAACATTAAACATAAATTTACTAAATGACCAGACAATTCCACACCTAGGTATCTATCCAAGGGAAATAAAAACACAAGTCTACACAAAAGTTGCATGCAAACAGTCACAACAGTGTAATTGCTAATAGCCAAAAAGCAGAAACAACCAAAATGTCTACTAACTGATGAGTGGATAAACAAAATGCAGGGGATCCATACACTCCTTTTTTTTTTTTTTGGTCTTTTTTCCATTTCTTGGGACGTTCCCACGGCATATGGAGGTTCCCAGGCTAGAGGTCGAATCGGAGCTGCAGCCACCAGCCTACACCACAGCCACAGCAATGTGGGATCCGAGCCGCGTCTGTGACCATGGCGCTCACGGCAACGCCAGACCCTTAACCCACTGAGCAAGGCCAGGGATCGAACCTGCAACCTCATGGTCCCTAGTCGGATTCGTTAACCACTGAGCCACGACGGGAACTCCCATACAGTCTTAATAAAAAGGAAGGACGTCATGATACACGTTGCAATGTGGATGAACCTCAAAAACGTTGTTAGGCAAAAGAAGCCAGACACAAAAGATGACATGTAGGATTTTGCTTGTATGAATTGTCCAGAAAAAGGTACATCTACAGAGATGGAAGGTAGGTCTGTGGGTGGGGCTCTGGGCTACAATCGAAATGAACCGTAAATGAGGCTGAAGGATCTTCCTGAGATGATGGAAATATTCTAAAACGGGTTTATGGTGATGGTGGCACAACTGAGCAAATTTTTTGAAAATCATTGATTTGCACACTTAGAATGGTGAATTTTCATGAAGCGCTGATGCTGTTAAGGAAAATTTCCTGGGACTCTTTCTGTGTCCCTGGCAGGACTCTCCCCCTTTGAGAAGCAGGACCTCCATAGTGACAGGGCACTGAGCTGTAGGGTGGATCCTGAATTCTCCAACGGGGCACAGTGCGTGAGGATAAGCGGGATCATTCCTTCTTCCGTCTTTCGTTCCTGGACTCATAGTTTTCCTCCTGGGGACTGAGCACCGTATAATGGTCATTCATTCATTCATTCATTCATCCTGGCTGAACCCATAGCATGTGGATCAAACCTGCGCCACAGCAGTGACCTGAGACACTACAGAGACAATGCTGGATCCTTAAGCCACTGAGCCACCAGGGATCTCCATGTAAGAGTCTGTGTCCTGGATGACAGCCATCTTCGAGCCAGCATCTCAGCTGTGCCTTTGGCAAATCAACGCCCACCTATGTCCAGCAGCTTTGGGTCTGTGACAGGATCAGTGGACCCCGTGGTCGCATCCACTCTGCCATACCTCCTTTGCTGGGGTCTCAAGTGGGCTCTGCGTTGATGCGTCTAACACTCTGTATGCCTTCAGGTGGGTTGAGGGGCTGAGGTCTGGGGGCCAGGAAAGGCAACTATCTTCCTGAATGTGATGTTTAATTCTCCGTGTCACCTTGAAGGGTGTTTCAGATGAGGTCAGTCTTTAAACTGACGAACTCCAGGTGAGGGAGCTTGTTTGTGGCAACGTGGGTGGGCCGCATCCAATCAGTTGAAGGCCTGAACTGAGTGAGATTGATGGGCTCCTTAAGCAAGGGGAAATTCCCAGCAGACTGCCTTCTGACTTCCTCAGCTTCATCAGCTCTCTGAGCTCTCCAGGCTGCCAGCCTTGGGACTGGCACGGCACCATTTCTGGTCCCCGAGGAGCCAGTCAAACCATTGGCCACTGCTCAAGAATCCATACGTATCCCAACCTTTCCGCACTTCTTTCCATGAAAAGTGGATGACTGGGTGCACCGCCGGACACTCTGTGGAAGGATTCCCCCTCATCGGTGCATTAACTAATAGGCTTAGCCTCCCCTGGGCTCTCTTTCCTGGGACACTTGCTCTGGAGCCCTAGGCCATCATGTAAGCAATCCAGCAACTCTTTTTATTGTTTTGGCTGCCCCCATGGCATAAGGAAATTCCAGGACCAGGGATCGAACCCGCGCCACTGTTGTGCCTGGCCCCACAGCTGCGGCAATGCTGGATCATTGACCCAGTGCGCCGCACAGGAACTTCCAAGAAAACCCAGAGACTGTGGCTTCTTTAGGGACACATCACACGGAGAGACACATCGGGGGCTGGGGTGAGGGGGCAAGGAGCACAAGCTGTTCCGGTCCCCAACTCTTTGCCTTCCAGCCCCGGTGGCAGGTGCGTCAGTGAGGGTCTGCAGGTGACTCCAGCCCTGGCCCTGGCCCTGACTTACCGCGTCTCCTAGGTGGAGAATTCACCTAGGAGCTCAGCAATCCTAGTAATTAAGTCCTGGGCCAGATCCCCAGTTCTTTCTGCCCTCCAGCTGCAAGAGATGAGAGTCTCTAATTTGTATGGTGCTAAGGAGACCCTCTGGTTATCTTAATTAGCCTTTAATTGGTGATTAACCACCCTCAGACTTCACTTCTCTTCCTCCCGAGCTTCAGCTGCCCCCAGCAACAGCCATCCAATTCCGCAGCCGGTAGGAGGACAATCTCCCTGGTTCCTCCTGGATACCTGATGTGTTGTACTCTCCTGGGCATTCCTTTCTTCTGGTCTTAATTGCACCTCTACTGCCTGCCAGGGGCTAGCAGTGCTTTCCTATCACCCGTGATAGAGTCCTCATTGCCAGCCATCTGGTGGCTGAGCCAGCTCCAAACTCCCATCTCAGAGATACTTGGACCACTCCTGGCACCATCTGTTGCAGGTCAGGTTCCCTAGCATTTCATCTCTGAGATGAAGATTTCCAGGCTGCATGTCGACTGGGGAGAGTCTGTGGGACCAGCCAGTGGGGAGGGGGCTGGAAAAAGTGGGATATGGCCGGAGAGGATGAGCAGTGAGGCAGCCACAGCAAAGACCTCAGTCCATCCTCAGGGGTGGCCCTCGGATGGCTCGTCAGACTTGTCCCATATTAGGGAGAGGGTGCTAAGCCTTTCTAGCCCCACACCAACCGGTCGGGTCGGTCGTAGTATATGGGCTGACCCTGCCTGGTATGGGGGAGTGACCTGGGGTGAGGCAGGTCTTTTTGGGTGAAAGTGTCCCCCCAGGGAGGACTCGTGGATGAGCTGTGTGCTGAAAACAGCCTAAGCAGCGGGGAGTAAGGACCCCAGGCTGGGGTTGGTGGAGAGTGAATCTGGGCAGGCAGTGCACCACAGCACCTGCAGCAAGGGAGCGCTTCCTCTATGCCTCTGATATTGGGTGAAAACCAAACTTGGACTCTAGGCTAGAAACCTAAGGTACCTTTGGGTAACTTCCCGGAAATCCTAGAAGAAACCATCCTAAGAGCATCTTGGTGATCCACCTTCACCGGCTCTATGCGCGAGGCTCGGAAAGACCGGCATTTGCAATGGGGAAGGTTTTGCGAGACTTGGGAGTTCCCGTTGTGGCTCAGTGGTAACAAACCCGACTAGTGTGCCTGAGGACATGGGTTCGATCCCTGGCTTCGATCAGTGGGTTAAGCATCCAGCGTTGCCGTGAGCTGTGGTATAGGTCAAAGACATGGCTCGGATCTGGCATTGCTGTAGCTCTGGCATAGGCTGGTGGCTGCAACTCCAATTTGACCTCTAGCCTGGGAGCTCCCTTATGCCGCAGGTGCAGCCGTAAAAAGAAAAAAAAAAAACAGAGAGAGAGAGAGAGAGAAAGAAAGGAAAGTTTGTGACTTATCTTCAATGCTGGGAAAAATTAAATTGTCAGATTCCCCCCCCCCGCCACGTTCAGAGGGCACCCCAGGCAAAAAGTAATAAAGGGGGTTCTTTTTATTATTTCTTTTGGCCAAGCCCAAGGCAGGTGGAAGTTTCGGGGCCAGGGATCAAACCCACACCATGGCAGAAACTCAAGGCACAGCAGCGAATAATGCTGGATCCTTAACCCGCTGTGCCATCAGGGACGTCCGAGTGCTGTTCTTTTGAAAATACGGTACAGAAGTTCCCTTGTGGTGCCGTAGATTAAGATGCTGGTGTTTGCCGCAGCCGTGGTGCGGGTTTGATTCCTGGCCTGGGACACGTCCACATGCGGTGGGTGCAGCAAAAAACAAAAACAAAAACACTGTACCCATTACATGGATCAAATTCTACATTCATTCACTCATTTCTTAGTCAACACGTGTAGGCACGCACCCAGACACTGTATTCTGAGTTGAAAAATATACTTCCCGGGAGGACGTGTGACAACCAAAGCTCCTTGCTTGGGGAACCTCTGGCGAGAGGAGGTCTTAGTGGGGCCGTCAGCCCCAAATCGCTGCTCCCGCCCCACCTGAACAATCAAAAATTCTGCTTCCCCCTCCCGAAAAAGATGTCCCCGTTGGGACAACCCATGCCCTTCCCTTGTGTTCACACACGGAAGCAGGGAGAAAACAGCCCCTTTCCACTGGAGGCGTGAACCTGGTGTAACAGGAGTGTCGGATTCTTAGCGGGAGCATCTGCAGTAGGAGAAAGGAATCAGGGAGACCAGGAGAGAGAGAGAAGAAAGAGGGGGGAGAGAAGGGGGTGGGGAGAGAAGAAATCTGTTTGAGCTTCCAGATTTCACAGCTCTGTAAATTCCAAAATGCTCTTTCTGTAGTGAGCTAGTTTGAGCTGTGTTGCCAGCAACTCAGGTGGTCCTGACTGATCTCACAGTAGGTCTGCAGCTGCTCCCAGCTCTTGGCTCCGTGCATGGCACACGCTCCCCAGTTCACCAGGAGCTCGGGCCCGGGAACCTGTGGCTCTCTGGGTGGGGACCCTGTGCACGGGTCTCCTTTCAGCTGTGCCGTGGGGCATGGCGGATACAGGCTCTATGTCCTCATCTGTAAAAGGGGATCGAAAGTCCTTTTCGGAAATGTGAGGGATGGGAGTTCTCGTTGTGGCTCAGCGGGTTAAGAACCTGACTAGCATCCATGAGGTTGCGAGTTCAATCCCTGGCCTTACTCAGTGGTTGAGGATCCGGGGCTGCTGTGAGCTGGGGTGTAGGTGGCAGATGCAGCCTGGATCTGCCTTGGCTGTGGCTGTGTCATAGGCCGGCAGCTGTAGCTCTTTTTCGACCTCTAGCCTGAGAACTTCCACATGCCGCAGGTGTGGCCCTAAAAACCAAACAAAAAATTTTTTTAATGTGATGGTGGGGAAGTGTGTTTTTAATGGAACAATGCTGTCTACGAGGCACATTTTATTGCTGCTGAGAGTGAACCGCTAATGTCACTTGCAAAACTGGACCCTTGCTCATGACACCTGCCGGGCTCTTGGCTTCTCAGCACTGGGGTGGCTACCCCCAGAGCCCGGGGGCTTGGAGTGGGGCAGGTCCTCCTGAAGCATTCCCGCTGACCTGAGCAGCTAGGACACAGTCCCTGGCCTGGCAGCCTGCAGTCCAGCGGCGTCCCCAGCGGGCAAGGGAGCCAGAGTCGCTGTCTCCCAGAGAGTCGCCTGCAGGGGAGCCGGCTCACCCCACCTCTGTAGGAGTGCCTTCTCTTCTCTCAGGCCATGACAGGACTCCCTCTTGGAGTCTCCCCCCCACCCTTGTTTTGTGTTTGAAAAGAACAGAAGCAGAGTGCAAGTGAGATTTCCAAATGAGTTGCCACTGGGTGAGGGGGATGCGGGGGTCCCCGTGGTGGCGCCCCCTCTTCTGGGACCTGTGGATGCTTTCTGCCTGATGCACCTGTCACGGCTCAGGGTCTGTCCGTCATGCTAGGTGTGTGCCTCGTCCCCTTCCCTGTCGAGGCAGCAGGCAGCCAGTGCTTAGGAAGCCCCCGACGCGAGCCTCAGCATGGGCCCCCCGCCTCCGAGCGCCCCCAGCCCCACTTGCCGGGGGCTCCTCTCCCGGCTGCAAATAACAAGCACCCAGGTGCTCTGCTCATGTCAGAAGAGAATGAGATAGTCTTTACACCCAGGCTTTTAAAATCGTGCGACTACTTCTGCTCAGACACTCTTGAGTAACGAGGGGGCAAAATTAGTGAAATGTGGAATAATTTGATGAAATTAGACCTGGTTTGTCCAAGATTAAGGACAGCTCTTAATTAAGTGGCCCAAGCTTTCTTACTGGGAGAGAAAAAAAATCGCTTCAGCCCTTAATTTTCTGAAGCATCCCTGTAAGGATGCATGTGCAAAGGCCTCTGGGGGTGTTTATTAGGTCGTTTTATTTGAATCCCCCACGGTTAGGCTTGCCAGGAGACACTGCAGACATTTCTCTGAATTCTCAATCAGCCACTTTAAGAGCTCATCCAGAACCTTCTCCAGAAGTCCCCCAGATTCTCCAGCGGGAGGAAATTTCCATTCCCCCTCCCGTGGCTCTGGGCAGGCAAGACCCAGAGTGAGGGTCCAGGACCCTCGCTGATGGACTTCCAGGTGGGGGTCCAGGACCCTCACAGACCCCATGGCCCCCACAGGGTGGATTTGCTCTCCAGCTCCATGAAAGAAGATGGAAGGGGCCAGGCGAGGGGCTCAGGAGGGGCCTGAAGGCCAGAGCAGAGGAAGAACCTCCCAGAAGGAGAGGAACAGGCTCTAGGAGTAGCAGCTCTGAGGAGGAGGATGGGAGGAAGTAGCCGGGCCAGGGCTTGAGTGGGAGTGGCCCGGGAGGGGAGGGCAGGGCAGGGCAGGAGGAAGGGAGAGGAGACGGACCAGTTTGGACCTGGTTGAGGAGGTTCAGCGGGCCAGACTGGGCAGCATCTTGCCAGCCGGTGGGACTTCGGTTTCTTGCCTAACTCTATAAACCCAGCACTTTACTTTTGAGGTTATGCAGGGGAGTGACAGGCTCTGGGCAGTTTTCAGGGCCGTGATGACAGCTGGGCAGGACTGGGATGGAGGAGGTGGGAGCCAGCAGCAGGATGCAAGTACAGGACGGGCGGGCAGGGGACCCGTGACAAGTGGGCAGATGGGAGAGCTGGTGTGAAGGCGGCTCCAGCATGAGCTTGAGCCCCGCACTGGGGACATGGAACGAGACTGTCTGGTGGGCAGGTGTGTGTGTGTTCGAGCTCATCGGGGTCCTGACGGAAGCCAACGTGCTCAGGGGCTTGCGGTGGGGAGATCTGACAAAGGTGTTGGGATAACCAACCAGGGATATTGCAGCCCCTGGAGGTGGGCAATGGCAGGAGGGGCTCACACATGCCCCACAGGTTGAAGTGCTGGGGGAGCGGGAGGGGCAGCAATCCTCGGGGTTGGGGACCAGAAGCAGGCAAGGGATATCCCAGGCTCCCTGCCCTTCCGTCTCCAGCTTGTGCCTCCACCACCCAACCAGAATGGAGAGCAGGAGCCCAGACAACTCGGGGCCCAGGGGTCCACCCCAGGGCCTGGACTGGGCAGGTGGGTTGGGGGGAGGTGCAGCTGGGGGAAGGGCAGCCCCTTCTCCCCATGGCCTGTCACCGTGCTGCCATCTCCCATCCAGAGTGCCCACTGCAGCGAGGAAAAGGGCCGCCCTTCCTGCCGGCAGGGGCCGATTCGCATTCACCGTGGGGGCCTGCTCCCTCCACCTCCCCCCCCACCTCCCCGGCTCAGAGGTGGACACCTTTATTCCGCCCTGTGGGGTCCAGCCCACGCAGTTCAGCCCTGGAAACCTTCCCTCCTGGAGTTCCCATTAACAAACCTGACTAGCATCCTCTAGGACGCAGCTTCGATCCCTGGCCTCGCTCAGTGGGTTAAGGATCTGGCGTTGCCATGCGCTATGGTGTAGGTCGGAGATGCAGCTTGGATCCTGCGTTGCTCTGGCTGTGGTGTAGGTCGGCAGCTGCAACTCCGATTCAACCCCTGGCCTGGCAAGCTCCATAGGCCTCGGGTGCAGCCCTAAAAAGCAAAAAAAGGAAGTTTCCCTCTTGGTCCTGGGCAGAGCCCCCGAAGGCACCCCAGGGTTGGGGGGGGGGCTGCTCCTTCCCTGTCCCCTCCCTCACCTTCCTAAAGGGTTCCTTTCCTCTGTTCCCTGCAAAGCGTGCTGCACTTTTAAATGAGGTGATGGGTGGGGAGGGGCGGGGCAGCCCGGGCAGGGGAGCAGGACACGGAAGCCGTCTGAGGAGTGGCTGTGCAGACAGTGTGCTGGATCTGGGGCCAACACGAGGGTTCGAGGGTTCTCCCCTCTAAAAGCTGCTCTCTTTATGATGCAGGCTGTGCTCCCCGGGCGGGGGAGGGAAGAGAGAAAGGTGAGAACCCACCATGGGGAGGGCGTCCCAGTGTCCACTGGGGACAGCGTCCTTTGGGCTGAGCCGGGAAGCAGGGCAGGGAGTGCCCCCAGCTGCCCAGCCAGGCCAGGTCTGTGTCTGGTCCCCAGGCCCGACAACCCCCTCACCCCCGCCCCACTGCCAATCAGCACTGAAAGGGCCTGGGGTAGGTGTGCCCGTTTGCACCACCCGCCTGCCCTCCCGGCGCCTGGCAGGATGCTGGGGCCCGGGGATGCTGCAGACCAGCTGGCCCCTCTGCCAAGGCCATCTGGGCCCAGTTAGGCCTGTAGTCTGGGGCCAGAGACGTCCTGGCCAGGAGAGGGTCCCAGTGGGGGCCTGGGGGTGTCCCTCAGCTCCTGGCTGTCCGGGCCGGGCCTCCACACGATGGCAGCATGCACGCACTGAAGCCCGCTGGGCTGCCTGGTCTGGGCCGGGACCCAGCACCGCCCTCGGCTCCCTGGCCCTGCTCCCCGCTTTCTACAGCAGCTACAGTGGAGGCAAAAATGCCAGTGCTGTCTGGAACTTCGTATCATGTCCCTTCCCCCGTCACCTGGTTCCCCGGGGGCCCACCAGCATCTCTTGGACCCTGGGCTCCTCACCTGTGGCCCATCTGCAGGGAAGGCACCCCCACAAGGTGGGAAGGGGGAGGTGCGGGCATTGGAGCCTCCTGGTGCCTCACACAGCCTGGTCCAGGGCCCCTCACACTGCCCAGAGCCTCCCAGTCTCTGGCTGGCCTGACCGCCCCCTCCCAAGGCCGGTCTTGGGCCCAAGGGACCCAGTGGACAGGTGTTTCCAGGCGGGTACACTGGGGGGTGGGCTGGGGAACCCCATCCAGGAAAATGGATGGATCCACCTGCAGGTCAGAGAGCCCTACTCGAAGGTGTGAGCCAATCAGGGCTGGCTCCCGGGGCCTCCGAGCAGTCCAGACCCCGGACAGCACACAGAGGCTCTTGTCCCATTTGCTTCCAGGACTGACCTCCTCAGCCCCCGGCAGGAACCACTCCTGGGTCCCTGGACAGTGACTCGGCCTCACTGCTTTGGTCTTCTGCCTCCCCATACATGCTTTCTGTACCCCGTTCCCTCTGCCTGCCCTCTCCTCCTCTGCAAGCAAGTCCACGCCCCATGGGACCCAGTGCCAAGGCCAGAACCCTCCGTCGCCTTCGTTGTCCTGGCTCCATGACTTGACCCCGCAGCCTGCAGGTGCAATGAGAGGAGCAAGAAGGTGGAGGCAGCCACAGGCACCTCCCAGACCAGGCAGGGGGCTGTGGGGGCACCAGGCACAATTCTCTCAGCCCACGGCGACATGGGACAATATCTAGAGACATTTTTGATTGTCACCGCCAGAGGCTACTGGCACGTGGTGGGTCGAGGCCAGGGGTGGGTAAAACATCCCACATGGCACAGGGCAGCCCTAGGGCACAGAAGGATCCAGCCTCCAGTGGCAGCAATGACAAGGTTCAGAAACCTGTGTGCACAGACCTAGAAAGTGGGGCTCTGGAGGGGCCTTCAGGGCTTCCCAGGACAAGCTGAGGGTCTTTCCTGTGCTCTGGGCCTCTTCTCCTCTTTGGGCCCATTCTCAAGAACCCAAGGCACCACCCGTCCGGCCAAACTGAGCACAAAGCTTCCGCCCCACGCCGTGGCCTTCGAGGCGCCCTGACTCCGCCCCCTCTTCTTTTGTGGCGGCTAAAATGGGCCAGTGGATGTGGCGTGTGGCTGCCTGGGTCCCCAACTCCCTGTGCAGCTCCCAGGCCCTCTCTGGGCTCAGTTTCCCCTCCTGCAAAAGGAGGCGGTGGGGGTCAAGGCCTGGAGCTGGGCCCCTGCCAGGCCTGATGCCCAAGTTATGGATGTCAGCAGGAGCCGAGGTATTCAGCAAGCCCAGGCCCACACGGGCACTGACCTCAGCCTGCGGCCGCGGCAGCCGTGGGCTCGGTTGATCCGGGGCCCCTGCAGGAATGAGTCCCACCTGCCTTATTGGTATAACTACCACACATACGCGAGACGCCAGAAATGTTTACAGGGCCGGGCCAGTTCTGTTCTAGAAGATGCCGTGCATACATCAAGGCTATTTTAGGGTGCCGGCCGGGCCGGGCAGGAGGAGGGCAGGGGGCTCTTGGCCGATCTGGTTACGGCCATGTGCGGGGACAGCAAATGCCACCATTTCTGTCCAGTGATGTCACAGCAAGGATGGCAGATGGTACGAGCTACGTGCAGGCCCAGGACAGGCATGGAGAGAGGGAGCAGGGTGGCAACTGGCAGTGGAAAACCTGAGTCCCTTGGGACAGTCTTTCCCGGAACCCGCCCCCCCAACTCACAGCAGCGAGGGAAGGACTCCCAGACAGGCGGGGGAACTTGGGCGTGGGGGCACAGGGCAGGGGAAAAGGTGGGGACGTCTGCTTGGGCGTTCCGAGGGACAGGCTTCTGGGTCCCTCCCTCCCTGCTGCTTTGTGGTGAAAGCAGGGAGCCCCGAACTCTCAGGCGGGCTGTGGGAAGACGCGCTGAGAACGTTGGCCTTGTGGGGGTGGAGGTGTCTCAGGGCCTCTTTGGGGATCCCGGCCATGGTGTGTGCTCTCTGGAGCCGCCCTCGGGGTGCCGCTCGCTGCACCTGCCCTCCCGTGCTGTGGACACGGCACCCTGTTCCCTCGGCCCAGGCTGGAGAGTGAGGCAGCCGGGGAAATTCACGGCCGCTTGAGCACGGGCTCTGATGTGTTCAAACAGTGGCCAGGGGCTAACCCTTCAGAGGCCCCCTGTGCGGTGCCACGGCTGCCGGGGCCCCTGGAACAGCCCCAATCCGCCCTCCTCCTCCCTCCTGGATGGGGGCCTGGCTGTGTCTTCCCCCAGCTCCGTGGTTCCAGCTTCCCTCCATTTCCTTGAGCCCTTCCCGCTCCGCCATCTGATTGTCCAATGGTCCTTTTCCTCTGACCATGTGGGGGCCGGCGGGGGGTGGGAGCTGGGTGAGGCGGTGCGGTCTGTCCCCTCCCGTGCTGTGGCCACGGCACCCTGTTCACCTGGCCCAGCCTACAGAGGTGCCCGGCCTGCTCGGACCCTCACTAAACTCACCGCCCCTGAAAATACCAGGACTTTTTATATCTTCACCCTAGTCTTGCGGACTCCTCCCCTACCTCAATCTAAACTTCGCCTGCCGTTGTGGCTCAGTAGTTTAAGAACCCGACTAGTATCCAAGAAGATGTGGGTTCCATCCCTGGCCTCGCTCAGTGGGTTCAGGATCTGGCATTGTTGTGCGCTGTGGTGTAGGTCACAGACCCGGCTTGGATCCCTCTCGGCTGTGGCTGTGGCTGTGGCTGTGGCTGTGGCTGTGGCTGTGGCCGGCAGCTGCAGCTCTGATTGGGCCCTTGGACCCGGAACTTCTACCTGCCTCAGGTGCGGCCCTAAAAAGAAAAAAATAAGAAAATAAAATGTAAAGAATAAATGAAAAAAATAAACTTGGCCTCCAAAGGAATTTCAGTCACCCCAGCGTTTCCCTTTGGCTTTCCTGCGGTGCCCCCTTCTTGGGCAGGGGCGTGGGAGGGATGGACACGGAATCAATTTTCCAGCCTGGAGAGGCAAATCAATTAGAGAAGCAGCCCAGAACGAGGTCACTCATCCCCGTCACGAAGGCTGTGTCTCCTCTCCCCATCCCGAGACACGCTGGAGGCTGGCTTTCATCTATTTTAATTTGGTTGACAGACATCAGACCTAAAACAGATCTGCAGTTGGAAGGGGAAAAATTCCTCAATGTTTTAATTTGCTCCATCCGACTCGAGCCAAAGAGTCCACGGGCTGACTTTTTCCACCGCCTGCGTCGCCCCCGCCCGCCCCATCCCGGAGAGCGTGTGTTCAACTCGCCTCCGACACAGAGCGCTGCCTGTTCTCGGCGGCTCCAGGAGTGACTTGGCTTAGAGCGTCAAAAACATCCTGACGCTCTCTGTGGCCTTGACTCTTCCCAAAGCAGCGTCTCCTGGAGGGCAGTGCCACCTGGTCAGGCAGCTAAGAGGCCTGGGCCCGCGTGTGTGCGGTCAGACCGCGGGGGAAAGGGACAGGGACAGGGATGGGGACAGGCACAAGCCACCGGGAGGATGATCTCGGCTCCCGGAGCACCTGGGAGTCGGAAGGAATGAGGCGAGGGCGCCCGGGGGGCGGCAGGGAGAGGTGTTGGTGTGTGTTTTGAATGCCAGGACTATAATTAAGGGGTGAGAAGATTCATGCTAACCCGTAACCAAGGCTGCAAGAGAAACCATGAAACCCAATCGCCCCAGGAGTCCGGGTTTGGAACCGCACGGGGCCCTCGCTTTGAAGCCTATTTCGGAGCAAGCACATTTGTCACGGGTGCTGAGGCTCCAACAGCGTCAGGTGGTGTGTGGCCGTCCCGTGATGCCCAAAGTAGGTCTTGCTCGCTCGTGGGCCACCTGCTCTGGGGCCACTTCAGGAGGCTTGGAGGGACTTTTCAGGGAGTCCTGTGCGCCTGTGTGCAGGGGGGATTCTTGTCTGAGCAGAGGACTTCCCAAGAGCATAGGCCTAGGGTGCAGAGAAATCTTCTAGAAGAGAGCCAGCCGGAGTGGAGAAAGCATGGGTTCAGTGGGTCAGCGTGAGACAAGAGGGGATGCTCCTGGCCCCGCCTCGGGTTGAGACACGGCCTCTGGGTGCAGGCTCTCAGCCTGCCGAATCTGGGCGAAGGGTCCATGGATGCTTATTCTTATTCTCTCAACCCTTGTGGCCGCTGGACGCTTTTCATCGTGAAAAAGTGAAAACACAAAACCAGAAAGCAGAAAGCTGTGGCCCCGGCTCCCGCCACCCGCGTGACTGCCCACGCTGCCCTCGGGCTCATCCACCGCAGCCCAGCCCTCGGAAGGCTGGAGTCGGGGCTTCCACCTCTCCCCTCCATCTCTGACCACATCCTGCGAGACGAATGGTGCCTGGGGAATCCCACACAGACAGACTGGTTGTGGCCAAGCCATGTGGTCATGCTGTTGCCACAGTGTTGGCTGAAATCCTTTCTTAGAAAGCCTCGGGCTTGGTGTTCCCCGGACGTGCGGCAGCCGGGTTACCCCGCCCCGATGGCTCCCGGGGACATGAGGTCCCAGGGTCCTTGCCGGCCGGCACAGCTGGAGCAGGAACCGACCCGGGGGCGGGGAGGGCTGCTTGCCTTTGAATGACCCCAGTTTAGTCAGCAGATGACAGCCTTCGAGCCAAGTTTGATTCTGCCCACGGGTATCCATGTTGCTCTCCAGGGCAGGCAGAGGCATGAACTTGCAAAGTCTCGGCTTAATTCCTGGCGCTCGGAAGGCCATCTTCTTCCTGAGGCTGGTGGTTACTGTGCTAATCAGTCAGGCCGCAACGGCAATTAGATATGACCGCATGGGGCGCCGTGCCAGCCCAGCATCACTGTGGGCCGCCCCGAGCAGGTCCGCCTGGCACCAGGCTCTCCCAAAGGTGCTTGGACCGGGCCGAGCAGCGGAGGCGGGGCTC
Organism: Phacochoerus africanus; assembly: GCF_016906955.1. Classification (NCBI taxonomy): domain Eukaryota; kingdom Metazoa; phylum Chordata; class Mammalia; order Artiodactyla; family Suidae; genus Phacochoerus; species Phacochoerus africanus. Next base: position 124,226,313 of record NC_062552.1, read on the forward strand.
ACACCTGCTCCCCTGCTTCCGCTCTGGGGGTCCCAGGCAAGGAGCCCCATCCCCACTGTGCCGCAGATGGAGAGAACCAGGCTTGACCATGCCCCCCCTTCCTCTCGTAGGAGCGAGAAAGCTCTGGCGTCGGTGCCGAGAAGATGCTTCAGCTGGGAAGCCTGGCCTTCTTTCTCCCTGACCTTTGCCTCCGCTCATCATCCAAGGCCACACCCAAGGCCAGCTCCAGGGCTGGAGGCCTGCTCTGAATCACGGCCTTGGCCGCCACAGCCGTACTTTTGCGAATTCTGCCTCCAAAGGGAGCAGAGGGTCAGCCCGGCAGTCACCCCACACAGTCCCTTCTCGGCCTCCCTCTGCGGGGGGCGGGGGCGGGGAGACCCTGGGCTCAGCAAGCCCACCTTTATCAGATGCACTTGCAGCAAGAAGACCCCACTCTGCAGAAGGCCGTGCCAACCCCTTCCGGCACCTTCCAGAGAGCTGTGCCTCCCTGGTGCCTCACCGCCTTCTCCCTGCCCTCCCCAAGACTCAGGCAAAGTTTCAGTGTCCCGTCCCGGGAAAGGCCTCCCCTGACCTCAGTCACGGCCAGGTCCTTCCGAGGGGCCACCGCTTCCCTCTCCTCCCTGCCCCCGCCCTCCCTTTTTCTTCTTTTCTTCCTGTTTTTTATTAAAGTACTATCTACCCACAAAAAAGCACACCAATGATAAATGTGCCAACAGATGCGTTTCCGCCAGATGAACACAGCATGGCATGCAGCCCAGACCTGGCCCCTTTCTGCGCCCTGGAAGCATCCTCACGCTCTTCCCAATGGCAAACGCCTCTGCCGTGTGACCCTGGAGTGGTTCTCACTCGGAACAAACCAAGCCACCGGTCAGAAACGTGAGGCAGGACCAAGCCGGGGCGAGAGTCCTGTCCTGGGTGCCGTGAAACAGCCTCCCGTTTCCCCAGAGGGACCCTGGGGATGAGGGACCAGCCGGTCGGGGTGTGGCTGGCTCCTCCAAACCTCAGGGCCACTGTCCCACTGCCTGGAGCGCATGGCCAGGGTGGGGTGAGGGTGGGGCTGCTCTGAGGAGCCAGGCGGGAGCGGGGAGGGGGGGTCCCATCTTTAGTCTCTGATTCATCTGGCCTCCTCCCCCCGGGAGCCCTGGCAGGATAAGGGCTGTGAGTTCTGGGGAGCAGGAAGCAGTCAAAGCAAAGAAGACCACGAATCTTGGGGGGCCCAGCAGAGACCCAAGCACGGATTCCTTCCATTGCTAATTTGCCTGATATTCACCAAAAGCTGTGCTGTGACCCGTCGTGGCCAGGCCTCTGGGGGACGCAGGAAGAGACTGAGCAATTTCCAGCCCCGGGAAGGGGCAGACCAGGCAGATCGGGTGGGGCGAGTGTGGGGGGAGGGGGAGAGCAATATGGGCAGAGTCTGGTGCCCAGGGGGAAGGGCAGACAGGCCAGAATGGAGGGGCTTGGTGCGCAGGTAGGGCCCTGGCAGGGATGGCTGTGCAGGGCTGGTGGGGGGAGCTCCGAGGAAAGTTGGCGCACCTTGAGCATTTAAAAAAAATTAGGGGAAGGGCAGATTTTTAAAAATCGCAGTAAAATATACACAATATAATGTGCCGTTTTAACCATTTTTGAGTGTACAGTTCAGTGGTATTCGGTGCATTCTCACGGTTGTGCATCGATCTGCAGATTTTTTTTTTTTGCTTTTTAGGGCCGTACTGGTGGCATATGGAGGTTCCCAGGCTAGGGGTCGAATTGCAGTTACAGCGGCCGGCCCATACGACAGCCACAGCAACGGCCAGATCCGAGCCGCCTCCGTGACCTACACCACAGCTCACCGCAACGCTGGATCCTTAACCCACGGAGTGAGGCCAGGGTTCGAACCCTCAACCTCACGGTTCCTAGTCAGATTCCTTTCTGCTGCGCCATGATGGGAACTCCTGCAGAACTTTTTCATCTTCCCAAACTCCAGCGCTATACCCATTCAGCACTGATTCTCCATTTCCCCAGCCCCTGGCGCCCCGACCCCTCAGGGAAGCTCGAATCAATGGAATCCTGCCGAACCTGACCTTTCTCTGACAGCCTGTTTCACTTAACACACCGTCTTCACAGCTCGTTACAGCCTGTGGCAGAATTTCCTTTCTTCTTAAGACACTACCCTTCCACGGTGTGTGTGTGTCACCCTCTACGCGTCCCTTCTTCCATCGAGGGACCCTAGGTTTCTTTCTACATTTTGGCTATTGTGAAAAACACGAGTTTACAAATATCTAAGTCCTTGCCTTCAATTCCTTGGAAATGCCGAGTTGTCTGAGCATTTTCAAGCATGGACGTTCCTGCCCAGTTTCTGAAAGCCCAACTGGGGGTCATTTTGGGGGTGGAGGCTGGGCAGAGATAATGGGGCCTGAGCGAGGCTGGGGGAAGGGGCGGGAAACACAGGATGGGGGGGGTCTTCCTTGGGTCCGCCTGGGTAAATGCACTGGCTGTGGGCAGGGAGGGGACGGGGGAGCGCGTGAAAATGGCCCGGATTGCAGCTGGGCGGGCTGAGTGGCTGCTAATGACACCATTATCCCAGTCGCAGGGTGCAAGGCCTCCCTTGCTGGCAGGGAGGAAGGGGGGAGATAATGAGTCCAATTTGGCCGATTCAATAATTTCTTCCTTCATGAATTCAACAAACATTTCTGGAGGGTCCATTATGGGCTAAGCACTGCGCTAGATGCCTGGAACGTGCAGCCGAGGGAGAGAGGTCGCTGCCCTCTCCCCACCCCAGCTGGGGCCACCGTGTCAACGCCACCCGAGAAGGAGAAGGCTGCCTTGAGATAGAGGAGGCGCCTCCGGGAGGGCCTGCTGCCTGCCTGGGGAGACAGAGGGAAGCACGAGGGCTTTGCTAGGCGGCAGGGGTGGGGGCCCTGGGGCCTGGGAAGGTCATCCTATGCCCCAGTGTCAAGGGACCGGCATGGTGGCCACAGTGCCTGTGTAAGAGGTGGTCCAGTGGTTACGACTCGGTGCTTGCACACCTGCGGCCCGGGTTCGATCCCTGGCCTGGGACATCTAGGTGCTGCTGTGGCCAAAAAGAAAAAGAGGGGCGAGAGAGGGGAAGGGGGGAGCAGGGTGGCGGTACGGAGACCTTGTAGCCAGGCTGAGGCTTTGCCCTTCGCCAGGGTTCGGGAGCCATACGTTGTCGCTTTGCGGGGATGGATGCCAGCCCTAGGATCACGGGATGGGAACTGGCTAGGGTCGGGAGGGGGGGCAGTGGCACTGTGCCACGGCAGAGGAGGACAGGTCCCTGGAAGTTCTCTGGTCTCAGTGGTACAGGTCAGGGTGGCTCAAGGCACCCCCTCCCTTGCCTTGAGAGACACAACCAGGGGGGTGTCCTGCAGGCGGCTCCCCTCCCCTGACTGTATCTCCGAGGCAGGCGGGGGCCCGTTCAGGAAAGAAAACTCTGACAGGAAGCAGGCTGCGTCCCCCTCCCCCCAGGGCCTGTCCATCGCCCGAGGGGCCAAGGGGCCCCATCCTCCCTCTGCTCCTGGGATGGAGCAGAGGCCACAGCTGAAAGGCCAGACCGTCCAAGAGCAAGGCCCCTGGGGGCTGGGGAGCTGGGATGGTGACAGAACACAGAGTTAGCTGGGGGTCCTTGACCTGGAGGTCAAGGCTCCCGGAGCGGGCCGTGTCAGCAGCCCCCTCACGTGGGGCTGCACACCTGCTCAGAGCGGCTGTGCAGGCAGCGGCCTGGAGGTGAGCGGGCACGCTGGGCGGCGGAGGATTAGCGCCGATTCAGAGCTGGTCAGGTGCACGGGGGGCTTTGTTCAGACCTGTTTGCCTTTTGTCCCCGCCTGCAGAACGCCCAGGATGCATGATGTCATTTCAGACGCATTAAGCTGGAACAGCTCAAAATTGAATAATTAATTACACTCAGCTTCAATCGCAGTGACTAATTGATCAGGGGCTGCCAGCAGACACCTGGACGGGATTAGCTGTGCACAATGAAGGCTGCGGGCAGGTGGTGCGGCCCCTCCGGACCCCCGGTCCCTGTGTGCAACTTAATTAAGACGGACTTGATTTCTCTATTCTTGCTGGAGATCTCCGACAGGCCCCATACCAGGACCAGGGGGCTGCATGCAGGATGGGCACTGGACTTGGACATGTGAGCTGCCTGAGGTCTAAGAAGATGCTGGCCATGGACCCCGCTTGGGTCCAAACCCTGGCTCCACCCTTGGGCAAGCATTTAATCTCGTGGCACCTCTTCATCTGTCCAGCTGAGGCTGGCACCGCTGGGCCCAGCACTCTGAAGGGGCCTGACTCTTGCTGTTGCTGTCACTGGGATTGTTGGGTCCCCTGGGGAGGTTGCCTTTGCTCTCACCTCCCTTGTTTGGCTGGAGCTGGAGCAGCTGGAATCTCTGCCTTGTCCCCCAGCCCGGCAGCTCCTTGTTCACTCCCTGGAGGAGCTTGCGGATGTGACTGCCTCCTCAGCTATCTTATGCCACTTTCTTGTGTACATAGTGGCCTCTGGGTGTTTGGGGGCCTGGCTCAGAGTCCTGTTCTTGAAAATTCACAGCTGTGTGAGTGGCGCATTCTGTTCCTGCAGTGGGCTGGCATGTACAGTTGGGCAGGTTGTGCACTGCACAATTCAGGCTTTGCTCTGTGTGGTGTGACTCATCATTGCACAATGGGGCGCACCAGCTTGTGTTGGTGCTGCAGAGCTTATTTCTCTCTGTCCATCTCCTCACTGTTTCCTGGTCTTCTCAAGTTCATGCCACCTCAGCCCTATACCCCGGAGCGGAACTGCCAGACAGAAATCCCAAACCTCACACCTCACCTTCTGCTCTTGCAGCCCCAAGCACACTAGATGGTCTGGGGGAGGCGCCCCTATCTCCTGGAGCCTCCATCTCTTCGTGCCCCCAGACCTTGCTGCTGCCCCTCACGCAGCCCCCTGCCCTTGACCTGCAAATACACTGGACCCCGTCCCCTCCTTTGGGACTCGGTCTCCTCCAGCCGCTGGCTTCTCCCGGGTGGGGTCTGCACGGCCTCCATTCCACCTCCCCTGATCGGCTGCTGCTCCTCCAGGTCCCCTGACAGTGTCCTGAGGTCCTGTAGCTGCTCCTGGGAACATTCTCAGTTCTCACAGCATCTGAGGCGTCTGCAGCCTTGGACTCGGCCACTTGAAGCCCCCTCCTCCCTGACCTGCCAAACTGTCTCTGCTCCTCCGGCCTTGCCTCTCCAGCCTCCAGCCTCAGCCCGCTCGGCCCTTCACTGTGCATTTCCCTGCGCTGCCGTCCTTGGCCTTCCACACCTGCCAGGTGGTTGGTTGGCCCAACCCGCCACAGCCAGCTTATTTTGTCCCTCGCCTGTCCTGCTCATGATCAAGTTCTTTTCCCTCTGAAAACTGGGAACATCTGGGACACGCGCACTCCCTTGGGGTACAGTGAGCCGCCCTTGGCACCCCCAGCAGCCCGGCTCGCTCCCGCTCTCCTCCTCCTTGCCCTTGCATCTGGCACAGTCCCAGTCCCAGGGTGCCAGGCACTGGGGTGCCCAGTATGCTGTGGCAGGGGCTTTGCCAAGCCCCAGGACCAGAGCCTCCTGGCATCCATAACCTTCTTAGCCTCGGGGGATGGGACACCTTCTGTCCTGGTGTCACACTGGTGTCACTCTGGTGTCACATTGGTACCCAAAGTACCAGGCGCCCATCTAGTCCCAGTGATCTGGGCAGCCCCCTCCTCTGCCCTTGGCACTGCCCAGGGGACGTGTCGGTACAATTTCCCCTTGCTTTTTTGGCAAAAGTCGGAGGTGGTTAGATGGGAATTTCTTAAGGAGGAGGGGCAGCCGGACGGTGAGTGTCCCTTGAGCTCTGCGTCTTGGCCGGGACGGGAGCCCCTTTGGATCCCTGAAGGATGATTAGGGGGTAGGGACAGGGACCCTCTTACCCAGGACGGTGGGGTCCGTTATCTCCGTCTGGAGGGCGCTTTCAGAGGCCTCTGCCCCACCGTCCACCCATGTCCAGAAAGCGGGCGAGGCTCAGCCAACCTAAACGGAAGCCGTCCCTGGACACTGGTGTCCCTGGTGCCCAGCTTGGCTGGCAGATAAAGGCTGGAGTCTGCGTCCACTTGCCCAGGACCTCCAAGCCATCCAGGGGCTGGACCACACCACACACGGGATCAACTTCCCAACCTGGACACGCGGCGGGTAGCGATGGGGCCTGTGGCCAGAACCCCCCGGGGTAGGTAGGGGGCACTTTCCTGGATCTGTGATTTTATCCAAGGGTAAGTAATGTGTTTCTCGTCTCTCTTTTTATGTGACAGTAGCAGGGGCCTTTGCACTTGTGGTAACAGATGCAAATACAGAAGAATTTCCAAATCACTGTTCAACTGGTCGCCGTGGCTTCCAAATGTTTTTAGGGATATACAGTCATTTAACTAGATATGTACATAGGCAGCCTTTTTTTTTTTTTTTTTTTTTAAACAGACGAGATCAACGAGACAATTCTTCCTCGTGTCTTAGCTCTTGACAGCTCTCCCCAGGCCTGTACACGTCACTTGGCTTCATCCTGTCCATCAACAGAATAGTAAATAGCATTCCTTAAGTGAGTGTCACCACGGTTCATCCAGCCATTTCTCTAATGATGGACAAAGAGGTCACTGCAATTTTTTATAATTACAAATAGTGCGGTGGTGGGGGTAGGGAGAAGCCCTTAACGCTCAGCGGTGTCAGCAGAACGCAACCGTAGCACATTTGAAACGTTGTTTCTGAAAGGGTTGTGCCGACCTACACCCAGTAATAACATGTGATTTGAAAAAATATGTAAACCAGCGGGGCTAAAGAATGGCACCAAAGCAAAATTCACATACATTTCTTTTTAGACCTGATTTCAGAATCGGAGGGAAGCGCTTTGCGTCTCCCTCCCCCGAGCCCTGAAAGCTTCTGCGGGGAAGCCAGCTCCGCTCCGTGCTGCCCCAAGTCCAGCGGCGGCCCTGACTACCCATCTGTCCATGTCAGCGGGTCCTGCCCGGCTCCCTGACTCCTCATTTATCAACACTGCCCAGCGCCGAGCCCACAGAGTGATTGATGGAATTTCTGGAAAGACCCTTTTCAAGTGATGTCACACGCCCGAGGTTTGGGGAGATGGAGTCTCTTCAGCCCAAGTCCATTTCCAAGGGCGATGCTGCTCCCCGACCGAGAAAAGAGCCCCAAATGGCCCCTACATTTCCCCTGCGCTGCCCCCCGACGCCCGAGGCCTGTCCTGGTGGCTCCACGTGGCAGGATGGGCCCCCCGCTCTTTCCAATCCCCTCTCTTCAGTGGAGTCAAACACACCACGGGGCAGGAAGAAGGTTCTGCGTGTCTGTGGCCGGCAGACCCCATCACCAAGCGCGTCCCAGCCCAGGGGAGGCACGAACTCCCCAGACACGCGGGGATGTGGCTGCCCGCCTGCCCGCCCGCCTGCCTGCCAGGCCACGTGGGGCAGGCGGTTCTGCTCTTTGGCCAGCCTCACAGGGTTTTACAACGAGGCATTTGGCTTCAAGCAAAGGGTCCCAGGGGCCCCAGCCCTGGAAGCTCTACTCAGAAATCAAAGGTCACACGGTGTTCCTGTTGTGGCTCAGCAGCCTAAGAATCCGACTAATATCCATGGGGATGCAAGTTCAATCCCTGGCCCCGCTCAGTGGGTTAAGGATCCAGTGTTGCTATGGCTGTGGTGTAGGCTGGCAGCTGCAGCTCTGATAAAACCCCCAGCCTGGAAATATCCATATGCTGCAGGTGCGGCCCTGAAAAGCAAAAAAAAAAAAAAAAGACGTCAAAAGTCATTCAAAGCCCTGTCCTGCTAGTTCCGGGCTGGCTAGGATGGGGTGTCTGGAGGCAGCAGGTGTGTCCTGATGGCAGGTTCAGCAACCCCTAAATGCACCCCCCCCCCCAGGAATATTCTTGCTCTGGGAGAAGGATTTTGCTTCCACTTCCCAGGACAGGGCCCTCACGTTCTCTGACTCAGTCTCCGTGCCCGGAAGGCGGGTTACTGATGCCCATGGCTGTGCCCAGAGCAAGACAGGGGCTCTCAGACAGAGCTGTGGGCCGGGCTCTGGAACAGATGACACAGTGTCTCCTTCCCCATCAGTCAGCACCCTGACCCGAGTGAGAGGATCTTGCGTGTCTTGGGGCCTCCTCACCTCTGCACCCCAACACCGTCTTGAGCCCTGGTGATTGCCCCTTGAGAGGGTGAGAAAAAGGATCCCCAGGACCTACCTACCTCAGAGCTTACGGGAAGATGAAATTCCTTGTATGCCGTCTGGACAGTGACTGCCTTGGTCCCTAGAGCTGTCGGCAAACACGAGTCCCCCTGGAAAGTCTGTGAATGGGGTACACGGGAGTCCCCCGTTCATTGACACAGGAGTATTTTGACTAATTCCGCATGAAGGTGTGTGTGTTGGGGGAGGGCGTCTTCTCTTTTTCAGCATTTACAGCAACCCCCCCACCCTGGGCAAGCCCAGTCCAGCCCCAGCATCCAACTTTCTTATGTATTTATTTAAACCCTGCCTCATTCCGGAGAGAATTTAGGGCCCCACCGTGAATGCCATCTTTGTGTGGCCTCCCAGCGCCAAAGGCCGGGAAACCCAAGCCGGGCACGTCTGGAGGTGGGGCCTCCATGTGGCCCGAAGGCCTCGGCCAATCACGCTGGGCCACCCCTCGGCCTGCCCTCCAAGGGGAGAGGGCCTCCCACCGGCACCACCCCCTCCCGCTGTCCTCGGGGGCTCCCCGTCCTGTGTCCCCAAACCCTCCCTGGGGCTCCCTGACCCTGGAGGAAGCACTTGCCAAGGTCTCTTTGTCGGCAGATAAAACACACCTAGATTCTCTTGAAAACCCGTGGATGAAGTGTGGTGCCTCAGTGGCTGTGTGTGTCTGTGTGTGTGTATATGCGTATGTGTACGTGTGTATGCGTTTTATGTGTATACGTGTGTATTTGTGTATGTGTGTATGTATATGTGTGTGTGCATGTATATGTGTATGTGTGTATATGTGTGTGTAGGTGTATATGTGTGTATGTCTCTGTGTGTGTGCGTGCATGTGTTTTATGTGTATGTGGGTATATATGTGTATTTGTGTGTGTGTGTGTATATGTGCGTGTGCATATGTCTGTGTATATGTGTGTGTGTATATGTGTGTGTACTGTGTATATGTGTGTGCATGTCTGTGTGTATATGTGTGTGTGTGTCTGTGTGTATGTGTTTTATGTGTATGTGTTTTATGTGTATGTCTGTGTATATATATGTGTATGTGTATATGCGTGTGTGTGTATGTGTGTGTGTACGTGTATATGTCTGTGTGTACGTGTTTTATGTGTATGTGTGTATATGTGTATATATGTGTGTTTGTGTGGATGTGGATGTGTGTGTATGTATATGTGTGTGTGTATACGTGTGTGTATGTGTGTGTGTGTGTGTCTGTGTGCATGTGTTTTATGTGTATGTGTGTATATGTGTATATATGTGTGTTTGTGTGGATGTGTATGGATGTATATGTGTATGTGTGTATGTGTGTGTGTATATGTGTATATGTCTGTGTGTGTGCGTATGTTTTATGTGTGTGTATGTATATGTGTATATATGTGTGTTTGTGTATGGATGTATATGTGTATGTGTGTGTGTATATGTGTATATGTCTGTGTGTGTGCGTATGTTTTATGTGTGTGTATGTATATGTGTATATGTATATGCGTGTGTGTGTGTGTGCGTGTGTGCACATGTATGTACACAGAGGTCGCCCTCGGGCCTGGGCTCTGAAAGCTGTGGCCAACAAGGGAAGGGGCTCGGGGGAGGCCTCTTGCCCAGGCTCCAGGCAAGTGGAGGGGGGCCCTGTGGCGGCCCCAGCCCGCGAGGGGACGCGGCGGACGGGTAGTGTCTGCACGCGTGGGCCTCCCCCCCAGAAGCCCGGCCTGGTTCTCAGGCTGCTGCTACCTGCCCTGGAGCTGGTTGCCCCCTCCCCACGGGGCAAGACGTCCCGTAGGCCTCTCGTCAGCGGTCCCCCGGACCCAGAGTGTGGCGGCTTGAAGTCCGAGGGGAACCCAGAGCGGACCACCTCAGGGCCCTTTAATTCGGGGTGGGGTGTGCAGGCAGGACCCGGCAGGTTCGAAGGTAGACGGTTCTGCAGCGAAGGTGGGCTGGGGTCCAGGACGCGGTGGCCCCTGGGGATGCCCTCTTTCTACACTGCCAAGGGGCCCAGCGGCCTGCCCTTCAAGCCTTGACCTCAAGTCTCTGAAACGCTTTGATTCCAAAACCTGCCGCCCTCCAGGCGAGTCATGCCCCTTTCGAAGAGCTTCCACAGGAAAAGCAGCTTTCCAGAAACCACGGGGCCTGGAAACCTCCCCTCGAAGGCCCCATCCGTCCCTGTGCCCCCTCCGCACCAACTAGAGATTTTTTTTTGGGCTCATTGCCAGCCAGTTATTAATAAAAGAATGATGTGCGTTCAACCGGGGAAGGCAGCGCTGAAACCAGACCCCAGGCGCTCACGCATTCCTATCTGGCTCCGTCCACTCCCCGGGGTGCCTGCCCCTCTTGAGCTGGGGGACGTTTGGGTGGTCCCGCCACCTGTTGAAAGTGCTCGGAAGCCTGTAACCCAAGCAGGGCCCGAAAATAGCTTGAGACATGGCACGCCACAATGGTGCTGCCCTTGACTGCGGGCTCAGAGGCGGCTTTGGTGTAGGATTTGAAAGGTGGACATGTCTCAACCCCCCCCACCCAAAGAAAGAAGCTAGGGATTTTAGACAGAGGCAGGTCTGAATTCAAAGACTGTGGTTGTGGCCTGTCCCCCGAGGGGTCCCGGCACCCTCCCTCTGGGAGGAGACCCTCCTTGCGGGGTTGTTTAAAGCACGAGGGGAGCCCAGGCCGAGACAGCACAGAGTCACCAGCAGCCCCGCCCTGCAGCCCCCACTGTCCCAGCCTGAAATTGAGCCCAGTGAGGTCCTGCTTAGAAACGGCAAGTTGATCGTGAGCCCAAAGAGTCACACCAGGGCAGAGTCCACGCCATCAGGCTTCCGAGACGAAGGATCATCTACTTGGCTGGCTCCTGTGGCCTAAAGGAGGCCACCACTTTAGACAACCCTTCCGGAGCCGTCCAGGGGTCACGGGCCCCGGACAGAAGGTCAGAGAGTGTCCATAAGTCTTGGGCTTTGCACCACCTGACTTTCTCCGGGCACAGGGGTTTTCAGGCCAAGACCCTCACTCTGCCACCTCCACCAGCCAGGGCATGAAAGAGGGTCTTGGGGTGGGCTCAGGAGCGCTGGCAGGACAAGAGACGCTCCCCAGTGGTCCTGGCCACAGGCTAAATGTGCACGGATTCCTGACACCCAAAATAGCCTGGGACACGGGACACGGCGCCAGGAAGCTCTTGTTCAGCATCTCGGCAGCTGGTGGCTTCAAGCTGGGAATAAGGGACGATTACTAGCAGCTTCTGTGGCCCTGGAGGGGAAGAGCGGGCACTCTGGATGGAGACAGAACTGGGTACAAAGGTCAGGTCGGATCCTCACCGACTGTGTGGACTTGGGAAGGCTATTTCCTAGCTCCACGCCTCAGTTTCCTCCGCTGTAAAACCACAACCTGTCTTGGACGCTTCTGGCAAGAATCAGGCATGTCACACGTGTGCCACCTGCGATCGCTAAAGGCTGAGCCCTGCCTCCCCCCCAGATGAGGGCCCGGCCAGGCCCCCTGAGCCTCTCGTCTGCGATGACAATTCATGAGCTCCGCCGGGAGAAGCGAGCGGGCTTGGCGCTGCCCGCGTCTGTCTGCTGGGCACTCTTAAAATCCAACGGAGGAGAGGCGCTTTTGGCAGAAGCAGATTTGCAGGCTTCGGAGACAGGGTGAATTTGTACCCAGCAGGATTCTGGGTCTTCTGGGGGAGGGAAGAAACTGAGCAATGTCTGTGGACCTGGGGAGTGAGACAGATGGCAAATTAAGGCGCTTAGGAGACAGGCGAGTACCAAGGCCCCACGATTGAAGGGCAGAGAAAATATGAGCGAACAAAAAGCATGCGTCTCAGGGGGCCCAGGTGACGGTCCCCAAAGCCACAGGTAGCGAGTAGTGGAGCTGAAATATGGGGCCAGGCCTGCCCTCCTCTGCCACAGGTTTGGGGAGACGGAGGGGGGCACCTTGAGAGTCCGCGAGGAGACCCCCGCGGCTGCTCAGAGAGGCGGGACGCTGTGGACGTGGGGTAACATGTCCTGGTCTATTTTAGGGCCTCTGCTGAGAGCACAGGAATCCAGGCACATGGGCCCAAGGGCCGGGACCACCTGTCAGATCCTTCCCAGCTGAAGGCGGGGTGTGGATGATCCAGGGCCGGAAAAAGGCAAGGCCACCTCCAAGCCTTCCAATTTTAGACCCACACGTCTCCAGCTCCAGGATACAGAGTGTCCTGCTGGGGCTCAACAGGACCTATTTAGGAGAGAACAGACCCTTGCCCCAGATCCAGGCCAGCGTCCCCTCAATCTTTCATTAACCATCACAGGTGCCAGGAGGGCACGGCGGCCCTGTGTCACTTCCAAGGCCTGGAGAGATATGGACAGTTCTCAATGCCCCACCATGTACAGGCACAAGGCCGCCGGCCAGAAATGAGCGTCTGGGGCCCCGGACACCCCTGGATGCCACTCAGCCAGAAAAGGTGGGGAGCAGAGGTTTTGAGCCCTCAAGGGCAGGGAAGGGCAAAGTGATGGCTGAAGCATGGAAGGCTTCAGGCTGGCCCATCCATCTGTTCCGTCTGTCAGCTGAGAAACTTGGGAACTCTGGCTCCTAATCTGTAAAATGGGGCCCAGGACCCACCCTTATGGGCCTCTTGAGGGGATTAACTGATACCCTGGCTGCTCCCAGCCTCCCAGCTCGGCAGTGCGGTGCAGGCTGCGAGAGGCCCTGGGGCTGCCCTGCCACAGCCCAGGGTGGGCCCTTCTGTCCGGAGCGGCTCCTGCGGGGCGCAGTGCGGCGGGGGGTGGGGTGGGGGGGGTGGAGGGGGGGGGGGGGGGGGTGGAGGGGGGGGCTAGGCCCTGGGGCTGCTGGGCATCAAGGGAGACCTTCAGAAAGGACTGTGCACAGGAGCCTGGCCCCCGCTGCCCCCTCCCAGAATGGCCACCTCCCATAAAACCTCTCTGGGGGCTGCCCCTCCCTGCCCTGCAGGCAGTGTTGATAAAAGCATCTGCTTCCCAACCCTGCTAGAATTTCTTCACCTCCTCCACTCATCCACTGGCTGATCCTATTTGCTGATTCTTGCTGATCCTATTTGCTGATTCTTGGCCGTGCTGCCGGGCTGGGGTTGGTGGGTTTGTCCACGCTTGGGCACTTCCTTGGTTTTCTGGGGAAAGTAGGGGCTGTTTTCACAGCTACACGACGGGCGTTCCCACCGGCGGTTTTCATCCCTCCTGCCCAGCTGAATGGAAGCTGTGGGGACACTGGGCAGGGTGTCCTGGGGAGGTGGGGGGACATCTCAAAAAAATGGCCCCATGGAGTTCCCATTGCGTTGCAACAGAAACAAATCCCACTAGGAACCATGAGGTTGCGGGTTCAATCCCGGGTCTCGCTCAGTGGGTTAAGGATCAGGCTTTGCCGTGAACTGTGGTGTAGGTTGAAGACGGAGGCTCGGATCCAGCATTGCTGTGGCTGTGGTGAAGGCCAGTAGCTACAGCTCTGATTAGACCCCTAGCCTGGGAACCTCCATATGCCGCAGGTGTGGCCCTAGAAGACAAAAGGACAAAAAAAAAAAAAAAAGTCCTGCTGAGAAGTTTCCCTTGTGGCACAGCAGGTTAAGTGCCAGACTAGTATCCACGAGGATGCGGGTTCAATCCCTGGACTCGCTCAGTAGGTTAAGGATCCATTGTCTCCACCAGCTGTGGTGTGTAGGTTGCAGATGCGGCTCAGATCCCGCGTGGCAGTGGCCGTGGCCGTGGCCGTGGCCGGCAGCTGCAGCTCTGATTCAACCTCTAGCCTGGGAACATCCATGTGCCGCAGGTGGGGCCCTAAAAAGAGAAAAATATGTCCTGCTGGCACCTCTGCTTTCGGTCAAGACAGAGTCACGGGGAACAGATCTACCCTCCCCCATGAAAGTACCAAGAAGTTCAGACAAAACGGCTTTTCAAGACACCGGGCAACGCGGCAGTTTGGGCAACAAGTGAGGTGAGGTCTGTGACTGGCCGGCTCCCTTCCTTGGGAGCCCTCCGGGCTGTGGGGCAGGGATGGGGGCGGGGGCGGCCCCTGAAGGGCCCCGAGTCCAGGAGAAGGAGCTGAGAGGCTGGGGACACCAAGGCCAGTGGAGTGCCTAGAGAGGAGTTCCGCTAGGGGAAAGAAGGCCCTGGAGGGCGGCACAGGGTCCCCCGTGTCCCCAGCAGAGGACTGACAGTGCCCTTCTGGGGAAAACCAGCTGAGGTTGGCAGTTGCTTAAACCCAAGAATAAAACAACAACAACAAAACCCTCATGCCATTCAAAACGAGGAGAGCGAAGAGTGAGTCCCAACACACACACGGGCCTGGGACCCATGTCTATTTCCACCCAATGGCTTGGAACAACTCAGATGCAGAGGGTGTTGGGTAGAATTCTCAAGAAGGTATGGCCTTAGCCATGGGAAATAATTAGCCCTGGACTGAGCTGCTTCAGACCTGCCCAGTAAATTATTAAAAAAACAAACAAACCAAGATCCAAAAGGATCAGACTGTTTCTAAGTAACTTGACTGAATGCTTGGACTATTTATAGGAATATAAAGGCACATGGCACACAAGAAAGTAAAATCCATGGTGCCTGGCACCCAATCAAAGTTTACCAGGCATTCAAGGAGGCAAGGATACAGAGGCCCATGATGAGCAGACGCATTAATTAACTGAAACTGACCCAGAACATACACAGATGTTAGAATTAGCAAAAAAGAACATTGAAACATACCCCATCTGTTCAAAAGGTTAAGCAGAGGTATGGAAAATACAAAAAAATAAATAAATAAATAACCAAATTGAACTCTAGAGATGAAAACGACAAAGCGTGAGATGAAAATTACACTGGGTGAGATTAGTACCAGATTAAATGTTGCAGAAGAAAAGATAAAAACTGGAAGATGTAGTATTAGAACCTATTCAAAAAGAAACACCCGGAGAAAAGAATCCAAAAAATTAAAAGAGGGCGTTCCCGTGGTGGCGCAGTGGTTAACGAATCCGACTAGGAACCATGAGGTTGTGGGTTCGATCCCTGGCCCTGCTCAGTGGGTTAAGAATCCAGTGTTGCCGTGAGCTGTGGGGTAGGTCACAGATGTGGCTCAGATCCCACGTTGCTGTGGCTCTGGAGGAGGCCGGTGGCTACAGCTCTGATTTGAATGTATATATGTGTGTGACTGGGTCCTTTTGCTCTACAGCAGAAATTAACAGAACATTGTAAATCAATTGCAACGAAAACATTTAAAACATTTAATAAGTACTTTTAAAAAAAATCTTAAACATGGTCAGAAGACAAAAGACACGCTCGTCCAGAGGAACAAAAACAGGATGAATGCAGAATTCTCATTAGAAACAATGCCAACAAGAGGCCCATAGAGCATCAATCTTTAAAGTCCTGAGAGAAAGAATAAACTGCCAACCTAGAAAACCTTCAGTGATATACCTGGTGAAAATACCTTGCAAGGACAAAGGTGAAATAAAGCCTTTTTCAGATACATGAAAGCTGAAAGAATTCATCACTAGCAGGGCTGCACCTCAAGAACTGTCAGAGGCGTCGCACAGGCATAAGGGAAATGGGATTATATATAGATCTATACAAACGAAAGAACACCCCCAATGGTCACCATGTGGGTCAATAGCCAAGATGAGTTTTCAACTCTTTAAACTCTTTAAAAGACAGCTGACAGTTGGAGTTCTCATCCATGAGGACACGGGTTCGATCCCTGTCCTTGCTCAGTGGCTTAGGGATCCGGCGTTGTCCTGAGCTGTGGTGTGGGTTGCAGACGTGGCTCGGATCCGGTGTTGCTGTGGCTGTGCTGTGGGCCGGCAGCTACAGCTTCGATTCGACCCCTAGCCTGGGAACTTCCATGTGCTGCGGGCATGGCCTTAAAAAGAAAGGGGGAAAAAAAAAAAGACCTCAAAAAACAAAGGTTACTCTAAACCCTAACTAATGGCCAAAATAACAAAACCAAGAGTTATAGCTAAGAAATCCACAAAGAAGATAAACTGGAAAAATACAAATAAGGATAAGTCCCAAGAATGCAGAAAAAGAGGCAACAGAGAACAAAGAACTGGTGGATCAAACAGAAAGCAAATAGTCCCAGGACAGGCACAAATTTAAGGAAAATACACGTTTCATAGTCAATATGAGCCTCCCAAGGACCCTCAGCACCAGATCAGCAAGACCCAGCATCGCTTCCAACACAAATGCACCTCAAGTAGAAAGACACAGACAGGTTATTAAAAGGAAAAGGATGGGAAAGATATGCCAGGTCATCACTCATCAAAAGAAAGTTCAAGTGGCTTTATTAATATCAAAAGAGTAGATGCCGGGCTAAAAGAGAGGTTCATTGCAGAACGTTAATGGAGTCGGGAGTCAAGAGGCCGGAACAACCCCTGTCGTGGACGCCTCTAATGACAGCGGTTCAAAACCCGCCAGACAAAGACGGAAAGCTACAAGCCAAACCTGCGATGTGCGTTGGCTATTTCGGTATCCTTGTCTCTGTAATTGATAGAGCAATTAATAGGCAGGAAGGCAGCGGGCAGAAAATCCGTGCGGCTCTCGCAGACTCGAACTGCACTATCAGCCAGCTTGACATAACTGACACTTACAGAACATTCCACCCACAACCACAGATACACATTCCATTCGAGAGGACATGGAACATTTATAAAGAGAGATCATTCTGGGCCACAAAATAAAATCAGCATCCGGATGCTTAAAAAGAGACACGTCCTCCGTGGTGTGTTCTCTGACCACAGTGGATTTAAATTAGAAATCAATAACAGAGAAATCGCTGGGAAATTTCCAAGCACTTGGAGATGAAATAACACATTTCGAAATAACTCATGAGTCAAAGGAGAAGTAAAAAGGGGGACGGATTTTGAACTGAATCAAAATTAAAATACAACTTATCAGAATTTGTGGGCTGTCTCTCAAGCAGAAATTTATAGCATCGAATGCCTATATTGTAAAGAAGGAAGGTCTCAGATCAGTGCCTCCATTTATAAATTAATAAACTACCCAAAAAACCCCCTCCAGCAAATTAAACTTGCAGTAAGCAGAAAAGAGGAAATAATTAACATCAAAACAGAAACCAGTGAACCATACAGCAGAAAATTGATAGAGAAAATCAATGAAACCAAGAGCTGATTCTTTGAAAGATTAATAAAATTGATAAACCTCTTACCAGGCTGACCAGGACAAAAAGAGAGAAAATACAAATTGCCAATATCCGAAACGAAAGCGGTGACATCACCACATAGCTTCTGGTGTTAAAGGATAATAGGGAGTTTGATGAAAAACTCTGTGCCCATAAATTCTGCAATTTATGCGATAGGGAAAAATTCTTTGTAAGAAACAAACTGTGAGTTCACTCAAGATGAAATAACCAAACGAGCCGTCTATACATATGTATTAAAGGCATTGAATTTTGTAGTTAAAAACTTTCCCACAGAGAAAACCAGGCCAGGCGCAGACGTCTTCCCCAGAGAATGCTCCCAAACATTAAAGGAAGAAATAATACCAATTCTACACAAACTCTAGAGAATTCAAAAGGAAGGAACGCATTCTAATTTATTCGATGAGGCCAGCATTAACCTGACAGGAAAACCAGATGAAGATATTACAAGGAGAGAAAACTATAGCCCGATGCCCCTTATTTTTTTTATTTTTTTATTTTTTGTCTTTTTGCCATTTCTTGGGCCGCTCCCGCAGCATATGGAGTTTCCCAGGCTAGGGGTCCAATCGGAGCCGTAGCTGCCGGCCTACAGCCAGAGCCACAGCAACTCGGGATCCGAGCCGCGTCTTCGACCTACACCACAGCTCACGGCAACGCCGGATCCTTAACCCACTGAGCAAGGCCAGGGATCGAACCCGCAACCTCATGGTTCCTGGTCAGATTCGTTAACCACTGCGCCACGACGGGAACTCCCTGATGCCCCTTATTAACACAGAGGCAAAACCCCTTAACAAAATGTCAGCAAACTGAACCCAACACTAAGTATGTGAAAAGATTCACGATCAAATGGAGTTTATTCCAGGAAGGCAGGATTTGCTTAACATGTGAAAATCAATCGAGGTGATTTCCTGCATTAACATGCTAAAAACAGAAAAACCGTAGGAACATTTTAATAGATGCAGAAAAAGCATTTAATCAAATTGAACATCCATTTGTGATTAAAAAAAAAAAAAACCAACTCCCAGCCAATTAGGAATGGGAGAGAATTTCCTCAGCGTGTGACAAAGAGCATCTATGAAAAGCCTACAGCTAATGTTGTACTTGCTGGCGAAAAGCTGCTTCCCTCCAGGGGACAGGAACAGGGCAGGGATGTCTCTTCTCACCATTGATACTCAACACTGTCCTGGGGATGTTAACCTCTCTACTCAAAGACAGGAAAGGGAGTTCCCGTCGTGGCTCAGTGGTTAACGAGGCCGACTAGGAACCATGAAGTTGCAGGTTCGATCCCTGGCACGGCTGTGGCTCTGGCATGGACCGGCAGCTGTAGCTCCGATTGGACCCCTAGCCTGGAAACCTCCATATGCCATGGGTGTGGCCCTAAAAAAAAAAAAAAAGCAAAATTTAAAAAAATAAGAAAGAAAAGGAAAGAAAGAAGTGAAATTCCTTCTTTGTAGATGGCCTATTACCTATGCTGGAAATCTCATGGAATGAAGTGCCAGAAAGCTGCTGAAATTAATAAGTGAGTTTAGCAAGATTGCAGATTATGAGATTAATATAAAAAATCAGTTGTTTTTCCACACACTAGCAACAGATAATCAGAAATTGAAATGAAAATGCCATTTACAATAACATCAAACTATATCACAGACTAATGGATAAATGTGACAGAAGACGTGAAAGGCCTGGACCGTGAAAACTACAAATCTGTTGAGGGAAATTAAAGATGACAATCAGTGGAGGGAGGAGTTCCCGCTGTGGCGCAGTGGGTTCAGAAGCAGACTGCAGAGGCTAAGGTCCCTGCAGAGGCGCAGGTTTGATCCCAGGCCTGGTGCAGGGGGTTAAAAGGATCCAGCATTCCTGCAGGAGCAGTGTAGGTCACAGCTGTGGCTTGGATTCAATCCCTGGCCCAGGAACATCCATATATTTTAGGTGGGGCCAATAAATAAATAAAGAGACACGCCTCGTTCACGGGCTGGAAGACTCAGTGTTGTTGAGATGTTATCTCTCCCCTAGTTAATCAATAGATTGACACAATCTCAATCAAAATCACAGCAGGATTTTTTTTAAAAAGGTAATTGATCAATTCATTCTAAGTGGATTCTGAAATTCATATGGTTGGAGTTCCCTGGTGGCCTAGTGGTTAGGATCCAATGCTTTCAGCCTTGTGGCCCAGGTTCAATCCCTGGTCTGGGAACGGAGATCCCATGGCAAGCACTGCACTGCCGTGCGGCCAAAAAGAAAAAAAGAATTTTTTTTTCCATTTTTGGCTCTCTGCGGCATATGGAGGTCCCAGGCCAGGGATCAGATGGGAGCCACACTTGTGCCCTAAGCCACAGCTGCGGCAATGCAGGATCCCTAACCCACTGTGCCCGGCCAGGGATCAAACCCACATCCCAGTGCTCCCATGAAGCCACCCATTCCAATCCCTTTGCACCACAGTGGGGAGCTCCCCCAATTTTTTAAATCATAAAATAAAATTCATACGGTAATGGAAAAACCTGGAACCACCAAAGCAGCTCGAAACCATGAACAAAGTTGGGAGGTTAACACTCTCTGATTCCAAGACTCATTATAAAGCCATAGTAATTAAAACGTGGTCTTGGTAAAAAGAGAGACAGAGAGATCAATGGAACCGAATAGAGAATCCAGAAACAGAGCACATGTATGCGGAGACCTTGACTTTTGGCAAAAGCACAAGGGCAGTGAGTGAAGGATAGTTTTTGCAACATATGGTGCTGAAACAACTAGATATTCACAAAAGATGAACTAAGCCATCCTGCACAACAAGCGCAAAATGCATCATAAAAACGGAAGACTATAAAACCTCTAAAACAACATACAGGAAAAAAAAAAAATCTTTGTGAGCTTTGTTTCAAGATGTTTCAATTAAGACACCATAAAAGAATGAATTGGTAAATGGAACACTTCTCTTCTCAAAACACGTTTAAAGAGTTCCCTGGTGGTTCCGTGGGTTAAGGATCCGGCTTGAGTGGCCACCAGACTGGGAGAGAATATTTGTAAAGTGCATATTTGAAAAAGAACACGCATGCGGCATATTTTTTAATAAAACTCTCGACAGAACACTGTAAACCAGCCATAATGGAAAAAAATAAAAATCATTTAAAAAGTAAATACAAGTCTCAAAGCATAATACTAAGAAAACAAATAACTCCGTTTAAACATGAGCCGAATATTGGAGCCTACGCTTTGCCAAAGATATACGGATGGCAAAGAAGCACACAAAAATCATTCATCATCTTTGTTATTTGTTAGGACAAGGCCACGAAAGCCATGATGAGATATTGAGACAGCTCTAAAAAGACAAAAAGGGCAGATGGAAGGTGACAAGTATGGGTGAGAAACTGGAACCGTAGCACACTGAAGTGAAGGGAAAAAGTGCAAATACTTTGGAAAACAGTTTGGCTGGTTTTTAAAAAGCAAAAGTTGCACCATAACCCAAACACCCCATGTTCGCAAAGGCCCTCCGGAAATGAAACCTCTGTTCACTCAAAAATTTGCCCATGACTGTCCACAGTGGCTCTGTTTATAACAGCCCCCAACTGGAAACAACTCATATGTCTATCAACAGGTAGATAAATAAACACATTATGAGAAGAAAATTGTGTTCTAGCTCCACAGTGGGATACTATTCAGCGATAGAAAAGGAATGAATTGTCCACAGAGGCAACAGTTCAGTCTCAAAATAATTTCTGGTGAACGAGAGAAACCGGGCTCAAGAGGACGTGCTGTAGGATTCTGTCTTTTTAAAACTCTGCACAATTCAAACGAATCTGTAGGGACAGAAAGCAGATGAGCACTTGTCGGGGCGGGGGGCGGGGAGGGGGGGAATCACAGAAGAGGATGAGAAAATCTGGGGGGGATAGATTCACAAACTTGCTGGTTCTGATGGCTGCATTGTTGCATACAGGTTAAAACCCCGCTTCGCACTCTTTCATTTTATCCTCTTTATTTAATTTTCTTTTTTATTCTATCTTTTTAGGGCCACACCTGCGGCATAAGGAGGTTCCCAGGCTAGGGGTTGAACTGGAGCTACAGCAGCCAGCCTACACCACAGCCACAGCAAGGCCAGATCCGAGCCGCATCTGCAATCTACAGCACAGCTCATGGCAACGTCAGATCCCCGACCCACTGAGTGATATGAGGCCAGGGATCCAACCCGTATCCTCAAGAACATGCGTTGGGTTCTTAACCCACTGAGCCAGCATGGGAACTCCTGCACAACTTTAGATATATTCTGCTTATCACCCACCTGTCAGTACGCCTTACCGAGGGTGAAATATATTTGCTACAAAATCTTGTCCTCTTGGATGAGAGTAACTTGGGGAGGGAGGGGAACTGAAGGGTCTCTGAGGGTTTCAGCAGGAAGGAACCTTCCCGACTCACTTGGAAGAGCTGTTTGCCTTGGGGCGTGGCATGGCAGGACCTGGAGCTCTGGAAAAGTCCGTGTGTCCTGGCTGGCCTAGGTGCACACAGCTAAGTGTGGGTTCGCCAGGGAATGGGCCCCGTGGCTCTCAGGGGAGTGACGGGGGTGGGGGTGAGGCTAGCTCCTTGGTGGATAAGGCGCAGATGGTCCCCAAACTCACCTCTTCCACCCATATCACTCTTAGGCTCCCTTTTGCCTGAAAATGCTCTGAGGGACTTAGAGGGCGTCTGCCCCAGAGAACCTCCTCAGAGGGGGTCTCAGTGGAAAGGGAGCCGTCTGCCCAGCCCTCTGCCTGGTGGTCCGGTGGTCCCGCAAGAGCCTCGGACCAACGAAACCCCAAAGGAATTTGCTGGTCCCCGGCTCCCCCCCGCCTCTCCCGCCCCCCCAGCGTTGGATCCATAGACACCCGTCACCTTCAGCTGCCGAGCCTGGAACATTCGGCCTTGCAGCTCCTTTCCCTGTTTCCTCACAAAACTCCTTCCCTGTCCAACTTTCTTCTGGACACAGGATAAATTACGTTTGTCAACTGTAAATTAAAATTGCGCCGCGCCTGAGAGCCTGTTACGATGCGATTCCCTTTGTGGAATGATTTCTCCTTCTCTGGTGTGAACCTCGCAGGGTTTGAGCGACGTGAGGGAGTTGAAAATGGAGTCACCGAGGCCAAGGCGCGCGGCCGTGGTCGCTGTTTTGAAACATCCGTCGGAGGACTGCGAGTGTCCCAGGGTGATAAGAGTGTTACTTTAGATAAGGAATTCATTTGGCAGCAGCCGTGGAAAGACTTCCCCGGAACAGAAGTAACTGATAGCGCCCCGCAGCCCAGAGCTCTCCGGATAGGGATGGACTCTCCGGAGGCGCTGTGGCAGCAGAAGGCGACTTCCCACTCAAGCTCGCCAGGAGCCCGGTTGCTGCACCAGAGACCACGGCTCCCGCTGCGGCGCCTTCTTGCCCGATTTCTCTTTGCAGGGATGCAGGCGTCCTGGCTGCTTTCCCTGCTTGGACGAAGCTGTGCCACGTGCGCACCGGGGGCGCGGGCGGGGGCGGGGGTGGGGGGGGGCACAAGCCTCGCGACCCACCAGCTGAGTCTCAGCCACGTGGCCCCGATCCTGCGACGCCGGCCTCACCGTGGGACCCTGCCAGGGATAGAGGGGCTGGGTGGGAGCAGATTGCATCCGGGCACGTGACACTGCGCGTGTCAGCCGGGTGGGGCCCCCATCCCGCTGGCTGTGCTGCCGGAGGCCTGGGAAGCCCCTGACTCCGGCTGGCCATGAATGGGGAAGGAAGAGGTGGAGACCCCTGGGCGCCCCAGGCAGTGCCCACCTGCCAGACCCCAACCTGTCTCCTCTACCGGCACCACCGTTCTGCAGGGGGGCTCTTCCTTCTGACACCTGCCCCATGGCCTCTCCTCCTACCCCCCGCACCTAAACAGCGCCCCCTAGAGTTCCCTCTACTGCCTCCTTTTATTTTCAGAGGGTGTTGGACCAGTGGTGTGGGTGGGTTGTGTTCTAGGGTCCAGTTCCCGCTGCCCAGGCCATGGCCCCTGACCTTCACGTCCCATTTGAGAAGCAGACGTGTCCAGCTCTCTGTGCTTGAAGAAGGTGGGAAGAGGTTCCTGGTGTGGAAGTCCTGGTGTCCTGTGGCGGGTGTGTCCTGGGTGTGGGGGTTCACAGGGCAAAGCCTGCACCCACCTGAGGGCTCCCCCCCGCCCCCCCCCCCCCCGCGAAGTCTGGCCTCCCTTTGCCTCCAGCCCTTTTTGGGGTGTTGACAGGTCCCCTGGGCCACCAGGGTTGGCTGTCCAGGGGAGGAGCCTGAGAGCCCAGCATTTGGTGCAGCCCCACCTCCCACCCCACCCGATACCCAGCCCCTGAAGCCCTGGGTGTGGACACCAGCATCTTGGCTCCAGCAGGAAGGCCACGGAGGCCGTGACCTCCTTGTGAGTTTTATGGTGAAGGAGCTCTTCCGCTCACATTCCCCCCCCCCCATCACACCTGGAATACGAGCCTGGACCAGTGGGCCCCCAACCCTGGCTGGCTAGGGAGGGAGGGAGGTTTGAATGGGGGTGGGAACGTGTGCTTTTCAGAGTCACACACCCCTGCGTTCTTTGGTTTTTGTTTTGCGTTGTTTGTTCTTATCTTTTTTTTTTTTTTTAAACAATAATTATTCCTGTAATTGTCTTAAAGGTTAAAATATTATGACAGTTCCCTGATTGGGCTGTTGGGAGAATTAAATGAGACGAGGCTCCAGGGAACGTCAGAGCCGTTTTCTGGAGCGTTCTGACTGCACAGGAAGAAGGACGGCCCTTCTGCCACCGGGCTCCTTTGCCTCAGTGGTCTGTGGGGAGATGTTTGGTCCTCTAAGCTTGTCATTCATCAAATCCTGTCTCCTGGCATCCTCAACGTGACAGATTCCCCATGAGGTCCTCCAGGGAGGCCTCGCATCCTAATGGTGCACTTAAGTCCTTGAGTGGAATGTTCTGTCTTAAAGCACTTTAGGGGTGCGATTCTTAGTAGCACATTCAAGCTCTCCAGAACTGCCGTGCTCCCACCTGGGCTCCCTTTTCCAGCCCGGGCTTTGGATCCCAAAGCCCCCCCGCCTCGGCACTGCTCCTTGCCCCTGCCGGCCCAAATCTTTGCTCTAGGGACCTGTCCTGGGGTGTGGGGAGGGGATGTCTTTTGCCCCCACCTTTGCCTTCTGGGCCGCACACAGGCTTTGGGAAAGTCTCGAAACTGGGATGCAACCGTTTCAGCATAGTGGATGCAGGAAATCAAGGGACTTCGCCGTGGTGGGTTTTAGGCATCAGTAGGAAAACAGAAAACGCACGTCCGTGGCCAGTCATGAGGATTCGCTAAAATAAATGTCAGGTAGGCTCCGGAGATCACAGTAAATTGAAGAGGAGGCAGCAACCAGACGCCTGGGGTCCCAAAAGAGCCCTCCTCCTGAGGGCGTGGATGGAGCTGTAGCAGCGGGGGGGCTTGCCTGGGGGACTTGCCTGGCTCAGAGCCTGGGAGCGTGGCAGGCCCCTCCCCCAGCCCAGGGCAAAGGGAGAGAAAGGGAGCCTTTGGAGGGGGTGAGGGGTGGTCTTTCGGTCCCAGGGGCTGCTCTGGCTGCTCTTTTAATCAGAACAACTCAGGAGCACTCCCTGGAGCTTTCAACAAAGAAAATCCCTAATTTCTGGCCCCCTGCCTCGTCAGCTGCCACTTTGAAAGTGCAAGATGCAGGATTGAGAAGGTGGGGGTGGGACCGGAGACCAGCGGAGCCCCAGAATGGAGGATGGGGAATCGGGCCCTCAGGTACCCGCAGGGGGCACCCTGAGCTCGCCAGAAGCCACTTGGGGCTGCTTGCCCACATGCTTACCTTCATGAGCAAATAAGAGGGGGTCTTGATGCCCAAATGTGTGTGTGTGTGCTGGGGGGGCTTCCTGGTGGCCCCAGGGATAAAAGGAATTGAAAGGCCCAGGCCTCAAATCTGTGCCTCCGCCAGTAGGGACACGGTGAGGCGACCCTCCTTGGGGGTGCTGAGGCTTGCCCTTGTCCCCATGCTGCAGCTCGCAGTCTGTCCCACCTCATTTGTGGTCATGTGGCCTGGCTCTTCCGGTACCGTGTGTTCTCGTGGTCCCCTGGGAGTCCTGTGACCTTGAACTCCTGGCGGGAGCTCCATCTGTGCCTCACAAAGGCTGGGGCAGAGTCCGGGGGCGGGAGCGGGGGCCCTGAAATGGCTGCAGGCCTTTGCGCTGAATCCATTCTCCGTGGAGAGCCTGGCTGTGACCACAGATAGTTTTTTCCAGGTTTGCGCGGCCCAGCCCTCCCCATGACCAAGACAGACCGTTTGAGATTATACAAAACTGGAGACTAGGAGTTCCCCTGTGGTTCAGTGGGGTAAGTACCCAGCGTTGTCAGTCCAGCAGCTCAGGCCGCTGCTGTGGTGTGGGTTTGACCCCTGGCCTGGGAACTACTGCATGCCACAGGGGCCAACATAAAAAGAATTAAAAAACAAAAGGAGACGAAAAGACGCATTTCCTAGGTCTGTTGTGTTAAATACATTCTCTGGGTGCTATGAAGCATATACAACATGTACGTGTTTAGGAACCAACCAGACCCCTGAGGTCCCCCCAGATCTGATACACAGAGTGGGGTGGGGAAGGAAACCACACCAGCCTCTCCCCAGAGAAGAGGGAAGAATGATTTTAAGCAGAACTAGGGAAGATAAGTCCTGTGCGCCAATGCGCAGTGAGGCCAGCCAAACCGAAACTGCAGAACGACTCAGAGAGAAGCCCTCGAGGGTCCTGTCTCTGCCCTTTAGGGCCGCGTGATTGCTTCTGGACCGCTTTGTCCCCGCATTCTCTCTTTTCCCCAAGTAGGAGCTGCTTGCATCTGCACTTCAGATCCCAGGGAAAGTCTAGGAGAGTAATGTCTTTGCCTACAAACAAGAAATGGGAGACGGGAAAGGGTCTTGTACCTGGAGGGCCCCGCAGGGTGCTGCTCGGTGTTGGAATGACGTAACGTCACTTCTCAAAGTCTGTGGATCCCACTCTGGGAGGTCCCCAAGCGGGAGAGAATAGAATGAATACATGCACACAACACATAATCCACCGCGGGCCCCCCGCTGCCCTCCCAGGTTTCTTTCCTTCTTTCTTTCTTTCTTTTTTTTTTTTTTTTTTTTTTGCTTTTTTAGGGCCACACCAGCGGCCTATGGAGGTTCCCAGGCTAGGGGTTGAATCGGAGCCACAGCTGTGGATCGACACCACAGCCACAGCAACGCGGGATCCGAGCCTTGTCTGTGACCTACCTACACCACAGCTCACGGCAGGGCCAGATCCTTAACCCCCTGAGCGAGGCCAGGAATCGAACCCACAACCTCATGGTACTTAGTGGGATTCGTTTCCGTTGTGCCACGACGGGAACTCCTGGAGCTCAGTAAGCTTCAAACTTCACCTGCCCCTGTAAGCCTGCCTGGCGATCCTCTGTCCCTTTAAGAGAAGACCCACTGCGTAGACAAAGACCAAAGGGCCAAAAGGATTACAAATTCCCCTTTTACTGTACTGCCCTCCTGCTGCTTCCTAATGGCCCTACCGGAGGCTTGAGCCCAGGGACAAAGACTCCCAAAGAATGCGCATGGACCCACCCCTTGGTCAAAGAGAGCACAACGCCCTTTTTTCAGCGCCGGGGGATTATCGTTTTGAGCTTGGAGATTCCTGAGAAGGTTTGAGGTCTGCAGGGTCCCCCAAGGGCTGCAAGAGCACTGAGCCCAGGTAGACGATTGGGCTGCAGGTGGCTAAAAAGTGAGGGGAGGTTTCCTGCCGCAGGTCCTAAGTCGGGGTTGAGAACTTGGCTGGACGGTGAGAGGTGACTTCCTTTGGGCCGCGGTTCGCCAGCGGCCGCGGTCAGGCAGCACCCAGCCCGGGAATCCTGAGCCTACGCTGAGGTTCACCGCGGTTCCTCTGGCCACCCTGCCCCACCCCTGCCCGACCACGATTTGTGCCCACGGTTCACCAGGACTTGCCAGGTTTTGTAGCATTTGCCCGGATTGTGCATGCGACTCCACCCGAGGCCTGGGGGACAGGTTTCCAGCGGGTTAAACTCCGCCTTCCCTGCCTGGGGTAAATATGCAGCAAGTGCAAAGTCTCTCCAGGATGACCCTGGTAAATTTCACCCTCGGGGAAACTCCTTAAAGCCTGTTTAGGATGCCCTGTGTCTTTAAGTGGAAACTCAAAAGCCAACGGAAATCTGAATTCGGGAGGAAGCTCCGCATGCCCCTCGCAGTTTTGCAAATAACTCTCCGAGCCCGAGGCGGGTCCACCTCCAACCCCGGCTGCACCCTTCCCTTTGAATCCAGGCATCTAAGGAATTGAGTTGGGGGTCTCTAGGGAGGTTTGGCACCTGTAGCCTCACCCCTAAATCTTTGGCTACCCCTTCGGGCAAAAAGAGCACAACCTGCGGTTGAATCAGGGTTCGCCAGTTGCCCGTGGCCTGCCAATTTCCGATGGGTTGCCTGATGCCCACAGTCCACCAGCTGCCCAGGGCTTGCTAATTCTGTCATTGCCCCGCTCCCAGTTGCCCGCGGTCTGCCAGTTGCCCGAGGTCCACCAGATGCCCCAGGCCTGCCTATGGTCCACTGCTGCCTGAGGGCTTGCTGGTTTCCCACAATTTGCCCACTGCCTGAGGCCCGCCAGTTGCCTACACTCTGCCAGATGCCCCAGACTTGCCCATGGTCCACCCACGGCCCAAGGCCTGCCAGTTGCCCGCGGTCCGCCAGGTGTTCCAGGCTTGCCTGCGGTCCGTCCGCTACCCGAGGCCCGCCAGTTGCCCGAGGTCTGCCAATTGCCCATGGTCTGCCAGTTTCCTGAGGCACACCCTTGGTCCGCCTGCTGCCCAAACCCCACCTGCTCCCCAAGGCCTGCCAATTGCCTGTGGCCTGCCAGTTGCTGGAGGACTGCCAGTTACCCGCAGTCTGCTAGATACCCCAGGTCTGCCTATGGTCTGCCTGCTTCCCGAGGCCCGCCCATTGCCCGAGGTCTGCCAATTGCCACGGTCCACCCACTGCCCAAGGCCTGTCAGTTGCCCGAGGTCTGCGAATTGCCCGTGGTCTGCCCGCTGTCTGAGGTCCTTCAGATGCCCCTGGCTCACCCGTGGTCTGCCAGCTGCCTGAGGCCAGCCAGTTGCCTGAGGCCTTCCAGTTGCCCATGGTCTGCCAGATGCCCCAGGCTCACCTATGGTCTGCCTGTTGCCCAAGGCCTGCCAGTTGCCCGCGGTCCGCCCGCTGCCCGAGGCGCGCCAGTTGCCCGCGGTCCGCCCGCTGCCCGAGGCGCGCCAGTTGCCCGCGGTCCGCCCGCTGCCCGAGGCGCGCCAGTTGCCCGCGGTCCGCCCGCTGCCCGAGGCGCGCCAGTTGCCCGCGGTCCGTCCGTTCCCCGAGGCCCACCAATTGCTCACGATTCGTCCGCTGCCCGAGGCCCACCAATTGCCCATGGTCTGACAGATATCTCAGACTTGCCTGCGGTCTGCCTGCTGCCTGAGGTCTGCCAGTTGCCTGCGGTCTGCCTGCTGCCTGAGGTCTGCCAGTTGCCCGCGGTCTACCCGCTGCCCGAGGCCCATCAGTTGCGTAGTTACCTGTGGCCCACTGCACTGTCATCCTGCAGTGTGAAAACTGCCACACTGAGTCTGCCCCATCCCCTGGGCTGCCCAGCCCTTCTTTGCTTCTCTGCAGCACAGCTCACTGTGATTCAACACCCTTCACCCAGGTTTGCGACTTCTCAGGTCTCCGTGATTCTCAGATCCGTGAGCATCTAGATCTCTGCATTCTCATTTCAAGGTGCCTGCGTGTGATCACACCAAGCCCAGTGGTTCTCGGGCAATCCTGTGCACCCTCTCCAGAAGTGCTGAAATTCTGCAGTGGAAACTGCCCCAGACATCCTCCTACTTAGGGAAATGGTTTAGCCCCTCCCCCTGCCCCAATCCAGAAGTGCCAAGATCCCAACGGTAACCCCTGTCCTTTGATGGTTTGTGTGGTTCTGGCCCCCGCCCTGTGAGCGAAGTCAGTGTGGGAGGCTTCAAAACTGGAGGACAAAAGACTCAATTCCTCACATTGTTGTGTTAAATGAATGAAATCCGCGTTGTAGTGTGGTCCCTGAAAGTGCTTTGACTGTGAGCGCGCCGGAGCCAGTGCCTGCAAGAACCGCAAAGTGTGGGTGACCGCTCTGGATTCGCTCCACCTCTGGAGAGAACGGTGTAGCCAGAATGGCTTTGCCTGGGCTGCTCCTGGAAGCCTTGTGCCTGCTCTTCATCCCTCCCGTGTGGAGTGAGGGAGAGGACAAGAAGGGCAGCAGTGACCCCCGCTCCCCATCGCCCCGAGACGAACGGCTTAAACTTCATCCTTAGAGCCTGCCTGGGGGTACCCCGCTCCTTTAAGAAGAAATAGTCGGGCTGGATCAGAAAAGACTAACTCTCTTTCTGAACTCCAGGGAGGGGATGCCCCCCACCCCATCTGGCCTGCTGTTTTGCGAATGGCTCTCCCCCGCCGAGGCTGAACTCCCGGGGGCTGCTCCGCTCTATCCCTAGAATGAGCTCGGCAGCATCCTCTTTCGGGCCCGTAGTCTGAGCTGCTGAGTTTTGGAGGAGGTCTGGCTCCCTTGAGCAAAGAGAGCACAGCTCTGCACTGCCGCGGGGATAAGCTGCTGAGTGGCTTGGGGGCCAGGGCAATATTCACGCCCCAGACTCAAGTCGGGGATTGCTAAGGGTTCGGAGGTCTGAGAGGAAGGCAGCAGCACTTGCCCTGGAGGGGTTTGCCGGTTGCCCGCGGTCCGAACGGTAATCCTGTGGGGCTGTAATTGGCCGCACTTCCTGGGCCCCTGGTTTCCTGGCTATTCTTTACCCAGATGTGTTTCTCTGTAGCACAGCTCCCTGTGATTCACCACACAATTCGCCATGGCTGGTGATTTCACGGGTCTCCTGGATTCTCAGTTCCTTGGTGTATCTTTGGACTTCGGGCAACTCTGTGCCGTCTCAAGTCTGGGGGCGGGGGAGGCTGCAGCAAAATTGCTCCAGGCCCTTGTCTTACACCTCCCCCATCTGAAACTCTGCTTTGGGAGAGGAATTGATACTTGACTCTTCGTCGACCCTCCCTCCCCCAAGGCTCTTGTTTCCTGGGGAATTACCCGTCCGTGGTGGGGGGGATGGTGGGATCGGATGGTGGTGCAGCCTCGTCCCCATTCCCAGGCAGACTTCAGCCCTCTAGTCTGTTTGAGCAGAGGTGGTCGAGTCCTAGGGGTCCCATCAGGGCTTTCCAAGCTGGGTATCATACTCCGGCTCACTGTGTCATAGGCTGCAGCCCACCCCCTCTCACCCCACACGCGTGCGTGCGTGCACACACACGCATGTCTGGGCCAGCTCCGTTGCCACGAAGTGGACCTAGACTTCTTCCCAGCACTGAAGGTACAGGGTCTCGAGCTCCGTTACTCTGAGGAGGAGCGGTTCCTGTTCCCCAGCACTGAGAGGAGGCCCGGGTCCTGCTTTTCCAGGAGACTCTCCCAGGGCAGTGAGGAGGAAGCCCTGGCAGTCCGCCCACTGGTTCTCAGCTTAGCACTGCCAAATCAGAGCTGGGGAACTTGGGTGAATCTCTGGGCTTCTGGGAAGCTCAGCTGAGGCATTTATATCAAAATGAAGAATGGGCAGGATTAGGAGGTAAAAACAAGAACACCACAGCACGATCCCCAAATTTGGGCGTCCCCCAAATCCCCAGGTTTTAAGAAGAATTGAACTGGTGTCCCAGGGATCCGGAGCGAGCCCTCCTGCAGTGGTATTGGACGCGGTGCCAGCCCCTTCCAAGGCTCCAGCGTGGAGCCTGCACAGCCAGTGGGATCTGTGGGTTCCCTTCCCCAGCCTGGAGTGGGGGTGCTGCCACTCAGCCTGGGAAGCGAATGGAAACGAATTCCCCCACAGGGGGTTGGTTTTGGTCTTGGGGCTGCTCCCAACTGGGGTTGCTCTGTCCCTTTAAGAAGGGGAAGAATTCTCCAGTGCTGGGGTTTTCAGGGCCCCAGCCTCCTCCGGCTGGTTTGCAAATGACTGTATCTGTGGTGGGGGGAGGAGGGAGGCTGCAGGCTGCCCATCCCCCTCCTCTGGTGCCCCGGAAGGACAGAGGAAAGGGCATTCAGGTGGGGGAGTCTCAGAGGAGGCGTGGCACCTGCAGGGATCGCCAGGACACCTCTGAAGCTCCTTGGGCGCTTCTTGCTAGTGACACTTATTCTTTGAGCAAATGCAAAGGGGGCTTCAGGAAACACCCGTGTGTGCCCGGGGTGTTTGATGGCCTTGAGAATAGCTTGAATGTTGTAGTTTCCAATCCGTGATTTTGAACCATTTGTGGTCCTGTTAGAGCCAGATCCCTTGGCTGGTGTACACGGCCTGCCGGTTGTTGCCGCCGTGATCAGCAGGACTCGCCAGGACTCACCACGGTGGGCGGTGCACCTGCCGCTGTTACCGACAATGTCAAGGCTTGCTCAGACTACAGTGTTGGAACCCCGCAATCTCTGTGGCTTAGTCCGTGATGCTGGGCAGGGCCATGCCAGACCCCTCCTGGTGTTTGCCTGGGAGTTGGAATAAGGGAGTTTCCTGGTGGTCTAGCAGGTTAAGAATCCAGTACTGTCAGTCTGGTGGTGCAGGTTCAATCCCTGGCTGGGGAACTTCCATATGCCCGGGTGTGGTGCGAAGAAAAAAAAGAAAAAAAAAGAAAAAACAAAAAAGGGTTGGAGTGGGAACCAACTCAGGCCTTTCTCCCACGCCCGTTGGGTGAAGAAAAAATGAGCTATTAAAGGTACTGAAATCCCCGAGAACTCCGCCAGGCGCACAGCACGCACCAGGAGCCTTGTTTTCGCACCACACCAGACACCTCCCCCGTTGCTCTGCATCTTCATGCACTTGTGCAGCCCTTTCTGCGGGGATCGGGGATCGGGGATCGGGGAACGGGGATCGGGGATCGATCGTTTCTAGAGGAAATGGCCGGGCGGAGTCTCCTGCGCATTTAAACGTTAGGTCTGTTCTGCCAGGAGGCTTTCCGGAGAAGTCCGGCCGGTTTAGACCGCAGACGCGGCGTTAAGTTGCTGAGGGAAACTGTGTGCGTGCGGCATTTTCTGGTGAATCTTCCAATAGTTTAGTCAAAGAATGTAGATCTTTAAACAAACAGAAGTCCTGCGGGGACAGTTTGACATGGTCCAAATATAGTGTGTTTCCCTTTTCGCTTCCTGACACCCCGCCCTCTCACCCCCCCCCCCCGCCCCCGTGGGATGATGCTGGCCTGGGACCTGGAGCCCCACTGACTATCTCCCCACGAGGCAGGCTGGGGCGACAGATGCTGGATGGTCACAAATCTGAACGTGGCCTTGGCACACGCCCTGGCTGGGAGCAAGTGAATCTTGGCAGATTCGAAGGACAGAGATGGGGCTTTTCACTGTGTTCGGAGAGAATGTGGGCTCAAGTGTAAATCCTGACCTGGGGGCACACGGCTCTGCCCGCTGCTCTGCTCAGCACCACTGCCACCGGGGGGGAGGGGGGGGGCTCCAGGCGGCCGGATCCCATGTCTCTGGTTCAGAGAGCCTTGCCTCAGCCTTTGGGGCCAGGCCATCCTGACCTGGCTCTGGGGCTCCTTCACGTCTGGCTTCTGCCTCACGCTGCCTTCCTTTGAGCTCAGAATGCAGGCATAGCACCGCTTTAAACAGCATAGGGGAATGTGGCAATGACCTCTGCCCTGGACCCAGCCCCCCTCCCAGAGACCTGCCACGAGGCTGGGCCCCCAGCAGCATCCCTGGTCCCTGAAAGGCTGCAGTGTGATGGGTTTGCCCTCATCTACCTCAGGGCACTTTTGAGTGGGAGGGGTGCAACGACCCCACCTTGGGGGCTGTCCTCCTGGACCCCAAGTCCTGCTCTTAATTCCTACTTCCCGTCATGGCTCAGTGGTTAATGAATCCGACTAGGAACCATGAGGTTACAGGTTCGATCCCTGGCCTCACTCAGTGAGTTAAGGATCCCGCGTTGCCGTGAGCTATGGTGTAGGTCGCAGACGTGGCTTGGATCCCGTGTTGCTGTGGCTGTGGTGTAGGCCAGCAGCTGCAGCTCCGATTAGACCCCTCGCCTGGGAACCTCCATATGTGCAGGTGGGGCCCTAAAAAGACAAAAAGACCAAAGGGGGAAAAAAAAAAATCCCAGAATCTGCAAGCAGCTTGGGGAGCCCAGAGTGACCAGGGGCTGCTTATGCCTTTGCCAGCTGCCTCCAGCTGTGTGGGTCCGGGGCTCCCTTCCTCGGTGCCGGGACAGCCTCCTGGTAGGGGGGTACGAACCCAGGTCTGGGACCCCCATTTCTCCCAGCCCACACTGCCCACTGCCTGGGATGTAGCCCCCACACAGGGGCAGCATCTCCCCCAGGTTCCTGGGTACCTGTTCCACTGTCTGCCTCCCTCACTGGAGATGTTCGTTTTGAGAACTTTCTCTCCAGCGTTCACCACTTCGTGGGCCACGGGGACCCAACAAGGACCCGTTTCATCATGAGACTGTGGGGTGAGGATGCCGGACACAGAGAGGCTTCTCGTGGGAGTCTGAGCTTTCCTTCCGCCTCCCCTTGTTGGTCCACACTTCTTGAGCCGTGGTCACTCCTGGGTGGGGTGGACTGGTCAGCAGGTCCTTTAGACCAGGTCCTGACACGTGTGGAAACCTCGCCCAGAGAGGAGACGTCCTCCCCAGCCTGGCGGGAGATGGCCACTTCCTGACACCCCCCTCCCCGGCCCAGTCCCCTCGGCTGCCTCCCAAATTACAGCCTTGATGTGGGCGGGGGAAATCAGCCTTAAATCCCGGCCTGGGTCTGCACGGGCTGTTCAGGACCCGTGTGAGCGCCCGGTGTGAACCGCAAACAAGGGCCCGGGGTGGACACTGAAGCCTTTCAGGGACGGCGCAGGCCAGGTAGCCAGACAGTTTTGCTTGGATCTCAGGGGTGGCCACGTGGCCATACGTCCAGGGCTCTGAGATGTCTGTGCCCCGAGCCGGCCAGAAAGTGACTTATGGCCGCAGGCAGGATTTGTACGGCTCCTGCTGTGGGGAGGCCCCTTAGGGTAAACAGTGAGATTTTCTGGGAAATGTACATAAGGCCAGACTGTCGGGAAAGGACGTGGGCCCAGAATTCCTGATACTCAGGGCCGGGAGAGAGGTGCCAGCTTCTCAGGGGCGCCCAGCCCCCACGTGGCTCTTTCTTCTAGTTAAATGACAGTCTGCCACTGGCTGATTCCTCCCAGGGGGTGGCGTCCCCACTGACTTCCAGGGCCTGGGCTGAGTGCACTGTCCACCTGAGAGGGGAGCAGAGCAGCCAGAGCCGAGCCTGGCGCACAGTAGGTCTGCAACTCCCTAGACTCCAGGAGACAGGGAACTTGTCCCATTGCTTGTCACTTTATTCCTAGCATCTGAAACATCTGGTAGGTGTTTTTTGAACTGAATGAATGCATGCATCAGCACATTATCTGGAATACATCTTTTTCTTTCTTTTTTTCTTTTTTGGCTGCCCTGCAGCCTGTGGAATTCCTGGGCCAGGGATCAGATCCCAGCTGCACTCGAGACTGAAGCTGCAGCTGCAGCAACCCCAGATCCTTAATCCACTGTGCCAGGCCGAGGATTGAACCTGTGTCCCAGGGCTCCCAAGACGCTGCCGATCCCGTGGCACCACCATGGGAACTCCTAGAATTCATCTTTGAAAGTTGGCAAGGCTCAGGCTAAAGAACCTCAGTGGTGTATCTTGGATGTTGAGTCAGCCTGGCCTGGCTCCCAGGAGCCAGTGCCCCCTACCAGGTGACTGGCTCAGACAGAGGCTCCCCGTCCCCAGCCCTGGCTGTTAACCCTCAGGGTCCCTCCACGCCAAGCAGGAGGCTTTTTGTGTTGAATCGTCTGTCCGTCTGTCTCATTCTGTGTTCAGGGCAAACCTGTGATCTGAGTCCCACTGTTCATATTTTTAGAGGGGACATTGGCTCTGGGGGGTGAATGAGCAGGACCCTCGTCCAAGGGCCAGGGCCTCTCAGAGCCTTCCCGAAGCCCTTCACCCCCCACAGTTCACAAAGGCAATGGTGTCTCGGCTGCTTTGAAAGGTGGCCTCTGTTTGCTTTTCTCCATCATCAAGTGTGCGAGGGCAGCTCCGTTTACCTAAAGGCGGATGCGTTAAGCTCATCCTTTCCGCAAACACCTAAAGGGTAGGTTGAACATTTGAGCCCAGGTCTCAGAGGGCAAAGCGTTTGCAGAGCATACGCCTGAGCAAGGGGGTAGGCGCGGGCGAGGCGCCGAGACCCGCGGTGACCCGTGGTTCAGAGATGCCCGCGGTGACCTGCAGTTACCCCCAGCGACCCTGGCCGTGCAGGTGCCCTTCATGACGTGGTGGTGGGGGGGGGGCGTTTTTCAGTGGGCTGAGCCTGCAAGAGGAGTCTGCATTCTGGCTCTAGAGGGTACATGCAGGGGCTGGCCCGGGGGCACCTGGCCAGCCTCAGAATCTTGGCCACTGTCCTTATCCTGGGGTTCCCATGACCGAGAAGCCACAGCTCTTATCAGCCAGGCCCGGTCCTCCTGAACCCGGGGGCTGTGACAAAGCTTTCATGCTCTGCATCCCCGTGGAGAGGGTGGCATCCTTTGACTGACTTTCTCAGGGAGCAGCGAGGCTGTCTGCATGGGTGGGAGGGTGCCACCTCAGTGACGGGCCTCTCCCAGGACGCTGTGCTGGGGACTTCCCACATGTGGCCTCATGTAACCTTCTCAACAACCCCGAGGGCCGGGGTGCTTATTCTCCCCATTTTATAGATGAGCAAACCGAGACCCAGAGAGGCCAAAGGGGCTCCGTCCAAGACAGCCTGCAGGGAAGTGGTGGTGCCAGAACTTGAACCAGAACGTCCGACGTCAGAGCCTGTGTCCTCACCCACCTCTCCTCCCTGCCTCCTTGCTAAATGTTTGATGCCAGGCCCCAGAGGGCCTGTGCCCTACCAGGTACAGGAGAACAGCAGGGACGAGGGGGAGGAGGGAGGAGGCAGGCCAAGTGTTCCGGGAAAACACTTTTTTTGTTGTTTTTCAGTCTGTTCAGGGCCACGCCCATGGCATATGGAGGTTCCCAGGCTAGGGGTCGAATCAGACCTGCAGCTGGGGGTCTACACCGCAGCCACAGCAATGTGGGACCTGAGCTGCATCTGCAACCTACACCACAGCTCTCGGCAACGCGGGATCCTTAATCCACTGAGCGAGGCCAGGGATCGAACCTGTGTCCTCGTGGATACTAGCCGCGATCTTTAGCACTGAGCCATGACGGGGACGCCTTCTGGGAGTATTTTTATCTGGAAGGTCTAGCCCCGCCCTGAGCTGGCAGACCGCATATCACACCCCAGTCTTTGAGGCAGGAAGCGTTGCCTGGGACACGCTGGCTCTTGCTGGTACAGGGGATGGAGGCTATGGGGCCAGGTGGCTGCACTAGGATGGACCCACAGGGCTCAGCAAAGAGGCTGAGAGCGGGGGGCGGGCATATTTTTCTTTTTTTTCCGGCTGACTGTGGGGACCAGCCGCGCCCATCCCTCAAACTTGGGGGTGCAGCAGCCAAGCTCGCGGGCATTTTGGAGGCAGTGGCATTCAAGGCTGTCCCACTCACATTCGAAGGGCACCGATGCATCAGGGCACACGTGACACAGACCTTGGCTCACTTCTAGCACTTTTGTTGGATTTAATTTTTTTTGTAAGTTACAAAATAAATGTATGCCTCTCATAAAATAAACGCCAACAGCATAGAGAACAAGAAGATCTCACCTCCCCCCGTCCCTGGAGACACATGGTGACCAGGGCACTTAATCTTCCTTCTTGCAGGAGGCATGTGTCCCCATTCTACAGACCAGGAGAATGAGGTGCGGGGAGATGAACCAACGAACCCAAGGCCCATGGCGAACGAATTCCAAGCTGGTTACAGCCAACGAAAATGAACTTCAAGAATTTCACTCCTAAAAAAAAAAAAAAAAGGAGTTCCCGTCGTGGCGCAGTGGTTGACGAATCCGACTAGGAACCATGAGGTTGCGGGTTCGGTCCCTGCCCTTGCTCAGAGGGTTAACGATCCGGCGTTGCCGTGAGCTGTGGTGTAGGTTGCAGACGCGGCTCGGATCCCGCGTTGCTGTGGCTCTGGCGTAGGCCGGTGGCTACAGCTCCCATTAGACCCCTAGCCTTGGAACCTCCATATGCCGCGGGAGCGGCCCAAAGAAATAGCAAAAAGACAAAAAAAAAAAAAAAAGAATTTCACTCCTACAGGAGGGGCCTAAGGAAATCCATTTACTGGGGGATGAGGCAGGCCAAGCGTGGGGTCTTGGCAAAACAGGCCACTGCCGTGGGTTGGCTTTTATTTTTTTTATTTTTATTTTTTGCACAAGGGAGAGCTTTTTAAATTTTTTTATGTTACAATGATTTTTTTTTTTTTTCTTCCACGAGTTGGCTTTTAGAAGTCAGGTCTCGACACCAGGAAAAGGCAGCCAGGTCGGGGAGCAAGCAGACTTGCACCTGAAATCTGAGCTTGGGGCCCAAACCCTTACCCACTTGGCAAGACTGCTGGTCCACCCTAGAGCTGGGCAAGAACGCCAGCAAACAGCCCCATGATCACGGGTATCAGCCCTCCGACTGGGATGCCAGATAGTACCAGCTCGAGGCACCCACCTGTACCCCATGCCCTGCCCTCGGGTGGTTTCTCATCTCCTTTCGTCCCTAGGAGGGCAGGATGGCAGGAAACATCCCCTGTTTCATGGCAAAGGTGCCCCATGTCCCCCCACCCCCCCTCATTTGCAGAAGTGCTTCTTTCTGAGCTGTGCTCTCAGGCAGGAGTCACATGACTCTGTTTTCACCTGGCTTCCTGGTGACGGGGCTGGAGCGGGGGGTTCCTATGTTTGTGGGTGGCCTCTCCTGGGCACAGACTGTGACAGGGACTTCAGCAAACAGAGGGTCAGCCAGGGAGAACGGTGTGCGCCCTGGATCTCAACCTCTGAGTGCACAGGGCCCCCAGCTACAGAGCCCCCCAGGCGCCCTTGACTCTGCTAGTGAGCTGGTGGCTTCTTGTGAGCCCTGAGACTCAGATACCGCCAGGCTCGGCCCTGGGAAGCCAACCCTGGTCCCTGGAAGGATCCAGACCTTGAATGTTGCGATGGAAAGCGTGCCTGGAACTGGCCCCCTTCTCTCTGCTGTTAAGGTGACAGGTCATTGCGACAGTCCTTGCTGAAACCTCGTACAAATGTCTCCTCTTGGAGCCTCTTGGGTGGGGTGGCAGTTTTTCAACTGTCAGCAATCTTTTAGCTAAAAAAAAAAAGCAAACTTTCCAGTCCTGTTCTACCTGGAATACGTTTTCTCCTGGGGGCCCCTCCCCAGGCCTCTGCCAGTTCTGTCAACACAGCAAAGCCAGCCCCCTCCCTGGCCCCAGGCGGTTGAATGAAGCAGTTCTTTGCTCCACCGAAGGAAATATTTCCGTGGAGTGGGGCCAAGAAAATCCCCTGCTTGAACCCGGGCTGGCCCATGCCCAAAGCCAGGGGAGCTGGGTGGGGGCGGGGCTGGGCGACGTGGGGACCTTCTCCCGGTGTCAGGATTCTTGGTCTGTCTCATCTCCGGGCAAATGGATTTCCTTAGATCCCTCCTGTAGGAGTGAAACCCTTGAAGTTCATTTCCTTTTGCTGTAACCTGCTTGGAATTTGTTCACCTCTGTGGCAGGTTCAGGAGAGCCCTCCCAGGAGTCAGGTGGGGCCGCAGGGCTGCCCTTGGGCCTCCCATGCCCACCCAGTGCTTGCTCAGCCGCCTCCAAGGACTCTGCTTGGAACTACTTAGGAGGGGAGTCCTGGGTCTTTTGCTTTTTATTTACTTACTAGTAAAATATTTCATCCTTGAGGTAAGAAAGAGGCGCAAATGGTCAGTCTTCTTGGACTGGTGCATTTTTAAAAAAAGGATATTATGGAGTTCCCGTCGTGGCTCAGTGGTTAACGAATCCGACTAGGATTGTGGGTTTGATCGCTGGCCTTGCTCAGTGGTAACCCACTGATCCGGCATTGCTGTGAGCTGTGGTGTAGGTTGCAGACGCGGCTCGGATCCCGCATTGCTGTTACTGTGGTGTAGGCCGGCGGCTATAGCTCTGATTAGACCCCTTGCCCGGGAACCTCCATATGCCACAGATACGGCGCTAGAAAAAGACAAAAAAAAAGTAAGATAAATAAAATAAAAAAAAGGACATTATGGGAGTTCCCGTCGTGGCGCAGTGGTTAACGAATCCGACTAGGAACCACGAGGTTGCGGGTTCGGTCCCTGCCCTTGCTCAGTGGGTTAACGATCTGGCGTTGCTGTGAGCTGTGGTGTAGGTTGCAGACGCAGCTCGGATCCCGCGTTGCTGTGGCTCTGGCGTAGGCTGGTGGCTACAGCTCCCATTGGACCCCTAGCCTGGGAACCTCCATGTGCCGCGGGAGCCGCCCAAGAAATAGCAACAACAACAACAACAACAACAAAGACAAAAGCCAAAAAAAAAAAAAAAAAGGACATTATAAAAGAAATACATGGGTGTTCCCGTTGTGCAACAGGAACGAATCTGACTAATATCCATAAAGACGTGCGTTTGATCCCTGGCCTTGTTCAGTGGGTTAAGGATCTGGTGTTGCCCTGAGCTATGGTGTAGGCCACAGACGCGGCTCAGATCTGGTGCTGCTGCTGTGGCTGTGGTGTAGGCCGGCAGCTATAGCTCTGACTGGACCCCTAGCCTGGGACTTACATATGCAGTGAGTGTGGCCCTAAAAAGTAGAAAAAAAAAAAGAAATAAAAAGAAAAGAAATATGCATCAGTAGAGAAAGGCATAAAAGTAGAAAGAAGACAGATGAGTCAGAATTTATTTACACGGGACAACTAATGGTTTTGCAGAGTACTGGGATAATTTGGGGGGATTATCTTCTAGCTCTTTTCTCTGGCTCTGGTTATGAAAAGTATTCCTAAAGCGCAATCCCCTCTCCCTCCACCACATACCACATACCCCAGAGTCCAACACGTACTGTGCTGCCTTGAAGCCCAGTGGTCTACCGGGAAGCCGGCTTTATCCCTGGCCTTTTGCGAGAGGCGCTGAATTTTATTTGTCTTTTAATATCTACAGTTTGGCAAACTCTTCTATGCAAAGGTCGGGGCTGCACCTGGAACTCAGGTTTCCGGGGAACAGAGTGCTGCTGACACTGGGGTCTCCGGGGGATATGCACAGTGCAGAGGCAGCCGTGGTGCTTCTTCCTGTCCAACCTCAGGATCAGGACACCCTGCAGGGTCCCCCAAGCATCCAACTGGCGGGAAATGGAGCTAGGAATTGTGTTGGGATGAGTGACCAGAAATGTAAAAAGTGAGCCCCTCCCACAAGGCCTGAAGGCCAAACTAAAGAGGTTCGACTTTATTTTGGAGGCAAAATCAAGTTCCTGAAAGGCTGTTAGCATGGGAGCAACAGATCAGTATGCATTTTAGAAGCGTTCTTGTGAATTCCAGGATTCCGGAAGACGGGACTGCTGTGGATCTGATTATTTCCCCTAAAAAAACCTTGAGGGCTCGATGCTCAGTCTTGCACCTTACAGGAGGCCCAGGGGTGGTACCTGACCAGTCCAGTGCTCCCTCACCCCAAAACAGCTTCACAGGAAGTCCCTCTGTATGTCCTTCTGCTTCTCTGATGTAGGATGAGGTCTGGGGGTGGGGGTGGGGGTGGGTTTCAGGAACATGTGCTTTGGGGGAACTGCCAGAAGCTGGCCTTGGGGCTAGAGATCAGGCAGGCAGAGGCACTGGCCAGCAGTGCTGAAGAGGACCTGGAGAGGAGATGGCTGGGGAACAGCAGCACTTCACCAGGAAGGCGCAGAGGGGCAGGGACTCGGGGTCTGGGTCCCTGTTGAGCAAACGCCCGAGTACAGTGTCTGAGAAGAGAGCCCATTTACCCCTCCCGGAAGATGCTTGGAGGAGCTGTCTTCATTTCCTGGCCGAATTGTAGGACGTTTGCACACTTGCCCACAAGTATGTACATGTGGAGAGAGAGACCGCTCACCCGGCTTTTGAGGGTTCCCAAGCATGAATTTAAAAAAGAAGAAAACTATGTGCTTTGAATTAGATCTATGCAGGAAAAAAAAAAAATGACAGCAGGCAAAGCCCTGCGTCTGGG
This sequence comes from Phacochoerus africanus, assembly GCF_016906955.1. Classification (NCBI taxonomy): domain Eukaryota; kingdom Metazoa; phylum Chordata; class Mammalia; order Artiodactyla; family Suidae; genus Phacochoerus; species Phacochoerus africanus. Next base: position 124,267,741 of record NC_062552.1, read on the forward strand.
ACACTGGCTCACCTCCAGGGCTCTTCAGGAGAGCTGGGTTTCAGCATGTACAGAAAGAAAGCGAGCCATTTCTCAAAGCTCGATTTCCTCATCTGCTTTGCCCTATAGATACGAATCTGAGCCCTCAAATGTTCTCCTTGAGCAAGGAGAGCGTGCATGACGTTGTGTGGACGGAGAAACAGCTCAGGTCCAAATATTACCGTAGATTTTAGGACTCTTTCGAGTTTTTTTTTTTTCCTAGTTATATCTATTGCTTTGGACCAATAAATATTTAAAAAGTCAGTTTCTGAGCTCCAGAAAAGCCAACAAAAACATTTAAACATATGGAGATATATATATATATATATATATATAGTGGTTAAACCACGCTCGGTCAAGACTCGTTTACAGCCGTCTGTCTTTCTTTCTTTGCTTTTTGCTCCTATCTTTCTCTTTCTTCTTTCTTTCTTTTAAGAAGCCAGAAGGATAAACATGTTGCCATGGAGTTCTGTTTAAAATAAAATACAATGGAAAGAAAAGCAGCATGATGAAGTAACCACATGGACGGCAGGATACACCTGATACTAATTACTGTCATGCAGAATGTTCTGGAAGACATTTGACTCGCCTGATGTATACATTCAAATCAAGCAAAGCAGGACTGGAAGGCTCCTTGGGGACCATCTTGTCCAACGCTTTCCTTTTTCCAGATGAGGAAATAGGGGCCCAGAGTGAAGGGCCTGGACAGCAGCCTTCCAGCTCAGAGGGAGCAAAGCTGGGATTCCAACCCGCGGTGCTTTTGTCGGCAACATAAACTTTCCAGGGTCCTTTACCTTGGCCTGTCAGAAAGACCTTGAAACAGAGGAGTGGGATTTACTGTAAAACTCTGAGCAGAAGGCTGAAGAGCCTAGAAAAAAACCAGAGAGGCCGGCTTTGCGCTGGGAGGCCCGACTTTTCCACCGCGCCAGGCCTTGAGGACAGAGATGCGCGTTGCACGTCTGGAGTTTCTCCTTGCAGGGGCCTCTCAGAGGCACCCCAACCAACGCCTGGGGCTCCTCCCGGAGCATCGCTCTTGTTCTTTAGGGGGCCGCAGGGATGACGCCAGGAGGCACTGCTTCGACGACAGCCTCCAGGGACCCCAAGGGTCTGACGACTGAGGCTCTCCGCTGGCTGCCTGGGCTCCCACGCAGGCCTCCCACGCACGGAGGGCGAGCTGGCACCCCCGTGACAGCGCGCACCCCTCGCCTCTGCCCCGAGAGGCTAGCAACCGGGCCTGCCTGCATCTGATTGGCCGTGCCGGCTTGACGACAGGGGCTCCTGGCCGCTGATTGGTCCCTGCTGGCTCCGACTGTTTCCTAGCTATTAATACCGTGGCTAATAAACGCTCTCCTGTTGACAAGGATGCTCGGAGCCATGATTTTTTGAAGCTTTCTTGACATCCGCGGTTGGTGCGGGCCATTCTGTCTCTCAAGTCCTGTTGCCGGGGCTCCAGTCTCTGGGGCGCCTTGCCTACTCTCCAGACTGTGAAGGGGGGTGTTCTCTTTCAGCTTCACATTATCTGACACTTTAAGGTAGCTCCCTGCTATGGCCCCCAAAGATCACTTTATATTCATCTTCCCCAGAGCGCTCCTGCTTGTCTGTAAACGAACGCCCCCGTCCAAGGCTCAGTGTCTCCAGCGACCTGGTAGTTCATTTTCACCTCCTTGCCACTAGCCGTGGAGTTACAAACAGCCCTGTCCCTCCCGACTGTGCTATAGCACCTACACCTACAGGGTCGCTGGGCACTGGGAGGCTCTCTCTGAAACTCACTTTGAAGCCCCAAAGAAGCGCGAAGGCCCTGTTCTAACTTGATTCCCGCACCCCCCCCCCCCGCCGCCGCCGCCGGGGGGCCCCTTTGCCTCTCCCCTTTGGGACACATCACTCATTCTCACCCTTCTTCTGTCACCAGGCGTTTCATCCTTGCCCTCCCGGCTGCCACCCACCTGTCGCCCTAAGATAGATCCTTAGTCCCTTTCAACAGCATTTTGACCTTTGCGAGAGGACATTTGATTGACGGTTCTGCCCGCTTTGCCACTCAGTGCCCGGCAGAGCTGCCGAAGGCACCACCTGTTAAGGATTAAATCTCATGTGCCAAATCCCGGAGCACGAGGCCGTGCAGCTATGCTCTGCCGCAACATGTGTCGCTGCCTGTTTCCCTGGGGCAGAGTGTGTGTGTGTGTGTGTGGGGGGGTTCAAAGTGTACGTGTGGGGAAATGGTCTCAAATTTGTGGGTACCCTATGCATCTTCTTGTGGGACCTAGTCCTCCTTGAAAGAATACTTTCGCTATAGGGAGATGGCTTGTGTCTACATTATTACAAGCCCGGTAAGGGGGGGGGGTAACCCCTCGTTAACGTGGAGGAAACGGACACCCCCCCCCCCGCCGCCGCCCCAGCGGCGGAGGAGGGAGCATTGCAGGATTCTGGGTACGCAGGTTGCAAGCGGCAGAGCCTGCGACTCGAAACACCATTTTTCTGACTCGGAGCTGCTGTACCGCCGAGTCTCCCAATCGCAAATGGACTGGGGGACTAAAAGAGGGTGACAGCCGCTGGCTTATATTGGGGTACCGGTTATCTTGCCTGGGGCATTTTGTTTTCCAGGACAATAAGCAGAAAGCATCATCGTCTTTGCCTAAGCCGCATCCTCTGATAGAGGTTCCGAAACAGCCAGGTGTGTGATCTGCTGCGCCAGCACCCCAGCTCTACCCTCGGCCCGCCGCCTGAGGAAAACCAGCCCTTGTCCAGTTCCCCCGGCAAATCGTGCACAGAAATCTCCCCGCCCGGCGCACCAGGCTCATGCAGGGAGAAAGCACCAGCGCGCTCAGGGTGTTGGTCATGGCGGCGAGGGGCACTGCGGCAGAATTTTTTCCTCCCTTCTTTGCTGCAATCTGGGTGCGGCTAGAGCAATTTGTCATAGAATCTGGGGGGCTCATTTTTCCGGCCAATCGCTTTTGGAGAAATGAGCGCATTGCAGCAGAATGCGCTGACGTCAGAGACCACCCCTTCTGCGCCTCCATATAAACCCCACCCAGCCAGCCCCTAGCGCAGACGGCGGAGAGCTGGGATGGAGCGCGCCTTGGCCCGCTGGCCTTGGCTGCAGCTCCTCGGGAGAGCCGGGGCGCCCACGCGAGAACCTCCCTACCTGGTGAGTGGTTGGCCATCCTTCGCCGGAAAGGATGTGCAAAAGGAAGACGACATCCCTTGCTGGGTTGGACAATGTCCTTCGGGACATGCGGCGAGATGGATGCCTGGGACCTTCTCCCGAAGGCGGACTCTTCGCCTGGTCCCCGAGCATCGGCAACGAAATTCTGTCAGGAGGAAAATCTCGAGGCGCATTTTCCTGGGGGAAACCAGAGCTCCTTTCTGGCCCAGTCCTTGAGGGCAGGCTGGCCGGTAGGGGCTTAAGGCATCATCAGACGAGTGGGAGGAATCCGATCAAGCCCCTGTCAGAGGCCAGCGTGCCGCAGTCACTGGGGTCCAAACCCCAGATTTTCTGTGCCCGAAGCTACCTTTGGAATCACGGGTGGTGGGAGATATGGCGGCGGATGCATTCTGCATGCTCTTCGGGTTAGGGGTGGAAAGCACCCGAAAACAAGAGTCTCCCGGGCACATTTTCCCGCTAGTTTCTGGCCAGGTTCTTGGTGGCCGTGGGCGTGAGGAGTAGAGGTTCCTATCCGCTAGGGATTGCGAATCCAAGCACACAGGTTAGTGCAAAGCCGACTCCAGTCAAAATGTGGACAGTACAATTGCGAACTGATATCAGGTGGTTTATTAAAATAGTGGAGAGAGATGGCGCCCAAGTGCAAACCTGCCCGAAGCCCCCTAGGACGAGGTGTGTGGAGAAGGGCTGCTAGGGGGAGGGTCAAATAATTGGGGGCGCAGGCAGAGCAGAAGCAGGGGATGGGTTGGGATGGAGAGAAGGCCATGTCCTTGGGCCATGTCAAGAGGGAAGAGAGAAATGCAGAAAAGGGGGCGTGTTGGGGGGGTGGTCTGGCCACTGGGAGCTGGGAATTGGGGGTCGGGGGTCTTTTCGGTGTTGCGTGATGGTCGCTGGAAGATTCTGACATGTTGTGGGCTTTCACTTTTGATGAAGTCGCCTTTTGCCGTTTCCTTTGTCCCTGTCAAGCCCACCCCCACGCCGCCCCCTCCCCACCGTGGGCCGGCGGGCTTGGGGAGGGGGAGAGTGAGCGGGTTGCTACGTGGCAGGTTTCTGGAAGGTTTTCTTGCTGGCCGCCAGAGGGCGCTGGAGGCACTGCGGAATTTTGGGGGGCGGGGTGGGGAGGGGAGGTGGCCTTTGTTCTCCTGCTGGAGGGGGTCGGGCACGGGATTTACTGGAGGATTCTGGATTGATTTACCTAAGGGAGAAATGTTTTAAGATCCCCGGGTTCACCCGGGAGCTGTTGCAGGGTTCGCCCTGGGCAGAGATGCCGTGATTGGCACTGGTTGCGTGACTTGGGGTGCCGTGGAAGAGTGTGGACGCAGATTAGTTTATTTCGGTGGGTTTTGGTTTTGAGGGTCTAAGGAAGGTGTGGGTGATTGGAATAGGATGAAGAGGCTGTAAAATGGCTTATTAGGCGCCATCATGCAGGGGTCTTGAAATTCTTACTGAAGGGAAGCAAGATGGGGGCGGGTGGTCAATGGCAGTCTGGATAATTTTAGGCAGTTTTGGCCGCTTTTATACTATTTTCTAGTGATACCATGTTTTGTATCATGTGTCCAGAGAACATATATGAGTGAAAATGGTGTACTGAGAACTGGGCCTTTATAGTTTTAATTAATTCATGTTTAATTGCATTTTCTGGAGGTTGGAGCCAAGGTTTCTGTGTTTTTACCTATTAAAAGTGGAATCGTGTTCTGGCAAGACCCTTATGGCAACTTTCTCCTTGAAATCTTCCTGTGTCTCTGGTGCAAGATGACTTCCACAGTTGTGGGGCGCAGAAGGCCCCCAGGATGCATGTGCGTGTGTTGGGGGGGGGGCGGCTGCTGCCTGATGTCCACAGGTGGATTCTAGCTGGTGATGGCAGGCGTGGAGTTTAGGGGACATTGCGGCTCTGCGCGGTGGCCTGGGATGGGCTGTGCCCACCTTCCTAGCCTGAGACCTGTGGGGCTCCCCCTCCCCGTCACATCTTACGCCAGCTGTGCCCCTGGCAGCTGCGGGCCAGGCGCGGAGGGGGGGCTCAGGAGGCTCCTCCTGCGCGCGCGCAGCAGGTGGCTGTGCTCTTGGGTTCTGGGTGCTGGGCGCGCGCCCCCTAGCGGTCGATGCCCGCAAATGGCTCTCGGCCCGCTGGCGTAGGCTTCAGGTTGCGCATGCGCACACAGCGAACACTTGTGCCCTGTCAATCAAGTCTTCCTTACCCCCTCCCACTTCTCTCCCTCCTCCCCTTTTCAGTTCTCTCCTCCTCCCCCTCCCACTGCTCCTCTCCCTCCTCCTCCCCTCCCTCTTCTCCCCTTTCCCTCACTTCCCGCTTCCTTCATCCCTCCCATTCCCTCCTCCCTCCTCTCCCCTCCCACGTCTCCCTCTTCGCTCCTCCTTCCTCCTCTGGCTCGCTGGCTGCCCCCTCCCTCTCCCTCGGCTGCCCCTCTCCTTCTTCCTTTGCCTGCCCCCTCCCTCCCGCCGCCCTCTCTGAGGTTCCTGAGCGTCAGAGGTCATCAAGATGGTGTCAGTCTGGCCCCCTCCCATGCCTTAGGGTCTGTCTTGAAGGATGACCTCATCCGTTTGCCTCTCTGGCTTCAAGGACCGCCTGTGGATGCCAAGCTGACGCCAAGGTGCTTGCCGCCCACCTCCACCTCATGGTACCTCAGCCCTTCCTTGTGGCAATTTATACCTAACGTGGCAGGCAGACTCCCCCACCCCAGCCACCCTCTTGGTAACACCCCCAGACCCATTAGGCCTTTAAAGGCCATTTAAAATTTTACCTCATGACTTTTCGTTGTAATTAACTTACTTAAATTTTAATGAATGCCTAGATTTGGGCTTGTAAGTGTGCCCTCTAACTTTTGATCAATTGCAGAGGACGCTGGGAACACGGATTCCTGGATCCCACCAGCCTACGAAGCAAGCCACGGGCAGCGACCCCTGGGACCAGGACAACGAAGGAGGAGGACGACCAGAACCGACCAGCCAGCCCCCTTGGCTAAAGGCTTAAACCAGTGCCCTAGTGAGGGGGCATCGGTCGCCAACCCCTGACCTTTGCTATGCTTCTGCCTTGTTGCTCTGATACTTGCCTCTATGTCTCTGCCTGTGATAACCTGCCAGCGCCCTGGAGGGTTGCCACCCCCAGGGAGGTGTCAGTCTTTCTCGCTCCACTTGTTGTCGCCCGAATGACGTCCTGAACGGAAGGGTCCCTTTGGGAACGTCTCGGGAGGCCGACCTGGGCCAAGGGCACAACCAGCATCTCACTGGCAATTCCAAGGCCCTGGGTGGGCTTCTGGAATGAGCATGAGCCCCGACGTCATGCCACGGAACTGCCAGGGGCAACCCCCCCTCCTTTGAGCTCTCCCTGTCCCTCCTGGGGGGACAGGGACGAGAAGAGCAGTCTCCCAGGGGGTTGTGAGTATTGAATGAGATGAAGCCACCTCAGGCAGGGCCAGGCATAGAGGAGGCAGTCGGCAAATGTTTGTTGATAAAGTTTGGCCAATCAGTCCAGCCCCGGCCCGCTCCCGTGTCTCACCGTCTCGTTTATTCTCCCACAGCACTCCGGATGGCCCCTGGCCACGGGGCTCTGCCTGCACCAGGTAGGGCTCCACCCAGACGGGCGTCGGGCTGACATGAGTCAGGGCACGCACTGTGCCTGTGGTCATTTCTAGAACTTTCTGTGTTCTCGGCCTGCGTTGTTACTGCGTCAGGCATACGTGGGAGTGAGGTGGGCCCACTGACAGAGGAGTATGAATTTGGCTTCGATTTGAGTAATTTTAAAAGGTGGGGGGGCAAAGCCCCCCCAGCCCCCACCCCAGGGGCACAGGACTGATTTACGTGTCCTGAGGTCCTGAGGCTGGAGGAGTGTTAGCATCTTGTCACATTGCTGGCAAGAGAAGGGGTCCGAGTTGGACCCTGGGTGCCCTTTGTGGCTGCCCCTTACCCCCCCTGCCCCAGAGTTCTCCTGAGCGCTCTTTGATTTCCAATCAAACATTTGACAGTGGGACAGCCTGTTTGAAATCCCAGCTGCCCAGGGTGGTCTCGGGGGGTCTTGGGTGGCCCCAGTGCTGGTACCATGAGCTGGGACCACCTCTCAATAACGGTGTGACCTTAAATACGTCGCTTAACTTCTCCGGGTCTCAGTTCTTTTCATGGCCTAAATGAGGATTAGGGGAAAAAAAAAAAAAAACACACACAAAAAAACACCCGCGTTTATCTACCCCACAGGGTGCTTTGGAAGGCCAAAGGATGTAACTGCTATGAAAGCGCTTTGTCAATTGCTGGGGAAATTGCGAGATGCTTCACACTGGGGGGCTGTCCCTCATTGTCCCACACTCAGCCCTGTCCCCCCTCCTCACCCCAGGAATACCAGCCAGCACCCCATAAATAAATTCCGGAATAAGTAAAAACAGTTAAATCAACAAACATTTTCTGCACCTCCTACCATATGCCCAGCCGACCAGGCCTGATGAACACAGTCTCGCGGGAGCTAATTGGGGTCCTCGTTTGACCGCCACTTTCTTCTCGTCCCCTTTTAAGCCAACCAGTTTTGTCCGGACGAGACAAAAACAACGGGGCCCGCTTTAGAGAACCGGGGCTTGGGGTCCACAATGGCTCCCAGACTTCTGAAAGGGGCTGATTGGATTATGCGGCAAATGAAGGTGGAAGGATGACTTGGAGGGTGACAAATGAAGTGGGCGGAGATCTGCTGTGAGTTAATCCAGGCCATTAGGAGGGACCTTTTGTCTCCCGAGGCTGGCAGGAGCTTTTACCACTGGGTCTTACATCCTTAATGTAAGGACGCATAATTTATGGTCCGTGAAAACCCAGGCCCTGGTGAGATCTGAGCGGGCTGTAAAATTGAGCGTCCGGGCTACCAGGGCGTGAGGACAGCGGAGGGGGGACGGTGGTGTCTCCCTTTGCAGTTGGCAAGGGCCTTTTCGCAACCATCCATTCACGTGAACCTCACAACTCCCTGTCCCGACCCGGGGCTGGCCTGCGCCTCTGCGGGGAGCAGAGGCCGTCAAGGGCATCCCAAGGGAGCGTGTCCCCCCCCCCAGCCCCTCCCATCTCGACGAGGCCTTCCCTCCCTCTTCCTAACCTGGCCTTCTCTGAGCCTCCAGGCGACCCCTGCCTCCTTTCTCGTCACTCTCTCTTTCCTTTCACAGCCAAGCTTCTCGAAAGGTCTGTCTTCACTCGCTGGCTCTCTTGCTCACCTCCAATGTCCTCTCCAACCCACTGCTTCTTGACCTCTACGCCGTCGAGCGGCTCTCGCGAAGGTAATGACTTTTCTGGAGCTTCACCCCCGACACGTCTCTGGCGCACGGACACATGGACACACAGACACACGCTCCGCAGACACATCCGGTCTTCCTCGTACATGCCCTGTGGCTCTGACTCCCTTCTGTTGACAGACGCCCCCCTCTCCCCTCTCTGGAGACGTCTTAGAGTCCCCTGCTCCTGGCCCCTGTCCTTCTTAGCCTCTCCCAGGAATAGCCAGACCTCCCACCTTCTGGAACCTGCCTGGGTTGGAGTCTGAACCACTGAGCGCTGAGGCCTTGGGGTAGGTCACTGTTTTCCAGCCACCTCTTTCTCAGTTGCGGAAGTGAGGTCTTTCCCTAGCAGGCCCGGCGGGCTCTCTTGCAGGGAAGGACCAGGGACTTGAGGTCAAGAAAGGGCTCGTGGAAACATGCAATTGGGATTGCCATCAGCTTTTTCTCACAGGTTAAGTGCCCTCAGGGAGGACCAGCGAGAGAAGCCGGGGGAGGGGGGGGGTGGCGGGGGGCAGGGAGGGGGAGAAAGCAAAAAAGAGAAAGGGAAAGGGAACCAAGGACCAAAAAAAATAAAAGTGGGGAAGGGAGCCTTGGAAAAGATTAAAACCCACCCCAAACACAGGAAAGTTTTCTTCTTGGGTTAGGCGCGAAGAAAGTACACGGGGAAAAAAGGTTTTAAATTGATGATCCCAGCGACAAATCCCAGGAGGCTTGCAAGTCAACTCGCCCCATTTTGTGTTTTTAACTCCTTCTGTCAGGTCTCACCTCTTTACCTTCTGCATCCCAGTTAAACCCTCCTCGGCCCCCTTGGCTGGTGATTAAACTCCGAAGGTACACGGGGTCTTTCAGTGAATGAACGGCCGACAGAAAGGGCCCCGCCCCGCCCCCCAGCTGCGTTTTTCATTTTTCCTCCACTTCGTGCCCTCCATGAACACAGGGCTAATCTTGGGCCCTTGTCGAGGAAGAGGCTGCTGAAGTAGCTGCTGAAGTAGCTGCTGGGTTCCAATATTCAACTCACAAGGCGCCTTCTTTGTCTGAGAAGGAAAAACACACTGGTCACCATAATAAGGTGAACTGGTGGCCGTGGGGCAGGGGCCACGGGCCTGAGGCCACCCTTGAAATATGGGGGCCGGAGCCCAGTGTCCACCTGCTCCCCATTTGTCTCTGCCTCTGTCCCTGCTCGCGGCCCCATCCCGCGGGGTTGAAAGCTGAAGGCAGCTCCGGGCCACGGATAGGGCTGCTTGGTAGAAAGTTCCTTTGTTTGACCCCTCAGTGGGCCGGGGCGAGCCAAGCCCTGGGGGTGCTGTTTCCAGTCCTTGCTCGTCCCCGACCTGTTTCAGGACTGCCTAGCATGAAACATTTGAGATTCTCAGAGGAGAGAAAGTCAGGTCAAGGGTGTGGACCCTGTGGCATTATCACGGAGTCAGTGGCCAAATGCCCCGTCCAGGTCAAGAAGTGAGCGGGCAGTGGTACCCACAGCCCCCCTCCCCCCATGGAAGGGCACGATTCAGGCTCGCATTTGGCCCCCACACACTGATGAGACTGAGGTTCAGAGGGCCAGACGTTTGTCAGGATCATTCAGATCTGACACGAGAACCTGTCGCCACTCCTACCCCCCCAAACGTCGCCCCTCCCCCATATGTCCTGGGCCCCACCTGAATCCCCAGTCCCCCCCTTTCTGTCCTGATCCTTGACCGCCAGCGTCCATGAGTAGAAACCTGCCTGTGTTTTTTTTAAGTTGTCTTTATTACAGTTAATTGACAATGTCCTGTCAATTTCTGCAACGCCGCAGAGTGACCCAGTCACACGTAGACAAATACGTCTGTGCTGTCCAGCAGGGAAACCTGCCCTCAGGAATCCTGAGTTCTGGGCATTTCGCCCCCTAAGGTCGCTGAATCAAGGTTAGATCACGCCAGTTAATTTCCAGGCTCCAGCGAGATCTTCAGCCGAACAGAAAAAAACTAAAGGAGATGTGAGATGTTTGGAGCAAGAAACTTTTATTAGGTGAAAAGCCCTCCCTTCTTGAACTTAGCTGTTGGCATGCGTGGATCAGAATTAGATGCTCTTTGCAAGTTAGCAAAAGCAACCCTAGTCCCCTCCGCTAAATGCCATCAAAGGATGTCCAGGGGGCCGGTTGGGGTGACCGCCTCTTTTGGCGGCTGTGACCCACGTGTTGCCCGGACCTGGGAACTGGATGAGGGCGAGCACCTCTGAGAGTAGGGATCCCACGAAAACCTACCCTCCGTGCAGCTTTTGCAGAGTAAAATAATAGAGCAGTTGCTGGTGTTTCTAAAAGGATTTCATTTTATTAATTTGTTTTTATTACTGTTGATTCACAATGTTCTGTCAAGTAAGAGGATTTATTTTAAATAGGAAAAAAAATCCATAGGACCGTCAACTACATACCAATAATGAAAACATGCCCCAAGTCCTGAATATTCTGGCATTTGAGAACCTGGGGAGGGGTGCAGGCAGTTGTGTGCTGAGCCCCCCAGCAGAGGGGTCTGTGTGAATTGCTTAGCCTCGGGTGTGGAGGGGCCGGTTTTAACTTGTGTCCTTGTTTCTGTGGCACACGGGACCCCTGCGCCCCACTCTCCAAGCCCAGAGGTCCTGCCAGGCTTCCTGCATTGGTCTTCCGACTCCCAGGGCCCACTGGTCCCAGAATCCATCATGAAATCAGTCCTGGAGGCTCAGGAGTGAGGCCAGGAGACACCCCCCTTTCTTCTGATTTTCCATTTTGTTTTTTGTTTTTTTTCTGCTCTTACTGCTCTCCCTCTGTTCTCCACCCTGGCTTCTCTCCCTTACTCCATCACCATGTCCTAGTCTGGTCCCCTGGGGGTGCCCGAGTCCAGCCCACTCCTCCTTGGGGTGTCCCAGCACCAGCCTGGCACCAAGTGGGGTTCAGTAAGAGTATGTGGGATGTCTGCTTGGACAGGTGAGTCAATGAAGGAACTCGACTGCCCGACTCAGCTGCTAGACGGGAGTTGTGGGGAACGCAGGGAGTTGCAGGTCCGGGGGGAGGGTGGATGTGCTTTCCCTGAGAGGAGTGGGCGCCGCCCACCCCCAGCCCCATTTGAGTGGGGCCTCACCAGTCTCACCCCTTCATTCACTCATGCGTCCACCCCGTCATCCAACAGTTGATCCTTACTGAGCAAGCCCACCGCCTGGCCCCGGGCTGGGCACCTGCCACGCTAGGGCGTCCCTTGATGGCCTCTACCTCCCCAGGAGGGTGGGCCGGGGGGCTGCTTCTGCTGAGAGTGGCCTTGCGACTCCAGGGCGCTGGAGCAGCAGCTCCTGCTCCGGAGAGAAGGCAGCGGGAGGAGGGTGCGAGGGGTGGGCTGGTTTGCCTCTGGCCAGTGGGCCCCCTTTTCAGTCAACTCCTCCCTCCTCCAGGGGGAGCCTTGAACCTGCCCTTCTCTAGGGCTCTGCTGCCGGCCCGAGCCAGCCCCTCCTGCCCTCTTGGCCTCCCCCTGTCCCCCAAGACCCACCCCATGGCTGAGTGCTGATGACTCTTCTGGACCCTCAGCCCTGAAGTTCAGGACTGAGGTGGGGGCACAGGGACAGCTGTGGTTCATGTGTGTCCCCTCGGGCTCTGGTCCCACAGGTCTCCTTCTGGAGTTGGGGTCTATGAGCTGGACCCCTCCCTCCGTGACGCCTTCCTCCCTCCTCTGCGCCCCCAGTCGTTGGCTGGGGCCTGTCCAGGGCAAAGGGCAGATGACTGGGGGACCTCCGGGGAGCGTTGCAGGCTCTGCCGAGGCCTGGCTGCCCACCTGTTCTCTACCTGGCGGCTCCTTCCCTGCCTCCCTCCCCCCAGCCAGGGTGCCTGCCCACCTGGAGCTCTGCTTGCCCGGCCCGCCCTTCTATGCCCCCCGTCACTGGGCTCAGGACCTTCTGGGTCCTGGCTGTGCCGCCCTCTGCCTAACAGGTTGTTTTTCCTGCTGCCTCGCCCACCTCCCACCTGCGTGCCTTTTGCCCTCCCCGTCCCCCGGTGCAAGGAAGCCCTCCCCGCTCAGGGCCACCCAAGTTTCCAGCGGGTCTCCGGTGCCCCGGGATAAGGCCGAGCTGGCCCGCCACCTCCCCCGGTCATCCTCAGATGCCTCTTCTCCTGGCCGTGGCCTCTCAGGGTCTCAATGACGGTGGGCTACAACCAGATTTTTGTCCTGCTCCCCTCCCCACACCCCCTAGACCCCTCGTCATCGGGTCCTGCTGGGCCTGCCCAGATGGCTGCCCTGTCCCCCTGAGTCCCAGGCCCCGCCCCACCCCAGGCCCCATGGCCAGTCTGGGGGCTGCCACCCGGCCTGTCGCCTCTCTTCTTGCACCTCTTCCCATCACGGCATCCCCACGAGCCACCTCCCTCCACAGAAAGCCAAGCCGCAGGTGAGACTGGGCTCTGTGCCCTTTCTTGGGTGAGGCTTTTCTGGGGGGGCTTGCCTTGCTGTCGCCCAACTCTCTGCCTCCCCCCAAGGTCGGCCTGTCCTTGACGCACTGGCAGCGAGCATCGGCTGAAGAACCGGATGGAAGAGGCGGGAGAGTCACCACGGACCGGCGTTCCTTCAGGTCGGTCGCCTGGCGTCTTCGGGCTGCGACTCCTTCCCGGATCGGGGTGAGTGCCACCTTCTCTGGACGCCACCATCTCCCCAGGTTCAGCTCACATCCCTCAGTTCAAGACTGTACCCACTTGCGCTGGGAGGGGTCCCTGCCAGGATGGAGGCCTCTCCACGCCAGCCGTGGGGGCCTGGGGTTCTGGAAGCTGCCTGGAGCCGAGACCCTGGCCCCACGGAGCCCAGCGGGCGGCCAGCACGGTAAGTGGGGAGGGTCCACCTTGGGTCGGGGCCCCTGAGCATCAGCGCAGGCCGGGCACATGGTAGGTCCTCGGCAGGCTTTGTGTTCGCCCTCCTGAAGCCCGGCGAGTGGGCCGGTTTGGGGGCGTGGAGAGCTTGCCTGTCCTGTAGCACCAAAAACATCTCTCCCCACGAGCCGTGGATGCGTCGGTGGCCGTGGGAAGGGTGGTTTCTCCCCCACGGGGCTTTGATGACGTCCCATAGTCGCATGGTGGTTTTTGAGTGTGTTCTTCTCTTGGCCTCTTCTCCTCGCCCCTGAAACTGCCATGCGATGGGAATGTTTTTGTTTGTTTAAATAAAATCAGGGATGGCAGAGAAGAGGAAAGCGGGGACCACAGCCCGCCGTTCCCTCCAGGATGCGTCACTTGTTTATCTGGGCTTGGCTTCTTCAGGATGCGCTCATGGAGCCAGGGGGGCCCAGGGTTGGGGGTCTTCTGGGGGTGCCTCAAACCAGCTCAGCCGTAAGGACCGAAGGGTCTGGTTGGGGTGTCCTGGGAGGTTCCGTGAGGTGACGTGGCTCGTGTGGACAGGGAGCGAGGAGGCTCAGCTGAGGGCACCTCCCTTTAGGAGTCCCAGGGGTTGGGCCCATGGCGGGGCCTGGCCAGAGGCTCATGCAGGGGCCAGGGGTGTTTTCAGAGCCCGAAGCCCAGTGGGGTGTGGTTGGCTCCGTGCGCATGTCTGAGGCTTTCTGGGTAGCTGCTGGGGTGAATGAAAGTGCAGGTAGATGCCAGGGTGGTCCAGGTGGGGGATGGGAAAGGCCCGGAGCGGGGATAAGTGGACTCAAGTGCCCAGATGTCTAAGGAGGCTCCAGGGGCCCAGCGCGGTTTGCTAGTCCCCATGCCAGCACCCCTTGTCGCTTACGGGTGGGGTCTCTGTGAGAGGAAGGTGATGATGCCCTGGGCTCCGTGCCAGGCTGGGGTTCCTTCCTCTGTGAGCATTTCTTTAGGGGTGCTGCTGCCCAGGGGGCAGAGTGCTGCCCAGTGCTGCCCAGGGGGTCTCGGTTTCCAGGGAAGGTCCCATCAAACAGGTCTCTAGCCCTTCCACCGCCCCGCCCTTCTCCCCTGAATTGGAAATGGGGTGGGGATACTATTTTTCCACAAACCCATCAGAGCAGGCAGCCAGGGGGCGGGGAGGGGGCAGGGGCTGACGCCTGGGGCGGCTTGTCTTTGCTCCTCTGAGCACCCAGCGGGCTGCAGGGGCGGGGGCAGGGAGATGTGCCCCCAGGGCTAACTCCAGTGAGGGGGCATGGAGAAGGCTCTGCCCTGTGGCATTGACTCCACAGCTGGCATTTGCTGAGCACCTGCAAACACAGGGACGTGAAAAAGAGACCTGGGAGGGGGTGGGCTCTGTGGCTCCATCACATCTGGAGCTTCCCAGAAAGATCCGGGGAGCTCGCGGGAACCAAGTGCCCGGGGCTCCCGGACCCCCCCCCCCCCGCAGGGACGTCCCAGGACTCAGGTGGGCTGTGCCAGGGGGTGGAGTCAAGGTGGAGGCAAGGCCCCGGCCAGCTCCAGACTTTGCCAGCTCCCCGCGGGCCTCCGGGCTGTGTTCTGTTTCAGGGACACTTGGGAATGCTCAGTCTCAGGCAGATGCATATTTTGGGTTCTGTGTGTCGGTCGGGAGGCAGCAAACAGATACCAACAGGTCAAGTTCTCGATGGAGAAGTTGAAACATCACATCATCCATCAGCTCGTAGCCGATCATCCTAAGAATCGCAGAAAGCCCGTCATTAAGTGTTGCAAGAAACCATCAGTTTCAGGAAAATTCTGTTTTGATGGACTGGGCCGTCCTGAGCGGCAAGAGGATGGAAACGAGGCCCTGGCGGGCCACGTGGGCTGAGGACCACGGCCTTTGGGTGGGAGGGGCTCTCTGGCTGTTGGTCCTGGCACAGAGCTGGTCCCTGGGGCTGAGCGCTAACAGGTGGGTGAGGTAGCAGAGATGGTGGGGTCTTGCCTGAAAGCAGGTCCTCGGGTCTCACTGGCTCTGCCCCCGCCCCTGCCCGGGGTAGATGGCAAAGGGGCCCGGGAGTGTCGTTCAGCCTCCGTGCCCCTGGAAAGGAGGAAAACGCCCCCCTCGCGCCCCCGCTTTTCCCACCTGCATTTGCTCCTGGGGCCGAGCACAGCTTTCAGGGCCCCTGACCTAGTGCCTCCTGACTTGTGACTCAGACACCAAATGTATTTCCAAGCACGTCTCCAAATAATGTCAAAAACTGGCCAGACTGAAGGGCAACAGGACGCACGTGTTTCTTATTCATTCATTTACATGAAGTAAATGACACGTGTGGGTTTTTTTCTTTTTTATGACCAATCTGACTTCCAGAAAGAAAAGAAACAGTTCCCTGTCTTTAATGGGCTTGCTAATGAGTTTTTCCCTGAGAAGAGAAAGGTCGCTTTACGCAGAAGGGTGCGTGGAGGAAGACAGAGCAGGGTCCCCGAGGGTTAGAGGGCCGCAGGCGGGCTCGAACCCTGCATGGTCAGCTGGATCAGGAGGGCCTGGGGCGCTGGGTGCATTTTCTTTGGGGAGGACTGGACTTAGCTAGAGGCGAGCACGCCCCACACACTGGTCCCCCTTTCCCTTTGCGCCTCTGAGCCTCGTCCTCTGTCCGAAAGGAGGAATAGGGGATTCTAGCCTGGTCTCCCATTCCTGGTTTGAGCAGATGGAAAATTCTGGAAAAGAGTCATATCTTTCCAAATGAGGCCATCTCAAGCCTGGGGTCCCCATGTTTTTTGTCTGGTTTGTTTTTGGCCGTGGCGTGCAGCGGCTTCGTGTGGGATGCCGGTTCCCAGACCAGGGATTGAACCTGGGCTGCAGTGGTGAGAGAGCCAAGTCCTGACCACCAGGGGTTCCCAGGGCATCCGTTTGGCTCTGCTTAGGGAAGGAGGGACAGCTTGCATTCCGGGGTCGGGTGCCAGGGGGCAGCCCCAAGTCCCGGCTGCTTCCATGTGGCTTTGAGAAGCAGGGTGCTGCAGAGGTAGGCTCCCTTCCTTTGTGTGGAGGGGGGCAGTGTTTTGGAGCCAGGAGAGGAGGGAAAGGGGGAGCCACTGGGAATCCACTGGGAGGAGGCCCCCCACTCCGCAGTGTCCCCCCCCCCAGGCACCCCCTCGCGGCAGGAGGACACAACAGCGGGAGGGGTCTGACGTTCACTTGGATCCAGCAGTGGGGGCGGGTCCCCTCATCTGTGCCCAGGAGAGCCGCCTGGTGCCTGGGAGGCCCATCTTGGCGATGCCCACACATCTGGGAATTTCTGGTGCTTCCAAATTTTAGACATTTGGCCCCCAGCCCAATCTTCACTGTGGAAAACCCAGGGCTGGAGCTACGCTTTGGGGAGCCAAGTGCGAGGGCCTTGGCCTCGTGAGGGACCAGTGGGCAGAGCAGGTGCCGGGGGTGGGGGGAGCTCAGGCCGGTGTAGGCCCCGATTTTGGGGGTGGGGGTGAGAGAGGAATTAATTAAGGGAGAGGAGGGTGGTGGAGGGTGTAGTCGTGACTCTCTTAATTGCTCTCCAATTTCTTTGGGCTTAAAAAAAATCCAGATGGAGAATTCTTAAGTCCTCCTTCCTGGGAGTCGGGGAGGGGCGAGGAAGGCTGCCCACCACCTTTGCGTGGTGAATAGGGTCTTTGGCAGGGGCTTAAGGAGGAGACTCTTAGCCTGGGATCTCCCAGGGCGTTCAGATGGGAACAAAGGCCCAGGCAGAAAGGAATGTGGGGCCCCCGTGGAGACCAGCCACCTGGGGTTAATTGGGAGGCTGAGTGCAGATGAGTTTTCCCAGGTTCTCTGAATACATTCTCTCAATAGAAGGTGGCTTTTCTTCACATGAAAAGAAGGAAACCTCAATTACCTTCCCCTGAAACAGAGGGGGTGTGTGTGTGTGTTCCCTTCGGGGGCTGACGCGGCCCCTCGCCCTTGTGTGTGTGTGTCGTGAGCTCCAGGCACAGACAAGAGGCGGCACAATGCACGTCTCACCAGCCACCCTGTCAGCGTGACCCTGGGCATGCCCGGCCTTCCCCGCTCCAGGGCTTGCTTTCTGCAAGTTTCTCAGAGTCTCCGTGCCTGTAAACAAGAGTTGCATCAAACGGGGCCTGGTGCCCGAGAGACAGCCGGAGACAGAGGTGGCCACAACTCCGGGCTGGAAAGTTGGGGGAGGACCCTCAGGGGCCAAGGACGGACCGCACGCCTGTGCTGGCTCCCCAGGCCGCAGCTGTGCGGGGCCTTCCGCCTTTCCAGCCCCTTCTCCGGGCTGTCCTGTGGGTGGGGATAGAGCCATTCCTACCAGGCTGAGCAGCTGGCGGTCCAGAGGGCTGGCCTCGGAGTCCGAAAGGGCCAGGGAGAAGGGGGACAGCAGGGCCCACGGCGGGGGGCAGCCCTGAGCAAGGGGGGGTCCTTAGAGTTAGAGGGAAAACTGTTTGTGCCACCACTGCCCCAAACTGTCTTGAGGGCTCACGCCCCTCTGGGGGAGTCAGGGGCAAAGGCCCTGCCATGAGTTGGGGGGACGAGTCCAGGGACCGGGTCTTGGCCACTGTCATTGTCACTGTGGTGTCTGGGGCTCGGTTTCCCCGTCTGTAAAATGAGACAGTAGCCTGTCAGGTGCAGAAGCAGCAGGGGAGGTCAGTGCTGGAAAGCGAGTGCCCTTTTACCATAGGAGGGGTCTGAGGTTCCCTGGCATCCAGACTGGGCCTCTACCAGCCTCCCGGCTGGGAGCAGGGCACAACCCTGCTGCTCAGGCCTTGCCAGTCAGGGAAGAGAGTTCAAAAGATTTTTTTTTTTTTTCGGCTATGCCCACGGCATTTGGAAGTTCCAGGACCAGGGACCAAACCAGTGCCAGAGCAGTGACACGAGCCACAGAGGGGACAGTGCTGGATCCTTAACCCACTAGGCCACCAGGGAACTCTAGGGGAGAGAGTTCAAATCGGGTGTTCAGGTGGCAGCTCTAGAGACCCGGCCCCAGCCTCTGCTCAGCTCCCACCATGGGGATGACCTTGGCCCGTGTCTCCAGCCCCCCGGGCCTCAGTCTTCCCATCTGTGAAATGGCGCTCAGTCACCCGAGGGCCCCTGGGGCTCTGGGTAGCGTCTCGCTGCCTCAGTGGGTGCCATGTGTTTAGAGTCCAAGGGCTGGATGTCACTGGGCCTCTGCCTTCCAAGCCTTTCTGCTTCGGAGATGAGGAAACCAGACACGGGAGGGGCCAGGGTTGGCTGGCCCTGGACGTGAAGCCCACGGCCCATGGCTGAGCAGGGTGACCGTCCCTGGCCAGTCCTCATGGTCAGCATTTTGTGAACACGCGGGACTCAGGCCCAGAATCAGCTGCCAGGGGCTGCCCACGTGCTGTGGGACAGGGATTACACTTTGCGGAAGCTTCTTCCAAACAGGTGGGCCGCCGGCCAGGCCTGGAGCACCTTGCTGGGCCTCGCTGTGGGCCTGGCCCTGTGGCCACAGCCCCGGGAGGGTGTGGCCGGCTGCACGGCCTTTTTGTCACGAGACCCTCGGCAACACCTCTGTTGGTGCCCCGGCTCGCTCAGCTGAGAACTTTCTGAAAAAGGCATCAGTGGCCGGGCCTCCCCTGGCTGCCCATCTTGGGCTCCGATTTGCAAGCAGCCCTCGGCCTGTCTTTGTGCTTCAGTGTGTGGTGATAAACAGCGCCCAGAAGTGGGCCTGTGCCTGGCGATCGCCGTGCTGGGCTGCGGCCTTTGTTTGGTGACCTTGGTTGCTACAATACCTGTGAGCTGAAAGGAGGAATCGAAAAATTGCCAGCTTCACTTAGACCCGCCGACTGCCTTTCCTAAGGCTGCCTCCGCGGCTCTGTCCATTAATGGTACACATATGCCAAATAGGCCTTAATTCTCTCTAATTGCCCACTCCTGAAGCAAAGAGTGAAATTCCAGGAAGAGGCATATATGTAAGCATCCGCCACAGCCCAGCCCCCTGAAATAAGAGGGCCAGTGGGGGCCGGCGAGGCGGTGGAGGGGGGGAGCGTGATTTCCAAAGATGTCCTAATTAGCTCCCCCATTTTCATAAATGGGCCCAGAACGTCCAGGGCCCTGGCCTCCACAAAGGCACAGGAAATGAGTTGTGCGAAGAGCTTGCATTTGTGGGGTGGTCGGGGGCGGGGGGAGCTGGAGGAGGGTGGTCTGAACTCAACACAGGTAGGAAGCCTGAGATCTGAGGCCAGGCCGATGACGGTCTGTGGAAACTCGTGGCTCTCGTTCCCAGAATCCCCGCTTTTATGAAAAATCACCCTGTGACCTCTTTCCTCGCGCGAAACATTCCCACGCTCTTTGTACCCGAAGACGTGCCAGAGCAATTGGGTTCTGGTTGCCTCCAGAAGAGAGGAACGCTTAACGTCTTGAGAGGCAGAGCTAGAATTTTCCAATCCTGTTAAGCCCCGGAGCGTGTTTGCGACGTGCCCACCCGTGCTTCCTGCGTGGCTCACGAGCTCAGCACGCGCCTCAGTGAGGCTGTCGCTCAATGGCCTGTGGACGCTGGAAGGGGGCCTGGTGTTTTCCTTTGGTTCCAGACAGTGGCTCCACCTGCGGCACCTCCGTCCGTTCCCATCACAGCCCGCGCTGCCGTGCTCCTCCGTCACGGCAAACCCCGGGCTGGTCCTGAAGCTTGGGAACTGAGGCGTGGCTTTGGCGGGGCTTCAGCTTTGCAGAGCAGCCTGGGGTTAATTACGGACGGTCAGGAGCTCGGAGGGTTCCTGGGGTCCCTAGGGCAGAAGCAGGAAAAAACCCAGATGCCCTGAGCTGCTTCTGATTTCCCCCAAGAGAACCCAACCAGAGCTACCCAGCAAAGCGCTTTCCCGGCTCTTAATCCCACGGGAGGTGCCGGGGCCTGTGGTCTTGCTGCGTGTTTGGGTCTGGAGTTGTTTTGGGCATTGTGGGACCGTAGTGATGATGAGAGGGCCGCTTGGGCACTCCCGGGCTCCTGGGGAGGGCTGGGAACCCTCTTGGTTGGCATCGGGCACAACACGGGCACCCAGAGGGCCCTTACAAAACCAGAGTCGGCCCTTGGTCACCCATGAGCTGCTGGCTGCTTAAAGAGCACTTCTTTCTTTATTTTAAAGACTTCGTGTTTCTTGGTTGTAAACTCAAGCAATTGAGGGAGAGCAGCGTTTGGGAAGCTCAAGGCCAGGGAGGGAATTCTTAGGAGCACAGGAAGTGAGACGCGGGTGTCCCGTGCCCTGGCCACGTCTTGGGTGCCCCAGCGAGTGAGTCACCGGACTGGAGGGACAGAGGCAGCCGGGGTGGGGGCGGGGCTGCCCCAGTGGCTTCAGTCAGGGCAGGGGCGTGAGGGCCTCTTCCTTCCTTGGGGTTCTCGCAGGCCCACGGGGCACTGTGCCCCCTTCAGGCTTGCCCCAGACTCTGGTGTTGCCCTCACCACCTTCCAGTGCTGTTCACACCTCAGCCGTCAGCCACCTCCTGTCAGCCATGCCTACCCCCCTGCACTAGTCAAAATCCACTCCCTTAAAATATTAAAAAAAAGAACAAAACGACGCTTTATTTTCCTGAGCAGTTGCATTATCTATCTATGTCTGCCACGCCCGCGGCATGCAGGAGTGCCTGGGCCGGGGATCAAACCCGAGCCACAGCGGTGCGTGGAGCCCTCAACCCCCTAGGGCATCAGGGCCGTCTTGAGTCATTTTAGATTTGCAGAGAGAGGGGTGCGTGCAGGGAATTCTCCTCAACCCCCGCCCCCTTTTCCCCCCATTCACATTAATGTGGCGCAGGCGTTCGAGTTGATGAGCCAACCTTGATAACCGCTATTAACTCGAGTCTGTTGTTTACATCGTTAGGGGGCACTCTTTGTGTCCTACCATCTATGGGTTTTGACAGGTGTAAAAACCTGGGTCTGTCATTATTCAACTCATTTTTTAAAAACAATTTTAAGGCAGCTGCTCGAGGTCAGAGACTGGTTGTGCCTGGTCGTGGCTTGTCTGTGGTGCTGTTGGAAATGCATACACCTTTGTCTGGGCAGCATCGTCTCTCCTCTTCCATCCTGTGGTTTCAGGACCCGCTTCCCTAGTCTCATCCAAGGCCAGCTGGCCAGTTGCTGCTGCTCCCTGAGCACTAACACTGGCTTGGCCGTGCCCCCACGGCGCCCTCCCTTCCAGGAAGCCTTCCAGCTTGGCTTTCGGTGTATCCAGCTCAGCTCTCACGCAGGCGGTGGCCCTAAACCTTTGGGTTCCACAGAACAGTGCTTTTGGCATCACAGGAAGTGCCAGCCAACCCTACGCGGGAGGCGTGTTCTATGCCATCACCCCTGTCCCAGATGTGGGGGATGCCGGGCTGGGGCGCTGGGCAGGTGAGAGCGAGTGAGCGCGTGCCATGGAGAGAGGCGTGGTTGGTTTCACCAGCTCCTCGCCTGCTGCGAGTTGGGGCGGCCCTGCCTCCGCTGGGCCAGATTCTGTTGCAGTGACTCGGTGCTTTCTCGTTCCAGCTGAAGCCATCATCTGGTTGTTCTCTGTCGGAAGGGACCTCAGACATGTGGCTCCTGCCCCCTCCAGCTCGGAAATCGTAAGTTGCTGGGGTGTGGGGAGCACATTGGTAGCTGGTCACCAAGGGTGGCAGGTTGCCACCCAGAACAGCCTGGTGAGAGGGAGTGGTGAGCGCTGGGTGGCGGTCCGCTCACGGGAGGTGGGTGCCCAGAGAGCCAAGCCAGGGGCGGCCCTGGGGGCTTGTGTTCTGAGGCCGGACCTCAGGCTCCTGTGTCTCCTCCGCGGCCAAAGAGTTCCCGAGGCGGCCTCCAGGGCCCACTGCGCCACGTGAATGGCCCTTTCATGACCGAGTCTCCCTTTGGCTCTTGTGCCGCAGGGCAGGCTAGGATGCAAGTGGCCTTGCTGGGGGGCCCTTCCAAGGGCCGAGGGACCAGCCTCTCGAACGGGCTCGGCGCTCCAGTGACCTTCGCGTCCCCCTCCTCCTTGAATTGTCTGGAAAACAGAATGGACAGATTTTCTGTCTTCAAAGTTTCCGGCTAAACCTCTTCAAAGTTCTTTATTGTTTGGGACTGAGACTGAGACACTCAGCAGTGCTAATGGGTAGTTCCTTTTGTATTTGCCCTGAAAGGCCAAAATATTTTTATATCGCTCCAGACAAAGCCGTCTATTTTAAGATGAACTCTGTCCGTCGTTGGCCACCGGGGAGACGGTGTCTGCCGTGTGTGTGTCTGTGTGCTCTCGGGTCTTGAAACGGGTTTCTCCTGGGGATGGCCATTCACAGGGGTCCAGGGGGAAGCGCCTGCCCCCCCGAAGGGGGACTGGGGAAGGGGGGACTGGGGCATCCCGCCCTAATTGCAGATCTGCCACCCCCACCCACCCCCACCCCATCTGTGTAGGATATGAGCCCCTGGGGCGGCGGGGGCGGGTTCTGGCTGCACTAACATTTCCTGTGCCTGCGCCTGCACCTGCCATGCGTATGTGTTGGGGACCGTGGGTTGTGTGCACCTGGGCGGTTAATTCAGTGGGAGGAGCTGGGAGGTCAGAGATACTGTGAAGGTTCTATTCTGGTTGGGAGGTCACGGCTGGGAGGTGTGACCTGGTCCAAACAAGCGAATGGATGCATCCGTGGATGAGAGCATGCGGGAATGAGCAAACAGAGAAACAGGGAGAGAAGGAATCAAGCCAGGATGAGAGTGTGCCCTGAGTGAGAGCCAACCGATGCCCAGGACGTCAGTGGTTGTGTCAGGAAATCGGGAATCGGGATAGACATAGGGCCACGTCGGAACCAAGGTCAGGTCATCGTGGGCGGAGCGACCCCTGAACTTTGGGTATCGGGCACCTGAAGTTTGTCATTAAAGGATAAAACCTAGATGGAAGAAAGAATGAGTTAGAGGGGGACACGCGTAAACCAGGGGTGTCAATGAGATGATGAGGCCCAGCGGGGGAGACAGTGCAGGAGAGGGAAGGAGTGACTGAAAGGGGAAGGCACACGGAGAGAGCCCCCAAAATAAGTATTTTTAAAATTAGGGGGCGAGGAAATCTCTATGGAGGACAGGGTCACGTGATTATGAGCCAAGCATTAGGATGACTCCAAATGCATACTCCCGGCACAAAAAAGGAAAGAAACTGCAGACGGAGAGTTCTGGAAAAAGATGAGCTGGAAAAGGACCCAGGGAACCAACGATGAGGGTTAACTTTAGCCTAAAGTTTTCCGACTCTGGGCCCGTATAGATAAGTAAATGCCCAAACGAAAGAAAGCAGAGGGACCACCAAAGGGATGAGTGAGCAGCGGACATCCCTGGGCCCAGATGGGAGCATGGCAGGAGGGGCTTCGAGTCATCTGGTCCCAGGCACTGAGGTTCCATGAAAGGATTAAAAAGAGAGAGAATGGAGTTCCCGTCGTGGCACAGTGGTTAACGAATCCGACTAGGAACCATGAGGTTGCAGGTTCGGTCCCTGGCCTCGCTCAGTGGGTTAAGGATCCGGTGTTGCCGTGAGCTGTGGTGTAGGTTGCAGACGCGGCTCGGATCCTGTGTTGCTGTGGCTCTGGCATAGGGCGGTGGCTACAGCTCCCATTAGACCCCTAGCCTGGGAACCTCCATAAACCGCGGGAGTGGCCCAAAGAAATGGCAAAAAGACAAAAAAAAAAAAAAAGAGCGAGAGAGAAAAATAAGATGTCTAACTCCAAATCATGACATTGGGAGGAAAAAGGAACAGGTGTTAAGTAGAGGAATGCATTCATGGGTGAATAAATACCCATATAAAAAAAGGCAGGGCTCTGGGAGTAGGGGTCAGAGGCTGTCATGAATCCAGGGTGCGGCTGGTCCAATTCTAAAGCCATAACAGCGTCACAAAATAATAGGCATCAAAATACACAAGTGAAAAAAAAAATGGAAAAGGGGAGTTCCCTTCGTGGCTCAGGGGCTAATAAACCTGACTAGCATCTGTGAGGATGCAGGTTCGGTCCCTGGCCTCTCTCAGTGGGTTAGGGATCTGGCGTTGTCCTGAGCTGTGGTGTAGGTTGCAGACGTGGCTCTCGGATCTGGCGTGGCTGTGGCTGTGGCGTAGGCTGGTGGCTACAGCTCTGATTCAATCCCTAGCCTGGGAACCTCCATATGCTGCGGGTGCGGCCCTAAAATAGCAACCCCCCAAACTCCCCTCCACCGCCCCCCCCACAAATGCATGAGTATCTAAAGAAAGAGATGGGATGGAGTGAGCAGGGAGGAGTCTTCGGCCGTAGGCACCTCTGATGCTGTTGGAGGGTTGTAATTACCCGTCCCCCCAACCCCCATCCCAGTCTGGGCACCACAGCTGCAGGGGAATGAAGGAAGCCAAGTGAGAAAAAGTGAGGAAAGAGGTTTGGAAGCTGTGACAAAAGCAAGGGTGAAGAGGTGATGAATGGCAGCTCTTTGGAAGGGGTCAGGCTCAGGTGTGTTAATGAAGGCCTGACTGGTCCAAACCGTGGATCCTCATGGGTTAGAGCCCTGACCTGGATTCATGGAGGAGTCGGCACCTGATCAAAAGAGAGATGAGGAAGGGAGAGAGGGAGCGAGGGGGGTGCGGAGATGCAGCCCCTGGGGTGGCTGTTGCAGGTGGCGGTAGGTTTATCACTTCACGGCGCCTGAGCTCCAGACAATGAAAGAATGCAAGAAAGAGTGAGAAAACCGTGAACAGGGGAAACGAATTAAAAATCAGACAGTAAAGGCGGACTTAAACATGGAAAAAGGAGAAAGGTGACCTATTAACCAACAGAGGACTATGTAGTTGAGAGAGAGCTGTTTTAGGAGCAGGAATGGGAGGGGGGCGGACCCAATTCCCCTGATGTATTCACGTCTGGGCTGCGATGGGCCACGCCCCCCCTGCCCAGGGCGCCCTTCAGAGCTGCCATCTGTGAGGATGGACCCACTGACCGGGTGATCATGTGTCCAGTTAGGGGCCCTTGCCATCTAGACGCGCGAAAAATAAGTGTTAGGGGGAAGGAAAGCCTGCACGGATGCGTGCCTGGACGAGGGAATGGACGAGAAAAAAGATGTGCAGGGACCAGCGAGGCGAGGGTTACAGAGGGGCTTAGGCTGCATCCAGTCCCTGGTGCCTGATCTCCTCGAGGAAGAAAGGCAGCAAGAAGAAAGGTTGCATGACTGGTAGGAAGGAAAAAAAAAATTAACATGGAGGAAAAGTCGAAAATGTTGAAAAAGGAGTAAAAAGATAATAAAACGTAGGTTGAACGATGACGTCGATGAGAGGGGACGGCTCGGATCATGCGCTTAATTCAGATCTGTGGTCCCAAAGTGGATACATCATAAAAACAACCCCATAAATAAAAGCCTGCAGGAACAACCTGCAGGCCTTCCGTGAGAAGATGAGCAAGGAGGCTGAAACATGGGAGGAAGAGCTGGGAGAAAGGAAGGTGTAGGAAAAGCGGCTAAAATAGGCGTATGGAAAATGCTTACATGTAATAGACAGATGTTATGATGATTAAAGAGAACAAATGAGAAAGGCTGACGTTGCCCAGGAAGAAGACACAGGCCTTAAAGAAAGAAGAGAGAGGGGATTGCGTGAACGAATGAATGAGAAAAATGATTTTAATTAATTCGGGGCTGCACCTGCGGCTCCCAAGCATCAAAGAATGCAAAAAGGGAGAGGGTGAGGGTGGCGGGGACAGGGACAATTATGACAAGATGGATATTAGCAATAAAAGCATATCGAAGGAATAAATAGATGGGTACATTAACCTGTGAGCGAGGGGCCATGTTAGAACAAAGCCCTGAGAAGCCAGGGTGAGCCGAGAATTAGGACTGATGCAAAACCGGGCTCTTGAGAGAGTTAAATAGATCCTGACCCGAATCACGGGTACAAGGAATTAAGGAGCAGAAGGGGACCCCCCTGGATGGGGGCGGAGAAGGCGCCAGGACCGCAGATTATGGTTAATCCAATTCGGTGCACCTGAGGTCCATAAATAAAAGAATAAATATTGACATAAAAGACTGACAGAAAGAGTGAGTGGGCCCACGAACGACTGATTAGAAATGGAAATGCCTGGAGTGGCCGGGGGGCCTGGTCCGTGGATTGTCACCCATCTCACGCCAGGCACCTGAGGCTCCAGAGAGGGAAAAGATGCGAGGAAAAAGGCTTCAGAGAGTCAAGGAGAGAGAGGAGGGCAAGGCAGAGTGAAACTAAGCGGAAGAGCAGGGCTGGTGGCGAGGGAACCACTAGACAGCCGGGGCGGCGGGGGGCGGGGGGGGGGGCGCGTCCCAGAGGAGCTCTGAGAGGAACGGGACGGGTCAGGGTCGCCCTCAGTCTTCATGACGGATGCAAACCACCCAGGCCCCTTTTCTAGGGCCCAGGAAAACGGAGAGACGAAAAACGAGGCGAGAACGGACAAAGGGAAGATGCTAATCCAGCAGCCAGGGTGGTACATGGTTAGTGAAGCAGGTGGTCTGTGCAGCGATTGTCATTCGTTGTCACCTTAAGGAGGTGAATTCCCGACCCCTTTCCCAGAATAGATGAAAACGAGCGGACATACCCGGCCCAGCGACAAGACTGCGATCTCCAGCCTTTTCTTATTATCTTTGGGTCGTAAAATAGACGCAATTGAGGCCCGCGAGTGAGAGCGTAAATACCAGCATGTGAACGGTGATGAAAGACGGGAGAAGGATTTGCAGACACGAATAAATACATGGTGTGATGATCACTAATCAGATTGTCGGCCTTTTGCCTCAGGAGAGTGCTTCCCAGGAGGCAACCGCGTAGACGGGTGCCCAGCATCAGGGAGGAAGGGGGGCAAAGTGAGTGAATGATGGAGAGAGCCCGTGAGTGAGCGAGCGAGGGTGTGCTGTGCGCGCCAGGGACGGGAGGCTGTTGGACACGGGACCCTGGTTCGTCCCTCTGTGCCCCTGAGTTTGGAAGAACGAGGGCATGTCAGGAAGCGAGAGGGCAAGGGAGAAATAAAAAGAGGAAAATGGAATGAAAACAATAGAAGAAGGAGTGCGTAGAACCTGCGAAGGAAGAGCTTCCTGAACGAAGGGCTGGGAGCGATTTAACGTCACGCTTCCGGCGTGCCCGTCGTGGCGCAGTGCTAACAAACCTGACTGGTATCCGTGAGGACACGGGTTCGATCCCTGGCCTCGCTCAGTGGGTGAAGGATCCGCCATGGCCGTGAGCTGTGGTGTAGGTCGCAGACGTGGCTCGGATCGGGCGTGGCTGTGGCTCTAGTGTAGGTCGGCAGCTGTGGCTCCGATTCGACCTCTAGCCTGGGAACTTCCATGTGCTGCGGGTGCGGCCCTAAAAGGACATAAAAAAATAAAAATAAAAATAAAGTCATGCTTCTGAAGTGGGTGAATAAGGGCATCACGTCTAAATGAATGAATGCGGGAATGGAAGAAATGGGTGGATGGAAGGAAGGGGGGAGGGGAAAGAGGGAAGGAGGGAGGGGGAGGAAGGAGGGAGGGGGTGAGAGGAAGGGAGGGAGGAAGGAGGGAAGGAGGAGGGCGTGGGGGGGGCTTCCTGTTTGGGGTCCCTGGGTTCAGCTGAATGAAGTGGGCACAGGCTGGGATGGCTCTTGGCATGTTGTGTGCTTGTGACATGCACTTTCCTGGTGGGGAGGGGCTGGCCCAGGAGGACCCTTGCCTTGGAGTGCCACTGTCACATCCTGGCTGGGGGGGCCATTTCACTTCATTGCTCTCATTCTCCGATTCTCCATCTGGAAACCTGGAATGGCATCAGCTCCCCGCTTGGATGGATCATGGGGGCAAATGCTCTCCTGCCTGTTGGCAGTGCCCTGTCTGTGGCCCCGGGTAGGTGGACGGGCTCAGGCCCCGGGCCCTGCAGAAGGTTGCGTGAACAAGGGATGTTGGGCCAGGTGGGTGTCCTGGCCCCTCCCTGGGCGTGGGTCCCCTGTGAGGGAGGCTTTTCCCGCCAGGGGGCAGCAGAGGGTAAGGGAGCAGGAGGCCCTGGGTGGCATGTGGGCCCCTCTTGCTGTGCCCTCCTGTCCCGGGAGTGGTGTCCACACCTCCAGGGGGAGAGGAGGGCAGACCAGAGGGTGGCCAGCAGGGCCGGATCTCCGGAAACCTTGTTCCCGCAACTTTCTGAGAGGAGCCCGGGGGGCCCGCCAGCCCCATCTCCTGGCGGGGGAGGGGGGGGTTGACTTCCTTTCTCAGCCCGGGGTTGTGTCGGAAGGGTCCCAGGATCCTGGCCCCCTCGCCTTGGCATCCCCAGAGCCCGTTTCAAGGCCTTGCTGTCTTCTCGCCTGGTTTCCGATGTCCTCTGTATTTCGGCGGAAAGCTTGTTTACACTGTGTGTCCTTGAACTGTCCTCTCCCCGCGCCCCGCCCCCCGGGGCTGTGTGTACTGCGTTTCCAACCCCAGGGACCCCCTGGTTCTGTGCAGTCTCCCTTCTCTGTACTGGACAGGATTTGTGCACCTGTGTGTTGTGTGCCTGTGTTTGTCTAGAAAAACGAGGACCAAAGTCCCTTTTGACTTCCCAATTCCTATTGGGGACATTAAAAAAAAAAAAAAAATTGGATTCCTAACAAGTGCCGTGAGCAGGAGGAGCCAGCTTGGCTGGACCCAGGATTTGTGGCCGGGAGCAGAGGGACCCCGGGGGTGTCGGGCTCAGGTGGGGCTAGTGTTTTGCCTGATGGGGGGTGGGGGTGGGGGGGGGGGGGTGGGGGTGGGGGCGGGGACCATCCCAGGTAGGCGGGTTACACCGGGAGCCACTTTGGACCCCAGTGGGAACAGGGGGTGGCAGGCCACAGGGGCGAGGTGGGGCTGCCGCTCTGGTCCAGGCCCAGGCTGCTGGGGACGTGCTCTGAGGGCAGTACCGTGGGGGCGCGGGACTCGAGGCTGCAGGGTTTGCAGACGGGGCGCGAGGACGGAGCGAAGGGGACCGGGGCCACCTCCGTGCTTTTAGTGCAGGCCCCGACTAGATGGAAACGGCATTTAGGAGACAGAGAACATGGGATCTGCGTGCCAGGAGCCACCCTTCCCTGCCTCCAGCGCCACGTGTCTGGGCCATGTGAGCAGGGCCTTGTGGGCCTGATGTGACGCTGGGGCTTCAGGGCTCTGCTGTCTTCTCTTTCGGAATCTGGGGGTTCCGGGCCCTGCCTTGGCCGGCCTGAAGCCTGGGGGGACCCTTGAGGACACCTGCTCAGTTAGGACCACCAGAGAGCCCCCCAGCCAGCCCAGGTGTCGGCATGTGGACCAGCGTAGGCGTGGGGCAAGGCTGGGAGGGCCTTTGGGAAGAGCCCTCGCGTGGTTGTCTTCTAGGTCAGCTGAAGGACAGGAAGCCATAGGAAGGACTGGGGCCCTGGAGGGGTCACGGCCACGGGCGCAGAGAAGTAGGGAGGAGAGGGCCGACCTCTAGAGAGGCACTGTCTCCCCAAGTCCGGGGGCTGTCGAGGGGCCGCAGTGGGAGGGGAGTGGGTCAGCGGGGAGGAAGCCCCGATGGGAGGGTGGGTTGGGGTTAGAGTCATTCTTCTTAGGGATACCGAGGGCCTGAGGTCCTCAGGTCAGGTCGCTTAAGGGTCGGGGGTCTGGCGTTGTGAGGGTCTGCAGTTCTGGGGTGCCCAGTGTCAGGACAGGGCCCCCCATAGCTGCAGAAGCTGGGGGTGGAACGTCCACTCCCCCCTCCCCTGCCCACACCCCCTGGTTCTGTCGGTGCCCGACCCCCGAGGTCCCAGATGGGGTCTCATCGCTCCTCTCTGATCAGGGCCTGGTTCAGGCTATGAGTTTCTGTCTTGAACTCTTTAAGAAAAAGATACATTTTGCCGGTGGACCCTGACCTTTGCATGCACCCCTTGCACAAATCCTTTCCCAGGTGACATGGGGGGGGGCTAGAAGACGCCTTGGCTTCCTGTTAGGACACGCCTGACTCCCTCTTCGGGGGGCTTGGCCTCAGGGCTGGCCTTCCGGAGGAGGGAGCATGGAGGCTGGGCCTCTGGGGCAGATGGGCCAAGCGCCCCTTTGCGACTGTCATGTGGATGGCACATGACCCAGGGCAGGAGGTCACCCATCATCCTGACAGGTCACCCATCTTTATTTCTCCCCTTCAAATCCCTGTGTGTGAGCACTGTTGTTAATGGACATCCACGTTTTTTACAAATGAGCATCCTTTTTTTTTTTTTTTTGAACCTCAATGTCATTCTTCCGCACATACCCTTTTTTTTCCATTTAATATTCCATCGTCAGTGTTTTTCTTTCTTTCATAGACTTCGTCCCCTCCCTGGCTGCCTCGTGTCTCATTGAGCGGCTGTGTCAGTCATTCACAACACCGACCTGCTATTGTCACGATCGCTAATGCATAATTCATCTTTTTTAAGGTTACAAATTACGCCACAGCTAATGGCTTCGCACACCCACTTTTTTTTTTTTCATTTTTACGAGTTATTTTCCCACACCTAGAAATAATCATTGCTTCAGGATGTGTCAGTTTCTCCTGCGAGGCTGTGAGCCCCTGAAGGGCAAGAAGAAGCTTGTTGAATTGAATCTTTGTATCTCTAATGCCTGAAATGTTATAGATGCTAAATGTCAGTGGAGAGGATGGAAGGGTGGATGAAAATGCGAGTGTGTGGTTGGTTGGTTGGCCGTTGGAGGAGAGGACGGAAGGATGGATGAATAAATGGGTTGGTGAATGCAGGAACGACTTTCCTAGGTTGACTGTCTGGAATGAAAGGCTAGGGATTTTTTTTTTTTTTTGTATAAATATTGACTAATTTCAGAAGGCTTACAGCCTTGTACTATGTCCAGTGATGTATTAGCATTTTGTTAAGATATTGTGAGTTTCTCTCTGTTAAAAACTGGTTTTCTGTCATTTTAACTTGCATTGCATTGATTACTAATGAAGGTTGAGCATTGTGACGTGCTTGTTAAAAAACTGCATTGTATCTTCTGTGAACTGTTTGTCCAGGGCCACTGGGTCATGGCTTTGTGATGAGGCTGCTCAGCGGTGGAATGAGCATCCTCGGGACAGAGCGAGTGCCTCCCTTCATCACGGGAGGCACTCCAGGCCGGCGCTCCGTGAGGGTGGTTTTAAGGAGACTCAAACAGTGGGAGTGGGTTGGCCCAGATGGCCCCTCGGGGCTGTTTGACTCGAGGGTTGTCCTCTTCCAGGGACCTGGGTTTGGATGGCGTCTTCCATTTGGCAGCCCAGTGGCATTTCAGGCCGTGTGTCCTGGGCGGGCCTGTGCATTGTAATCTATAAACTAACCTCACCCTGGGTAACTCTCATGGGGGCAGGAATATCTCTTTGACCCTCTGGGGTTCAGACAGCCGTGCCAGCACCTTGGAGAGTCTGCTGGGGGACGCCCCAGCTCCCCCGCCCCCTCCTCTAGTCCACCGGGATCCAAGACAGCCCCCCTGGGTCAGCATGCGGCACCCCTCAGGGAGATCCGCGGAGGCCGTCTGCTGCCTTTACGTCCTCAGTGTCCTGTGGTGGGTGAGCAGATGTCCCCTAGGCCTCCACGGTGGTCTTTGGGGTTTAATGGATTAAGGGGGGACGTGCTGGGCCAGGACGAAGCCTCCTTGAGAACGGAGGCAGTTCGGTTCTGAGATCCAGGGAGCAGAGGGGACCCGTGTTCTCCTTGGGCTTGGTCTCACGGCCCGTCCCAGGGCTCCCCAGGGCTCCCCAGGGCTCCCAGGTCATCGTGGCCGTTGGGGGAGGCCTCGCCCTTGCCTTCTCGGCCAGCTCTCCCCACTGACCCTCTACGGTAGCACTGAGCACTGTTCGCCTGCATCAGAGCCCGTCAGCCCATGTTTATCCCAGCATCGACGCCACGCTCGGGAGGCCCGCGGTGATCCCTGACGTTAACGTCATCCATCCACCCACCCGTCCATGCCTTTGGCCTATGTTTCTTGACCTTGGCTTTGGCCTTTCCCTTTCCTGAAAGCGAACCTTTTCCTTTGGGGGCAGGCTGTGTGGCGCCATGGGCTGTGGTGATAAAAGGAACGCCCTGACTTGTGGCTTCTTCCTCCGGGGTCACTGCTCTGAGCACGTCCCAGCTGGATGTCATCGGCCACCGTCACCCACACGGCTTCCTTCCCCCTGGCGCTGCTCCATGCATCACACACTGCGATGGAGCCGGGGCCAGGGCCCGAGAGCGGCCCCCTTCCTCGCCCCTCCGCCTGGGAGCGGAGGTGTCCGCCCAGGCCCCACCCTGCCTGGTGCATGGTCCCTGCCATGAGCTTTGCCCTCAGCCATTCAGCTTCCTCCACCAGATGGCAGTGGTTGTGACCCACCCATTCATTCTTTCATCCCTTCATTCATTCACTCACGGTCCTCCAATGTGAAGGAAAGCCCGCCGGTGCTCTACTAGAGGGGGCTCGCCAGGACGGCCTGTGGCCTCTCCTTCCGAAAGAGGAGATGAGTGCTTCGCCAGGGGCTGTGTTTGTGTGTCAGGAACGAGGCGGGACCCTTGCTTCGACTCCAGGTCTGCGACCCGAGTCGTGTTGCACCTTCTCCGTCTTGGTCCTTTTTCCCAAACGAGGCTGATGAGCCATCAGCAAACTGGGTTCCCTGGCTGCTTGGAAGTCATAGCCCAGAGCCTCAAGAGGCCACTGGGTGGCGGGGCCGGGGGCGGGGGGTCTGAAACAAATGGCCGATTCTGGCCGTGAGCAGGTTTTCAAGTCATTAAAACACTCTGCCCCAGCCAATGGGGATCTCAGAGTCATTCCTGTCCCTTTGAGATTCTTTAATTATGGGCTCTCTTGAGAGAAAACTGGGGTGATGATTGCTGCTTTGGGTGGCACAGCTCACTCCCCATGTGGGGTCTGCACAGGACAATCCATTGGCACAACAGGGCATCCGAGGCACACGGCCCTCGCAGGCCGGTCCCAGGCCAGACGGGCCCCTCCCCTCGCTCACGGCCGCCTGCCCGGGACGGGTCATAGGTCTTGGGGTGTTACTTAGAGTTCTGTATTTGATTTATTGCCTTGGACAGTGGGCGGAGTGGACAAAGCCAGGACCCTGGGGCTGGACAAACGTGTGGGGTTGAAATTTATGGTGACAGCATCCGTCTGTCTTCTGGGGGGGACGAGGGTGCCCACCTCGCAGGGCTGTTGTGAGGAGTGATGTAAGCAGGAGTTTGAACGCTGAGAGGGTGTGCGCGTGCCCCCGGGGGTGTGCAGGGATAGGGGGGTGCAGGATGTGCTGCCAGGCGGGGCAGCCCTACCTGGGCGGATGAGTGGGACGTGATTTTGCCCAACAGGCAGGGGGTATGGTGGGATCGAATGCCAGATTTGTCTGGCATTTCTGCAGTTAGATAGATTTTGGCAGGAACCTTCATGCTGGGGAATGGGGACCCCTTTGGGCAACGCCCCGACCCCCCTGGGGTACGCGTTCACACTTGTCTCCGTCACAGGTGGGAAGGCTCCCCCTGGCCGTGTCTTCCCCACCGCTGCGCCTGGCCTGTGGGCGGCACTTAACCTCCACGAGGGACCCCGCCCCCAGCAGTGTGCTCCCCGCAAAAACACTAGGCACCAGCCGTCAAAGACACTACTCCCCCCCACCCCCAGTGTCCCCTCCCCCAGGTCACAACATTTGGGCTCAGATGCGAGGAGCCTGGGTGCCTAACACAGTGTCAGGCCAGGGGTAGGGGTCGTCTTCCGTTTCTGTTGGATGGGTAGATGGTCACATAACGGAATTGTAACCAACTGCAAGCCGTAATTGTTCATAGCTCCTAAGAGATTGTATTTTGCTCCCAATTAACCTGTTAACAGCCGTTGTATCGTGTTGTATGGACTTTTGAATGATGCGTGTTGTTTGAAAACCTGGGCTTTGCTGCGGGCGTCACTGGATGGAACGTGAGCCGTCTGATGAACGAGGCGGGGCTGTGTGTTAGGAGTTAGAATCCGGGGGGCGCTTAACCAACCGGGCGGCCTTGGGCAAGTCACTTCTCCTCTCTGCCGTGGGTCACCAGCAAGCTCACCTCTCAGGGTGGCTGTGAGGGCCCAGGGATGGAGGGACCGTGCTAATGACATGCTGGCTCTCCCCAAGGACCGTTGTGTGTGTCGGAGGCCGTCTGAAAAGGAACAGGGAAGTCTTTGCTGGTTCAAAGGGAATCAGAAGTCAGCCTTGACCTTATGCTGAGATTGTGCTTCCAGCAGTCAGTGGGCCGTGTAAGACAGAGGCCGGGCAGTCTGCAGGCTCTTGGCCAGGTGGGCCCAGGGTACACGTTGGTTTGATGCATGAGCGATGGCCTTTTTCCTCCCTCGGAGGCCCCCCCCCCCCGCACTTCCATCCTGGGCTGTCGAAGCTGGCTGGGGTGACTGCTCTGGGCTGGCCCTATCCGTTGCTGCCAGGTCTGTGGAGGTGCTTTGCAGACATGCGGGTGCCCTCGGGGTATGGGTTGGGGGGGACAGTGCAGAGAGAGCACAGGGGATGTTAAAACTCCTTCTCCCGCCCTTCAGGGGAACGGCCTGTGCTCCTGATGTCCTCACACTGTCCCCCTTCTTGCCCTGGCTGTAAAGTAGAGGAATTAGTCTTCTGCCCCGTGCATGGGCCTGGAGCCGGACACGGGGCTGTTGAAGGCTCTGCCTCAGGGGCTCCCCGCTGGAATGTAGTGTGGACCCATTTTACAGATGAGCAAGTGGAGAATCAGGGAGAGCTGAGAATTAGAGCCAGGGCAACAGTCCTGCATGAGAAGCGGGAGGGTGCTCTTTCCACTTGGCCACATGAGTCCTCCCAGGGGACGGGGCTGGCCTCTGCCGGCCCCCAAGTGCCTGGGCATATGTCCTCGTCCCTGCCTGGCCCTGGACAGTGCCCTTGGGGAGTTCAGTGGGGGCCCAGATGGACTTGGAAACTTGGCTGAGTTAGACTGTGCCCCTGCCCCAAGTCCCAGGAGGCGTCTCTGCAGGGCTCAGGGGTCTCCTTGAGACCCTCCCCCGGCCCTTATCTCATGTGTGGGGTGCTGCAGCAGGAGTCCGTGCCAGGAAAGCTGGGGATCTCTCCCCCTCTCGCCCTGTCTGCCCCCTGGTGGGCACTTTCTGGCCTCCCTGGTTGGCCTCTGCCCTCCCAGCCTCCCTGGGCAGGCCACTGCTCACTGTGATGGCCCTTGCTCCTGTCCAGAGGTGGAGCCTTCAGTGTGACATCTGGCCACTGCACCTTTGGCCTTGCGGTGCCGGCCGCCAGGAGCACCAGCTCAGGGTGCCCGAGGCCCCTCTGCCTTGGCTTTGCTGAGGGAGCCCTCGCGGTGGCACCCTTGGTGCCTGCACTGTGGCCACCCTGTCCTTGAGACTTTGTTGGAAGCAGGGGGCCTTGCCTTGGTGCTCCTAAGGGGCCCCACGGCAGGGACAGGTGGGCAGGGCCGTACCTGTGTGTAGGTGTCACTCCGTCATGGACCTCAGGCTCCTCAAAGGCCAGGCCTGTATGTGACCCAGGGACGGGGCTTTTTTAGGCACCAGTGTTTTCATGGCCTCCTCCTCTGCAGGTGGGCAGGGCTGGGTGCCTGGCTCTGGAGGGCTTAGTGAGGTCACTGCCAAGCTGCCCTTCACGCTCCCTTACTCTGAGACCTGTGCTTCTCTGACCCTTAACGGCCCTGCTGCTTGCACTAGTGGGTGCCTAATAGATGCTCAGGGAGTGGACAAGGCAGGGCTTTTAATGGCTGTGTTGAGCTAAATTGTTAGCTGATCGATGTACACGCTGAATCTGCATGTGCATTTTTGTTTGTTTGTTTCGTTTTTTAAGAGGAAAATGTGTGTTTTCTTGGCAAAGACTCTTCGGGGCAAATCCTGAGGGTCTCTGCCTGTGACGGGGGGCTTACCCTGGGGGACACAGCCCAGGGGGCAGCCACCAGACAGACCCTCCCTATGGAAACTGCTGTCTTCTTCTGAACATTTTGGGAAATACTTATATCTAGAATAAAACTTTATTTGGGCTGGAATGACCCCATATGTGTTGTGGCCCAAGTGATTTTGAAAATGTGGCCCTTGGCGGTTCCCAAGGGGGAGAGGTGTCTTGGCCACGCCCACGCCCTCGCTGAGGCAGGGGGTGGGGTGGGTGGAGGTCTTGGTCCTCAAAACGTTTTTGTCCTCGGCATTGGTGACAGTCAGCATTAACCGGGTCGCCCAGCCCACGAGGGGGGACTGGACCCCTGACCTTGACTCCTTTCTTCCATTCTCGGGCGCAAGCTGAGGGGTGGGCTCGGGGGGGGTGGGGCTCCCCCCTGTTGGAGTTCTGGTCCCAGCATCGCTGTTGGCCAGCGTAGTGGCCCGGGGCGCTTACTTGAACCACCCCGAGCCTTGGTCTTCCCACCTGTGGAATGGGTACCTAGTGACAGAGTCCGCTCAGGGGACGGTGGCTGCCTCGCTGCACCCCAGATGCTGACTGAGAATCAAGGTCTGGGGTCCACGACTGTCCAAGCACCTCTCTGTGTGTGGCTGGGTGAGTTGGCTCACTTGTCACCCGAAGTGGTCCTGTCACCTGCCATGGTTATCGTCGGATTAAATTAGATTTTATGTGAAAGTACCTGCTTTGTTACCTGTCCCCACTGGGCGGGGCTGGGCTTTCTGAAATGACTGTGGGGCCCAGTGGAGGGTGTCAGGGAAGCACCCGGCCATCTCGGGAGACAGTGAGGGCCGGAAGGGCTTGCTTTTGAATACAGAGATGTAGCAGGTGCGGAGGAGAGCGGATAGAGGCCAGAGTGGGAGGGTCAGGGAGGACTCTAAGAAATCACCAAGGAGGAGAACGCTGATTTTTTTTTTGTCTTTTTGTCTTTTTAAACATTTATTTTTTATTTTTTATTTTTTTTAGGGCCCCACCCGTGGCATATGGAGGTTCCCAGGCTAGGGGTTGAATTGAAGCTGTAGCTGCCAGCCTGCACTACAGACGCAGCAATGCCAGATCTGAGCTGCATCTGCGACCTACACCACAGCTCACGGCAATGCCGGATCCTTAACCCACGGAGCAAGGCCAGGGATCGAACCTGTGTCCTCATGGATGCTAGTCAGATTTGTTTCCACTGAGCCACGACAGGAACTCTGGAAGCTGATGTTTTAGAAAACACCCAAATTTAATTGATAGCGGGGTTGGATATGAGAGCTGGGTTGGGTTGGATTTTAGAAAGGACAAGAGTTCTGTTTTTTTTTTTTTTTTAATTTCAGAAATAAATGTAGTCTTTTCTCTATTATTATATTTTTTGTGTTTTTTTTTCCTTCATTTTTTTATGTGTTATTGCAGTAGAGTTCTGAATTTTGGTTAGTGAGGCGACAGCCATCACTGGTATGGGAGGGGTCATGCTTCAGGAAATCTCTGCCGAGGAGCGGGGGTGACTCATGGGACGCCAGAGTTGAGGCATCAGGTAGAGGGCAGGAGTGGTGGCTGGGTGCTCCCCTCGCCCCTGCGCAGCTGCGCCCCCGCCCCATGTTGTCCAGGCTCCTAAGCAGAGCGGGCTTGCTCTCCTCCCCTCGCCTCCTGGGTGGCCCGTCCGCCTGAGAACCCTCGTCAGCCAGGGAGCCGGGGCGCGGGCAGCCTTCATCTGCACCTGTGTCTCTCTCAGCCTCTGCAGCCACGGGGACACCTGCACATGTTCCCAAAGACTCTGGACCTGGGCGGCCCCCTGCGAGGAGGGGCGTGTCCTCCCCCGCCACCCCTGGGTGGCCGCCCGCCCTCTGACTGGTGGACTTCGCTGATCTGAGTGTCAGACCCACGGGCTTGACCCCTACCCAACCCCTCCTGAACCCTGAGACGTGGGAGCGCCGCGCCTCGCCGTCCGCATCTGTGAAATGGGCGCAGACCCCTACCTCACAGGGCTGTTGTGAGGCACGTGTGACGCGGTTTGGAAGTGCCCCACCTGGGGGCTTGGCACAGCCATTGTGCTCTCAATAAATGTGTTTCTTGCCTTAACAAAAACAGTGATGGATGTGCTGCTAATCGGAGGAGGGGTGACTGTCGGGGCGCTGTCTGGTCAGGGGCTTCCCTCGCCTCAGGCCTGTGTGATGGGAGGGGCAGGGGAGCCAGCTCCAGTCCCAGGCAGCTGCCTGCCCCTACCCCTCGGGCGCTCCAGGGTGATGGGACGCCTGGAAGCAAAGCTGGCCCTGCGGGTCCTGAGATGGATGCATGTGTTGATGGACTAACCTGGGCTGGTCCCCTTCTAACAGTTTTAGGACCGGGTTTCTTTCTGGAAAGGAATGTAGACAGGAGGCGGAGGAAGCCTGAGCTGGTCTCCGGAGCCCTGGAGGGGCCTCCCCCAGGTTCCTGGCACGCGCCTCGGAGAGCAGTCGTCAGGCTTAAAGTAACAGCGAGTGGATGGCCAAGTGGTCCAGCCTGGCTGCGGCCCGTGGCCAACACTCATTCCTCAAGATGGCTACTGGGCAGGCCCTGAGGGGGCCCAGAGGTAGAGCCTGAGATGCAGCCCCTGCTCCACTGGCAGGGGCACCCAGCCTGGCAGCCCCCAGACGCAGCTCAGGAAGGTCAGGCTGTTGGTCAGCATCATGTGACTGGGGCCCAGTGGGGACAGGAGGGAGCCAGGGCCAGGGAGCTTTGGACCTGAATCCACCTGGAGTCCTGGGGTCGGCACACCTGGCTTTCCTGGAGCGAATGAGCTGGACACGCAACCAGTGGGAAAGGAGAGGCTGACCGTTGCCACCGCCACCATCAGTGCCAAAGCCACCATCACCGTCACCCCTGCCATCTCCTCCTCCTTCCCCCTTTCTCGCTCCTCGTCTTCCTCCCTCTCTCTCCTTCCCTCACCTCCCTGCTTCTCCTCCTCTCCGCTCTCTGCAAGGGATCGCCTCAAGAGAACCACAGGCAAGCCCGGCTGTGATCGCATGGGGCTGAGACCGGCCCCTCGGAGAGACAGGACCACGGCGGGAACCCTGGCCGCGTCTCAGCCAAGGGGACGTGACCCCAGACCCCGATGGAGATGGAGACGTGGACGGTGCTGAGTGATGGTCACAGCGGCAGGGAGATGAGACAAAGACGGCCTCCAGGGTGTGTCTGCCCCGGGGGTCTCCACAGCCAGCTGAGTGGGACTGAGACTCCAGGGGAGTCCTGCGTGCGACAGGCAGCGCCCCGGCCTCTGACAAAGCTCGTGCATCCTGGATGAAGGTCGCATGACCTTCTAGAACTGAGACCCCATCTTTGGCCTCCAGTGAACCTTGGGCATTGAGAGCAAGGGCCCCATGATGTCCAGAACTGAGACCCCAGCTCCAGCCCCTGATGAAGCTCAGATGTCCATGACGAGGGAACCCCTCAATGTTCCAGAACCGAGACCTCATCTTTGGCCTCTGCTGAAGCTCAGATGCCCAGATGTATTATGTTCCGCAACTGAGACCCCATCTTTGGCCTCCAGTGAACCTTGGGCACTGAGCCCAAGGGCCCCGTGATGTCCAAAGCTGAGACCCCAGCTCCAGCCTCTGATGAAGCTCAAACTTGCAGAACTGGTGAGAAAGGCTCAAGGCCACGGGCAGGACTGTGTGTGGCCAAGGTTTGACTTGAGACTGGGCAGCCACGGAGAGCGCTGTCCCCCCATGGCCTGCCGCCCTCCCCTTTGGCCACATTGGAGGTGGCGTTTCAACCCTGCAGGAAGCTGGCTTCCAGCTGCATAAGGAGAGCGGTGCAGCAGGACCTCCTGGCTGGAGGAAGCATGTCGGGAAGAGCCCGGTCCTGGAAACGGTGGATCGTGGGTGGAGCCCTGCGGCCGAATCTTGCCCGTGAGCGCGTATCTCGCCAGCAGAGCGCCGTTTTATGCCTTTTAGTTGTGCTGGACTCATGCTGGCTGCACACCAGATTTGACCCACGGGGCTGCCAAGTTGGCCGGACCCTGGAATGTAACCCAAGCTCATCTCTGCGGCTTAGCTCCTCTCCCAGGGGAAGGTGCTAAAAGCCCACTCGCCAGCGCGGTGTGAGGCTGTGACCTTGGGGCTGGTCGGATCTGGTTGCCTCTTTCCCGCAACGGAAGTTCATGGAGGTTGGGACTGAGATGGGGCCAGGCCATCTCGATGGGCACGAAGGTGGTATGGATGGCCAAGGGGGGGCCCCCTCCCCCCTCCCCCAGGGGCCATATGATGACGACTCTCCAGATGCAGCTGCATTTGGGGCTGGCCCACCGGTCGTGATGGTCCTTCAGATGTTGGGTTGACACCAGACTGTCCCCCAAACCAGAGAGAGAGACGACCACGAATGAAAAAAGGCCCCCAGTGTTGACTTGCTCAGAAGCCACCAGAACGGCGTAGGCAGACGCAGTGGAAATT
Source organism: Phacochoerus africanus (assembly GCF_016906955.1). Lineage (NCBI taxonomy): Eukaryota > Metazoa > Chordata > Mammalia > Artiodactyla > Suidae > Phacochoerus > Phacochoerus africanus. Next base: position 124,308,112 of record NC_062552.1, read on the forward strand.
GCGGCAAGTGTCGACTTTGGGCGCAGAGAACGCTGAGAGACGTTCTGGATGTGCTGACGGGGAGGCTCTGAGAATCTGATATGATCATTTATGCCATTCAGACACAACTGCAATAATGGATCTCAGCAACTGACTTATTTTCTGCAGTTGGAGGCTGCAGGAGAAGGGAGCAACGAGCAAGTGTGCTCGTTCCTGAAAAACACGCCCCAACGATGCCAGCATCATTTCGGGGCTGTTTCCTAGAAATGCATTCGGTTTTGGAACTATGCACACAAACCCCTCTTTTCTGAGTAACCGGGACTCGAGACGTGGGGGGGAATGGAGGCAACGTGTGGCCTCAGAGGACACCGCCCCCCCCCCCCTCATTGGGCCAAGTTATTTTAGGAGATTTCCCAGAACAAGCAATCATTAGAATCACTCATTGCTGACTTCCTAGAAGTCTCCACGACAACTTCTGTAGCCACATGCCGAACGGGTGAGCCAGCGGGCTTGTAATGTTTGTGAAGAAAACGTGAACTCTGCTCCGTAAAGTCATCGGCCTCGGCCAGCGAGGCTCCACGGTTTTGGAAATTAGGACAGATGGAACTCCTGGACCGTCAGGCAGAGCCTCCTGACTTCATGGGGGTCAGAGATTATTACACAGCCCCTCCCGGGAGGGTCGTGGAACTCTTAAGATTTTCGGGCGTGTGTGAGGCATTGTGCTGAGGTTCTGGGGGAAGAGGTGAATTCGCCTCCGTCTTTGCCCTCCCACGTGCAGAAAGCCGCATTCCAGGCACTGCGGCTGTGGTCTCGGCTTCCCTTTGGTCAGGCCTGGATGGGCCCGTGGTGGTCTCCCACTTTGCAGATGGGAACCCTGAGGCCGAGAGAAAGATTGGCTGCTTGACGTCTGTGAAGACCAGACCTCTCTCTGAAAGTCGGTATTTCCTACGCGGGCCGCCTCTGATTTTTCTGAGATTCGGGAAGAGCCCAGAAGGATTGTCCACAGACACCCAGCGAGAGAGAAAGCAGCAGGAAGGCTTGATGCCAGGGCTCCTGTCTCCTTGGACAGACCGACTGTGATGGTACCTGCTCTCCAGGAGCCCAGCCCCAGCGCCGTGCTGGAAGACCAGACGAGAGGGAGCAAGGCTGCTTGGGGTATGGGGGTGATGGGACAGCAGAACCTCCCCCCTACCCGCCCCCAGGAGGCTAGGGAGCCAGGCCTGGCCACTGTGTGTCTCCGATTCTCTGTCAGAGCCTTAGTCTCCCCATCACTCGCTCTGTCCTGCTTTTTCAGAGAGAGGGTCTCTGGGGGGAGTTCCCCCCTGTGCTCTGTGAGTAGTGGCCCCTCGGTGAAATAGATTGGTGGCAAGGAGGCAAGCGGTGACCGAGGGAGAGGAGAATCCTGGCCTCCTTTCTTCCCAGGAGAGGTTGAGCTATGCCCCCAATTCCCCAGACCCTCCCAGCCCAGCTCTTAGAGGAAGCAGGGACTGAAGCTGCCTTGGGCTGCACCTTGCTCCAGGATGACTGTAATTTCCCTCTTATCCACACCGGTGGCCGGCAGTTTGGAGCTGGGGGCTGGATGGAGGTGGGGGCAGGCGGCCCAGGAAAGGTTTCTCTCGGGCTGTCCTCACACGCAGGCTGGCGGGAGGCAGCGTCCTCCCTGGACTTGTCAGGAGACAGTTTGGGCTCTACCGCACCTGTGCACCCAGCCGTCACGCCGGGCCTCCAGGAAGCCAGACCCAGTAGCAGCAGAAGCCTGGGAGGCTGGGAGGCTGGGAGGACGTGGGTGGGCAGAGGCGGGCCAGGAGGACGGACGGGCAGGGCCAGGAGGGCAGGACCGCAGCCAGCTGGTCCAGAGAGCCAGGCCAAATTCAAGCCAGACGTGACTCGATTAATCAGCAAAGGAGGGGGGTCCCTGTCCTAGGGGACGTTTCGGAGGCAAATTTGAGAGTGGAGTGTTTCCCAGACAGCCCACAGTCCCAGAGCAGCCTTCCTGCTGCTGAGGGGCCTCCAGGGGCAGCGCACCGGGGTCTCCGAGTTGCCCTGGGTTGGGGAGGGGGCGGGGGGGCATTGTGGAACGTTACCTGTATACCTGCACTTCACAAAGCACTTTATCTGTTTGCTTGGTGTTGGCTGATGGTGAAAGGAGTGGACGGATGTATGCCTGCGGGGGGCTCGTCGGCTGCTCAAGGCCAAAGTGAAGACCAGGGGCCCAGAGCCAGGATACTCACACGGCCACCGGGCAGGGCCCCGGGGCCAGGAGGAGCCTTTCCTGCCATCTCTGGCCGGGGCCTCAGTGCCCAGGAGTCAGAGGGCCATACTGCCAGGAGGAGAGCCCACAGGGTGCCCCTACCTGGCCTACTGGGGTTAATGACCCAGGCTGGATCTTGCCTCCCTCCCACTTGGAATCGATGGTGACCCTGAAGGGCCAGGCCTTACCCAGCCCCCAGCGCAGCCTGTGCTCCTGCCACCTTGCAAGGCTGCCGCTTCGGGGGGCGTTCTGCAAGCCGGGGCCCCAGTCCAGGGGTTCGTCTGCAGCCCTTCATCCCGGCTCCCGCACAGCCCCCAGTGCCAGGGGGGCACCCGGTGGGGTCGGGGGGCCGCCCCAGCTTAGGCACCTGCTGTCCCAGCCCAGGGAGGGCTCAGTGTGCAGGAGGCCCTGCCTGGGTCGGAATGGATGTGGGCCCGGGCCTGCCTGTGTGTGCACCGGTGCACGTGGGGCTGTGTGCGCATGTGTGAGCGTGCATGCATGTGCGTGCGGGTCTGAGCCTGTGTGTCCGGGCGCGGGAGAGAGAGACAGAGGGTGGAGAGTGACTGGAGGGGAGAGACAGCCTGGGTCTCTCCCTAACCCCAGACACCCCGAGCATGGGCTCCACGACCGCGTCTCCTCCCCAGGCCCACTCCCCATGGTCACCCTGCCACGTGCCCCCGGTAGCTTTGTCCACTCGCCCATCTGTGTGTCTAGCTCTGCCACAGCGAGCACAAGAGTGGCAGCCTTGGGCCCCACCCCTTACCCTTCACTGTCCCCCTGCGTGGCCTCTCCATGGTGAAGCTGCCAGACGTGGGGGGATCTTGTCCCCATGAAGCTGCTGCGGCCATCCCGCCCCTGCCAGCTCTGCTTGGGGTGCACTGTCCTGGAGTGGAGCTTTGCCTCCGCGGCCCCCCCAGCTCCTTCCCGATTTTCCTGGGGTTCTGATCAGCTCCCTGACGCCAGCTCCTAGACCCCAGCTTCCCCGGCAGCTCAGTACACGTTCAGCCCCCTCACAGAGGGACAAGGATGGGTCCAGCAAGGTGCGCTGGGGCTGGTGCCCAGCCTCCCCGGCCCCTGCCCGGGGCGTCTGCCACCCTTGGGCGCTGGCTGGGACCCCAGGACCAGACAGGGCCTCCCAGAACCTGGACAGAGCCTCGGACCCAGAAGGATGCCTGCGAGCCACGGATGCCGGCATGCTGCACTACCCAGGTCAGTTCCCGCCTGCCCTGCGGTGCCCGCCCTCTTATCACCCAGGGGACATGGCGTCTACCTGAGGTTCAGAATCGGAGGGGCGCTCTTTGTCTTCCCGATGCCCAGGGGCGCATTGACTTGGATTGAAAAGCGCTGCGGACGACAGACTTTTGCGGATGAACGTCTGTTTTGTCCCATGGCTTTGCCAGCGAGGTTGAGCGTGGATGGACCCAATGAGCTCGATGCCTTTGACCTGAGCAGGTAGCTCCGTGTTCCCCGTATGCCGGCTGAGGCTCGGCAAGCTACGTCGCCGCAGCTCTGTAAGCCTGGCATGGAAGCTTCGTTGCCAGTTTACAAAATGGGTGGGGGGGAGGGTGGGATTATGTGGCTTTTCTAAATTCCTTAATGGGGGATGCAGGCAAAAATGTGTGCCCGCCCCCCGACTCTAGGGCACCCACTGTTCCTCCCTGGCGAGGTCCTGGGCGTGGTGGTTGTTCTCGAGCTTGGCACACAACGGGTATTCGGCTGATGCACGTGGGGCGGGGGGTGCTGAGAGGGCCCCCGGGCTGCGCTGCGACTGGAAAGATTCCGCCCCGCCTTGAGCTTCAGAGGTTTCCCGGCCCAGGTCTTGGGTCTTGGGGTCCGTCTCACGCATGTATGTCTGTCGCCATGGGCTCCATCATTCTGGCTCCCATCACCTAGCACCGCTTGGCTGTCACCTGCAACCCCCGGGTCTCAAGGCCCGGCCCATCTCTCCCCGTGGGCCGGTCGCCTCGGGCTCCCGTCACCTCCACCTGGCTTCTGTCCTCCTGAGCGCAGCATCTCATCTCTGTCACTGTGGACTGGCCGTCACCCAGCCATCATCAGCCTCACCTCCATCCTCGCCTGGGGGCTCACTCTGGCCCCCAGGGCCTTGTACATGGTAGGCTTTCATTCATTCGTTTGCACATGCGGTGAAGGTCTACTGTGTGCCAGGCCCTGTGCCAGGCATCAAGTAAAGGACGCGGCCTTGGGAGTGCGCGCCTCGGGGAGGCGCACGGAGCCGAGCATGGCAGAGAGCCTGGGCCCCGGGCGGGCGGCCGCCTGGGGACTCAGTGCAGAGGCGGGCAGGGCTGACGGGGTGGGGGTAGGGGGCTCAGCCCAGCCACTGCTCCCAGGGCTCTGGAGAGGGTGCTCCCCCTGGCCCTTCCTTCCCCGCTGGCGGCCTCATCTCAGAAGTGGCGCCAGGAGCCCAGGCCCTCCCAGCCTGCCCCTGGGGTCCCCGATTCCAGGCTCCTGGGCTCCTCGTGCTCTGCGCCCATTCTCTGGGCCAGCCTCCTCGCTGTCCCCTTAGTGGGGACCATCCAGGTTCTTCCCTGGTGGTCACATCTTTCCCTTTTTGGAGAGTAAAGCCGATGCTCAGACCGGTTCCCCGAGGGTCACCTGTCAGGACTCAGAGGACTAAATTTTGTGCTTTTCCCACCAACGCTGGAATGACTGACTGACAGGGGAAGGGGAAGGTGGGGGGAGGCGGTCCTGCACGTCTCCTGGCCTGGCCTTGGAGGGGTTCAAGGCCGAGTCAGACCACACTATAGGAGGGAACCACGGTGTCCTGTCCCGAGGGAGGGCGTCCGGGGCAAAAGCACAACGTGGCAGACAAAGCCGTGAATTCCCCGTGCAGGAAACTTGACTCTGCTTTAAGATGCTGAGCCGCGTGCTTCTCCCTCGGGTGCTTACCACGTGCTTTTGCTCTCTGAGGTCAAAGGGCGGCGAGGACGCTTTAGTTTATGGACGCCAGTGTCCTTGGTTGACCCAGGGCTGGTCGTCAGAGAAGCATCTGGGATGTTTCCAGGTCGTAGGGAATCAGCAATGGGACCCTCCGGGGTCCCTGAGGTTCCGGGGCGGGGGGCGGCTCGTGGGGCGGGAGGGCGGAGTCCAGGGGGCCACCGCGAGGATGGGAGGGACCTTTTAGGTCGCCTGATTTCGGTTTCTCCCTCGGGTGAAGGAACTTCCGTCAGGTTCAGGACTGTCCAAATGCCTGCATCTCTCTGAATGGGACTCGGAATTGGTGTGGCCTGCAGGCCGCCCCCAGTCACAGGGACCAGGGGTCCCCAGGGGGTCCCCTTTCACCCCAAATGGCTGTCACCTCCCTGGGTTGCACTCTTTCTCCAGGGATCTGGGGGAAGAAAACCACTCTTAGGGTCTCTGGGGAGAGAGAGGCCGCAGAGACCCTCCCGCTCCAGCGTCACACACCCCCCCTCCACTCCCGGTGTCACACACACCCCCTCCACCCCCGGTGTCACACACACACACCCTCCACTCCTGTGTCACATCCCCTTCCACTCCTGTGTCACACACACCCCCTCCACCCCTGTGTCACACACCCCCTCCTCCACCACTGTGTCACACACACTCCCCCTCCACTCCTGTGTCACACACACCCCCTCCACCCCTGTGTCACATCCCCTTCCACTCCTGTGTCACACACAACCCCCTTCCACTCCTGTGTCACATCCCCTTCCACTCCTGTGTCACACACACCCCCTCCACCCCTGTGTCACATCCCCTTCCACTCCTGTGTCACACACAACCCCCCTCCACTCCTGTGTCACATCCCCTTCCACTCCTGTGTCACACACACACCCCCTCCTCCACTCCTGTCACACCCCCTCCTCCCCTCCTGTGTCAGCCCCTGACTCCTGCCTCACCCGCCCACTCCTGTGTCACACACACACCCCCTCCACTCCTGTGTCACACACCCCCCTCCACTCCTGTGTCACACATACCCCCTCCTCCACTCCTGTGTCACACACACACCCCCTCCACTCCTGTGTCACATCCCCTTCCACTCCTGTGTCACACACACACCCCCTCCACTCCTGTGTCACATCCCCTTCCACTCCTGTGTCACACACACACCCCCCTCCACTCCTGTGTCACACACACACCCCCTCCACTCCTGTGTCACATCCCCTTCCACTCCTGTGTCACACACACACCCCCTCCTCCCCCTCCTGTGTCACCCCCCCACTCCTGTGTCACATGCCCCCTCCTCCCCTCCTGTGTCACCCCGTCTCTTGCCTCACCCTCCCACTCCTATGTCACACATCCCCTCCTCCACTCCCGTGTCACACCCGCCCACGCCTATGTCACACAGACACCTCCTCCATTCACATGTCACACAGTCCTCTGCCTCTGCTCAGTGGTCCCTCCGACCCTTTCTTCCACTCCGGGGTCCCTCACTTTTGTGTCACGCAGACCCCCTCCACTCCTGTGTCACAGTGACCCCCCTCCTCCACTCAGGTCACACTGGGCCCTTCCACTCATTTGTTTACACCGAGTCCCTTTCTCACTGATTGTCACCATGAGTACGTTTCTTTCTTTGTGTCACACTCAGTTCTCTCATGTGACACACCCAGTCCCTTCCCCAGCCATCGCCTCCCCTGCTCGTGTGCTGTATGGCGTCTCCCCCTTTAATGAAACCCCGTGTCCCCTCGGCTACGTCAAGCTCAGTCATTTGCACGCTCACGGAGCACTGAGAGGTGCCTCCTGAGCATGCGTCACCTGGTGACCCCTTCATGCACATGCTGTGCCATGTCCTCTGTCAGGTTTCAAGCTGTGTCCCTCTCCCACCTTGGCCACACCCCCACTCAAGTGGCACAGAGCGTCCCTGCACCCACAGACAGCGTTGCGAGCCCCTCCCCGCCCAGTGTCACTCTGAGCACTCCCTGCTCCTGTGTCACCCTGCGCCCCTACCCTAGTCATGCGAAACGGAGCCTGCCCCACTCACGTATCCTTTGGGGTCTCTGCCCAGCCTCGTGTCACACAGAGTCACTCCTTCACCCCGTGTCGGCTCGAACTCTGTCCTCTGCTGTGTCCCCCCGAGCCTCTCTCTCTCTATTTGTGCGTCCCCTGAAACCCTCCCCACCCCACGCCACACGCAGCGCCCTGCTCGTTTGTCACCGCGAGCTCCTCCCCCACACGTGTCCCACGAGTCCCTTCCCCACTCACGGGTCACATAGAGCCCCTCTTCACCCATGTGTCACCGTGAGTCCCCCAGCTCATGTGTCACACCAGGTCCCTCCCCACCTGTGTGTTAAACCGAGCTTCTCCTTCATTCGTGACCACACTGGCCTCCCCCCCAGCGTGTGTCACAGGGATTCCCCCCAGTCATGTCACACTGAACCCCTTCCTGAACCTGAACATTCCCCTTTCCTGTGTCACATGGAGCCCCTCCACGGCATGTGTCACTTCAGCCTCCACGCTCATTGTCACAGTGAGTCATTCCTCCACTACTGAGTCACCCTGACCCTTTCCCACTCCTGTGACGCTGATCGCTCTCTGCCTCAGGGGTCCTCCCACCATGAGTCACCTGGGCCCCTTCTACCCACGTGACAGTAGAGCTTATTCAACACAGGTGTCACAGGGACCCCCCCACTTGAATGCACCCCCAAGTACCTCCACCTCCTGGACGGCACCCTCAGCCCCTGCCTCCCCTACGTGTCACCCTGACCCCTGCCTCCCCCGCGTGTCACCTGAGCCCCTGCCTCCCTCACGTGTCACCCTGAGCCCCTGCCTCCCCCGCGTGTCACCTGAGCCCCTGCCTACCTCATGTGTCACCTTGAGCTCCTGCCTCCCCCACGTGTCACCTGAGCCCCTGCCTTCCCCACATGTCACCCTGATCCCTGCCTCCCCCACATGTCGCCTGAGCCCCTGCCTCCCTCACGCGTCACCTGAGCCCCTTCCTCCCTCACGTGTCACCTGAGCCCCTCCTTCACTCACGTGCCATCCTGAGCCCCTCCATCACTCATGTGTCGCCCTGAGCCCCTCCCCCTTTCATGTGTCACCCTGAGCTCCTCTATCATTCAGGTGTCGCCCTAAACCCTCCTTCACTCAGGTGTCACCCTAAGCCCATTCTTCACTGGCATGTCCCCTTGAGCCCCTCCCCCTTTCACGTGTCACCCGAAACCCTCCTTCACGGAAGTGTCACCCGGAGCGCCTCCCCCTTTCATTCACCAAGCCGAGCCCTTCATTCCCTCACGTCTCTCCCTGAGCTCCTCCTTCCATGAAGTGTCACCCTGAGCATCTGGTTCCCTCGGGTGTCAACCTGAGCCCCTGCTCCACTCAAGTGTCACTCCGACCCCTCCCCCAGAATGTCTCACCCTGAGCCCCTCCCACTTTCATGTGTCACCTGGAGCCCTTCCTTCCCCCACGTGTCACCCTGAACCCTCCCTTGCTCAAGCGTCACCCTGAGCCCCTCCTTCACGCGGGCGGACCCCCTCCCCGTCCTGTCTCCCCTGAGCACCTCCCCTTTCACGTAGCAGCCTAAACCCCCCTTTGCTCACGTGTCACCCTCAGTCCTCCCCTTCATGTGCCACCCCGAGCACTGTCTTGTTCCTGTGTCCCTCTGCCCCCTCTTCATCCTGGGTGTGACCGCGTCCCTTCTTCACACCTGTGTCCGTCTGACTGCCCCCATTCTGTGTCTCCCCTGTCACACGGAGCCCCTTCTTCCCCCCGTGTCCTGTTGAGCCCCCTCCCCCTCGTGTGTCACCTGGAGGCCCCCCCCGCCACTGCTCCGTTATAAAGAGTACCTCCCTACAGATGGGTCGCATGGAGCCCCTTCCGCAGTCACATGTCGCACCAAGGCCGCCTTTCTGGGTGACACTCACTGGGGGAGGACAGCTTCGCTCAGGAGGTGACACGCCGCCACCCAAGTCTAGACGATGCTTTTCTTTGTCGCGTCCACCTGCTGCCACCCCCAGCCCCTCCCCCACGGCCCTGGCTGCAGGCAGGGTGTCCCCCACTTACCGCTACCTCTGCAGCCTCCCAGGGGCTCCCTCTTCTTCCTGGAGGGAAGGCCTGGGGCTGGGCTGTCTGTGGCCGCCTCATGGGAGGGGAGGTTACAGCCTGTGGGACACTCCCCGGGGGTGGGCCCAAGGTTAGCCTCTGCCTGGGCGGCCAGGAGAAGACAGGCCCGAGGCAGAGCCAGGCCTGCCCTGGGGCTTGCCCCCCGATGGGGCAGTGGCTGTGCTCCTGGGGGGACCCCAGGACAGAAAGGCAGCCTTGTTGGGAGCGGTCCCTTTGTTCCTAGGACTTGGGGGTGGGGCTCTGACGAGCAGGCTGACCCTTGGCCCCTGCCACCAGAGGAGGGTCTCCTTGAGGGGCCTTAGCCTCTGCCCAGGACTCTTTCGTGACCAGGAGGCTGAGGCCCCTCACAGGCGGCTAGCGCTTGCTCTCCTCAAACCGGCTCGGACGCTCTTCCCGGCTGGTTGCTCCCTCTGGGCCCCGCCTCTCGCAGTTGGATGCTGTCAGCGCTCAGCCTCCGCCTTCTCCTGGTCCAAGCTGGGTGCCCAAGGGCGCTGGACCAGTGCCCTGGGGCCCTGACTGCTGACTTTGGCGTGCCCACTAACCCGGTTCCCGGGCGTAGTGAGAGATGGTGGGGGCGAGCCCCTGTGCCACTGGCACCATCAGCCTTTGAACCAGCCCTGGCAGCCAGCCCGGGTGCCCACGTGGGGCTCAGGGTGGCAGAGGCCTGAATGTGTCAGATGAGACAGGCACAGCCCCCCCCCCCCTTTCTTCCTCCCGGCCTCCTTCCTCTTCGCCCCGCTCCCCGGGCCTCCCCCCCCCCCCCCGCCTGGCCCCCTTCCCCTCGCAGCCTCGGGAGGCCCTGGGCAGGTGTTCAGGAGGTCCTGCGTGACCAGGGGCGGCCTGAGCAGAGGCGGGGTGCTCCAGGGAGTGGTGGGTGTTCAGCGTGTGACTGGGGAGCCCAGGGGTCTTTCCATCAGGAAAGGCCTCGATGTTGGCCAAGGAGAGAGCCTTTCTCCCGCTCAGGGACACCCTCGGATGGTGCGGTGACAGGGGCCGGGGGGTTGGGCTGTTTGTAGCTTTCCCCTGGTTTCCTTTGGGGACAGGCTGGCGCTGCCCTGTTAGGCAGGGAAGGGTCTCCAGGCTTCTCCTAGCAAAGCTTCTCCCACACCCCTGAACCCCGGGGCCTGTGTCGGGGGCCCCTCAGTGGCCGAGGGGTGGGCAAAGCCGGACCCAAGTGGCGAGTAGCTTTCAGTAGCCTGGAGAGTTACGTGTCCCTGAAATGGGCTCGTGTAGAGCGGGGTTGGGGGTGGCTGGGGAGTCTGGGCAGAGGTGCCCCTGTAACCTGTCTCTCACCTTTGGAGAGGCGCCAGGGATGTCCTAACGCAGCAGGTGGTTCAGTACTAATGTTCTTTTATTTTCTTTCAGGAGAAAAAAGGTTTGTATAATGCTTTTTAAACTCCTTTTTTTTTAGGAGGAGGGGACGCTGTCACCCAATATTTTTGCCTTGTCCGAAGTTGTCCTTGGCTTGGGGGCAGCCTCTCTTCTCTTTGAATAGAACCCCTCTGGCTGGGTTGGAGGGAGGGACCCAGTGAGGCTGGGACGCCGCCGTCTGCTGTGTCCAGACTGTGCCGATGCTTTTGTGCTGGCAGCCCCGCTGGTCTGCGTGTGCGTGCGCCTGGGTGTCACCGTGAGGAAGCATGTGTCCCTTAGTGGGTGTCTGGGCTCCCCGCTGGGGGGCAGGGCTGGTCGTCTGGTGACAAATTCTGTTCGACCTTAGCCGAGAGGTGATCCTCTGGCTTTTCCACCTGCACAGGCCTGGCTGGAGAGGGTGGCGCTCTGGGCAGGTCCTGGGCGGTGGAGACACCAGGGTACTGGTCTGTCCTCAGTCGTCCAGGCAGCCCCTCCCAAGCAGGCTGTAGGTTTGCGCGGGAGGTTCAGCCCCTGGGATTCCCCAGGGGCCCGAGCTGGGAGTGACCTCCGACCACCACCCAGGCTCTGCCCTCAGGGGGCTTACGCCAAAGGATTCGGGAGCCCCCAGAAGGGTGTCACCTGGAACAGAGGGGGTTTTAGGACTCAGAGGCCCTTAGAGTTTGTCTCGTTGGCCCTGAGCACCCCCCCCCCCAGTTGATGATGGGAAAACCGGCCTGAAGATGGACAGCTGCTAGCCAGGGTGACACGGCAAGCTGGGGGCATGGCCACTAAGGAGGACTTGGTTCTTTGAGCGGCACCCCTGACCTTGCCCGTGGCTTCTTGGGGGCTGCTGCCGGGGGGGACAGACAGACAGATGTGTACCTTTGGGTCCTGGGATCTCAGTGAAGATGGCTGTTTGTGGGGGTCGTTCCTGGGTCCTGGGACCCAGACGTGCAGGGTGGGTGTGGCGGGGTAGGGAGTTCTGGGGTGAGAGGGCAGAGGTCACCAGGGGGGACCCCAATCCTGGCCGTGCTCCTGACTCCTCTTGGCTGCCCTCAAGTCACCTGCCCTCTTTGGGCCCTCAATAAGCAGCATAAAATCTGCTCAGGGGTGGCCGCGGAGGACAAGGACTCTGCGTTACGGCTGTGCTGGGACGTCCCTCATGACCCCGGATTCCCCAGCAGCTCCGATGAGTCCCAGCAACAGATGGGGTGACTGTGGCCGGGGGGTGGGGGGCAGCCAGTCAGCAGTGGGCCAGGTGGGGGTGAGGAGAGCCCTGAGCCCCTGGCTTTGAACCTGGGATCCTGGCCGTGATCTCTGGGTGCTGCCACTGGGGGTAGATGCCTCCAACAGGTGGGTGGGAGGCCGGGCGGGTGGCGGCTGGAACCTCCTGGGGGCCAGTAAGGCTACAGGGCGTGAGGTCGGGTGGGGCCCGAGAGCGCACAGAGCTCTGGGGTCCACCCAGGACATGGATTTCCTTAGGGGTGGGGGGGGCAGGGGGGGTTGGGAGGTCAGGTCCCTGCAGAGCCCCTGACCTTTGAACCTGAGATCTGCTGGGTGATCTCACGGTGCCGCCGTCAGGGGCAGAGTTCGCGCCGACAGGACAGACTGGGGTCCACGATGTGCTCGTACCTCCCTGTGGGACCCTGCCCCCAGCTGAGGCTCCGTGTCCCCTGCGAGGAGTGGTGCCAGTGTGGCAAGCGGGGCAGGTGTGCTCTGGGAGGTCTGGGGCCCTCGCTGGGTGGGTGGGCCCCCAGGCCGGAGAGAGGGGCTCGGGTCAGTGTGTGCTGGGCTGTGGGACGAGGGAGCCCTGAGTGAGTGGGCGCCCCCCCATGTCTGCCTGCCTCGCACCCCCGACCCCTTCCCTGGTAGTGACCCCTGGAACAGCCATTTAGCCGCTCTCAGGGCAGCGTGATCTTAGCCTTCTCCACGAGGGGTGGCGGGCGGTGGAGGTGGGGGGGCGTTGTTTGGAACCGAGGTCCCTTGGTTCCCAGACCCTCCGAGTTAGGGGGGCAGAGTCCAGCCTGCCCACCCTTCCTTTCTCATGGGGGAGGATTTGGGACTTGGATTTTTGGGGTCCCCTCTCGGGACCCTCAGGAAGAGGCAGCTCCCAGCGTCCCCCCGCCTCCTCTAGATTGTGTGGCAGGCGCCTGGTGGGCCTGTTTTGGGGGAGAGCCCAATCTCCCCCCGCCCTGCACCCCGCATCCTGCCTCCCCCTCCTCCACCCCACCCCGCCTGCCCCCACCCTCCCAAAACAAACCAGCACGTCAGACAGCCTTTTATTCTGCTTTATTGTGGGGGGTGGGAGACGGGGCAGGGTCTCCTCCTGTGGCAGAGAGCGGTGGTCTGGGAGCCGTACTCTCAGCTACTGGGCACAGCCTGCTGGCTTCTCGGGCCTTCCTCAGTCTCTCTGGGAGCCCCCTCCCCTTGTCGCGGGCCTCTGGGCCCCTGTGCTGTCAGTGCTGGGAGGCGGGAGGGAGCCCCTGGGGCGAGGTCACCCGCTCCCTGTCCTGGGAGTCACAGGGACTCTGGGAACATGAGTCCGGTGAGTACTGGCACATTGGGACCTTCTGTGGAGCAGCACCGTCCAGGTAGGAGCCAGAATGCAAGCTCAGGCAGTCAATGTCCAAGGCCGGGGCCAGGCCCGGGCTGGGTGGGGTGGGGGGCAGCGCCTGCGGGGAGGCGGGGCGGGGCGGGGGAGGCACCACAGCACAGCACAGGACGAGGGGGGCGGGAGGGGGGGGGGCCAGGGGCCAGGAGCACCGGTGGTGGAGGTAGAAGAAGTCAGTGGAGCCCTCGAGGTCCGTGTCCCAGGGTGGCTCAAGGCGGCCACTTGTCGCGCCGGGGGGTGGGTGGGTGGGTCTCTGGCATCTGCTTGCTTGGCTGCGTCCGCTGTGCTGGTTCTGCACCCGGCCTTGGGCTGTGGGGTCCTTTCCCGCGCATCACTGCCCCTCCTCTGGTTGATCTCACGTCCAGCTGCAGGCCTGGGGCCTGGAGAATTGCGACGGATTGTGCGGCCCCGAGCTGGCTGTGGGTCTCGGATGGTTGCTGGGTAGGTAGTCCGTGGTCGGACAGTCCGTGGTTGGCACAGATGCTGTTGCTGGTTGATGAGTTGAAGAAACTGCTTGCCCTTCTCGGATGGTTCCCCTTGGGTCGGGAGTGGCCGCAAGAGGGGCGCAGGGTCAGAGCGAAGCGGGCTGAGGCCGGGGGGTCAGGAGGAGGTCCCGGGGCAGCGGGGCAGGGGAGCCGGGGGCGATTTCAGTCGAGCTCTGCGTCCTCGTCATCACTGGGCTGTTCCTCCAGCGTCGTGCCTGCGGGGGGTGGGCTCCCCCAGACGCCCATGGGTGGAGCCCGGGCGTGGAAGGTGGTCAGCAAGGAGGTCGGGGCCCTGGCCGCCAGCTCCCGGTGGATCAGGAGGGACTGCCCTTGCGCGCCGCGGATGTAGAGCCGGCGGTGGCTCAGGACGGCCAGGACGGCGGTGCGGGTGGGGAGGTGCTGGCGGGGCGCCGGGGCGCCCGAGGCGTCAGAGCTCAGGGCCTCGTTCTCCTGCACGTCGTTCTCCTGCTCGTCCTGCGAGGTGTCTTGCAGGCCGTCATGCAGGCCACACTGACGGTAACGTTGCAGGTCGTCTTGCAGGGCTTCTCGCAAGACGACATCCTCGTCGTCGACGACGTGCAGCTCCAGGCAGAGGTTCTGGCGCGGGCCGGGCTGGGTCGCCTCTCGGGGGGCGACTCTGACACCGAAGAACTCACCCAGCGTCAGCCAGAACCTGGGCGTGAACTGCAGGCCCCGGCGGGACTGGGGCACCAGGGTGTGGCGCTGCCGCCGCCGCCGCCCGGGGCCCAGGAACAGCTCGGCCAGCTCCTCGGCCGGGATGGCGTTGGCGCCCAGGAGAGGGGGCATCTGGGTGAGCAGCTGGGCGACGGCGGTGGCGATGCTGCTCCCGGTGATGAGGGACGAGTCCAGGATGAGGCGCAGGGAGCGCCTGGGCTGCGGCCGCGCCACGTCCCGGCTGGGTGCCGGCAGCAGGGCGAGGCGCCGTCGGAAGCGCAGCAGCACGAGCAGGGCGGCCACGGCCACGACGTTCTTCCAGAACAGGAGGCCTCGGAAGAAGTGCAGAATGACTGCCCTGATCTGGGCCATGCTGAAGTGGGCAAGGAAGCTGTTGAGTATTTGGTCCACGGGTATCAGAGCCAGGAACTCCTGCTGCAGGCTCTGCCCACTCGGCTCGTCCTGGAAAGGTGCGTCTTCATTGTCCTCTTCCTCCTCCTCCGAGTCTGGTGCCTGGTCGTGGGGGGAGCCTCTGGTCGCGAAAAGCGTCATGGGCCGAGTGGCGGCGTTGTACCGGAAGGCTCTCCGGCCGAGGTTCCGCCTGAACGGCGGCGGGCGGCTGCCGTCGGGGTCCGGCAGCTCCATGACGTCGAATTTGAAGTGGGAGAAGAAGAAGACCCAGTGCCCGGGGAGAAGGACGGTGAGCCTGTCGTTGTTCAGGGAGGCCAGGTCCTCTGTGCTGAGAAGGATCATGATGGGCTCCTCGGTGTTCTCCAGGTAGCGGCACCACACCATGAAGGCAGCCCGAACCGGCAGGATCTTCATTTCCAGCAGCGAGGACCCCACCTCGATGGGGGAGATGTTGCGCGAGTAGAAAGCGCAGGGGACCCTCCTGCCGGTGTGCTCGTCGACCTGGATCAGGGAGGCGTGCAGAGAGGTCCTGGTGACGCCCGTCTCCACGTAGAAGGGGTTCTGGGGCTTGAGGTGGTAGAGGAGGGGCGCCTTGCGGAAGGCCCGCTTCAGGCACTCGAAGGCCTCCTGCTCCTCGGCGCCCCAGTAGAAGGGCCGGTGGGTCAGCAGCTGCCGCACCAGTGGCTCGGTGATGACGGCGAAGCGCTCCACGAAGTGCCGGTACGGGAAGGCGAATTCCATCAGGTGCCGCAGGGACTTCTTAGAGCCGGGGATGGGGTACCCCGTGATGGTGCGCACGATGCTCTTGTTCATTTTCACCCCTTTGGGGGTCAGGACGAATCCCAGGAACTCGACCGTGTGTCGGTGGAACTGGCTTCTGTCCAGGGAGCAGTAGACGTTGTGGTAGCGGAAGCGAACCAGGACGTGGCGGACGTGCTGGAGGTGCTCCTCCTGGCTCATTGAGTAGATCAGGACGTCCTGGCCGTAAGAGAGGACGAAGAAGCCCAGCACGTCCTTTAGGATAAAGTGAATCACGCTCTGGGGGATGATGGGGTCTGCGCAGATCAGAAAGGGCTGGTAGCTCGTCATCTCTTGCAGATCCAAGCCGAACGCCGCCCTCCATACGTCTTCCGTGTGGTGTATGTCGATGCCCTCCTCCACGATGGTCCCCCGAAGCTCCAGCTTTGTGAACCACGTAGCCCCGTGCAACTGGTCGAACAGCTCTGGAATCATCTGTACATAGTCCTGTCTGTTGGTCAGCATGTTGCGCGGGTCCCAGTACTCGTCCCGTAGTAGCCTGGCTCTGTCTTGCATCCTGGCGCCCATGGGTTCCCACGGCGCGTGGGAGCCATACCCGTAAAAGCCCTCGCTCTGATCACTGTCTCCAGCCTGCTGAAGCTCAGAGGGCTCTGATTCAGAAAGATCATCGGATCCGTCTGAGCTTGGCTGGTCGGAAGTCTCTTCATCTGCTTCCTTCGGGTTGAACACGTCGGCCAGGTCGGAGTACAGGGGCGGCAGTCCGGGCAGCAGGCTTATGGCGTGTCTCTCCAGGGCGATGCAGGGAGGGGGCGGGCGGAAGCAGTTCTTCAGGCAGTAGGGGGAGTGGAAGGTGCAGCGGCCTTTGACCCAGTCGACCTCCGGGGCGTGGACGCGCAGCCAGTTGATGCCCAGGATCACGGAGAAGTTGGGGGAGGGGACGACGTCGAATTCGATGGTCTCCTGGTGGTTCTGGTGGATGCACACCAGGGCTTCGGTGTACAGCCACACAGGCTCGTTGCCGATCAGCGAGCCGTCCACCGTCTGCACCTGCTGCGGGTAGGGCTTCTCGAAGAGCTGGACGTAGTGCTCTTGCGCAAACCTCTCATCCATGAAGTTGGCGCTGGCCCCGGAGTCCACCAGGGCCCGCACCGCCACGCTGTGGTAGGGGTTCACTCTCACCAGGAGCAGCAGGAAGAGGTGGTCACGGTCGAGGCTGGGGTGGCCCTCCCGGGGCAGCCAGCTGCTCACCATCCACCTCTCCGGAGCAGGTGAGTCGATCCAGGTCAGGTTCCGCGGGCGGGCCTCCGGGGGCAGCCTGAGCATGGCCCTCCTCTCCGCCAGCTTCTCTTCGATTTGCAGGACCAGGACGATCAGGCTGTCCAGCGACTCCGGCTGAGGGATGCGGAACAGGTAGTGCCGGATCTCCTCCTTGAGCCCCTGGCACAGGTGGGCCTGCAGGACCTCGTCGGGCCAGCCCAAGGTGGGTACCAGGCCCTGGAACTCGTTGATGTACTCGATGGCGGCGCGGTCCCCCTGCCTGAGGTTGAACATGGCCTCCTCGGCCACGCGCAGGGTCTGGCGGTACTCGAACATGTCCGACATGGCCTCCAGGAAGGCCGGGAAGTCGCTGACCAGGGGGCTGTTTTTCTCCATCAGATCTTTGGCCCATTCCAAGGCCATGCCGGAGAGGTGGCACATGACGTAGCCCACGCGCAGGCGGTCGCTGTAGTACATTCCCGGGTAGCTTTGTAGGACCAGCTGGCAGAGCACGATGAACTCGTGGTATTCCCGGCGGTCTCCCGAGAACGTGGCCGGGATGGGCATTCGGCCTTCGCGGAGCCCCTTCGTCAGGACGGCCTCCGCCACCCTTTGCTGCTCTATGAGGTCTTGCATCCGGAGGTACAGAGAGATGAGTGACCTCACCTGGGCCACGATTTCCGCCATCTCCGACTCGGCCTGCTCCTCGGGACTCTTCTGCTCGTCCGACCCGGCCTGGTCAGTGTCCCCCGCTTGCTCTTCCTGGCCTCCCCGCGGGTGGTCGGACGCCCCTTCCACCTTGCCAGGCGCCGCACCGAGGGGAGCCCCCGCTTCCGGCTGTGCACCCTTGAGTGGCCCCTCCAGGTCTTGGAGTAGGTCATTGGGTGGATCCTTTACTTCCCTACGTGGGCCACTGGATGGCTCCTCCATGGCTTGGAGGAGGTCAATGGGCAGCTCCCCCGCTTCCCGGGCCAGGCCCCCGGCCGGCCCCGCCGCCGCCGCCGCCTGCCGCGCTCCGCTGCCCGGCGTCTCCACGGTGGTGTTGGATGAGCCCTCGGAGGACTCCATTTGTTTTGATGATGGATTCTTACGCTCCATCATCGTCTCAAATGAGTCTTCAGAGGGTTCTATCATGTCGTCGGATGGAAAGGAGTGCCCTCTGAGGACGGGTAAGGTTGCGATGCGTCCGGTCTGCCACTGGGAGGGCAGCGGTCAGAACCTGGGGGTGGGGGGGTGGGGTGGGAATAAGTAAAGGCAGCCGTTGAGGGTCTGGCGAGGTCAGGGTCTCTGGGACAAATCAGATGCCCAAGGCACCAGAACAGAGAGAAGCCCCCGTTTCTAACTCAGGACACCCCGCCCCCCTGCCCCGGGAGAGAGAACCTGTCAGCCTCTGACCTTCCTGCCGGCTCGCTCGGGCTTACCCTCTGCCTGTCTGGCCAGCCTACTTCCCGTGTGGCTGTGAGAAATTCACAGCCCATAAATTCTGTGGCGCGATGGGCCCAGAGCCTTCTCCAGGGCAGGCGGGCACCTGGCAGGATGCACTGGTGGCTTCGTTTCAACCCTGGCACACGTGCCCGGTCAATCTGCCCTCCCTTCTCTGGTCAGTCGCAAGTCACAGAGGTCACCTCTCAGTGCCGTCCAAAGCCACCCCTGGCAGGCCGGGCCTCCCTGGTCGGAGGTGGGAATCTCTAGCCCGGATGCCTGCCCTTCGACAGGCTCAGGGCAAGAAGAGAAAATGGGCCTTTGACCGCTCGCCCGTCGGTCGGGTCAGCCGCCCCAAATAGCGCTTGTTTCCTCTCCTGGACTCAAATTGAGGGCAGGTGGATGTAGGGAATCTGGATTCTGGCTTTTCTTTTTTTTCCCTTTAAACCTTGATAAAAACACCTACTGTGTGCCAGAGACATGCGCATACCTGACTCGATTCCAAATCGGAATTTTTGCTCACTTTTCCCTTTCCCCTCTCTGGGCCGCTTCCAGGCAGCGTTCTCCCCAGCTCTGAGCTGTCGAGGAGATCCTGGCATCAGTTCCCCACCCCTCCTAAAAGCTCCACGTTGCTCAGACTGCCCCCCTTGTCCGTGGGGGTTCAGGAACTTGAGACATTTGGCCTCAGTTCCGCCTGTGCAGGCATGTTTACCCGCCCCTGCAGTCTTTCCAAGGTGGGCCCGATCTCTTGGTTCTAGTGGACACCCCTTCTCTGGAGCTGGTTTGATTCCCCCGCCAGCATGGGTAGAGCTGTGATGTTCAGTAGGGGGAGAGGGTGTGCAGAGGGCAGGAGGTGACGGTGACCTCTGACTGCCTTGGCATGGGTGGTGTTCGTGGGTAGGATTCACAGAGCTGTTTTGGTTGGGGTTATTTGCGTGCTGCTTCTGCTCATCCACTCTGAGCTCTGCACATCCTGCTCTGCACGCATGTAGCCCTTTGGGTTCCTTCTCAGTTTTCTTTTTAGCCACTGGGCCAAGCTATTAAAAAAAAAAAAAAATCCCATGCGTAAAACTCCTCACTGGCTAAAATCCAAACTTCCCAACACGCGACACAATTCTGATCTGCTGTTTCTCAAAATTAAATATAGTCTTGTTAGCATGACAGTTAAATTCGATCCGGCGGTCTCTCTGATTAAAACCTTTGGCTGTTTATTTGCTGTCTACGATATTAAAGCCAAACCTGTTAGCCTAAAAATTCCTGACACATAAACTCACTCAAATCATTTTCCGGCTAAAATGAAAGGCCTTAGAATAATAGAAAATTTTGATCATGTCACCCCTCCAAGTCGGGAAATTACATATATTTTTTTTAACATGTACACATTAGATAAACTCACTGTCTCCATTTTAAGAGCTGCACAGCGCATCCATGAACTCATCTCTTCTCCAGAAAAGCCCTATAAGGTTTGCATTATGAGTGTAAAACTTCCAAGTCTCTAATTGAAATACAACATCGAACAGAGTGATTCGTGGGCAGACTCACCTGTCAGAAATAAAAGTCTCAGTAAGTCTCTTACAGCCCTTAAAACCCTTTACTGGCTAAAATGTTAAATTGGCTAAAATTGAAAATGTGGACGCTCGGGCATGTCTTTAAAAACCCTTGAAATGCTTTATTGGCTAAAATTTAAAATGGCTACCTTTTGAATGTAAATTTTAAAAAGCCAGTTGGCTAAAATTTGAATTTTAAAATTACGAAATTTAAATTGGCTAAGCTTTTATAAAATCTTAGTCTCTTTTTAAAACCCTTTAACCCTTTTGTTGGCTGAAATTTAAACATTTAAATTGGCTATTATTTGATTGTCGCAGTTAAAAAATTAAGTTGGCTACAATTTGAATTTTAAAACGAAAGATTTAAATTGGCTAAAATGTTACATGTAGAACATAAAATCTCATTATGTCACCTACAACCTGTAAAATCTTTTATTGGCTAAAATTTAAATTGACTAAAGTTTAAAATATAAAATCTCAGCGTGTGCTTTAAAACCCTTAAGGGGCTTGACTGGCTAAAATTTGACACTAAAGTTTTTGAATTGCCTACAATTTGAATTTAAAAATTAAAAATTAAATTAGTTAACGTTTGCATTTTAAAGTTAAAAAATTTTAATTGGCTAAAGTTTAAAGGATAAAATCTCAGGCAGTCTCTTTCTACCCTAAAGATCCTTTACTGGCTAAAATTTAAAATTTAAACTGGCTAAAATTTAAAACGCAAAATCTCCATATGTCTCTCAAGACCCTTAAAGCCCATTATTAGCTAAAATCTGAATTTTCTTAGCGAGATAATTTAACATGTAGAGGATCCCCTTCTTAATATAAAGTCTGTACTCTTTTTCTTTTTTTTTTTTTTTTTGCCTTTTCTAGGGCCGCTCCCGCGGCATATGGAGGTTCCCAGGCTAGGGGTCGAATCGGAGCTGTAGCCACCAGCCTACGCCAGAGCCACAGCAACTCGGGATCCGAGCCGCGTCTGCAACCTACACCACAGCTCACGGCAACGCCGGATCGTCAACCCACTGAGCAAGGGCAGGGACCGAACCCGAAACCTCATGGTTCCCAGTCGGATTCGTGAACCACTGCGCCACGACGGGAACTCCGAAAGTCTGTACTCTAATCGAGGTATCAGTGGGATGATGAACCTGATTCAATCTTTCAGCTTTCCCGACTTTAACCTAAAATCTAGTATCCTTGGCCCGTGGTGATAACCTGATCTTACGATTATTCCTTCACATCATCGTTTAAACTTCTAGCAAAAGACGCATGAACGTTTTACCTAACTTCTCTCTTTATTTATTTATTCATTTATTTAATTGATTTATGTTTTGTCCTTTTAGGGCCGCACCTGCGGCACATGGAGGTTCCCAGGCTAGGGGTCGAATCGGAGCTGAGGCTGCCGGCCTCCACCCCAGCCACAGCCACGCCCGATCCGAGCCACGTCTGCCATCTGCACCACAGCTCACGGCAATGTGGGATCCTTAACCCACTGAGCAAGGGCAGGGACCGAACCCGCAACCTCATGGTTCCTAGTCGGATTCGTTAACCACTGCGCCACGACGGGAACTCCTTTAATATGACATAAAAGGTTTTTTAATCATGTCATTTACCTATAAATTGATAGAGAAAACCCCCCAGATCTCACCAGGTCACTTCTTAAACTCTGTATTGGCTTCATCCCAAACCTCTAATCAGGCATGATATCCAAATCTGATCGCATTATACTAAGTCCCACTTCCTTGCAAGAGGCCTGAATTTCATCTTGTACCTTCTCCTTGAAGCCTTATAATATCTCTAGTCACCTGTATGATAGGAGCTCAACTCCTTGGGTAAAAAAGCCCACGATTTATTACATCATTTCTTTGCCAGCTGCTCTTCTCAAACCCAGACACTTTGCCATATCGCTCTCTTGAAATCTCTGGACGGCTGCAGTCACCATTCCGGAGCACAACACAAAAATGGAATCCTGTTGTTCCTCCGAATCGTGTCCGAAGCGTCTCCGCCGTGTGCTGTCAGTTCAATCTGGGAGCCTCTGTGGAAGACCTGCCCCCCTCTCTGTGACTCTCTGATCAAGTTCCACCCACAGAGTACAGAGAGGGTGCCCTTGGGCCCAGCCCTGCCTCCCCTGAGCTGTCCCTGTGCCTTCATTGTCTGGTTCATCAAATCCAGACATCTTCGCGTAAAATGTGTTTTCCCAACGAAATCCCCAGGAGCCCAACCTCTCATCAGTCCCTCCTTCAAACCCTTTCCTGGCTCAGCTCCAAAAGCCTCTGCCCAAAGGTTCAACAGTGAGACCACGGTCCCTCCCCAGAGGAAATGCTTGCCACCTTCCCTTCCCACGGAAAATCCCATCTCCTTGGCATGTTATAAAAATCCGTTATAGTATCTGTGGCTGTAAAAATCCACGCTTGGAGCGCTGCTGAAAGGTGTCCATTTGATCATGTAACTCCCTGCTTTAAAACTTTTTAAGCTTTCTCCATCGCCCGTAACATCAAGTCCCAACGACTCATCATAAAAGGCAATGCTTCACCATGTAATTTCTCTTTTCGGAGTGGCCTCTTAAACCGGACCGCCCCCCAAATCTCGCTCTGACATTCTCCAAGAAACCCTCTATTGGCTTAAATCCAAACTTCTTAGCATGATAGAAAAATTTGATCTTGTCATCCCTTAAAATAAAATTCACATTTCCTAGCAGTCTATAAAATTGGGTTTTGTCGCTCCATCTTCAAACCTGACACTGTCTCTTTTTTAAAAATTAAATTATTCGTTTAATGGAAGTATAGTTGATTTACAGTATCGTGTTAGTAATGGTATATCAGGTATATGCCAGAGCGATTCAGTTATATAGTAACCACATATATGTATCAGGTAAATTATGTGTGTGTGTATATATATATATGCATATATATATATATGCATATATATGTACACCTTACCAGGTCTCTTGATGGTGAAATTATGGAATAAAATCCAAAATCTTAGCATAAAATATGAATTTTATTTTATAATTTCATTGCAAACTCTTTATCTGATACAAAGTGAAACCTTTGTCACTCTCTTAGAACTTTTTATTAGCTAAAATCAAATTCCTAGGCATGTGCAAAAATCTCATTGGGTCAGAGCCTCAAAATAAATCCCACATTTCTTTGTGCCTTCCCCCCTGTTGATCGCGTAACTCCTCGAATCAAAGTCTTTGACTTCGGGGTCAATCACATCTCCTTGGTAGGCTCTGAAAGTCAGACTTTTGACACCTCCTCAACACATAAAATGCAATTGTTTTAGCCAGGTACTTAAATGTGTGACTCCTGCCTTTTCTATGTACAGTTTCCCAATGTTTCCTTATAGAAAGGCCAAAGCTTTGAAATAGATTTTATCCTGTTTTTCCTGCAGACATGTCTCCCGCAGGCAAAACTCTCACCATCGCATTTCTTAAAACCCATTGGCAAGAAATCAAATTCCTTAGCATGCTTAGAAAAGTTTGATGCTGTCGTTTTTTAAAACAGAAAGTCCAGATTTCCTCCCCTCACCCCCAAATCTATTCATGAAACTCCCGCTTAAAGTCTTTTGAACACATTTTCATCACTAACAAAACGTCTCCACATCTTAGCGTGGCGCCCACATCTAAGCATGGTGCCCTTAGGGTAAAGCCCTTCGCATTTCATGTCCATGGCCAGAAATCCAGTGGCCTGAGCATGAAACGAACACTGGACCAAGTGTTTGTTACACTGAAACAGCTTCACATTGCTCTTCATTTACTCAGGACATAATAAAGCCTAAATTTGCACGAAACCCACGTTTCACCACCTGCAGTTCCTAGCTTCAATTTCTTCTTTACGCCCGAAAGATGGGGTTTCTTATTTCTTGCCCCCCCAACACATCTTGATTTTATTGCCTTTTAATGTTTTTAAGCTCGTCTCTCTACCTACGATTCATTCATTCATATGGCATGTCCTGATTCTTTTTTCCACACCAGGCATCACGCTAGACCTTCAAGACAAAGAGATGGAGCCAGCACTTCCCTGTGGAATATCACTGGGGCGATGAGGCCCACACCCCTCAGTCCTGTGCTGGAGGTGAACTTGGGGTCGGGAGTGGGGGGCAGGGCTACCCCTGGCGAGCATGTCCTTCGAGGGTCCCCGGGGCTCGGCTGCCTGTGCCTTTGCCAGGACTTTGCAGGTGCCCTGTGCTCCTGGGTCCTGCTCTGGACAACGGCCTGTCAGCTTTCCTTCTGACTCCCGTTCTCCACGGGTCCACCCGCCGCAGCCCTGTGCAGCCCAGAGGCCATCCCTGCCTCTTCTCTGGGCTCTCTGGACGTGTAAACCTCACTACCAGCGCAGCTGGAGACGTGGTGCGGTCTCCAGCCTCCGGAACATTTCTTGAAGAGATAGCTGTTGATTGGGAAATTCTTCCCTAACCCAAAAACCCAAGCCCAAACCAGAAAACCACAACTAACCCAAATCCAGGATTTAGTGCTCTTAGTCTGGGGTCTTTGCGGTGGGCCCCCTCCCCGACAGTCATAGACACACAACCTCACCACCTTCGGTGCCCCGAGGCTTCCCGGTCGGTCGGGTCAGTTCCTTGCTTTGCCTCTGAGCAAGTGGCCCATTGGGTTGGGGCTGCCAACGTGCGTCTATGAAGGGTTGGGTGTTGGGGGGGCAGGGGGGCCCCTTCCTCGGCGAATACCTCTCCCCTTCAGCTCACTTGTACAGTAAAGGAAATCTGATTTTAAAAATAGAGCTTGGAAGAAGAGATGAGAGGATATTTAGGAGCAGAGCTGAGCCTGGGGCCAGGGGGCGGGGGTGGAGGAATTAGGGAAGAGGTGAGGAGAGGGGTGGCGGCCGGCGGCCAAGTTGCTGAGGGGTGGTGAGGAAGGGGAGGTGTGAGCACGGGAGGGGTGGCCCCCAGACACCGGCCGACAGGCCTGGAGTCCCCTGGCTCTCGGGCTGTCAGGTGGGCTAACATCAGCTGGAGACCGCCCCCCCCCACCCCCCGCCAGCTCGCGCTGCCTCTGGGCCCTGCTCAGAGTCACTTGGATTTGAGGGTCTTAGGGGCTAAGTGACCTGGAGATCTGTTCCCTGCAGTGTCTCCACTGCCCCATGATGGGGGTGGGCTCTTGGGGACCCTGGGAAGGCCGCAGGCTGTTGTGAGTTATTCTCTTACATTAAGGTCAGGGTCAAGGTCAAGGTGTGTCCAGGCTGAGGTGGGAGTCCTGCTGGGCTCTCTGGCTGGGCACCGGCAGCGTGGGTCCCTCTCTTCGCCCAGCTTGTTTGTTGGGAGCAGATTGGGAGGGTGGGGGGACTTCTGAGAGTGCTCCCTGAGGGCCCCCTGAGGAGCTCGGGGTGGGTCCCGGGTCCCAGTGGACCATGGGACCGTCCAGGGCTGCTGGCCTGTCATAGCTCCAGGTAGGGAGTCGGGGGTCTGGGCCCCTGCCTTTCCACTCAACCCCCTGACCTGTGCCAAAGACCCTTGGGCCTTACGGAGGGAGACGCTTCTCACCTTGACCCAGAACAGTGAGGCCCAGGTACCCTCGTCCCCGCCCCCGGCCTGGATAGAGGCCCCCGACTGTCCGTCTCCCTGGCCTCAGACATCTCTGGCAACACTGAGTGTCTGGACAGGGGACACTGGGTTATGGCAGAGCTGGGGCTGGCCCCTGGGCTTGTCCTCCGAGTCCAGCCCAGACGGGGTGGGGGCCTCCTGGAGAGGGTGCCCAGCTCCCCGCTTCCCCGGCCATCGAGGTGAAGGGCAGTGCCCCTGATTCTGAGGAGAGCATGCCCCTCCGCTGCTTGACTGGCAGCTCCGGGGGGCGGCTGGATCACTCTGCCCAGAATAACCCTGGGAGGGGGAGAGGGCTGCCTGCGGGAGGGGCTGAGCGAGGGGTCACGGAGGGCCATGTCCTCCTCCTTCGGGCGACCCAAATCGGCCTGGCCAATCCGCTGTGCCCGAAGCCGCCCTTGCCTTTCAAGGCAAGTGGGCTGGGAAAGTGCTGCCAGCCCAGGACCTAGGCTGACTGTCCATGTGACCTTCCCCCGGGTCCTCAGTTTCCCCAGACCTGTGGGGAGGTTTGGGCTGTGTCTTCTCTGCCTCTGTAGGTCTGGGGTCCCGAGAATTGCCCATGGGGTAACTCTCGGGAGCAGGGGTGAGGGGAGGGGGTGGGCTGAGCAGGTGGGGGCCCTCCTACCCTTTCCACAGTTGGGAGCACAGGCTGGGGGGTTTCTTTGTCCAGGTTTGACCCCCGGGCTGGGCGAGGTCTCAGTGAACGCTCTCGGGTCTCTGGCGGGCCCCCTCTGTGCCTGGTGCCATGGTGGCAGGCCTTTGTCACGGGGGTTCCTGGGGCAGGAGGCTGGAGCCTTGGTGCAGGGCTGGCGAGAGCTGGCGTGGGGGGCGGAGGCTGGCCTCCGTCTCCCCATTTCCGTAAAGGAAGGGGCACGCCAAGCCTCTTGTACACCGGGAGGGCTGAAATTACCTTTGGGAGTCTTGGGATTATTTCAGCACACCCGCTCTAAGGGTAAAGGTCAGGACTCAGACGGCCCCTTCACGCGTGGTGTCACCTTTCGTTCTCCTGGTGGCCCCGGGCGAGGTGATGACGCCCTGCCTTTCAAGTGAGAGAACCTGAGCCCAGGGGGTGAAGCGACTGGCCCAGGAGCTGTAATTAGCGGGGGCAGTGGCGCTCGGACCCCGGTTGTTGGACGGCCCCGTGACCGGGGCTAGTGAGGGATGGCGCGTGGAGAGGCAGGGGGCGCGTGTCCTCCAGAAGGGGGTCATCTGCCTCCCTGCATCACAAGGAAGGGTTCCCCAGGGAGTGTCTGCTCTGTGTCAGGCATGGCCCTGGGCCCGAGGCCCCCAGACTGGCGGTGCTCCTTCCAGGGTGGGCTTGCTTCCTGGCTCACGGGGTCAAGTTGAGAAGGCAAGAGCCCCGTTTGGGAAGGAAGAGGCAGAGGCATCAGTCGAAGCCAGGCGTAGGCTCTCCGCCCTCCACTGGAGGGTGGGGTGGGCGGTGGCCATCTGGGGACCCCCAAGGGACATCACATTGTGGCGTCCCTGTGGTCAGCTTTGTGGCCTGGAGGGAGGCCAGATCAGAGGAAGGGCCTTCTCAGTGTCTGCCCTCCGTCTCCTCGAAAGTCTGCGGCCACTCCCAGCTCCTTTTGGCTAATTCGGTTGTCGGCAGAGGGACAGGACAGCTGGCCCAGGACCTGCTAATTATAGCTGCTCAAGGGTTTGAGGGGGCATTGAGTCCCCCATGTCACGGGTTTTCTTGCAGACAGACGAACCCTTAGCCTCTGTTCCTGACACCGGCGCAGCTCCCGGAATGGCCCAGACGCCCCAGCCCCACCCCGGGCCCCCTGGGAGGTCCGCGCGGGACCTCGCCCCAGGTCTTACCTTTGATGCGAGTGGTCGGCGGATCTGGTCCTGTCCCGTCGGCTGGAACTCCGCTGCTTCCTAGAAAGTGATTGGATAAATGGGGTTCTCTGAGTATGAAAGCGGCCACCGTCCACTCGCCTCCCCGTCCCGCTTTTCTCTTGGGGCCGCATGGCGGCTCGTCTCTACCTTTGGGTCCCTCCATGGTGCGTCTCAGTATTTCCTATGTCCTTGGCTCTCTTCGTTCTGTCACCCTCGTCACACCCAGGGAAGCCGTAACTTCATTATCCCCCTTCTGCAGGGGAGGAACCCGGGGCCCAGCGCCCAACCGCAGGCCCCGGGGGACCATGTCCCTTCTCTAACGGGGACCGACCAAGGCCGTGTGTCTGGTCAGGCTTGGGGTCTGCGTGTCAGCCCAGCTGGGGTGCACGGTGGCGCTCGTGCCCTGCTTTGCTCTGTGATGCCCAAGCTGTTGGCAAGTTCTGAGCGGGGGCCCCCCCACCGCGGGCTCCCCTGGGCCCTGATGGAGGCCCGCACTGGCTACTCCTTTCTCTCATCACCTCCACCCCCGTCCCGCACGCAGGTGGGGCCTGGGGCAGCGGCTCGGAGAGGTGGGCTGCACCTCGGCCAGGGACCCTGCTGGTGTCTTCTCTTCTCCCCTCCCAGGTGGCGTGGGGGTGACATGGCGGCTTTCTCTGGGAAGGAGGAAGACAGATGCCGGGCCCAGGAGCGAATTGAAAGGTCTGAAAAATGATTTTCCCCCCTGACTTGTAACATTTGAACCATTTGTGACGATGTTGAGTCTTCAGGATGGAACTAACTCTCACCCTTTGTCCTGCAGCCGAGGCTCACTGCCCTCCTCCCCGGTGGGCAGTGAGTCGGTGGGTTCCCGAGGCCACAGTGGGGTCCCCCAGGATGGCACAGCTGCCCAGAGGAGTGTGAGGCCGGCCCTCCGAGGCCGACCTTGCTGCAGCCCAGGTACGGACGCCCTGCTCTGCTGCTCTGACAGCCTCGCTGGGGAGGTGGGGCCCTCCGAGAGTGGGGGCGGGGGGCAGCGCGACCTTAGGATGGTGACATAATTGAAAGATCGGAATAACGCTTTTTTTTTTTTTTGTCCTTTTGGGGCCACACCCACGGCACATGGAGGTTCCTAGGCCAGGGGTCTAATCCGAGCTGCATCGTTGACCTACACCACAGCTCACGGCAACGCCCAATCCTTAACCCACTGAGCAAGGCCAGGGATTGAACCCGAGTCCTCAGGGCTACCAGTCGGGTTCCTTAACCGCTGAGCCGTGATGGGAACTCCCAGAATAACCCCGTTACTCTTGTCTGTCTGTTATGCCTTGCTTGGGAGCTGTGCACGTCTCTCACTGTAATACAAAGGGTGCCAACAACAGGGCATCAATGGTGGGGGCTCCAGGGGTCTGCCTGGGGGCAGAGGTGGCTCCCTTGGGAGGCGGCAGTGGTAAATTCCCCCCACCCACTCCTGTAGGGCGGGCCCGGCCATGTTCAGGTGTTGCTTTTGATGCCTTTAATGAAATAAGTTATCAGATGCCTGGCGCATAGTAGGTACTCAACATATGCAAAAATGGTTCTTATTTCAGGTGAATCTGTCCCCTAGCTGTCCCTTTGAAAGCCCTTGTCATTTGTGGAGACTCTGGGGACGAGGGGTAGGCAGGTCAGCAGTGGGTCCCGGCGGTCTTTTCTAGAGCCAACCCTGTAACTTTTATTGGCATGCCAGGATTTATATCGCCTTCTGGAGCAATGAGTGTCTTCACGGGGAATTACCCGGGCCTGGAGGCGGGTGCCAGTCACCTGGGTGCTGTATTTTATTTTTATTTATCATAAAAATCTTTTGTATCTGAAAAACTATGACAGACACCTCCAAGTATTCACCAGACCCACATCCTGTCCAGAATAAAACACCGTGTAATAAATAGCAGAGCCTCGTGTGCAGGCAGGGTGATTAAAGAGCCGTTCAGGCTGGCAGAGGACCGGCTAACCAACCTCTGCTCCCATTGCTTCTGCCCAAAGTCACGGTTGAAAATAGGCATCTGCCTGGCAGAGGGGAGAGAAGTGCTAGATGGTCCTGCCCATGTTAGCTTGGCGGGGTGGGGGTAGGGGGAGGTGCCAACCGGCTAACCCATCTGTTGATCTGTGCCTATGGAGGTGAGGGCAGAACCGGATGAGGCTTCAGGCTGCTTTGGGCTTAAAGTGGGTTTTGTTTTGTGTTCTTGGGATCGTGGAGCCTTGATGTCTTCACGTGTGGAAAAGGGGCTTCCTTGCTGCTCCCTTAACGCCTTGCCGTTCAGGGATCCTGATGCCTGTGACAGCTGGAGGGGGACCTGGGGACCTGGGTCTGAAGCTTAGTGGTGGGCAGGGGCTGCGGTGCCTCGGGGAGAGAGGGGATTCTGATGGGAGGTCGGGGTGCTGCCCTGGTCATGAAGGGGGCCAGGCAGGGACCTGCAAGGCTGCTCCCCATGTTCAGAGGGTTGATGGGCTGACCACACCCCCGGGTGGTTAGAACTGGGGAGGAAACCGGGCAGCTGCGGGCTCCAGCCTGGAATTGAGCCATCTGAGGAAGAGGCAAAGCTTGGCTCGTGCCCCTCCCCCCGTGGCACCCCTCCCCAGAGGCTTCCGTGTCCCCTCTCCGGGGACTCTCATGTCACATTCTCCCCAAGTCCTCATTCCAGTAAGCTAATCCCGGAGGATACGGGCCAAGGCATTAGCTTTGGGGCCTTTTAAAGACCCAAAAGGAAAGTCTTCCTGGATGGGTGCCTTGCAGACACCCGCCTGGCAGCTCTGGAGGGATCTGGGGCCTGTGGTGGTGAAATCCCAGCCAGTGGGCACACACCTGCTGGCCTCATGTCACCGACATCCCACCAGGAGGCTAGGGGTCGGGGTGGGGGGCCTCCAGCTTTAGAATGGAGAAAATTAAAAAAAAGAATGAGCTTGGGGACAAAATAAATCCCTCATGTCTGCAGAACTTGTTTGGGGGGGACTGTGCCCACTCCAAAATGCTCTTCCTTTTGCATTTGTGGAAAAAAAAAAAAAGACTAAAGCTAAAAAAAGAAAAAAACAAAACCCCAAACACACCAACCCAAACAAAACCAAGCCCCACACACAAAATGTTTATTTTAATTATGAAAGAAATGCATTGATAATTAACACACTCATTAGCAAATCAAACGCTGCAGATAAAAGCTAAAACCATGGTCTGGTCGGCTGTCAATCCCAGCTCCCCCCTCCCCACCATTTTAACTGCTGTTATCAGAGTCAGGTGTCTGGTTCCAGATTTTTTTTTTTCTGTGCATTTGCATATGTATCTAAACAGACCTCTCACATATAGGATTCCGTTTGCTTTAGACATCACCGTCTCACAGTGTACCTGTCTCTTTGCACAGCTTGTTTTTCTTCGCTCAAGGATCTGCTTGGGAATCCTAGGGACCCACCCGGTTCCTTAGAGGGACACCTTAGTGGCCTGTAACCCGCACCCACCGGAGTTTAGTTAACCCCCTCGCTGCTGTCCTGAAAGTCCTGGGTCCTTATCCGTGGGGCTGGCTTGTGGAGGCAGGTGTAAGTAATTGCTGAGGTCTGGATTGGAGGAGTGGGCTCAAGAGTGTTTATGACATTGTTATAGATGAATATACGAATGCATAAATTAGCAAAAATAAAAGCGGGACACGCCTGGACCAATGATGAGAAAGTGTTGATGAACAAAGGACCGTGATTAATCCAGTTCTGCGCAGAATACTGAGGTCCATTAAAAGACAATAGGTCTTGGCTATTGCATTCTTTTTAAGAGCTGTTTAATATTCCGGGGGGTGTTTGCACCGTTGGTGCTTAGAGCCTCCTCTATTGTTGAAAATCCCAGCTGTAGGTCCGCTGGGGGAGGCGAGTTGGTGCATATAGATGCTTTGGTCAGTGTACTAGTCGTGAAGGGGTGTGTGTGTGTGTGTGTGTGTGTGTGTGTGTGTGTGTGACCGGTTCAGGCGTGCTTGTTACATTATTTAAGAAAATGAATTAAAAAGATACATAAAATAAAAGTGGTCCTGGCACAGATAAATGAGGAGGGCATGTCACAAGCCGAGGTCTCAATGAATATGATTCTGCTGAACGGACGCCTGCGAAAAAAGACCTTAGCCGTTGCGTTTTTCTATTGCTAACAACCCTGCAATGAGCATTCTTGTAGCTGAATCTGTAAACACATCCCCGCTGACGGCTCTTTCACCCCAACGTCTTAGAGGTGGGGTAGCTGGATTAAAGGGTTTGCAGCAAAGTTTATTTTCACTGAGTGATCTTTCTAAAATGCCATCTTGACCTTGTCACTGTCTTGCTTTAAATCCTCCATCTGACTTCCCGGAGCTTCTGGGATGTGGTCCAAGAGCCCTAGCCTGGCACGTAAGACCCTTCAGGGTCTGGCTAGCAGCTCCCCAGCCTCGTGCCCCCTCCCCACGCAGATGCACACACAGACACACACATTTCCCGGCTGGGCACACTGCAGCCCCCGCCAGCTCCCTTTTCCCTGCACGTGCCCTGCCTTTTATCCTTTTCCCCAGCCAGCTTCTCCTCGGCCTGTGGGACCAGACTTGAAGTGTCCTCTGGGGTGAACCCAAACTTAGAGGCACCCCTGCCCCCCCACCTCATGCCAAAGTTCAGCAAAGTGTGGCCTGTGGAATCGTGATGCCTCTGACATCTCGCCTCTTCCAGGAGAACGTTCTGCATTTTTGCAGAATCCATGAAACTGGCCACATGTTAATCACCCCTTTCCCTTTGTCCCTTTCCAGGGCTCCTCAGCTCCTGTGTCGCTTGGCTCCACTTCGCCTGAGAACTGCCTCTTGTTCACCTGGGCAGCTTCAGAGGACCTGGCGGTGCGCTCTGCGGCTCGGGGTGAGTCCCGGGAATGTGGTCAAACTGCAAACACACACCTGGGGGGCCAGCCCCGTCCCAGCTGCTGTGTCCCGCCCTCCTGGGCGCACACACCAGGCTCCCCCCGGGTCCTGGAACCTGAGTTCTGGGGTCCAGGGGTCAGGGTGGTGCGTCTCAGGGTTGATGGGTCAGTGATGAGTTTGGGAGGCATGATCTCCTGGAAACGGTTGATTGTGTCTTTTGTGACCTGCTCTGTGCCAGAGGGAAATGGGTCTGGTTCTGGAACATGAGAAGGAAGAATGATCTAGCATGTGACAGCGGGGCCACAGTGGGGGTGTTGGTGGCACTCTGGAGAGGACAGGGTGAATGAAGAAAGAGCACGGGCTTCTGGGTCAAGGGGCGGGGACGCCAAGTGTGCATCACCCCTGGGGATCAAGAGCCCCAGAGGTTTGGGTCCCCTTTCTTTCCCTGCAGTGGGGGGTGGGGGGAGGCACCCCAAGAGACTGGCCGTCTTGAGCACAACCCAGCGGCAGGGCAGAGAGCTCTGTGTCCCAGGCAAGTCCCCAAGAATGTCTGTGCCTCAGTTTCCTGATATTCCCCCCCCCCCCCCGCGGGGGCTGGGTGGGACCAGGACCGTGACATCCCCCTGGGCGGCAGCTCGCACTCAGTACCCAGCAAAAGCAGCCGCCTCTTCCATCTCATCCGGCCCGAGTGCTCAGCCCTCCCTGTGAGAACAGAGGCAGTAAGACCCACAAGGGGAAACAACACGGCTGAGCGGGAAAGGGATAGGCTGGCTGGGGGCTGGGGGCTGGGGGCAGTCGCAGCTCTGCTCCCTTTGCCCTCGCGCCAGCACCTCTCCCCCACCCCCATTTTCGCGACGTCGGTGGGGGGGGGGTGCGGGGCAGGCAAGGGACTGCCCCCGCTGGTTTTCCTGGGGTTCTCCTAACAACTTTGGCAGTGGTTTATTTATTTATTTTTAGAAGTCTGTGTGACATGTCAGGCTGCTCTTCAGGCAGATTTTTTAGGCTCGTATTTTATAGACTTTGGCAAGGGCGGGCTCGGAAGGAACAGTGGTTCCAGTCTCCAGAGGTTAATCATTCCTGGAAAAACTTCTGGCTAAACCCATTTTCTTCTCCTAAATTTCACAGAAACTGCTCCCTGGGCCGGGCCCAGCCTAAATGAGGTTTTGTGCACGGTGCAACCTTACCTGGGGGAGCGTGACTTGCCTTTCACACAAAAGTGCACTTCCGCGGGCCACCAGGCACAAAGGCTCTTCCTTCCTAAAGTTTCTGTTTATTGACCCCGGAGGGGGGGCGGGGGGGCGGGGGCAGACACACTTCTCGCTCCCGGGGCAGCGGCGGTTGCGGGGGAGCCGGGCTCCGTTTGGGTCTGGGGTGACAGGTTGGTGGCAGTCCCCTTCCCCAGCCTGCCTGCCCTCTGCGGGGGGGGGGGGGGGTGCTGCTCTGTGGCCTCTGCCCCTTTAGAGATCTGGGGAGATGACTTTGCAAATCCATACGAAAGCTCTCTCTGGAACCCTCTCCCGCGAGCCCGAACCGGAAGCCCTTATTTGAAAATTTCAAAGTGCGTGATGTCTTGTGCGCATCCCCGTCCGCCCCGCCCCGCCTGCCCGCCCGCCCGCAGTGTCGCGCCGCAGAGGCCGTGACGCACTTGTAAATACTTTACCAAACATTTTCAAACCGGCAGTTTCAAAGCAGTCTTTTAATTGATTAAAACACCAGCAACGACGGAACATACCAACACACTCTCCCGAGGCTCCGAGAGAGCAAACGGTTTCTCCCAGGGCTGCTGGCAGCTCTCAAACCCGGGGGTCCGGGCCCGTCTGTCTGTCTGTCTGCGGGGAGCCCGCGCGGGCTCTCCACCTGCGACACCATGCTGCCCCCCCACGGCGGGCTGGAGCAGCTGTCGCGACCCCGAGGCTGACAGACAGCGCCGGACAGATGGGGCTGCCAGGGCCGGGCCAGTCAGGCAGCAGTGACAAGGGGCTCTGACCCTCGGTCCCCGGGTCCCTTCGCTTTCTCTGCTCCCGGGAGGGTGGAGGTGCAGCCCTTCCCCCCAGGCAAGGCCAGGCAGTGCCAGGCAGCCTGGTCATTTTAGACAAGGACTCCAGGCTGGCCCCTCAGCTAGCCTGTCGCTGTCTCTCTTTCTCTTACACACACACACACAGGCACACGCACGTGTACACACACACACACTCTATGCTTGTGCTGGGAACAAAGACAAGCAAACTCCTTTAGAAATTGCAGACCAGACCCTCGTCCAGTAGGTCCCATGATAAAGGCCCTGTCCACCCAGAGTTGCTGGGAACCAAGCCCCCATGAATGGGCCCGGAGGGCCAGCGCCCTGCTCTGGCGTGGACCACATTCATCAACCCCCAGGCCCCTCGGCCCGTCACCGGGCAAGGGGGCTTTCGGGAGTCCCCAGGGCATCCGAGTCACTGTTCAGTGGCCGGACAAATCGTGGCTGCGGCCCAGCCTCCAGAAAAGGGCCTTGCTTTCCCATGAGCCGACCAGCCCCTCAACTCACCAGGCGCCCCCCCCTCTTTCTGTTCCCCCCTCCCTCCGCCTGAGGCGGCTGCCCCCACCCTCTGCACCAGCCTGTTGCCCCAGAGAGGACCCAGGCCAGAATCCCTGGGCCTGGGAGCCGGGGCGGGCACTTGGCCACTCCAGGTGGCCGGGCCCTTGAGATGGGGAGTTGGCTGCAGGACAGCCCCCCACCTCCCCCCGCTGGCCCCGCACTCACCCCCATTCTCTGCTCCTCTCCCTCACTGCCTCATTGTGACAGAAGTGCTCCACCGGCCATCTCCGTGCCTTTGCCTTGGGCTCAGGGCAAGGGACGGGGGGGCGTCCGCGCATCCTTGCTCTGACCCCAGCCTGCCTCCTCCGCGGCCAGCCCTGCTCGGGACTTAGCGCTGTAGGAGCTTCTCCGAGGCCTAGACGTGCGGGCTGCCAGCCCGGGCAGGGAGCCGCACTGCAGCCTCCCGGCCAAGAACCGGCCTGCCTCTCTCTGCTCAGATGCCTCCCGTAACAGGGAGCTCCCTTTCTCCCCGAGCAGCCCGCTCTGGGCTCACACACCGAGTGCTTTGCCGAGCCCTCCCTGCTTTCTGCATCTGCCTCCGCGGCTCCGACGCAGCCCCCTCGCCCCCTCTGTCCTCGGCTCCTTGCAGGCAGTGAGCTCCTTCTCAGTCCTCTCCTTGCTGTGCTGAATAATAGCAAGCCCCCCGTCAACCATGGGATCAGGTTTGGGGTCCCTGTCACCATCTGATCTCAGCCGTCTACACCTGTCCCGGGCGCCTCTGCCCCTGCACGCCCGGATCCGGGCCGGAGCCCTTTGCCCTGCTGTTCTGCAGAGAGCCCAGGGGAGGGCGCGGGTCTCCCCTCCTGGGTCCAGCTGCTCTGTTAGCTATCTGTTAAGCGGCTTCCAAGCCCTCTCGGTTTTTTATGGCCCCTTTGCCAGTTGCCAGGGAGAACGCTCTCTATGCAAACCCCCCTGCCTTTTCCGCAGGAGCCGCCAGCGGCTGGGCCGGCCCTGGTCAGCCCGCAGCAGAGGCAGCAGCAGACGCCTGTGGAGGGGCCAGGGGGCTCCCAGGCTCCCCTCCCCGCTCTCTAGCTGTGAGACCGCACAATTCCCTTCACTTTTCACAGCCTGGGTTTTTTTTTTTTTTTTCCTTTTCTTTTTTTTTTTTCCCTCTGTGCGATGGAGATGCGAGGGGCCCCCTCACCGACTCAGAGGGAGGCTAAATGAGATAAGAGTAGCCCAGCACACATCAGATACTCTGTCAACGCTTGTGGGGTGGATGGGGAACCTGGGAGGAATGCACAGCACGCGTGTAATGAGTGTCGCACCAAAGAAAACCGCCTGGCCTTCGGAGACCCTGCTTTGAATACAAATAGGAACCTTGCCAGGCAGAGACCCCTCTGCCCACTTCATCGCACAAATCAAGTCAGCCAGAGGAAGCCCCTGGCCTGTGAGCTCACAGTAGATGCAGAAGGCGGCAGAACTGACACGCGAGCCCACGTCTGCCTTTCACAGAGCAGGGATCTGCCTGACACAGGGCAGTATAAGGGGACCCAGGGATAAAGCAGAAAAACACCCCTTAGAAGGGCCAGCTGTGAAGGGGGTAGGGTGGGGGGCATCTGGGGAAGAGAAGCCCAGTGGAGTCCAGGCACCCCACACTCTGTGGGGTGCAGTCATCTTCCCAGGCACTCATTCTCCCAACCAACGAGGGGCACCTACCGTCCAGGGCCCAGAGCCGAGTGGAAGGCTGGACACAGAGCAGTGCCGATCGGCTTCCTGTCCTCGAAGCTCAGTCTGGTGGGGGAAAGAGACAGGGAGTGAGTCACTGTAAATCAAGTGATCGAGGTGGGGGGGGGGTTGATGTCAGCTGAGATTTATGGAGCCCAATCTTCCAGGGGACAAGCCCTGGCCGAGCCTTCCACCTAGGACTTCACCGGAGCAGGAGCTCTGAGCACCAGCCTCAGAATCCCCATTTGATGGATCAAGAAACTGAGGCAGGGAGAGGTGAAGTCCCATACTCACCGTCTCCCAGCTGGTGTGAGGCCAGGCTAGGATGGAACCCCGGGCCGTCCGAGGCTCCCCACCACACCCTGCTGCTGAACACTGCTCAGCGAGGCTGTGCTGAGTGCCGGGGGGTGTGGGTGGGCAGGGGATGGATTGATTAGTTATAAGCACCTCCCAGCGGTGCTTGAGATCCCAGCTCCTCTGTGGCCCAATCCGTTTGAAGGGCAGATTCAAAATTAGGTGGTAGCACCTATGGGCAGAGGCTTATGAAAATGGCTTTATTAACCTGATGTGGAGAGGGCCCTGCCCACCTCCAGGCAGATCGCAGATAGGGATGGGAGGGGCGGGGGCTCGTTTGTGTGGACAGTGAGTTGGAAAGCGTGGCGCACATCCTGGGACCTCCTGGGACGAGGGCCTGGCCCCTCACCTCGGGAAAATGCCCGAGCCACAGCCCCCTCAAGAGGGCAGGGCTTCCGGGCCCTTCTCCGGCACAGACTGGGATGGTGCCCTCCCAGGACCTCAGTTTCCCCGTCTGTGCGTGATGGTCGTGGACACCCACCGTCAGTGTGGGGAGAGGGCTCCTGTTTCCACGTGGCCCCAGCCGTCCCCCCCGCCCCCGACTTTTCCCATCACCAGACACCTATCTGCTGTCAGAACAGTGTTCAAGAGGAAAGTTCCAGTTCCCGGAGGAGGGGAGCGCCAGGGAGAGCCAGGAAGGGAGAAGAAAGAGAGGAACGATGCCCCCAACTCAGACTCGGAGGCGGCTTCACACCGGGCAGGAGTTGGGCCACTTCAGATTTGTGCCAACTCACGGTGCAGTGGAATTACACAGTCTGAATTCTTCAGACACCAGCCAAGAGTCTGTGGCGCCCCCAAGTGCCACAAGGGGGCTGCCTGGGCCACATTTTTGAGCCCGGAAAGTGGGGAGGGGGACCCGGCGCTCTGGCTCTGGTGGCGACGGTTTTGCTTTTCCTGGCGGGGCCGAAGCGCGCAGGGGGCCAGGCCCTGCCCTGGGCTAGGGGCAGCCGCCGGGGAGGGAGGGGGCGGCCCACCCTACCTTGGGGTGACTGCAGGCTGCGCCCCTCCCTCCCAGAGGGCTGCGCTGCAGGGCGCGGGGCTGCCTGCCGGAGGGCAGGGTCCGGGAGAGCTGTCCGCGGCCGCCTCTCCAACGTGGGGAGCGAGGGCGGAGGAGGGAGCGTTTCCAGGCGGGGCAGGAGGTGGAAAGGCGCCCGGGCGGCCGACTGCGCAGAGTCTGGCAGCTGCGGGAGGGCCCGAGAGGGGGGCGGCGGAGGCGGGCGGGGGTGTGGGCGCGAGGCGGGGGTCCCGGGGTCTGGGGAGATGGCCGTCGACCTGGGGTCCAGCAGAGCCGGTTTGCAGGGACGGACAGAAAAGAGGGAGGCTGATGTGGGGAAGAGAGGGGCTGAGGATGTGGCCAGGGCAGCTTGGAACACAGTTTTGGGGCAAAACAAATCCGCCACCCCCTCCAAGAAAAATGCCTTTGACAAGCTAGACAGTTGAATCCCTCCCAGCCTGGCTGAGCTCTTCTCAGGGCAGGACTGGTCAGGTGGCCAGCTCTGCCTTGGAGAAGGGTTTCTGCATCCCTGTTAGAGCCGGGAGAGGTTGCTCGGGGCCAGGAGGGTTTGGGGAGGGGTGCAGCGGATCCAGGGAGGGGCAGGGAGGCCTAGGAGAGGGACAAGCAGGCCCGGTTTGGGGGTGTCTGATCTCCCTCGAGAGGTCCTGGGAGGGTGCTGGAGGGTCTGGGGGGAGCCCCAGGGCCTGAGCGAGGTATGGGGGCTGGGGGCAGCAGGTGGGCATCTAGAAATGCACGCTTGCTTGCTCTTTCTCCTCAGTCCACCCAACTCGAATGGCTTCCTCCCCCCTGCCCAGGCCCCTCTGTCCTCCCCTCTCCCCTTGGAGGCATGTGCTGCCTCTGAAGCAGCTCCCGAATCACCCTTCAGTATTTAGTCAAGACTTTGGGCCCCTTTTCAGTGGCTTCCCCTCACCTGCGTATGTTGATTTTCAAAACCTTTAGTTAGGAGGCATTTCAAACCACACAAAAGCCGAGATGACAGTGCGAATTCTCACCGCCGTTTACATGGTTTGTGGCACGTGGCGGTCACCAGCAACTCTCAGGCCGTCTCGTTCCATCGAAACCTCATGCTGCCCTCCCACCTGCCCCCACCAAGCCCAGGCCCCTCGGAAGCAAATGCCAGACGCCATATCCTTCCTTCCAGCATTTTTCAGTGTGTGTCTCTGAAGAGGGACTCTTTTCTGTTTTGAAAAACATAACCGCAGTGCCATTAGCACAGTTAAAAAAATTAACAGCATTTGCTTAATGTCACCCGGCATCTCTTCAGCATTCAAGTGGCCCCAGTTGACTCATAAATTTCTTTTACAGTTGGCTTGCTCACATCAGTGTCCAGATTCTTTCCCGCACTTTCGAGGGGCCCTGAGATTACAGAAGGTACGTGCGACCACAGATCCAGGGCTTGAATATTTGCTCTCACCTTAAGTGAGTTTCCCGACTTCAGCAAAGCTCAGTTTTCTCCTTGAAAATGGGGCAAGTTCTGGATCTCTCCTAGCGTCATTGAGAGGATTAGAAATAATCCCATAAGCCCCCCCAGCCCTGTATCTAATGCATAACAGACACTCAGCAGACAGGAGCTGCTAGAATTCTTCCTCTTCTTTTTTTTTTTTTTCCAGAAACTTCTAAAGGGCACTTGGCCTGGGGTGGGCAAATCCGAGTTGGCAGTCATCCACAAAACAAAAGGCTCCTTGGCCCTTGAGGCCCCCTGAGCGACGAAGACTGTACGTGCACCACATCCCAACAGGGCAGCCTGCAGTCCAGGCAGCCGGGACCTCCCAGCTGGCTCCCAACTCAGCTGCCCGCCACCAGGCAGCAGCTGCTACAGCCGGGGGCCCACTGGGGACCCCACCGGTGGCCAGTCCACTAGATGGCACTCTCCGGAGGGACCACTACCCCAGACTGCTCTGGCCCCTCTCCTGGCCCCGGATGCTGCAGGGGGTTGCACCAGAACATGGCATAGAATTTCTAAAAAGCATTTCTCAATATGCCAGAGACAGCGGTTTTCTCCCTGTGGAAGTCCCAGCCTGACTGCGGACGCAGAGGAAACGCATGTTTCATGACCACCTGCTCAGGCCAGGCGCTGGTCTGTCCACACTCTTCCCTGTTGCTCACCCCAGGTCCATCCGACTTCCCCTTCTTTTACAGATGAGAAGTTTTAGAGAAGTTGAGGACTTGTCCAAGACTGCCCAGGAAGCAGGACCCCGGATTCCAGCCCAGGTTTGCCTGAGTCTTCTGCGGCGCGGAGAGGCAGAAGGGTGGGTGGATGGATGCCTGCCCCAGGGTGCGCAGTGGGTAGAGAGATGGCTGGCTGGCCGGCCAGGGGGTGAAGGAATCAAAGAGCAGAGGGTGGGCGGATGGGTGAAGGTGAGAGAATAGTCAGGTTCTCACCAAGATTGGAGGCTCACTTGATTTGTGAAGAGTGGTTGCCTCTGAGTGGAGCTGCTGGGGAAGCTCCTGCCTCTGAGTGTGCTCAGTGGCTCAGGTGGCTCTGGCACAACAGGTGGGCTGACAGCTCGTAGGGACCGAGTCCCAGGTGTCAGAGCTGCTCAGTGGCTGCTCTCAGCCCCAGCTGCGTTCGCACTGCCCCGAGACCCAGCAGCCAGCCTCCTTTCCACCGACGCCCCTGGATAACTGAGCCCTAAGGCCAACCCCATGCTCAGGCTCTTCCTAGTCCCTCGGCATAGCTTTGTGTCCTCTAAGTCATTCCAGCCACCTTCCATGAGAGCAGTTGCCATCTTCAATGAAGACAAAAGGAAACGGAGGTTTAGAAGTCGTTGGTGCCTTGTCCCAAATCATGTAGGGAGCAGATGCAGAGCTGGGACTTGACCCCTCGTCTGCTCTTCTTCCAAAGCCATACCCTCTCCCCATTTTCCTTTCTCTGTGACTGTGCCTGAAAAAATTGGCACTCCTTGGGGTTCACCCATGTCAGATTCACCCTCCTGCCCCCCCCAGGGAGCTTGCCTTCATATCCCCCAGGCTTTAGATTTGTGTCTCAAGTAACATCTTCTCTAGTTGGTCCTATGTGTAATTATCACACATGCAGGGGCCAAACCCATCACCGATATCCCGCAGGCTAATGATCAAGTTATATGTCGCTGGTGGCTCTGATGACTAAGGGAAGCAGATGTAGACCTGAAGCCCGGGAGGGCCCAAGGCAAGAGGGGCTCGGGGAGAGGGCTGAGGGCAGACTGGCCGGCCTCCCTGAAGACCTGGCTGCAGTCCCGCAGACGTGTTCAGATAAGCTGCTGATGGACGAAGCCCTGTCCCACGCATGGCAGATGCTCAGCTTGCAACCCCAGCTCTGCCATTTGCTAGTTTTACGAGTTCAGACAAAGTATTCAACCCCCGCGCCTCACGTTCCTTCATCGTAGTTTGGGGATACCAGGAGTCCATTCGTGGGTGCTTGAAGATGGCATGAGTCAGATATTGAAAGTGGTTCAAGCAATGCTTCCCATGTAATGAGGACGCAATACGTATTTCCTTACAATTAAAATGATAATTGCTCTGACTGATCTCGTGGAGATGGGGAGTTCTCTGTACCAAGGGCACGTGCTCCATCATCTAAAAAGTTAAGCCCGGGAATAGGGGACATTCCCCGGAAGGAATTTTCTTGGAGCTCAAAGAGCGTGAGCGCATTGGATGGGAGCTGAGAAGAGGCTGAGCAGGTGAAGGATGAACGTTCCCTTGGCTCAACTTCACGGCTCTAGAAGCAGCGGGCCAGTTTCCCCAGGTCCCACAGACACCCCCACCAAACTTCTCTCCCTACATGTCTTTTTGGGGGAGGGGGAGAGGCATAGAAAACAGCCACACTTGACATGCTTCTTGTTTGGTTTTTTGAAGGCGGCCCATTGGAACGGAGGGTCGTTCCAGGGGAGTCCCGCACCCACGTGGGACATGAGGATTGGTGACCTCCTCCCATCCCTGGACCTTTGCCCCTGGAGCCTAGGTGGGTGTGGCACAGGGCGGGGGGTGGAGGGGTGGGTGAATGCATGTGGATGCCCTCACAGCCAGATGGCAGGAGATGGCTTTAGCATCTGGGCTGACTTGCTGGGCCGCATCGGGCGTAGGCTACGATCCCAGCCTGACTGGATCCCAGAATCTCTGCAGGTCCCGTGGGCGCTGTCACTTCTGCATCTCTTCCAAGAGAGGCCGTTTACGTATTCATCCTGGATTCTGTGCCTCCCGGGGGTGCCCTATGCTCCTCTTTGTCCACATGTGCATTCATGGCGCACTTTGTAGGGGGCATCAGAGAGCAAGACCTGCTGTGAACATGAGGTGCCGGGGCCAAGTGGGTACAAGACACCGGGGCCAGACTTCCCACATATGCCCCCCAGCTCGGCATCTTCCTAGCTGTGTGGCTACTTAAGTAACTAAGAAGTTGCTTGACTTCTTTGAGGCTCCATTCCCTCATATGTAAGATGGGGCTAAAATATCACCTTTTTCCTGAGGCTTTCTTCTTGTTTTCTGTGCCTGTTTCCCACTGTATCTGTCTCCAAGTTTTTTTGTTTTTTTGTTTTTGCCTTTTTAGGGCCGCACCCATGGCATATGGACGTTCCCAGGCTAGGAGCTACTTCAGAGCTGTAGCTGCCGGCCTACCCCACAGCCACAGCCACGCGGGCTCCGAGCTGTGTCTGCAGCTCACGGCAGCGCCGGATCCTGAACCCCCTGAGGGGGGCCAGGGATCGAACCCGCGTCCTCATGCATACTCGTCGGGTTTGTTACCGCCGAGCCACGACGGGAGCCCCGCTCCAAGGTTCTCATCCCCACCTCCTACCCCGCACGTCGTACTTACTTGTTTTGAGTATCGTCTGTTGCCGTCTCCTCCTCCCCCCAGGGTGTTCGCGCTCAGGTTTTGTCTGCTGGCTCGCCGGCACCCAGACCCGTGCCTGGCGCAGGACGCGCGCTCCAGACCTTTGTGGAGGAGCCGAGAAGGGATGCTGTCGGGTGGTCCGCATCCCAGAGGATCTCTGTGCAGGCCGCGCGGCGCCTGGTGGAGAGAGTGCACTCAATAAAGACCAGCTACTTGTGATCATCATGTCTTATGCGCAGGACCCTCGTGGGGCGCGGACGAGCTAATGTATGCTGAGGCATGCTGCCAGCGCAACGTGCTGGCTGCAGGTGGTACCGTGTTAACGACCCTCCGCTGCTGGCGGGAACGTGCCCTTCAACGCCTTCTCCTTTTCACACCACCTGGCGGGGAGGGGAGCCTGGGAGATTAACGCCCCCCCTCCACACCCCCCCCACACCCCCCCCCCAGGCTCAGCGCAGGGAAGGGCCTGGCCCAAGGCCCCGCCCCAGGGGTGGCGGTGGGAGGGGGTGGGGGTGGGGGTGAAGGCCAAGGCCGGAGCCTGGGTCGGGATCCCCAGCGCGTGGCCTTGCGGTGACTCCCTTGCACACCCCCCCCCCACCCCGAGGGTCTATTTATGTGTATAGTACATTATAGACACAGCGATATCACAGAGGTAAGTTGCGAATCTTAATTTATGTTTGACTGTCCATGTCTCAGTGTGGCTCTGGGGCCAGCATGCTGGGCACCCAACCGGGCCGTCTGCGGGGGTAGGAGGGAAGCTGGCTGTGTCTTGTCAGTAAGGGTCATACGAGAGGCCTTTTTGATTTCTGGGAAACCACTGGAATATCAGGGGTCTCAGGGCAGAGACTCCCCCCGAGGGCAGTCCCATTTCATGAAATGAAGTTTCTGAAGCGCATCCCTTAGTCGGATGTCTGTTTTCCGGGGCACTTGTTGAAGCTTTGATGCTGGGTCCAAAAAAGAACCCATCCCAACCATTTCCTGAAACCCTCGGCTTGGCCTGGGCATCGAGATCATTCCTTTCTCGAATCAGATTGGTGGCTGCTGGACCCGTGGGGTGGGCGGGCGGGGGGAGGGGCGGGGTGGGCCGGGGAGGGCGGGCGGGAGCTGCGTGAGGAAGTCAAAGGCACCCTCCCGCTGGACCCACGAGGGTGTCGCTGTCCTCAGTCAACAAATCGCTCAAGTCGGGGCACAAGACAGAGAAGCCAGGTCACGTCTCTGCAGTTACACAGCTCACGAGTGCCTGCTGGGGTGGAACCTGGTCTGTCTGTCTGTCTAGCACCACAGCTCGGGCGCTGCTGCAGAGGGAAGAAAGATTTGGGGAGAGGGGCTCAGAGACGGGCTGGGGGTGGGGTCTCCCTGGCTGATTTTGGCCTGAAAAGGATAGCTCATTCGGCTTAGGGACTAGGGCTGGGACTGGGTGACAGGTGGGGAAACAGGCACAGAGAGGGCAGTGCCCATTCCTGATGTGGTCTGGAGTGGAGCCTGGGCGTGGAGGCGGGC
Organism: Phacochoerus africanus; assembly: GCF_016906955.1. NCBI lineage: Eukaryota > Metazoa > Chordata > Mammalia > Artiodactyla > Suidae > Phacochoerus > Phacochoerus africanus. Next base: position 124,352,055 of record NC_062552.1, read on the forward strand.
AGGGTGGTACCACGTGGGTGCTTTAGTCCGTGGGCCACAGAGCCTCGTGACAGAGCACAGGGAGGGATGGCACAGGGCCCCAAGGACCGGGGCTGGGAGTCCTTTTACCACCTCCTAGTGGGTGCTCTTAAGTCCATCGTACATGTTTCATGTTCCCCGTGACCGGGGCCCTGCAGAGGCCCAGCCGCCGCTGGACCGCAGGAAGTATTTATGAGCACACCCGTGTGCTGCATCTCTAACAGAGGAGGGGGAGGAGGGGATTTGGGGGTGATTATTTAAGGTAGAGGGCAGCAAGGGGATGGGGGCAGAAGAAGTGCGGGTCGTGCACGGTTACTGTGCTGCTTGTAAATGAGAGAGGCACGCCCGCCTCAGGGATGCGAACGGGTCGGGACCCGAGGCCTGTGGGTAATTCTCGGTATCCGCGGGAAGGGAGCAAAGGGATAAGAGTGGTTTGCGGTCCTTCATGGCATTATTACACATCATAGGAGAATAAAGAAGTCATGTAATGATGGCCTTGAGTAGAGCAGTTGTGAGACTGTGCTGGACAAAAGACGGTGATTAATCCAGGTCCGCTAACCCGACATCCACACACAAAAAAGTCTGGGCTATTTGCTTCCCTTTAAGGGGGCTTTGTGTTCCCTAGAATGGGCACACTGGGGTTTCTCCTCTGGAGAAGATCCCCGCTGTGGGGAAGGAAACTGAAGTCTGGTACAAGCCGGGACTGCTGGGCGTCCCCTGTGTAGTTAACAACGAATGGACGCACCGAGGAAGTGAGAGCGCCAACACGCGCCAATGCGGAAAGCGTGTCTGTGAACAGGTGTTAGGAGCGATCTAGCTCTACCCAAAGTGGTTGTTAAAAATAGTGAAACAAACACCCAACTGTGGGTGTGGGTAGGAAGCATATCCCCAGGTGTATTTAAGAAAAGAAAAGTAAAAGGAGTTCCCTGGCGGCTCAGGGGGTGAAGGATCTGGTGTCGTCATTGATGTGGCTCAGATCACTGCTGTGGTATGGGTTCAAGGCCTGGCCCTGGAACTTACATATATAAATGTCATGGGAATGGCCAACAAAAAACCGAAAAAGCCCAGATGTGTGTGGAACAGTCATTGGTCCTGGGCTGAATGGTGCCTTCGTGTGTATCTGCCTATGGTCGGAAATGAATTAGACGCGTAAATAAAACACAGGACGAAATCAGAGCAGGCCAAGTGGGAACCATCCAAGATAAGGTTTTACGAATTACAGATTAAGACGAACACGCTTATGTAGAATCGTGCACTGTTTACAGCAACAAAACCAAAGTTCTCACCTCTGGGAATAAGAAGCATCGTTTTATTGTGTGTTGGAGCTGAGTTCATGTGTGTTCCCTGTATTTAAAAAAAAAAGTAAAAACGAGAAAAGGGACAAGTAGGAAACAAAGAGGAGATTACATCTAGAATCAAAGCTAATTATGGCTTCAGTTCTGAGCCCATTAGGAAAAAGATCTGGGCTGGTCCTTCTGTGAGGAGAGCAGCAGCGAGACAGACGCTTGTCAGGGTCATTATTCTTGTTTCTGATTAGGGTGGTGAATTCATGCATGTTGATTGTAATAAATAACATGATTAAACGAAAAAATATGCCCAGTGAGCGCTGTGCCTGGGCCGGCAGTGAGTCTGTGTCTTGAAGCAAAGGTTGTGATTTATCCTGGGCTGCGCAGCCGTTGGCTGCTAGCAAACATCTAGGTTGATTCATCCTTCTTAACCTCTGCCTCGTGTCCCACAGAACGGAGGCCCCAGAGTGGGTCTCCTGACGTGCCGCTGGTGAAGATCGTGGCCGTGACCTCTGTGGGAAACGAGCCGTGGACCAACCAACGTGAGTGATGGGTAGCGTTGTTGTCTTCCGGTTGGGTGGCTGGTTGATGGGGGTGTGTGTGGTCTTAAACATGAACGGGCACAAATAAAATCGGAGGTGGCCAGGCACAGACCAGTGATGACACGCTCGTGAACCAAGGGTGATGACTCTCCTTGGGCATAACTGTCACCAAATTAAACAATCGTATAGCTGCGCTCTTCCCTGTGGGGAAAAGGAGCAAATAGAAACCAACAGTTATGTGTGAGTCGTTAGGTTAATTTCGTATATGTATGTGTATAATTACGTTGTGCATTAGGATGTATTTATACAAATATAATCGTTACTTTTTCTGATTCTTGGGATGAGTGGTGTGTTTGTGTATGGATATTGATTTGTTTAAAAAGAAGTGGATCCATACATATGTGAAATCAAGGAGGGTCAACATGGGCTCGTGAAGACGATGTGTCGTGACCCGAGATTGATGATTACACAATTCTGCCCATTTGAGGGGCATTAAAACCAAAAAATTGTCTATGCCATTGCATTCATTTTAATAGCATTTCGCTATTAATTTTTACAGTCTGGTTTATATAAACACTTTCCTATTGATGACATTTAGGCTGTTGACACACGGAAATGCATGTAGGAATGTAAGGAACTGGTGGTGGTGGATAAGATTCATGGGACAAGTTTTATGATTTTTTTTTAAAGAAACAAATAAAATTAAAAAGGGCAAAGCACAGAGCAGGGAGGATAATGTTTCATAAACTAAGGCTGATTAATTCAGTTCTATTCAACTGAGAGCCATTACGAATGATCCAGGCTGTTCTTTTTTTTTTTTTTTTTTAACAGTTGCTTTCTGTTGTTCAAAATGGCCACACCATAGTTCACTTAATCACACAGTACTTATGAGAATTTTGACTCTTATTTGAACGGATAAGGCAAGGAAAATGTAAGTAATAGCCGATGTTCTTAAATCTTCGGCTGGTAAGCTGTTCAAGGGTGTTTGTAAATAAGCAAAGGAATGAATGAACAAACCAGTGAATAAACAAGAGGGCAAACTTGGGCTGATAATGATAATATTTCATTATTCCAGAATTAAAATTACTCTGATTCTGCACCTCCAAGGTCCACTTAAAGTGTATGTTGGTTAAGGAATAAATATCCCTGTTTTGCATGAGGATGTGTTGGATGTTAATTTTAGTCCCAAAAAATTAATAAATGGGAAATTCCTGTCGTGGCTCAGTGGGTAACGAACACGACTGGCATCCAGGGAGGACGTCGGTTTGATCCCTGGCCTTGCTCAGTGGGTTGAGGATCCGGTGTTGCTGTGAGCTGCAGTGTATGATGCAGACGTGGCTTGGATCTTGCATGGCTGTGGCTGTGGTGTAGGCTGGCAGCTACAGCTCTGATTGGACCCCTAGCCTGGGAAATCCCATATGCCGTGGGTGCATGGGTGCAGCCCTAAAAAGACAATACCACCAAAAAGTATGAAATACAGCAAAGGCCAAAACATAGACTGGTAATGAGAAGAGCCCAGAGATAAAAAGATGATGGTTTTTTAGTTCGGTGCGCTTGACGGCTCTAAAAATAATCGAGCCTGTTTCATTCTTTTTACCAGCTGTTTTGTTTTTCACAGTGTATATGTACATAATTTATTTAAACATCCCTCCATGGATAAAGATCTTGGGTATTCACTGAGCACGGAGCACAACGGGAGAGGAAAAATAACGTCATTGTTCTCCCTGCGGAATAGGAGAAGGGATTTATGGATGCTCATCGAAACTTCTTTAGAAATGAGCAAATCGAGCAACAGAGAATCAAGAATTATGCTTAATCCCGTTTAGCTTCATTAGAAACAGTTCAGGGCTCCTACCTAAGGGTAAAGAGTGTATGCTAGCACCGTCCAGTAGAAATCTCTGCAGCAGTGGACATGGTGTCTAAATTGTCCTGTTCCGTATGTGGCTCCTAGCTGCATGCGATGCACAGCACTTAAAATGTGGCTGGTGTGCGGGAGGAACTGAATTTTTAATTTGACTTTCTTTTTATTGATTTTAAATCGTCACATGTGGATAATGGCTACTCTATTAGTTGCATTGGGTGGTTGGTTAATGAGGGTTTCTTGAATATTAGCGATGAATAATTAAATACATAAATTAATAAAAGAGGGTTAATTATGGGCTAAAGAAGAGACTGTACCAGGAGACAAAGATTATAATTCATCTGGTTCTGCACAATGGAGATTCACTGGAAAGAAGTCTTTAGTTCATGGAAAAGAGCCATGGGCTTATTCATTTGTTTTATCAACTCTCACGTGTTGCTTTCACTGCGTGCCCCAGAGTATATGTGAACATTTCTCTAATTTTGAAGATCTGTGTATTTTGGTGCAAGAGGATAAACATTCCATTGTCAGAGTTGTAGTGGGTGGGTTGAACAGTGGTTTTGCAGATATACATTATATTATTATACTATTAATTTCAAAAAATGAATAATAAATAATCGGGAGTCCACGCATAGTGCATGATAATATGACAGGTACCAATGTCTGTGACTATTACAAGTCACCCCAACTGTGGTCCATAAATAGGGGCTCTTTTACATTTGTTGGCGAGGAATATATAGATAGATGTGACTGATTGTCAATATACATACAGGAGAAGCAAGGACCAGTGAAGAAAGTATATCATGAGCCACGTGTTTATATTAGTACATTTATGCACAACTGAAGTTCATTTTATAAAGGTCTCTGTTTCTCTCCATTTATGGGTGAGAATTACAAAGTTTTTTCTATCATTTATATCCATTTATATTACGTATCCATATATTACTTATATGGATCAAAATTACGGTTTTTCGTAGGTTCGATGGTGCAGTCATGGTGATTTCACTGACTGCATTCTAACAGAAACCAGTAGATGAATATGTTTTAAAAATCAGCAGAAGATAACGTATGAGTTAGTCACTGCTGTGGCAGTGCTGCATAACAAGTAACCCACAATTTCAGTGGCTTACAAAATAACAGTTATGACAACAATTACAACATGTACTCTAGTCGCATATGGGTCTGTGCGTGTCTTGCTGCAGGTGTGCTCCAGGCTGTGGATTTGGATTTACGTCTGGCCAACTTGCCTTCGAATTTATGGTCCTTAGATAAAGGAGTGGTAGTGTCTGGGACAAGCTCTTCTTTTTTAAAAAAATTTTTATTGGAGTATAGTTGACTTGCAATGTTGTATTAATTTCAAGCATACAGCAAAATAAATTAGTTATATATATCCATTCTTTTTCCCTATATAGGTTATTACAGAATATTGAGTCAATTTCCTTGTGCTAGTACAGTAAGTTCCTGTTAGTTATCTGTTTCCTGCAGAAATAATATACTAGATGTCTCTTTCTAATGATCATGAACATATGAGTCAGTCAATATTCTTGCTATGTAGCAATCCCAAACTAATCAATCATTGGCCTGTTATTAGCCCCCTTTCTTGTCTGTATTTTATTTTATTTTTGTTGTTATTGTTGTGTTTGTTTGGGGCCACACCCATGGCACATGGAGGTTCCCAGGCTAGGGGTCCAATTGGAGCTACAGTTGCTGGCCTACAGCACACCACAACAATGCCAGATCCAAGCCGCGTCTGCGAGCTACACCACAGCTCAGCAGATATCAGCACAGATGTTTATCCATAGGGGAATGTTGAAGTCAACGGTGACATAAAATTAATAGGGAACATTAACATACTTATAACGTAAATTAAATGGCATCGGTGTATTTTTAATGGAAGTAAGTTGTATTCGGTTAGATACATCATGATACAAAATAGCTTATTTATAAACCAGAAATGAGCTCACAGATTTTGAAATCAAACTTACGGTTACCAAAGGGGAAACTGTGGAGAGGGGATATTTTAGGGGGAAGGGATTAACAGATATACACTGCTATAGAATACAACTTACTTCCGTTAAAAACATACCAAGGCTGGAGTTCCCGTCGTGGCGCAGTGGTTAACGAATCCGACTAGGAACCGTGAGGTTGCTGGTTCGGTCCCTGCCTTCGCTCAGTGGGTTAAGGATCCGGCGTTGCCGTGAGCTGTGGTGTAGGTTGCAGACACGGCTCGGATCCCGAGTTGCTGTGGCTCTGGCATAGGCTGGTGGCTACAGCTCCGATTCGACCCCTGGCCTGGGAACCTCCATATGCCTTGGGGGCGGCCCTAGAGAAGGCAAAAAGACAACAACAAAAAAATACCAAGACCATTTATGTTATAGGTATTTTAATATTCCATCTTAATTTTCTACCACCGTTGACTTCAGCATCCCCCTGTTGATAAACATCTGTGCTGATAACCGGTTGAGAGGGCGCTGGACAGACACGTCAGTGTTCTATTGTGGAAGAAGACGCGGGGTCTGAGTAGTTCATGGTGTCATCTTCGAAATACAGACACATTAAGAGAAAGGGAGCTGAAAACAGGCCACTAATAAGTGGGATTGCTATGTAGCAAGAATGTTGATTGACTCGTATGTTCATGGTCATTAGCGAGAGACGTCTAGTGTGTTATTTCTGAGGGAAATCAGCCTATGGACGCATGCCGTCCAGTACAATGGCCAGTAACCGCAGGTGGATACCGAACGCGTGAAATGTGGCCAGTCTGAATTGAGATGCGACCGATGTGGGAAAGACACACCCAATTTAGAAAATTCATTACCAAAGAAAGTGTAAAATATTTCCGGAGTTCCTGTCGTGGCTCAGCCTTTAATGAACCTGACTAGTATCAGTGAGGACGCAGGTTCGATCCTGGGCCTCGCTCAGTGGGTTAAGGATCCGGTGTTGCTGTGAGCTGTGGTGAAGGTTGCAGATGTGGCCTGGATCCTGCATTGCTGTGGCTGTGGTGTAGGCCAGCGGCTACAGCTCTGATTCCACCCCAGCCTGGGAACCTCCATATGCTGCGGGTGCGGCCCTAAAAATACAAAAAAAAATTTCATAAATAATTTACTTACACTGATTAGTTTTAGAAATGAGTGGACGTGATAGTGGTATTGGGTTAAATAAAATATACAATTCCAATTTTCTTTTTACTTTAAAAAATGTGGATTCTAGAAAACCTAAAACATATAGGTGGCTCGCATTATATTGTATTGACCAGCATTGCTGTAGACCAATGATAAGAATATTGGAGGGTCTTTTCCTTTGTGTTTTTTCTGACCCATGGGTATCGATTATATTCTTATTAGCCAATTAATGGATCATGTAATGAAAAGTGAATAAATAGATGAAAAAACACAGGAAAAAGCACATACTAAGCATTAAGGTATATATTGACCCAAGGACTATTTTAAATATTTTCAGGGAAGCAGCAACGCCCATAAAAACCATGTAACATGGTTAATCCATTTGGATAATGAGTACAAACAGCTGTGTTTAGTGGTCAATGCCATTTTATTGGGTTGGTGATGGGTTTTTTTAATTTTTATTTTTTAAAGGAAATGACCTCCATGGACAAATATCTGATTAAGTACCTAACTAAATAGGAGAAGATGAAGCACGGCAGGTGCCAGATGAGGACAGGGTAGTGAGCAAAGCTACTGGTCAGTCCATCTGGCACCACTGAAATCCACTGCAAAAAATATCTAGTCTCAGCTCTGTAGGAAATGAGCCTATAGTCAGTGATTAGCAAGTTCGCTGGGTCTTAATCTTAGACTTTCGAGGCGCGAGGCGCGTGAGCACTGATTAGGTTGTTACTGTGTAAGTGAATCAGTACACCAATTAAACCAGTATATCAGCGAATGAAGAAAAGAAAGCCAAGCATGGCCCCGCGAGGCAAGAATTATTATTAACGTGTTTTTGAAGCACTGAAGTCGATTAAAAAAAAGCACTGACATTCATTTTAAAAAAAAGAGGCGAGGCTTACATAACTAAGAAAATTAAAGAGGACCCGTGTTGAGCTTGTGGCAGCTGATAAGAGTTTAATTAATCCGGTTTATTCACTGAGTTCATTAAACTACAACAAAGATCTGGTGGGTTATCGCTGTAGGAAAGGGACGGGTTGACAGATGGTTAGTTTTATTCAGCGTCTTTGAACAATTTCTTTAGATTCCAAGCTATGAATTGTAAAGGAATGATGACGAAATTCGCCACAGTTAGTTAAATGGAGGCAAGCCGTGGACCGCTGATGAACAATTTTATGTTATGAAGCAACTATTAAGATGAATTCATTTTTCACTGCTGTGTCCATGTAAAGAATATGAGGTCTAGGCTCCAGCTTATTTAAGCTTCCTAGATAGATTCAGTTTGGGCTGCTCATGGGTTTACTTTTTTGTAAAATTGAAGTGTAGTTGAGTTACAGTATTATATTATTTCCAGATATAATGATTCAGTATTTTTGCAGATTATACTCTGCTATGAATTGTTGTAAGATAATGTGTATAATTCCCCGTGCTACACAATATAGCCACACGTTTGTTTTCTGTTATCTGAGTCTGTTTTTGTCTTGCATAGGCATTGTTTTTTTAGAACCCACATGTGAGTAATATCATATAGTATTTGTTTTTCTCTAGTTTATTTCACTAAGCATAATATTCTCTAGGCTTCCATCCATATTGCTATAAAAGGCAATATCTCATTTGTTTTTATGGCGAAGTAATATTTCATCGTGTGTGTGTGTGTGTGTGCGCGCGCGCGTGCGTGCGTAAATATATATATATATATATCTCACATTTTCTTTTTGTAATTTTTTGTCTTATTTCCTTTTCTAGGGCCGCTCCTGCTGCATGTGAAGGTTCCCAGGCCGTGGGTCCAATTGGAGCTGTAGCTGCCAGCCTACGCCAGAGCCACAGCAACGTGTGATCCGAGCCGCGTCTGCAACCTACACCATAGCTCATGGCAACGTTGGATCCTTAACCCACTGAGCGAAGCCAGGGATCAAACCTGCAACCTCAAGGTTCCCCCTCAGATGCGTTAACCACTGAGCCAAGACGGGAACTCCTATATCACATTTTCTTTATCCATTTGTCTGGATGGGCTCTTGGGTTACATCCACATCTTGGAAATGGTAAATAATGCTGCTACAAGCATCAGGATGCATATATTTTTTTGAATTAGAATTTATGTTTTTGTTTTGTTTTGCTTTTTTTTTTTTTTTGTCTTTTTGCTATTTCTTTGGGCCGCTCCCTCGGCATATGGAGGTTCCCAGGCTAGGGGTTGAATCGGAGCTGTAGCCACCGGCCTACACCAGAGCCACAGCAACGTGGGATCCGAGCCGCGTCTGCAACCTACACCACAGCTCACGGCAACGCCGGATCGTTAACCCACTGAGCAAGGGCAGGGACCGTATCCGCAAGCTCGTGGTTCCTAGTCGGATTCGTTAACCACTGCGCCACGACGGGAACTCCTGTTTTGCTTTTTGATCCATCCCAGGGATGGAATTGCTGGATGGTGTGGTGGTTCTCTTTTTAGTTTTTAAGGCGTCTTCATATCTTCCTCCGTAGTGGCTGCACCAATTTGCTTTGCCACCACACCCTCTCCCACACTGTTTCCTGAGGACTTTTTGATGATTGCCATTATGTCAGATGTGAAGTCATTTCTCACTGCAGTTCTGATTAGAATTTTTTTAATAGTTCGGGATGATGAGCATCTTTGCATGTATCTCTTGGCTCTCTATATGTATTCTTTGGGAAAATGTCCATTCAGATCTTCTGCCCATTTTTTTTTTTGTCTTTTTCTCTTTTAGGGCCATACCCACAGCATATGGAGGTTCCCAGGCTAGGAGTCCAATTGGAGCTGTAGCTGCTGGTCTATGCCAGAGCCACAGCAACACTCGATCCGAGCCACGTCTGCCCCCTGCACCACAGCTCATGGCAACACCAGATCCTTAACCCACTGAGCAAGGCCAGGAATCAAACTTCCTGGTTCCTAGTCAGATTCGTTTCCCCCGTGCCACGACGGGAACTCCTCTTCCGCGTATTTTTGATTGGGTTGCTTGTTTTTATGATACTGAGTTGTATGAGCATGTATTTATTCTTGTTAATTATCTTATCTTCTAAGAAATAGATATATAGTTAAATCAATTCATGGCTAATCAAATTAAACAATAGATATGCAAGTAGATAAATTAAAAATGAGTCCCGAGTGAGCACTGGTGAAATGGGCCATGACCCAACACTTCAGCTTGATCCAGCTTTGAACAAGCGGGGTCCATTAAAAGACGAAAGAGGGTGCTTCATTCATTTTACAGTTGTTTATGATTTCATGGTATTTTTCCCCACTGTTGACTTACGTATTCCACCAGGGATAAAGATTCAAGTTTCCAATCTGTTAAGAGGTGAAACACAAGGAATGACAGAACGTTATTAGTGAAGGGAAATGAGACAGTCCTGGATTCTTACATATTTAAAATTTGAATAAATTCAGGAAAGATTCAAAAAGGACCAAGAATGGCGATGGGGAGTGTGGAGTTGCATGAGGACTATTGGCTGGTCCTTGTGTCACCAGCGAGGTCCACTGTAGAAAGATTCTATTAGGTCTGAGAGAAATGAACAAAAATCACAGGTCAGTAATATTTTTTGCTCTTAGTCTTGCTTTGATATGATTAATGGATATTGATTAAGTAATTGTTAGTCCATCAATGAATGAAGGAATAAGCCAATGGATAAATGAATAATGAAAAATTCCCACCTCTAGGTCTGAGGTGTCTGCACCAAGGATTTTGTTTAAACCCTCTAACTCTGAGGTCCATTATAAAAACAAACCTAATTTCCCGCCACGATGGGACTTGAGCTTATAGCTGAAGTTAGGAGTACAGGCATCTTGCTTTTGGTTTTGATAGATCTTAGGTATGAATTGTTTTATCAGTGAATCAGGTCTGAGTAAATAAATACATAGTGAACGAAGACAGAGAACAGGAGATAACCCCCAAGAAGAGTATGGAATGAGGTACAGATTCTTCTTCTTCTTCTTTTTTTTTTTTTTGTCTTTTTGCCTTTTCTGGGGCCGCTCCCGCGGCATATGGAGGTTCCCAGGCTAGGGGTCGAATCGGAGCTGTAGCCACCAGCCTACGCCAGAGCCACAGCAACGTGGGATCCGAGCCGCATCTGCAACCTACACCACAGCTCACGGCAACGCCGGATCCTTAACCCACTGAGCAAGGTCACAGACCGAACCCGCAAGCTCATGGTTCCTAGTCGGATTCGTTAACCACTGAGCCACAACGGGAACTCCCAGATTATTCTTAAAACAAGTTCAAGGAACTGAGTTCCAATTTGGGAAGGGTCAATGCTTTTACTATGTTGATCAGAAACATATGGACAGCTTTATGTAAAAGTCAGTGTTGTTTTGGGGTTGCTTGTTGTTAACTCTTTTAGGAAATATCATAATTGGTCACAGAACTATCTAATTAAAGATCAAGCATGGGCCAATATTAAGGATGAAATATATGAGGGAATTATGACTAAATCAGTTCATTTCAGCCACTATCATTTTTGAAAAATGCATCTAGTTGTTCTGTGGGTATTGAGCCTATGGGCAGATGTTAATATTATTTAGGACTCTTGCCTGGAGTACGTAGGTTCATTAATATTGGTGATGTTACTGTTAGTGAATAAAGGAAGAGGTTATTTATTTATTTATGTGCTTTTTAGGGCTGCAGCCATGGCGTATGGAGGGTCCCAGGCTAGGGGTCAAATCAGAGCTGCAGCTGTCAGCCTACACCACAGCCACAGCAACTCTGGGTCTGAGCTGCGTCTGCAACCTACACCACAGCTCATGGCAACACTGGATCCTTAACCTCCTGAGCGAGGCCAGGGATTGAACCCACGTCCTCATGGATACTACTCGGGTTCGCTACCACTGAGCCACAATGGGAACTCCAGGAAGAGATTATTTAAAGGAGGGCAGACGTGGACCAACGAGGGTATTATCTCATTTAAAACGGTTTCTATATGACATCAGTTATATATGGAATCTAACCAAAAATAGTACACAGGAACTGATTTTAAAAAACAGAAGTAAATTCACAGATTTCAAAACACATGATTTCTTATGGTCCACAGGTAACCACTGGAGGGGAGGGAGGCCTTGGGGGGAGGGAATAACATAAACACACGACTGTATAAAAGAGATGATTAACGAGAGCCTGCTGTCGAGCACCCGACAGTCTACTCGGTAGCATGTGATAACCTTTGTGGGACAAAAGTGTGGATGTATTTATATATATGACTGATTCGATTTGCTATACACCTGGAACTAACACAACATTGTAAATCAGTCAAATTAAATTTGAAAAACAATATGGCAAACATTTAAAAAATGGTTTATTAATCTCAGTGTACTCCTTTTTTTTTTTGTCTTTTTGCCATTTCTAGGGCTCCTCCCTCGGCATATGGAGGTTCCCAGGCTAGGGGTCTAATTGGAGCTGTAGCCCCTGGCCTACACCACAGCCACGTGGGATCCGAGTTGCGTCTGCAGCCTACACCACAGCTCACGGCAACGTTGGATCCTTCACCCACTGAGCAAGGCCAGGGATCGAACCCCCAACCTCATGGTTCCTAGTTGGATTCGTTAACCACGGAGCCATGACGGGAAGAAGAGTACTCTTCTGATGTCCATATAAACAAAAAGGGCCTGGCCACCGGCCAGGTGGGGTAAAGAACATAGAGATAGTTACCTGTGATAGTATTTGAGATTCTTTTGCGCTTGCTTAAACATGAAAATATGAGCAAGTCATTCCATGAATGAATAAATAAAAACTAAGCAAATAAGTGAGTAAATTCACCAAGTGGGGTCAAGCACGCATCACTGGTGAGAATTTATCAGGAGACAATGATGCAGATCTACCTCATTCTAACCCAGGAGAGAGTCATGTCGATGCTCACCTGTGTGGGTGGGTTCACTAGAACGAATCTGGAACAGGCGTGGTTCTTCACTATTCTACTAGGATGTAGATTTAGCATGTGGCACCGAATTACATGCATTAGTAATGGAAGAAACTAAATAAAAAGAGGGCTGTTCTTGGGCTAATGGAATGTGATGGAAACAGGGTTTTATGATGAATCTGTTACAGTGAGGCTGAGGTCTCTCAAAAACATCTAAATCTCCCCTCCCTCTTCAGTTTTCTAAAATCTGTTTTTTACTCCACAGATTCAACATAGCCAATCTGATTGATTCAGTGATGAAGATGTCAGCTGTCAGTATCCGTGGATAAACAACCAAGGGACCCACGTAAGCAACAGATTTTGTGTTCTTGGTTTGGAGGCAGGTAATTCATGTGGTCCCTGGGATTGTTTCAAAGGAACGAGTGGCTACTGCAACCATAAAGTCAAAGGATGCCTCCTGTGGGTCATTAATGAACATGTGAAATGAACCACCGATTAGGATTAATCCCTTTTAGTGCAACCGAGATCCATTCAAACCCCATCGGAGGGTTTTACATTCATTTTCACAGTTGCTTAATATTCTGTTTCATTTTTGCACCGCATTTTAAGAGTATTTCTCTGTTGATAACAATAACTCATTGAGGAGGGAGCACCCGGGAAGAGAGACAGTGCTTTAGTGTTCTAGTTATGGGGGTAAATGGTAGGTTCGTTATACTATTTTTAAAATACAAAGAAATTCAATGAAAGATGAGCAAGCAGACAGTCGTAAAACACATGGCCCATGTACGAAGCAAGGTTATTGATTAATCTATATGTGAAACACTGAGATCCAATTAAACAGAGATCTCATTTGCTGGCTCTGTGGGAAATAAATGGTTGTCACCTGCTCTCTGCAATATTCAAAGATCTTGCTCTTGGGTTTTTGTGATTCATGGAAATTAAATTTTTTTTTAACATCAGTGAAGCCATGAATGAAAGAATCAATAAATAATGTACAAACAATCCCTAAACAATGTATAAATAAATACACGGAGAAAGAGAATGTTGAGCTTGGATCAATGATGAGAGTTCTGGGGTATATGAATCAAGAACTTTGATTAAACCCTAACTCTGAGATCCATTAGAAGGAGACTTTGTTCTTCCCTCTAAGGGAACAGAGTTCAGAGGAGAAGTTCAAGCCAGTTGGGGAGCTGTTGTTGGGTCTTTGTGGGTCCTGAGGATGGAGTGTATTGATGCACATGAATGAACACGTGTGTAAGGGAGTGAAGACAGCCAGGGTCGCACACGAGTGATTTAAGCGAGTGTCATGAAACAAGTATTCTTAGTCACATGTTTACTGAGCACAGAGTTCCAGTGTGATCATGGGTCAAAGCTATTACCCCCTTTGAAACACAGTAGCAACTCCAGATACACAGGAGCGCATAGGCAGGTGCGACTTAGTGTCCAGGTGGGCATGCTGGGCCGGTGGGAGTGTATGTTGATTCTCAGGTGATTATTTATTGTTATAAGTTATAGGATGAAGATGATTTTTATCTCAAATGATTCTGTAAAAGAGGGCAGACTCTGAAGAGTATGGCGCATGTGCGGTGGAGGAAGATTAATGACTAATCCTGTCCCACCCTCCTGGGGGCCATATAACAAGATGGGACCTAGTTTCTCCCTGCTTGGATTAAGTACATGGAGATATGCCAGGTAATCGTGGTGCTTCAGTTCTGGGTTCGGTGGGAGGGTTTAGTATTTCATAGACATGTAATTTTATTATAGCTCATGTTTATAGGATATGTTTGTTACAAATCCTTATATTTAATATTTATATAAGGCATTTTATAGTTTATTATAAATAATACCTTTTTAAGAAAAGTAGAGGATCAGATTATTTGATTGAAAATGAAATGAATAAGTGAAAGAACGTGTTAAATAAAAGTAAGGTAAAGCTAGGATTATTCGTAAGAATGTGCCATGACACTAGATTTGAAATCTATCCAGTTCCACAAATGTTCATGAAAATAATTAGTCGGCTATTAACTAAGAGTCAGAAGTGTACTTCTAATATTTAAAAGCCTTTCTCTTGGAGTTCCTGTCATGGCTCAGTGGTTGGCGAATCTGACTAGGAACCATGAGGTTGCAGGTTTGATCCCTGGCCTTGCTCAGTGGGTTAAGGACCGGGCGTTGCCATGAGCTGTGGTGTAGGTCACAGACACGGCTTGTATCCTGTGTTGCTGTGGCTGTGGTGTAGGCCGGCAGCTGTCGCTTCAATTCGAACCCTAGCCTGGAAACTTCCATGTGCCACGGTTGTGGTCCTAGAAAGCAAAAAAATAAAAGTAAACAGAACAAAAACCGAAAACAAATTATGATGTTGATATAAAGCACAGCTGTTGATTAATCCATCCTTGCAATACAGAGGTGCATTGAAAAAAATCATTAAATGTATTAGTTCTGTGGGCCAAGTGCAGATAGACTTAGCTTAGTAACAGTCATTCATCTTGGTCTTGGCGTTTATGATTTATGGATATTGATTGTATTATAATTTATGCATGTAAAAGTGATCTAGAAAGGAAGATAGGAGTGAAGAAGACAAAAAAAAAAGCCAAGTCTGGATCAATGATGAGTATTCTGGGGTGTCTGAATTAAGTATTCTGATTAAACTTGATAGCTCTGAGGTCATGATAAGAAGAGATCTAGTTATATTCCCTCTGTGGTGAAGATGCTTGTGGCGTAAGATGGGAATATTTAGTCCGGGCTTAATAGATGCACACTATTGCATTTGGAGTGGACAAGCAATGAGATCCTGCTGTACAGCCCAGGGAACTCTATCTAGTCCCTTGTGATGGAGCAGGATGGAGGATCACGTGAGAAAAAGAATGTGTGTATATGTGTGACTGGGTCACTTTGCTGTACAGTAGAAATCGACAGAACGCTGTCAACCAACTGTAATGGAAAAAATAAAAAATCATTTCATAAAGAAAGAAGAGAATATTTAGGATCCTGTTCTTGGGCTACGTGTTCCTTGGGTATGGATTTTTTTAAAAAAATAAATGAAATAATGCATGAGTGAAGAAAGACATGGAAGAATGAATGAAGATAAGGAAAGCCATACATTATTCAACGGTGCGAGTATGTTTTCAAATATTTCCGAAGCACTGAGGTCTAGGAAAATAAATATATTAAGCTTATCCCTCTTGCAGCAGGAAGCAGATAGACAAGCATGCCCAGGATTGAATGTTGTCGTTACGGATTGATGGGGGCTTGCTGGTGATTTTTAAGCAAAGGGCACAATGTTTGCCCAAATAATTACTTAACTATCTAATAGACAAAAAGAACAATCATGGGCGAATGATGAGAATGTGCCCCATAATAAGAGTTATGATTGACTTAAGATGGTTTAGCTGTGAGTATATGATCACGTTAATATTATTGGAAAGTTTTTGTCCAGTGAGTTATAATTACCACAGTGACATATTATAATTATATATTGTTATTAGCGAGTGAATAGATTCGTATTTTCCTTCGAAGATGCAAATCACACACCAGTGAGGAGCTTTATTATGAAATAAGAATAATGATTATCTTGTTTTGCACAGTTGATTTCCATACTTAAAAAAATCCTGGGCTTCTCCCATTTTGCATAATATGCGCACATAGGCAGATGCACATAATAGTATTTTGTTTCTGGGTTGCTGCCCATTTTAGCATTTCCCCCTTTTTCTTTACATAATGAGCAGCTGGTGCACTTAGTCCATGAGTCATTAAATGAATGAATGAGTGCGTGAGTGGATGCAGAAAGCAGTCAAAGCATGGACCACAAAACAAGGAGTAAAAGGCATCCAGCCTACATCAGAGAGATTCCTTAGAAGAGAAATTTGACTTTACTTGCGTAGAGGGAAAAGTTCTGACCTATGGGTCAGGCAGTGGATTCAGTGGTGCTCATTCTGTTGCCGAAAATGAAAATTACATTAAAGAGGGGTATTCTTGGGCCGAGGAAACGAAGCAAGTGTTAGGGCCAGTCTAGAAGCCTACACGTCGCATCCTCGCGACACCCCTCAATTTACGGTTTTGTGTTATTTTTCGAGCCTCCTTTTACCTCAGAATTCACACACCGTGGCTAATTTAATCATATCTGACGAAGAAGAGCTTGGCTGATGCTTCCGTGTTGAAGAAGCGTAAATACCAAGGTGGGTAACCTTCAAAGCTTCTGTTCCTGGTGAGGAGAGTTTGTTCCTGGGAGTTGATGGAAATATTTCAGAACATAGCTTCATAAAAGGATAAAATGAAAGAATGATGGCCATTACCGATGATGGGAACAGCTGATGAGCCACAGACAAGGATGTTTAATTCAATTCTGACAGCGGAGGACTCCTACAGAAAGATGGAAGGGGTTTCACACGTTTTCAGAAGTGTTTGCTCTTCTCCTTTATGCTAACAGGACAGCTGATTGCCAACATCTTTCCCCTGACCTTGGTGGCAGGGAGCGTGCACGGTCTACGGGGAGGGTCGTTGCAAAAAGAGATCTAATGTTAGCTCTATGGGAAATGAGCACCTCGACCGATCCTGATAACATTCAAGGATCTTCTGTTCCAGACTTTGGAAATTATATGATTGTGTTATTACTGGTGATTGTGTTATTATTGGTGTAGTGAATGAATCAATAAGCAAAGGGATACAGGGTTGAGGACAAAGTGCAAAGCTTGGATCAGTGATGACTTCTAGGAGTCCCCATTGCAGCACAGTGGTAACAAAGAACCTGACTGGTACCCACGAGGATGCCAGTTCGATCCCTGACCTTGCTCAGTGGGTTAAGGATCCAGGGTTACTGTGAGCTGTGGTGTAGGTCACAGATGTGGCCCGGGTCCCTCATTGCTGTGGCTGTGGTATAGACTGGCCGCTGCAGCTCTTTGACCCCTAGCCTGGAAACTTCCATATGCTGCGCGTGTGCCCCCCCCCCCCAAAGACAAAAAAAAAAAAGATAAATAAATAAAAACGATGACTCCTAGAGTGGTGACTGGGTCTGAATCCAAAATTGTAATTAATTCCTTTCTTGAAACCTGTGGTCCATTGTGGAAAAAAAGAGGCGTAGGGTAAACTTTTGGGGAAGTGAACTTATGAAAGGATAAAGAAATAATTTGCAAATGATGGAGATGGGGAGGGGCACGGTCGACCAATTAGGAAATGAGGTAATAAAACAAAGGTTATTTGCAGTGCCTGTTTGAAACACTGGGTCTGTAGGTAAATAGATTAAAGCTCTGCAGCCTTTCCTAGGGCCAATATGGAAAGAGATCCCTAAGAATCCAGCTTGCTGCTCTCATTGCCTGGCTGGTGGTTTCAGTTAGAAAAGGACAAAAAGAAAGTTTACATAAACAGTTGCTTAAGTAACCATTTTATTGAGAGAGGGCCAAATATGAACCAATGTTGAGAATTTTGATCGGCGTTGAATACGACCAGAGTTGTGATGAATCTAACTCTATGCACTGAGTTTTGGTTTTAAGAAACATCAAAAGAGAATTTAGTCGTTTTCATGGGGCGTGAGCATAAAGCAGGATCTTCACTGCTCTAATCTAGTATCTCGGTTTTCCTTGATATTGATATATTGTTATAAGAGAGTGAGGGAATGCATTTTAGGAGGTCCTGCCATGGCACAGGGGGTTAAGAGTCTGACGGCAGTGGCTTGGGTTGCTGTGGAGGTGTGGGTTCAATCCCCAGCCCAGTGCAGGGGACTGAAGGATTTGGCGTTGCAAGCCACGCTGCAGCTGTGGCTTGGATTCAGTTCCTGGCCCAGGAACTTCCATATGCTATGGATGAGGCCATAAAATTGGGAAAGAAAGCACGCAACAAATGAAAAGAGACCCTGGTACTTCCTTGTAGTTTTGATTTGCATTTCTCTAATAATTAGTGAGGTTGAGCATCTTTTCATGTGCCTGTTGGCCATCTGTGTGTCTCCTTTGGAGACATGTCTATTTAGGTCTTCTGCCCATGTTTCGATTGGGTTGTTTGTTTTTGTGTTGTGGAGTTGTATGCATAAGCAGTGAGGACATACTGTACAGCACAGCAAACTATATTCCAACTCTTGGGATAGAACATGATGGAAGAGAGTGTGAGGAAAAAAAAATGCATGTATATGTGTGATCGGGTCACTATACTGTACAGCAGAAATTGGCACAATGCTGTAAATCAACTATATTTTAATTAAAAAAAAAACGAAAAAAGAGAGTGAAGGAATGCATTTTATATATAGATAAATTACTCCAAAGAAGGCCCAGGAAGGGCCAGTAAGGAACATGTCTTTTGAACCAAAGTCAATGATTATTCCTGCTGTACCCAGATGCCATCCAGTTAAAGAGAACCCTGGGTTCCTTCCGCTTTGGCTAAAGTACACATAGAAATTTACAAGGAGCAATTCTTGAGAAAAATGGGTAAATAATTCGTTCGTTTCATGCCTAATTATGCACATAAATAAATCAATGGATCCTAGACATCTAAAGCGTGACACTGGTGTGAACGGGTGAGAATATTGTAAAACCAAGATGTACGTTTCTCCAGTTTTGCGCAAGTGAGAGCCATTAACAGCAATTACCCAGCTGTTAAATTTATGGATGGGGAGTTTGTAGACACATATTTATGATAGATAAGGGTTTTTGTTCTCATGTTGGCATTCACTGTATTCTTTCAAAATAAAGATTAAATGAGCCGGTAAATAAGGAGTGCCATTCTTGGGCAGTGGTGAGATTATTAAATGACCCAAGTTTATAATTAGGCTAATACTGCAAGACTAATTTCTGTTAAAGAAAATCCAACCTAGGCTCGCTCTTTCTTTTGCAAGTCTGCATTTTCACCAAGTGAACATACTGCAGGTGCCTCAATCATTACCTAGTGCTAGGGATCTTGGCTTTTACAAACTCTGTGGTTTAAGGATGGAGAGAGTGATGTAAGGAACACAGTTTATGTTCTTAGTTGGGAGATTGGTTCCTGGGTGTGGCTTAAATTTTTCAAAGTAGTAAAAGCAAAGAACACCAATAGGTACCAGAATTGGGATTTATAATCACTCTGATTTAGTTCTCCTAAAGTCCAATAAATAAAAGGTGCAGGCAGGGAACGCTATTCAATACCTGTGATAAATCATAATGGAAAAGAATATGAAAAAGAATACATACGTGAGTGTAACCGACTCGCTTTGCTCGTGCAGCAGAAATTAACATGACATTGTAAATCAACTCTCCTTCGATAAAGTGTTAAAAAAAGATGCAGGTGTTCCCCTCATTTTCAGGGCCGCTTCACATTGGGTTTTATTTTTGCACTGCAATTCATTTAAGTAATGTTTCACTGATAAAGATTTAAGCTAGCGATTTTCCGAAAGAGGAGCACATAGGCAGATGGACAAAACCATTGACGTTTTAGTTACGGAGTAAGATTAGGGTCCCTGTAGTTGTTCACTGCATCATCTTTAAATGAAAAGGGCTGAGCATGGACCAATGGAGCTGATGTGAAGCAAGGATGCTAATTTATATGTGCAAAACCACACACACACACAGAGATACACTTACATGTATATATTGCATTGTGTATATATGTATACATTGCAAAACATGTTCTTGTCTATTAGCAGCGTGGAAAATGGCAGATAGACAGTTATTAGTGATATTCGAGGGTGTTGTTCTTTGGGCTTTTTGATGTATAAAAATTGATTATATAATTATTCACTATCGATAAAGGAAGGAATAAACAATGCTTAAAAAAGGAAGAAAAAGATGTTCTATATAGACCAGTGATGAGTGTTCTGAGAGGTGTCAATGAAAGATTTTGATTAAGCTCTATAACTTTGAGATTCATTAGAAAAAAGAAATTTGTTTCCTTTGGGGAAGAGGGGCTTGCAGCAAAAGTAATAAACAGCAGAAGTAATAAACAGTCACAGATGTTCCTGAGCTTTAGCTCTTTTTTTTTTTTTTTTTTTTTTTAGAGCTGCACATGAAGGTTCCCAGGCTAGGGGTCGAATTGGAGCTACAGCTGCCGGCCTACACCACAGCTCATGGCAACACTGGATCCTTGACCCACTGAGTGAGGCCAGGGGTCGAGTCCGCAAACCCCATGGTTCCTAGTCAGGTTCATTAACCACTGAGCCACGATGGAAACTTGTTGAGCTTTAGTTCTTAATGACTGTGAAATGTATTGCAGGGGAAGCAATGCAAGAATAACGACGTGTAAGTGGACGATGACCAATGAGGCATGTCTGCAAGGAAACAAGGATCGCTATTAAATACACTATTTCCTAGGGGAGTTCCCCTTGTGGCTCAGTGGCAACGAATCCGACTAGTATCCGTGAGGTCATGGGTTTGATCCCTGGCCTTGCTCAATAGGTTAAGGATCCGGCATTGCCATGAGCTGTGGTGTGGTTCGCAGATGTGGCTCAGATCCTGCATTGCTGTGGCTGCGGTGTAGCCCGGCAGCTTTAGTTGCGATTTGACCCTTAGCCTGGGAACTTCCATACGCCCACAGGTGCGGCCCTAAAAAGACAAAATTGTTGCAAAAAATAGGTTGCAGACGTGGCTTGGATCCTGCGTTGCTGTGGTGTGGCTGTAGCTCTGATTGGACCCCTAGCCTGAGCTATTCCATATGCCATGGGTGTGGCCCTAAAAACACACACAAAAAAATGATTTAAATATGTGCCTAATTGAAAGATGGCCAAGCATGGCCTGAGAATATAGGCTGCAGGATCAAATCAGTTCTTTTCATGGACTATGA
Organism: Phacochoerus africanus; assembly: GCF_016906955.1. Lineage (NCBI taxonomy): Eukaryota > Metazoa > Chordata > Mammalia > Artiodactyla > Suidae > Phacochoerus > Phacochoerus africanus. The sequence continues at coordinate 124,373,467 of NC_062552.1, forward strand.
TTTAAGAAAACAAGAAGGTGTCTAAAAAGTTACTCCTGTGAGCAGTGGTCATGTTGTCTTCGTTGATGGGTATTAGTCTATCTTCTTGGCCAGACTCTTGGCCTGCATTCGTTTTGATGTGTTTCTAACAGTGAATGAATGAATGAGTTCATATTTCGGTCAATTTTTAAAAAGAAGGTAGAACATAGGTCAGTGAGAAGCAGGTGCCATAAAATGAAGAGAATGATTAAACCATTTTAGATGAAAAAAAAAAAATCCCACGTTGGACAAATCCATTTTATCAGCAGGTGCATGAAATGGTATTTCAATTCTGGAGACAGGCGGGTTTTTAAGTGAGTCAAGTGATCAAATTATTTTTGACTATTTCTTTTTTTATTATTGTATTTTAAAATTTTTAATTCAAGTATAGTTGATTTATAGCCTTGTATCAATTTCTGCTGTGCAGCAAAGTGACCCAGCCACACATGTACATGCATTCTTTTTCTCATTCCATCTTCCATCATGTTCTATCCTGAGAGAATGGATATAGTTCCCTGTGCTGTACAGCAGGACCTCATTGGGTATCCATTCTTTTGTGTGTGTGTGTGTGTTTTAGGGCCATACCCATAGCGTATGGAGGTTCCCAGGCTAGGGGTCCAGTTGGAACTGTAGCCACAGCAACGCGGGATCCGAGCTGCGTCTGTGACCCACACCACAGCTCACGGCAGTGCTGGATCCTTACCCCACGGAGCAAGGCCAGGGATCGAACCCGCATCCTCATGGATGCTAGTCGGGTTTGTTAACCGCTGAGCCATGACAGAAACTCCCTGCTTATCCATTCTTACGTTCTAGTTTGCATCTATTACCTCCAAACTCCCCATCCATCCCACCCCTCCCCCCCCCCAATAAGAGACAAACATGAGTGAGTCAGTGAATGAAAAATTAGGGTAAATCTTGGACCTGTGTGTCATGGCACTCTCTAAGCAATGCATGAATACATTTCTTTGAAAGAGATGAATGAGGCTGGGAACTATGTCGTTAGGGGATAGATAAATCAATAGTGTACTGGTTACATTAATTATTCTTGTGTTAGGTGGTAGATTTAACAGCATTCACTACATTCATTAAAAATTAACCAGTAAACAAGTCAATATATAAAAAGTCAGTAATGAGAATGTGATAGGAACCAAGGTTTATGATTAATCTAGTACCTCATGACTGCAGCTCGTTAAAAAAGTTAAATTTATGCTGTGCCATTTTCTATAGGAATGTGCATTTTACCGAACAGACTACAAATACTATAGCTGATTTAATTTATTCCATTACAATAAAGATTTTAGTTTTTGTCTCTGGGGGTAAGGAGCCTAGAGATTGTGGTAGATAAAAGTCCTGATTCATGATCTTGGCAATGGTGGCTTGTTCGTCATGACATTATGTTAAATAAATAAATCCTGAATATGTAAATAACATCAGAGGATGCCATGCAGAGAGCAAAAGTGGTAATTGGCCGAATTTTACGATTGATCCAGTTAAGGGCCACTGAGGTCCATTGGAATGATAGAGGTTTTTATTCATGTTAAGAGTTTTTGGTATTATATTTTGTGCCAGGGTTAATTTCAACCTTTCCTCAGTGATAAAGATCTAGGGAGGTGATAGGCAAGAACATAGCATCAGTGTCCTCATTATGAGATATGATGGTGGTTGGTTGATCATTGTATTTCATTAGTTATTTAATGCTGGGTGACAAATTACCTACAATTTAGTTGCTTTAGAAACAGTAAATATTTGTTACCTGTCACAGTTTCTCTAGGACAGGAATCCAGGAGAGACTTAGTGGACAGTTTTGTCCCAAGGTCTCTTGTGAGGTTGCAGATAAGATGTCAGGTAGCGTTGCAGACGTATGAAAGCTTGGGCTGCTTCCAAGCATAGGAAAGATCTGCTCCCATGGCTCACTCACATGGCGAGAAAGTTGGCGCCGGCTGTTGGTTGGGAGGCTGCAATTTCTTCCCCCATGGACCTCTCCTCTGGGCTGCTGGAGGATCCTTACAACACGGCAGCCGACTTCCTATAGAGCAGTCAATACCGGAGAGAGGAAGGCAGACGTCTCAGTGTATTTATAGCCTAGACTCAAGTCATGCACCGTCACTTCCTCAGGTATTTTGGGTCATGGAGGCCGGGCCTGGTTTCATGTGGGAGGAGACGGCACGTGGCTGTGAATACCAGGAGTCATGGATCATGGGGCACCATCTCGGTGGCTGGCTACCACGTGTACCATCTTTCATACATGGAAAAATCAGATAATGAAGGGCAAGTATGGGTCAGAGTATACATATGGGATTGATGTGGAACAAGGCAGCGGATAACCTGTAGGTACAATGCTGGGACCCTCTGCAAAAAAGAGGTCGTCTCTTAGTCGCACGGAAAACGAGCCAATATATATACAGCTTAGTCATAGTCTAGGATATTATTCTTAGTTTTGTTTTGATTTTTATACACACTGAATGTATTATTATTAGGGACTTAATGGGGGACTCAGTAAACACAGGTATGCATGAATGGAAAAGGAGCCAAGTGTGGACCAATGAAGATCTGGGGTGTCTGAACTAATGATTTTGATTAAACCCTATAACTTTGAGGTCAGAGACTTGGTTAATGCCTAGATGGTAAATGAACTTACAGCAGAAGTTAGTAATACTCAGGATTTTGTTCTTAGGCCATTAAGGTTCGTATGTCTGAATTGTATCATAAGGGAATGAATAAATAAATGTTTATAAACTAAGACAAGGAAAGCCCTATGTGGGCCAATGATGAGAGTGTTTAATATATTTATTATTATTATTATTAATACATTTCTCAAGGACTCATTTGCAACATAAATCTATTTGGATAAGTAGCATATAGAGATAAGTACTTGGACATCAATGTGATTGTTCTGCATTATTTGGGATGTGCCGGTTGCATATTGAAAAATAAGAAGTTAGGATTGGAGTTCTTGTCGTGGCTCAGCGGAAATGAATCTGTCTAGCATCCATGAGGACGCAGGTTCGATCCCTAGCCTTGCTCAGTGGATTAAGGATCTGGCATTGCCAGGAGCTGTGGTGTAGGTTGCAGACGTGGCTCGGATCCTGCGTTGCTGTGGCTGTGGTGTAGACCAGCAGCTGTACGTCATATTTGACCCCTAGCCTGGGAACCTCCATATGCCAGGGATGTGGCCCTGAAAAGACAAAAAAAAAAAAAAAAGTTATGATCTTCTGGTTATGTCTGCAAGCAACAAGCACATGAACAGCTGTCAATACCATTCAGTTTTCTGATCCAGTTTGGATGTTCAAGAGTGTTAATGATATTATGAGTGAATGTTTGGATACATTCATCTTTCAACCAATTATTTTCCAAACGATAAAATGGGATTTCTCAATCTTCTGCTATTGCATCTGGGGCCAGATACTTCGTTGTTGTGGGAGGTGGTCCTGAACGTTGTAGGATGTTTTTAATAGCTTCGCTGACTTCTACTAAGTAGGTGCCGTACTGACTCCCCTCTTCCACTGTGACAGTCAGAGATACCTCGACATCGGCAAATGACCGCTGGGGGCAGTGTTGCCCCCACTGAGAAGCATCAGGGTGAGGCTTGGACCAGTGAGGTGCCTGTGCAGAAGCAATGTAACTCATTTGTGCTGGGGTTTCTTACTGATAAAACCAGGCTCTTACCACTTATCTCAGGTTCGTTTGTTGAGTTGCCTCTAATTGCATTGCAATTTGAATGTTGATGGATTAACCATGTGTGTTTTCTCTGGAAAAATAAATTGTTCAAATTACTCAAAAGTACAAAAGTAAATGAATAAATGAAGAAACAATTATGTAGAGTAGGGTTGAGGATGGACTATTGATGAAAATGTGCCGTGAAAGAAGTATTTGAATTGATCCAATATGGCTCAAGTGGGATCTATTATAAGGAAAAATGCTCTAGATTCTTACCATGTTGAAAGAGAGTTCATTGAAAGATACTCATAAGCATCACTTCATATTCTTCTTTGTTTGTTTTTTCTTTTTTGGCCTCATATGGCACATGGAGTTCTTGGGCCAGGGATCAGATCCAAACTGCCGTTGTGACCTATGCTGCAGATGGGGCAATGCCAGATTCTTTAACCCACTATGCTGGGCTGGGGCTTGAACCTGTGTCCTGGAGGAGCAGCAGAGATGCTGCGATCCTGTTGCACCAAAGCAGGAACTCCATTTCATATTCTTGTGTTGAGTGTTGGATAAGTCAATAAATATTGTGCCAGGCCATTGATTAAAATGTGGCATGAATCAAAGTTTATGACCAATGTAGTGTAGTCTTACTAATAACCCTTGAAGAATTTCAGCGTAGACTCAGGTTCATTGTAAAATTCACTTTCACTCCACACGATGGTTCCACCAAACTGGACTCAATTATCTTCCCTTGGTGCAAATCTTGGCGGTCATGTCTGTGGCTCACAGGTGTTAAACACAGATCTAAGTAATAGTTAAAGTTCATGTTCTTGGTTTGGGGAGTTTGTTCGTGTTTATGTCAGAGAAGTAAATAAAAATTACTGTGCATTGACCAGTGATAGAAATGTATTATGAGCAAAGCTAAAATTAGATGGCTCCAATTCAGCTCAGGTTAGGCTATTAGAGAAAGTAAGCTGGAGGACGTTTTCGTCACTTTCAGAGCGGATAACTCTCCCACTTTATTTTTGCATCATAGCTAATCTCAACGTCCTCAAGTGACCGAGGCTGTTGATTCTTCAGTGAGAGCCCATAAGATGATTGATATTATCAGGCTTCCTGCTGGGGGGTAAAGATGGGGGATTCACGGTCATTTATTGTATGATATTTAAAATATGGACACTTCATTATTTATTCATGTTTGCTTTTTAGGGCTGCACCCACAGCACATGGAAGCGCTCAGACTAGGGTTCCAGTCGGAGCTATAGCTGCTGCTCTTCACCACAGCCACAGCAAAGCCATATCTGAGCTGCATCTGCAACCAACACCACACACAGCTCATGGCAGTGCCAGATCCTCTAACCCACTGAGCAGGGCCAGGAGTTGAACCTGCATCCTCATGGCTACTAGTCGGATTCGTTTCCACTGTGCCACAGCGGGAACTCCTGAATATGGACACTTTAAGTGAAAAGGGGTAAATACGTGTCAGCAATGAGGATAGGGTTTCTAAAAAGCAAGAAGCAAGGATGTTAATTAATCCACGTGTGTGACATTGAGATACATTTGTTGATCGAACAATTTCAAGGTTCTTAATTTTGGGATCTCTGTGTGTCGATTTTTCTTTTTGTTAGTGAATCAGTGAATGAATGAATCCATCAAGGTGCAGATGAATGAAGCAAAGGAGTGCCAAGTCTAGACCAGTGATTAATATCCCGGGGTGTCTGAATCTGCAATTTTGATGAAGTCTTATAGCTCTGAGATCTATTAGAAAAAGAAAATTACCCTATTATCTCTGTGGGAAATGACCATATAGCAGTAGTGAGGAAGTGTCAGTTCTTATCCTTTGTCTGTTGAAGTTCTTGAGTATAGATTATATTTTAAGGAAATCAGTGTGTGAATAAAATATGTAAATGAATGAAGACAAGGAGGGCCTCGAATGGGACCAATTATGAGAGAATGTAATTAAATAAGGAACAAGACTAATACAATTTGGAAGTGCTGAGTTCCAATAAAATTAAATAGATCCAGGGTCTTACACTTCTGAATAAGAACTGTAAAAGACAATTGTATGTGAAAGTCATACAATGTTGCAATTAATGAGTGGCAGGTTTTTTTTTTTTTATATGTTGCCTCCTTTTCTACAAGACTTCATTTTGGGGGAGCAGTTTTAGGTTCATGGCAGAATTGAGCTGAACATACAGAGATTTTCCTATCATCCCCCTGATTTATGCGCATAGAACTTCTCCCCCCATCATCAATATCCCACACTAGAGTGAGGCATTTGCTACCGCTGATGAGCCTTCATTAACACATCATTAGCACCCAGAGTCCGTAGCTGACGTCGGGGTTCGCTCTTGGTTATAAGTGAAATCTGTGCCTCTGGACAGGTGTGTAATGACGGGTATCCATTATCGTGTTAGACAGAATGTTTCGCTGCCCTGAACATCTGTGCTCTGCTCATTCATCCTTCCCTCCCTTCCAACCTCTGGCAACCTCTCCATTAGCTGTCACCCTCGTTTTGCCCTTTTCCCAATGTAATGGGGTTGGAATTATATAGTGTGCTGCCAAGTCATATTGGTAGCTCATTTCTTTTTCGTGCTGAATAATCTTCCTTTGTTTTGTTTTGATGTAACAGTTTATTTATCTATTCATGTATTGAAGGATGTCTTGGCTCCTTCCAAGTTTTGGCAATTATGACTAGAGCTGCTATAAATATCCATGTGCAGGTTTTTGTATGGACATAAGTTTTCAGCTCCTTTGGGTAAATACCAAGGCATGTGATTTCTGGATCGTACGGTAAGAATATGTTTAGTTTTGTAAGAAGCTGTCAAATACATATTCTGCTTGGTCTGTAGTGGTATCTCCTTTTCATTTGCATTTCCCTCATGACACGATGCTGAGCATCTTTTCATAGGCTTCTTTGCCATCTGTGTATCTTCTTTGGTGAAGTGTCTGTTAAGATCTTCGATTCATTTCTTAATCCAGTTGTTTATTTTCTTATTTGTTGATTTTTGCTTGTTTTGAATAATCATTTATCGGATATGTCTTTTTCAAATATTCTTTCCCCAACTATGGCTTGTAATTTATTCTTTTGGAAGTTTCTTTGCAGAGCAAAAACTTCTACATTTAAGGAAGTTCAGCTTATCAGTTATTTCGTATATCATGTCTTTGGTGTTGTGTTTAAAATGTCATCGCCAAACACAAGGTCAGCTAGACTTTCTCCTATGTTTTCTTCTAGGGGTTTTATTGTTTTGCATTTTACACCTGGGCCTATGATCCATTTTGAGTCAGTTTTTGAGTCGGGTGTAAGATCTGTGTCTTGAATCCTTTTTCTTTCTTTCTTTTATTTTTTTTTAAAATTTGGATGTCCAGTTGTTCCAGCACTGTTTCTTGAAAAGGCTGTCTTTGTTTCATTGTATTGCCTTTGATCCTTTGTCAAAGATCAGTTTGCTCTCTTTATGTAGGGCTTATTTCTGGACTCTCTGTTCTGTTCCATGGTTCAGTTTGTGTATTCTTTCACTAGTTCCGCACACTGTCTTGATTATTGTACATCTTGAGGTCAGACAATGCCAGTGTTCCAACTTTGTTCTTCAATATTGTGTTGGCTATTCTGAGTGTTTTGCCTATTCAAATAAACTTTAGGAGCAAAGTGTCTACATCCACAAAATAACTTGCTGGGGTTTTCGTAGGAATTGCTCTGAATCTGTAGATCATGTTGGAAAGGACTGACACCTAGATAATATTGTCTTCTTATCCATGGATATGGGATGTATTTTCATTTAGTTTTTCTTTGATTGTTTTCACCAGAGTTTTGTAGTTTTCCTCATGTAGACCTTATACGTATTTGGTTAGATTTATACCTTTCACTTTTTGGATGCCAATGTAAAGGATACTGTGCTTTTAATTTCAAATTCCATTTGTTCATTGATATTATATACAAAAGAAATTAACTTTTGTTTACTTACTTTGTATCTGCAGCCCTGCTACAATTACTTATGAGTTCCCGGACTCTTTGGTCTGTTCCTTTGTGTTTTCTACCTAGATGACCATGTCATCTGTTAACAAAGACAGTTTTATTTCTTCCTTCACGAATAGTATACCTTTTATTTCCTTTTCTTCTCTTGTTGTGTTAGCTGTAACTTCTGGTTCCATGTCGAAAGAAAAGACGTGTTGAGAGGGAACATCCTTAACATTGTTCTAGATGTTAGTGGGGAAAGCTTCAAAATTTTCATCATGACGTATGATACTAGCTGCATAGGTTTTCTGTAGATATTCTTTGTCAAATTGAGGAAATTCCTTTCTATTCCTAGTTGACGGAGAGTTTTTTTTTAAATTATGAATGGGTGTTTATATGATCACATGATTTTTCTTCTCTAGCCTTTTGATGTCATGGATTACTTTTGAATGTTGAACCAACCTTGCATAGTGGGATAAATTTCCGTTGATCCTATTGTATTTTTTTAAATACATTGTTGGATTCCATATGCTACTATTGTGTGGAGGATTTCTGCATATATGTTCATGAGACATATGGTTCTGTAGTTTTTTTGTGATGTCTTTGTTTTTGGTATTAGGGTAATGCAGGCTTCACAGAATGAGTTAAGAAGTGTTTCCTTGGCTTCTATCTTCTGAAGGAGGTTTTAGAGAATTGGTATAATTTTTTCCTTCAATATTTGATAGAATCCATCTGTGAACCCACCTGGGTCTGGTGTTTTCTGTTAGGGTTCATTGATCAATTTCTCTGATAGATACAGTCCTATTCATATTGTCTATTTCTTCTTGTATGGATTTTTGCAAATTGTGACTTTTGAGGAACTAGTCTCTTTCATCTAGGCTATCAAATTTTGGGGCATAGAGCTGTTCACAGTATTCTGTGACTATCCCAATGTCCCAGGGATCTGTCGTGCTTTCTCCTCTTGGATTTCTGATATTAGTGATTTGTATCCTCTCATTTTGTTTTCTTAGTTAGCCTGGCTAGCAACTTACTGCTTTTATTGGTATTTTCAAATTAACAGCTATTGGTTTCATTGGTTTTATCTGTTGATTTCCTGTTTTCAATTTCAGTGATTCTGCTCTAATTTTTTTTTCTTTTTTTTTTTTTTTGTTTTACCCATGGCATGTGGAAGTTCCCAGGCCAGGGATTGAACCTGTGCCACAGCAGAAACCTGAGCTGCTGTAGTAACAACACTGAATCCTCAACCCGCTGTGCCACAAGGGGGCTCCTCTGCTCTAATTTTTATTATTATTATTATTTTTTTTTGGTCTGCTCACTCTGGATTTAGTTTGTTCTTTTTTTCCTAGTTTTCTAAAGTAAAAACGTAGATGACTGATTTTACATCTTTCTTTTTTCTTTAGATAAAAATTGTGTATATTTGAGGTGTGCAACATAATGTTTTGATATGTATATATGTAGAAATAATTTCCACAGTTAAGCTAATTAACATATTCATTTTCTCATTCACTTTTTTTTGGTCTTTTTGTTTTTGTGATCAGACCACCTGAAATCTACTCTCTTAGCAAATCTCCAGCCTACAGCTTGATATTACCATACTGTACATTAGATTTCTAGAACTTACTCATCTTACATAACAGCAACTTTGTACCTTTGACCAATGTCTCCTTATTTGCTCTATCTCCTGCTCCTGGTAACTTCTATTCTCATTTGCTTCTGTGAGTTCACCTTTTTTAGATTCCACATGTGAGCATTTTTCCTTCTCTATCTGGCTTATTTCGCTTAGCATGATGTCTTCCATGCTCATCCATGTTGTTGAAAGTGACAGGATCTGCTTTTACCAGACTGAATAATATTTCACTGTGTGTGTGTGTGTGTGTGTGTGTGACAATATCTTTATCCATATTCATCTGTTAACAAACACTTAGGTCTTCTCTTCTAATATGTCCATTCAATGCTATAAAATTCTCCCCTAGCATTGCTTCTGCTGCATCTATTTTTTGTTTTTGTTTTTTGAAACAGGAAACATTAACATCAATGGATAACTGATTGAGTATATATCTCATTGAATGAGAAACACTTATGGACACAGATTGATAATATGTCCTATTAAAAAATGTTAGGATTGATCAGATTGTGCTCTTTAAATTTTATTAACAATCCAAACGTGCTTTAGTCAGTTAATTGGTGACTAACAAACACATAGATGTTTGTATCACTCAGGATGTATGTCCAGTGTCTTTGAATTCGCAGATATCAACATACTGTTATAATTGAATGTATGAATAAAACCCTGTCTTAATTCTTTAAAATAAGAGAAAACATAGATCATTAGTGACCACGTTTTATGAGACAATGATAATTATTAGTTTGAGTTTTTGCTACTGATATTTATATAGAGAAAAAATTCCTACCCTACTCCCATTTTTGGTGAGGGACATATGGTTCATTGCATAAGATAATATTTCTCTTCTGGATTTTACTGACTGGTTTACCATTTTGCCTTTTCATATTATGAGCATTAACTCATGCCATGAATAGTTAAGGAAATGAATAAGCGAAAGAATAAATGAACATATAGAACCAAGCAGGAGTCATCACTGAGAATGTGAAATAAAGATTTTTAAAGATGAGATAATGGTTGCTTTTTTTTTTTTTTTGTCTTTTTGCTATTTCTTGGGCCGCTCCAGTGGCATATGGAGGTTCCGAGGCTAGGGGTCCAATGGGAGCTGTAGCCACCAGCCTACGCCAGAGCCACAGCTACGTGGGATCTGAGCCGCGTCTGCAACCTACACCACAGCTCACGGCAATGCCGGATCGTTAACCCACTGAGCAAGGGCAGGGACGGAACCCGCAACCTCATGGTTCCTAGTCGGATTCGTTAACCACTGCGCCACGACGGGAACTCCCTGGTTACTTTTTTTGAAATAGAAGTATAGGTGATAGATAATAATTTATAATTACAGGGGTACAAAATAGCAATTCGCAATGTTTAAAGGTTATATTCCATTTGTAGTTATTATAAAATGTCAGCTGTATTCTCTGTTGTATGATACACCCTTGTGGCTTGTTTTATACCTAGTAGTTTGTGCCTATTCATCCCCAGCCCTGCATTGCCCTCCACTTTCCTCTCCCAACTGGTAACCACTAGCTTGTTCTCTATGTCTGTGAGTCTGCTTCTTTGTTTGTTTTATTCACTAGTTTATTGTAATTTTTAGCTTCTACACATAAGTGATGTCGTACTGTATTTGTCTAGCTCACTTCACGTAAATGCTCTCCAAGTCCATTCATGTTGTGGCAGAAGGCAAAATTTCAATCTTGGTGTGTTTTTTGTTTTTTGGTTTTTTGTTTTTGCTTTTCAGGGCTGTACTTGCGGCGTCTGGAGGTTCCCAGGCTGGGGGTCCATTTGGAGCTACAGCTCCTGGCCTACACCACAGCCACAGCAACATCAGATCTGAGCTGCATCTGTGACCTACACCACACAGCTCACTGCAACGCCAGATCCTTAACCCACTGAGCAAGCCAGGGATCAAACCTGCAACCTCATGGTTCCTAGTTGGATTTGTTTCTGCTGCGCCACGCGGGAATTCCAAAATTTCATTCTTTTTAATAGTAGAGAAGTATTCCATTATATAGACCACATCTCCTTTATCCATTTGTCTGTTGTGGGACACGTAGGTTGCTTCCATATCTTGGCCATTGTAAATAATGCTGCTGCTCTGAACACTGGGGTGCGTGTATCTTTTTGAAGTAGTGAAGAGTATTTTTCTTTCTTTCTTTTTTTAAGGATATATACCCAGGAGTGGAATTTTTGGACCATATGGTAGTTCTATTTTTAATTTTTTGAGGACCCTCTGTACTGTTTTCCATATGTTACATTGCTACAAACAGTGTATGGGGTCCCTTTTCCCCACAGCCTCGCCAACATTTGCTCTTTGTGTTCTTTTTGATGATCACCATTCTGACGGGTGTGAGATGATAGCTTGCGGCTTAGATTTGCATTTTCTGATGATTAGCATCTTCTTATGATGATGTTGAACATCTTATGTGCCTATTGGCCACCTGCATGTCCGCTTTGGAAAAATTGCAATTCAGTTTTACACATTTTAAGTTGGTTTTTTTTTTTTTTGGTTGTTGAGTTGTGTGAGCTGTTTATATATGTTGGATATTAGCCCTGGTATTTGGACTTAAAGGTACCCAATTCTGCAAAAGTAGCATGCGTTATTTTTTATTCTGTTGAAAACTGTTAAAATATGAAGATATTTTTGATAAATATTACTCTTATTCCTATGTAGTGGTTTCAACAGAGGCTATAACGTCTAAAAGCAAAAGCAAAATATTGGCTTAATTAAAAAGGACCAAAGTTTATAACTGCCTATTTCTATGTAATTAACCTACATTTAAAATCTAGTTTAATTCTCCTTTTTCCTCCACAGAATGACCACAGGACAGCACATTTATTCATTTTCTAAGGAACAAAATCTTAGCAGTTAGCTCTGTGGCTTAAGAACAGAGAGAAATTTAAGTAAGTAAGACTCAAATTGCCCATTCTTGGTTAGGATTTTTTTTTTTTCACAAGCATTTAGTGGTATTTCAAAAGAATCAATTCTATCAAAGAAATTAAAATCCCATATATGGATCAATGATGGGAATATGTTATGAATCAAAAATCATGTTTGCACAGCCTCGTAAATTAACTATACTTCAATAAAACTTAAGTTCTTTTTTTTTTTTTGTCTTTTTAGGGCCACACCCATGGTATATGGAGGTTCCCAGGCTAGGGGTCAAATCAGAGCTATAGCTGCCAGTCTACACCACCACCACGGCAACACCGGATCCTTAACCCGCTGAGTGGTGCCAGGGATCGAACCTGCGTCCTCATGGATGCTGGTCAGATTTGTTTCCACTGAGCTATGACGGGAACTCCATACTTCAATAAAACTTAAAAAGATCATATTTAGTTCAGCACAACAGAGGCGGGATTTCAGAAAGACAATGGTCATTTCTTTTTAGAACCATCAAGTATTACATTTTATGTTTCTCTGCAAATCACCAACATTCCCATATTGGTGTAGCGCTGGCTGGCTGGTAATTATTAGTGTTGCAGGCCACCAGCCAGTGGAAGACGTTGTGTTTGAAAAGTGATTAAAGATGGTGGTTTCCTTTGCGGTACAGCAGCAGAAATCCATAGAACATTGTAAATCAACTGTCCTTTAACAAAACAAATTCTGAAAAGATAGAGCTTTCATCGCTTTTCATTGAAGCATCTTTAAAACACGGGCACGTTGGGGTGAGGAGATGCAAACTCTTGCATTTGGGGTGGAGAAGCAATGGGATCCTGCTGTACCGCTTATGGAACTAGATCCAGTCGCTTGTGATGGAACAGGATGGAAGATAATGTGCGAAAAAGAATGTATATATATATGTATAAGTGGGCCACTTTGCTGTACAGCAGAAAGGGGCCGAGCATTGTAAATCAACTGTAATAACAAAATGGGCAAGTGAATTAACAGAAAGCCGCGGAAGGGCCAGGGATGAATGTGGCTTTGGTATGAAGGATGGGTGTTATTTGGTCAAACATGCTCGCGGAGGCCCATTTTATAAAAGGAGGTATTGTTCCTGGGGTTTTATGGTTACATTGTTCTTGGTGGATCAGGTAACAAGTCAGTACATGAAGAGGTAGAGGCAGAAAACCACGTGTCTGGATCGATGATGAGTGCCATGGGGTATCTGAAACGGGAGTTTTGATTAAACCCATGTGGAATTCTGAGGTCCTGTTACAGAGACACGCAGCGAAACCCTTCCCTCTGTGAGACCCGAGTGCAGAGTGCACCCTGCTTCCACTTTTGTGGTTGTTACGGATGGGCTGTCTCTTTAGTACAAAGTTGACTCATAAATAAATAAAATGTATTAATCTGTGAAAAATATCCTAGGTCTGCTGCCTATGATTAAGAAATGTAACGGAACAGGGATTATTATTAAAATCTAGTTGAGAGTCTGTCCCCCATAAATTAGTCGTAAAGGCTCTTCCTGCTCCGGAAAGGAGTATACGCTCCTTTGTATCTAACAGTTTTTGATCCGTGTTGGTGGTGGGTGGTTACTAAGGAAATGGAAATACACATACTTGTATAAATGGTTGTTTAGGTGACCCCATCCTCGAGAGCCAAACAAAGACCAATGATGAGAAGGTTTTGTAAGACAATACTTCTAATTAAGCCAATCCTTTGTTCCCCACTGAATTTTATTAAAGCAATAAGAATAGAAGGAAGTCTGTTATTTTCCAAGGCAGTGACTATTGATAGACATCCATTTCGTTAAAAGTGTTCTTGTGTAGTGGATGGTCATAGGTGCACATATATTTGTATAAGAGGAAGAAGGTATAATTTTATACCTCAGTGTATTTTCGAAAAGTCAGCAAGCCACAGACCAGTTCAGGACACATGTTTTGATAGGAGGACACGGATTCATCTTGTTTTCCGAGACAGGTATTCGAGGAAACATCCTCAGCGCTTCCATTTTTTGGAAGGTGCGCCTGAACCTTTCCAAGTTCCAGCAACATCATTACGGGTTGGTATTTAACCATTTTGAGTTTTCCTTAGAAAAATAAAGGCATGGTGTTATTATTCCCTGAGTAACAAAATAAATCAGTAAATGACGGAATCCATAAATCTGTATGTGGAGAACTGGTGAGATTGTCCTATGAAATAAGTATGTCCAGTTCTGCACAAAGAAGTCCAATAAGACGATGTCGGCTTTCTCTGTGGGCGTAGCCGGTAAAGTCAGATGTCTCTAATTGCGGTTTTTATTTTGGGTGGCGCAATAAATTCAGTGGTGGTCCCAGTATTTAATAGCAAAGAGTAAGTAAACAAAAGAGTGCCATTCTTAGGGAAATGAGGAGAAAGTGATAGGAAGTAGCATTTCCTGTTCATCTAGTCCTCTTGACAAATTTCGGCTTTAAATAACTATTGTTTTTAATAACAGGCTTTCTTTTTCCTTTGGAGTGTGAACACAGCAAGCTGATCTAGTCCTTCTCTGCCTGGGAAGACCCTGACTATTCTGGGACTTAGGAGATTAAAGGCCAAGGTGAGGAAGCATCAGTGTTGGTGTTACGACACCAGCTTTACCATAAGGACAAATCAGGCAAAAGGCAGACGAGCAGGTGGACGCTAATGGTAAGTAAGAGGTTCCTATGGGGCTGGTGAGCTGATGCATCCCTATGTGTAAAACAGCCTTTTTGTGAAAGGTCACCAAGTCTGCTTGCTCTGTGTGGATGGGGCAATGAACAGACCTTGGTTGTATTCAAGGCTTTTGTTCTCGGTTTTGTGTCATCGAATGTTATTGATTGTGTAATTATTATTTGTAAATCCATAAATGAATTGATCAGTTCAAGAAGGCATACGTGGAGAAAGAGATAGGAAGCCATGTCTGGATCAATGATGCGTCTTGGTGGAGGTATCTGAATCCATCACTTTGATTAAGCCCTCAGTGTAGCTCTGGGGTCCATCACAGAAAGAGAACCAGTCCATACTCTCTGTAGAAATTAGCTAGTAGAAGTTAGGAAAATTCAATACACTTGTTTCTGGGCTCTTATGGTTCATGGATATGGACTGTATTATTTCGAGTGAATCAGTGCATGACTGAAAAAAGAAAGGTAGGCGCTCCTATTGTGGCTCAGTGGGTTAAGAACCTGACATAGTGTCTGTGGGGATGCAGGTTTGATCCCTGGCCTTGCTCAGTGGGTTAAGGATCTGCCGTTGTCACAAGCTTCGGTGTAGGTTGAAGATGTGGCTTGGACCTGGTGTTGTTGTGGCAGTGGTGTAGGCTGGCAGTTCCAGCTTTGATTTAACCCCTGGCCTGAGAACTTCCATGTGGTGCAGGTGCGGCCTTAAAAAAATTAAATAAAAATAGGATTTCTTTATTTAAAAAAAGAGAAAGAAATGTGTATCTGAAAAGCTAAGAGGCCTACTCATGGAACAATTAGTAGAGCACTATAATTAAATAAGTATTAATATTAATACATTTCTGCCGTGAAATGAACAGGTTTAGCCTGTAATCCTCTTTCACATGGAACATATTCGTATTTGTAGTCAAGAGGCATTGTTTTGAATTTTGGTAGTTTGGTATTTTTTTTTTAAGTTAAGAAAAGGAAAAGTGGGAGTTCCCATCCTGGCGCAGTGGAAATGAATCCGACCAGGAACCATGAGGTTGTGGGTTTGATCCCTGGTCTTGCTCGGTGGCTTGGATCCCACGATGCTGTGGCGGAGGCCAGCAGGTGTAACTCGAATTTGACCCCTAGCCTGGGAATCTCCATATGCCGTTGATGCAGCTGTAAAAAGCAAAAAAATTAAAAATTAAAAAAACAAAAAAAGGAAGAAAAGGGAAAGCGTTTGCATTAGTCAATAATCCATTAAACAGCCATCTGCTTAGCTGATGTTTATACATGTGGGTATTTGTAATCGTTACAGACCTTAATCTTGGGCTACGTGGTGGACTTAACAGTGTTATTATATTATTCTCAGCAAGGAATTCAATACTGAATTAGTAACAAATTACATTTTTGAGCCTAAGTTTATTGTTATCTAATTCTGCCTAACAATCATTAAAAAATCGAAATCTGGTCTAAATCCGCTTTTTTTCTTCCCCAGAGTGAACAGAGAATGGCTGATTTAATCATTTAATAAAGAATTGCTATCATGAGCAAGCAGCATAAAGTCTAATATAAGTAAGTCCCCTGGTTCACATTCTTCGTTTGGGTGGTTTATTCATGGGTATTAGCTGAAGAATTCCAAAGTTATAATGATGTGCTACATACATGAACTGTATAAACATTTCACGTTTGGGCCAGTGATGGGAATGTGTCACCAACCAAAATTATGTTTAATCTAAATCACCACAACTCGGGTCCTTTTAAAAGAGGATAAAAGTTATCAAATTTGTTCTTCGAGCAGTTTAATACTGTTCTTTATTTTTTTACCATGGATGATTTAACTAATTGCATATGGGTAGAGGGACTGATAACTCTTGGGGGCAGCCCAGAGGTGATTAAAGATGGTGGCTTCATTATTTTTTACTGCGCCTTCTTTGACGTACAGATGAATTAAATAAAAGAAGGCCCCACAGGAAGGAATGCTGAATGTGGGTTTGATGCAAAGTAGGCATGTTGACCCCTTCACATGTGTAGCTTTGTGAGTTCCATTACAGAAGAAATGTCATTTATTGGCTCTGTAGGGGACAAGAGCCGAAAATTCAAGGATTTTGATTTTGGAATTTTGTGATTATGCTATTATTTGTACACCAGAAACTAATCAATGAAAAAAAATTCCTAGCATGGACCAGTGATGAATGTCATGGGGTTTCTGAAATAGGAATTTTGATTAAACCCATTTGCATCTCTGAGGTCCATCAGAAAGGGACATCTCATTATTCTCTTTGTGGGAAATGAGCCTGCAACACCTTAATCTTGGGCTCTTTTGTTTGGGGTATGAATAGCATTTTTATAATAAATTAGCCTGTGAATAAAGAAATATATCGATGCATGAGGAATACGAGAGATATGTGTGTACTCCTTTTTAAGGCATGTAAGGAGACATAGATAGACAAACACAGATATAGAAAACAATTTGGAGATTCTTAGTCCCAATAAATTAATAGTCCAGACTCTTATCACTTTTGTAAGGAGCATATGGTCATCTACACACAAAACCCAATGTTTTTGTTTTGTGTTGCGGCGAGATGCCAATAGATCATCTTATTAAGCAAAGAGAACAACATTTACATAAATAGTTGATTGAATAAACTGTGTAATTGAGAGGGAGAGCATGGAACAATGATGAGGTGATTTTATACGACCACATTAGTGATTAATTCAATTTCTTTATGCAATTTTATGGGGCACACAACCATTAAAGGAGCCAGTTTGCCAGTTCTTTTGGGTAGTGACATGAGGACAGATGTAAATATTATTCAAGGTACTTATCCAGTGTGAGGGGATCACTGATATTGAAGTATAATTGTAAGTGAACAAATGTGTACATTTATCTCAATCAATTTTGCAAAAAAGTCAGCCAGTAATGCATCAATGGAACGCATGCAATTGGATGTAAAGATAGAGATTTATCATGTTTTATACAAGTGATATCCGTGGGAAGATAAAGAGTTCTAGGCCTTTCCCGTGTGCACAGAGACTTGTGTAAATAACAGTGTTTCAGTTCTATTTTGATGGTTGTTTCAAAGTTTTGGAATTCCTTTAGAAAAATAAGGGGATGGTCTCATGTGTTATTAAGTAAAGGAATGAGTGAGTGAATGAATAGCTATATACGTATATATTTTTATAATGATTTTTATTTTTTCCATCATAGCTGGTTTACAGTGTTCTGTCAATTTTCTACTGTACAGCAAGGTGACCCAGTTACACATACATGTGTAGGTTCTTTTTTCTCACGTTATCCTGCTCCATCCTAAATGACTAGATAAAGTTCCCAGTGCCGTACTGAAGGATCTCATTGCTTATCCATTCCAAAGGCAATAGTTTGCATCTATTAACCCAAATTCCCATGAATAAATAGATGAAGTAGGGTCAAGCTTGGACCATTGGTGAGATTGTACCATGGATCGAATCGCTCAGGTATCCAATTATGCACAAATCAAGTTCAAGAGAAAAGATGATTGTGGCTCCTTGTGGGTAGGAAGGAGAGAGACATAGTCTTAATAATTATGGTTATTTTTCTTCTGTTTACTGTCGGATTCAGTGGTGTTCCTTATAGTATTTAAAATTTAAAAATTGTGCAAGCTAATCGATACAAAGCAGAGCTCTCTCTTTCTAGGTGTTGAGAATAGAATGCAAACCAAGAATTATGGTGACCTGATTGTTAATTATTTAAAATGGTTAAATGTAGATTGATTGTTTTTAAAATTTGCTTTTTGCTGCTCAGAATGAAGACACTGTCGGATTTGGTCGTTAGCCTGTGACGGAGACCTTGACCTTTACCTCTCCGGATAAAGAGAGACGGGCTCGCGTAAGTACTAGTGGAAGTCCAGGTTCTCACCTGGGGGGTTGGTCATGGGAATTCGCTGGGATGGTTCAAGGAATAAATGGCTGCGTAGGCAAATAACTCCAAGGTGGCCATGCCTTGACTGATGATTCAAATGTGTTAGGAGTTCAGAATTGTGATTAATCCATTTCAGCACATGACTACGTTTGTTAGAATGAGCAGATGAAGGGCATGTCCGTCCTTCTCAGAAAACGTTACTATTCTTTTTAATTTCTTTTTTTAAAATTATTTATTATTATTTTTTTCCCACTGTACAGCAAGGGGGGTCAGGTTATCCTTACATGTATACATTACAATTACATTTTTCCCCCAGCCTTTCTTCTGTTGCAACATGAGTATCTAGACAAAGTTCTCAATGCTATTCAGCAGGATCTTTTAGTGCAGTAGATTTAAGCACGTTGCCCTCGATGTTGT
Organism: Phacochoerus africanus; assembly: GCF_016906955.1. Taxonomy (NCBI): domain Eukaryota; kingdom Metazoa; phylum Chordata; class Mammalia; order Artiodactyla; family Suidae; genus Phacochoerus; species Phacochoerus africanus. The sequence goes on from NC_062552.1 coordinate 124,392,547, forward strand.
TAGAGGCGATGAAGCCCTTGAGGAGGAGAATATAGGAGAAGAGACAGCTTCGCCTTTTTCTTAGTTGTGGTATAAAACGGAAGTTCATTATACTGTTTTAAAAATATGGGCCTTCCCATCGTGGCTCAGCGATAGCGAACCTGTCTAGTATCCATGAGGATGTGGGTTCGATCCCTGGCCTCGCTCGGTGGGTTAAGGCTCTGGCATTGCCGTGAGCTGTGGTGTAGGTCACAGACACAGCTTGGATCCCACATTCTCATGGCTGGGGCGTAGGCAGGCAGCTGCAGCTCCAATTCGACCCCTACCGAGTCTGTGGACTTCCATATGCCACGGGTGCTGCCCTAAAAAGCAAAAAAAAAAAAAAAAAAGAAGATTAAATGAAAGAGTATGCATGGATGAATGACTAATACGGAACTGATATGATGCAAAGAAATGGATTAATTCATATTCGCAGTGCTGGGGTGCACTGTCCAAAGAGAGCTACTTCTCTAGCTCTGTAGGGAGTGAACTTTCCCCGACATGTCCGTAATCTTCAAGGATCCTTGGCTTTATTTTCCTAATTCATGGTCGTGGACTGTGTTATTAGTAATGCCTCAAGGATAAGTCAAGAACCACATATCAAACAAAGGCACAGAGTACCAAGTCTGGATCGATGATGAGTATGCGTGGGGCATCTGAATACTATTTTGATTAAACCCCGTCTGTAACTCTGAGGTCCTTTGCCTCTTTGGGAAATGTGCTTACAGAGGAAGTCAGAAATATTCAAGGACTGTGTTCTTGACCTTTCGTGGCTCATGAATATGGATTGTGTTATTATAAGTAAATCAATGCATGAATAAATCACGGATAAAGAGGAGGGCTACACCTCACCCAATTATGAAAGGAGCTAATGAGCCAAGAATTACTGTTAATATATTTCTGAAAATTGGAGTTCAATAAAAGAGACTGAGGCTGCTCCTCCTTTGGGAGCGTCTGGATATGCACGTGTGAACCTCAGTGCGGTTCTCAGTGGGTGGTGAGTTTCTGGTTGTGTGTCTCGTTTCAAAAATATTTATATAATTGCATAGTAATAACACTTAATATAATAAATGTATCCAATAATAATGTAACACATCATGAGAAACACATGTGTGTAAGACATTTTAAGAAATAGTAATTTAATGTAGTCAATAATGGACAATAAAATAATTAGATGATTTGATGTTGAACCATGGAAAAGGTCTAAGCAAGAGATTGGTGAATATAATAATTATGAATTCTCTTGTATTCATCGATGTTATTTTTAAAAAAGCAAATGCATGTCTTTGATGATTTTTGTGAGTAGTAAGCAAATGAATAGAGGGAGGGCCTCAGCATTTTCATCAAGTGTCCTTAGGTTTCACCAATATTGGTGCTATTATTTTAACTGAGTACAAGAATAATTTCATATCTCAATCTGTTATTTAATAAGTCGTGGGCCAGTGAGGAGCATACCTAACGTGTGAAAGGGTAGGATTAATCCTGTTTTGAGGTCCACTAAATAATAAAGATCCAGGCCCCTCCTTCCTTAGGGAGGGATTATATAGAGCCCTCTCACTAAACACATCTTGCTGTTAACATTTAAAGTCTAATGGTCCAAAATAAAAATTTAATTCCTCAGTAGCACTAGCCACATTTTGAGCCCGTGGCTAATAGAGGGTATTTCCGTCACTGCAGCAAATCCCATCTGTGAGGAAAGTTGCGCATGATCATAGTTAGATTGGAGTAGCAGGTGGCTCCACGAGTTTGTTTTCTTTAGAGAGTAGATGACTATAATGTATAATGGAATAATTCCAAATCAGTGAATAAATAAATGAATCAATATATACATATTTCAAGTATACGGCATCAACCATGGGTCAGATTGTTTTGTGAAACAAGCATTTAAATTCATAAAGTTCCTTTGTGGCTCCCCCCGCCACCCCCTGCAAAAAAGAAAAGAATTTAAATTCATCATATTCTGCAAAAGTTTTCTCCATTAAAAACTGGCCTTTTTGCTTTTTTGTAGGAATATATAGACAAATGAAAATAATAGGTCTAGTTCTTCTCATATTGGGTGATGGATTAAGTGGTCTTCATTAAAAACATTTAAAAAGCCTTCATTATTTTATTTCACACTAAAAATTAAGTCAGTAGTGGAAAAAGATACCACTGTTGGACTGATGCTGAAAATGTGACACTAACCAATGTTTATGATTAACTTAGTAGTGCAGAACTAAGTTCTATTAAAAAAATCTAAATTCTCACTTTTCGTTTTTGTAAAAACACCCGCGTTTTCCTGCTGAATGAACACCCCCCGCTGGATTCCGTCCATGTCCAGTGGTGAAGATCCTGGCCGTGACTTCTGTGGGTAAGGCGCCCTTTAGTGGCAAGGAGAGTGTCTTTTCTTGGTCTGTGTGGTTTGTTCCTGTGTGATCATCCGGGTAGTTCAACAGAACAAAGAGGGCTGTAAACCTAAAAACAAAACCCAAGAACAACAAGTATGGACCGAGAGTGGGCTGTAGAATGAACACATTTCAGCAGGTTCGTTTAAAAAAAAAAAGATGGGAGGCATTTCATTGTTTTTCAAAACTGTTTGTGCTTCCGTATTGTTTCTGGCCCACAGGTGGTTTAGGCATTTCCATAGTGGTAGCAGTCTGGCCCACTAATTGTTTAGAGGAAGCGCTCAGAAGGTGACATATATTGTGTGTGTTCTGGATGTAGGATACCATTGTGGTTTTGAATGAGCACTAGGCCATGTTTAAAATCGGATGAATTCAATGAATGTGGCCCAGTTATGGGCTGCTTTTTGAGACAGTGCTGATATGAAGCAAGGTTATACTTAGATCTAGTCTGAAAGCTCTGTCAGAAATAAGTCTAGAAACAAGCATCATAGTTATTTCAACCCTGTTCTTGGGCATCTGTGATTCTTGGGAAAGCGAAGGTATAAATTAAGGGGGAAAAAGAGGGTCAAGCCTGGACCAATGATGAGATTGGAGGGTGTCTGAAATCCAAAATTTTGATTAAAGCCGTCTGTAACTCTGAGGTCCATCATTTGAAAGTGGTCTCTCTCTTCTATTTTTTTTTTCCTTTATGAAAATGAGCTTATAGCAGAAGTTCAAAATAAGCAGGTATCTTGATCACGTGTGCATGCTTTATGAGCACAGATTGATTTTTATGAGTGAAGAAATGCATGACTAGGTGGAGAAATGTGAAAACAGGTACATGTAAAGAAACCTGGCCATGGACCAATTATGAGAGTGTGAAATGAAAAAGGGGTTATTATTATACATTTCTGTAGGCCTGAATTCCAGTGACACACATTCTTTAGGCTCTGTTGCCCTGTTTTTGGAAGGAGTATGTATCTAGATGTATGTAAGACTCAGTGTTGTTGTTTGAAGCAGGAGGTTGTTTTTTATTTGGTTGTTTTATTGGGTTGTTCTTATTTAGAGAAGGGAAAGACTACTTGAATAACTGCTTGTTAAGCAGTTATTTAATTGAAGAAAGAATGAGCATAGCTCGTCTTGAGAACGTGCCTCATAAAAAGTGTTCTTATTAATCTAACTTTGCTGAGTTTTATTAAAAACAATAAAAGCATCTAGTGTTTGGATCTTTGTGGATAATGAAATAGACATATGGAGACAATAAATTTTATTCGAGTGTTCTTTCTAATGTTAGTTAATTCTTATATATTGATGTACTCTTACCTGTGAATAAATTAAGTCCTAGTCACAGTCGGTGGTTTAAAAGGGGCGAACATAGCTCAGTATGAAGCAAAAATCATGACTGATCTTTGCGTTTACTTCTGATCCTCTGTTCATAGTTTGGTATGAACAGATGAACCCTTCCACGTGAAGGTCATTTCTCTTCTGGGATGTTCGTGGGTTTATCTTGTGTGTGTGTTTGTATATTTGAGTGTATGATTGAGTATTCCATGAATACATGAAACAGCGAATAATTGAGTTAATATATGAGTTGTGTCAAGCACAGAACTCGGTGAGAATATGGCGTGAATCACAAGTTTTAAGGTCATCCTTTTCTGTACAAACTGAGTCCATTAAAAAAAAAAGATTATGGGAGTTCCCGCTGGGACTCAGTGGTAACGAACCCAACTTGTATCCATGAGGGTTTGATCCCTGCCTTGATCAGTGGGTTAAGGATCCAGCATTGCCATGAGCTGTGGTATAGGTCACAGTTGCATTTCAGAGATGGCGTCGCTGTGGCTCTGGTGTAGGGCAGCAGCTGCACCTCCGGTCTGACCGCCAGCCTGGGAACGTTCATATGCTGCAGGGACGGCCCTAAAAAGACAACAGCAACAAAAAAGATTATGTAGGCCCTTACCTATAATAAGGGTGGAGGGTCTGTAGCTGGACAGGAGCAGTTGTCACAGTTCTTATTTTTGAATGATGCACTCAAACGTGTTCATTGTATTCTTTAACGTTCATAGGTAAATCGAGGAACAGAAAGGATGCTGTTCTTGGGTCAGTGACGACAGTGAGACTTGAATCAACCTCACGATTAACCTAGCACCACCAACCAGTGTCCTTTAAGTCAGTCTCAATTTGGACTCTTTGTCCTTCTGACCATTGCTCCGCAGAATGAAGATCACGGCTGATTGCCTCCATCTGTTCTGAGGAAGATCTTGGCTGTTACCCTTCTGGGTAAGAAACCCAACAACTAAAGTGAAATAACAGTAGCCAAAAGATCTTGTCACGAGATCTTGGGGTGGGTTTTTCACTAGCGTCCTTTGGATTATTTCGACTACGCCATCCACAGGCCCATGATATGAGTGTGTTGTGAAACAAAGCTCATAGTTTAATCCAGTTGGGTGCGATTCTGGTTAAAAATAGGATGGAATACATCTTACTCATTTTCCAAGCGGATTAATAATCCATCTTACTTTTGTGCTGCATTTGATTTAAACTCTCATCTGGTAGCAAAACCTAGGGCCACACTGTCCACTGTGGTTGGTTGTCTCCAGTAGCCACCCGTGGCTGTTTAAATTCAGCTCCTCAGTTGCGCTCTCCACATTTCAGGTTCTTCGGAGCTGTGTGTGGCAATGTGATTGCATTGGGGGGCGTGGTCCTAGCACATTCATGTCGTCATGCCCTGTCCTATGGGACAGCTCCTTGTCCTGTGGGAAGATGGAAGAGAGTTGGAGGAGGATGCGAGAAGCAAGGATGCTCGTTGATCCGTAGATACCTCAGTGAGGGCCACTACAAAAAGAGACCTTATCTATTGAGAAAAGATCTAGTTCATGGGAAGAGAGCCTATACAGATCTTGGTTACATCCGAGGGTCTTGTTCTTGGCTCTTCAAAAATTCCTGGGTGTTGATGTAACCATCCTTCATGGATCAACGAATGGGTCAATAAACAAAGGTATAAATGAAGGAAAAGATTGCTTAGCCCGGATCGATGATGAGTACCCTGCGGTGTCTGAAGTCGAGGACTTTGATTAAACCCTATAACTCTGAGGTCCGTTACAGAAGATTCATCCTTCTTTGCTATCGCTATGGAAATAAGCTTTTTGTAAGAGTTAAAAATTTTCAAGTTTGCTCTTGTGCTTGGGTTTCTGAGTATCGTGTTTTCCATGCATGAATAAATCAAGGAAGTATAAATGAATAAGGACAAAATGGTTTATTCCTGGTCCAAATATGGGAGAATGTAATGTAATATATATAATATAAAAATCATTATTAATATATTTCTGAAGCACTGGGTTCCAGTAAAATAAATTTATTAAAGCCGACCCTTTTGGGTAAAGAGCATTTAGATAAATGGATGTGAGAGCTCCTGTTGTTTTTCTGGGTTAGGTTCTTGGATTTTTGTTTTATTAAGAGTAGGGTAAAACGTTTACTTAAATTAACTATTGATTAAATAACTACGTAATTGAGAGAGGACTTATGCAGAGATATATGTTAAGGATCTGTCACATGATTGGTTATGATTAACCCAATGGATTTTCACTATTTTTAATGAAAAAAACAACCAAGAACAAAATGTGATCTTTTTTCTGTGATTGATGGGCCACATGGACAGGGATTAACATTGTCCTGTTTCTGTGGAGTCACAGATATTAATGATATGGATATATATATGTATACAAGAATAAGTTAATATTTTAATCAGTTACTTGAAAGAAGGCAATGTATGGACCATTGAGGACCATGTGTTCTGGAACAAGGAGAGTGATGAATCCACATCTACGTAATTGTTCTCCAGATAAAGAGACGAGATCGAGGCTCTTAATTTTTGAACTGGTCAATATATTTAGGTAGGATATCTCTTCCTTGCTTGTTGGTCCAATTGCTTTAAAAAATGGAAGATAAATGACTCCATGTGTAACGATATCCCTACCTACATGCTTACATGTATAAAGATGGGACAAGCCTGGACAATGGCTGATGGAGATATACTCGAATCCAAGATTCAGATGAACCTAATTCTTTCCAGGAAAAGATTCATCTAGCAAGAAGTTAGAGCTCTCACCTGACCAGATGGGGATGTATAAATAGATATGTGTAGTGGCCATAGTTCTTATTCTTTTGTTTGGTGTTGGTTTCAAAGTTGTTGATTATATTCATTAAATTAAATTTTTGATTCAGTGAACAAATATGCCATTCAGAGTTTTAATATACAACAAGCACTAAAATTTATTCATAGTCCATTGTTGACTTAAAACTCCACTAGAAAAAATCTGAATCTAGGCTGTCCTGTCTCTCTATCTCTATCTCCCTATCTATCTATCTATCTATCTATCTATCTATCTATCTATCTGAGATAATCTGTCTATTTTAATATTTGTTTTGTACTCTGCAGAATGGATGTGCAATGATTCAATTAAAGACTATAGAACTTACGTAAGTAATAGTCAAAGTAATTGCTTCTGGTTTGGTGGTTTGTCATGGATGTTAACTCTGTTATTGGAAGGGAATAAATGGCTACATGTACAAATTAAATAAATGGAGGTCGTGTGTGGGCCAGCTTAGCACATCTGTGGTCAATTGAGGAGAAAAAAGAAAGACCATTTTATTCGTTTTCATGGTTAATTACTCAATTAATGAATTAATGTATAATGTATTATTCAATTTAATATGAGTCACAGTTCATTTGAACCCCCCTTGTTCAAGACACAATTTTGTCACCTTCCAACAGTAAAATGGGCTTAATATGAAGTATTATATTAATTAATCTATATAGGAGACATTGTGGCCAGTTCGTGAAACACACATATTGTCTGTGGAAAGTAATTCTATGGAGAAATGTTAGAGATATTCAAAGGTCTTGTTTCAAGATTTTATGACCTCTAGGTCTTCATTTTATTTTTATTAGTGAAGTAATGATTTCATAAAGACATGCAGCCATGATTGGAGATGGTGAAGGCCAGCCCTGGACCAATGATGATGACTGGTGGAGTATGAGTCATGAACGATGACTACTTGTCTGGAACTCTGAGGTCCAACCCGATAAGCCGTCTGGTCTGCAACGTCTCTGAGAAATTATTCTATGGGTAGATGTTCGGGGTCTCAAGGATCCTCTTCTCAGTTTTTGTGTTTATGGAATTCGAGTGCATTGTTAGGAGTGCATCACTGAAAGCACCAAGCAATAAACACCGTTGCCCCGTTTTGTTGGGTAACCTCAGGGATTCAAAAATCCTTTCACGGCTGTCTCTGCTTCAGAAGCCAAGAAACTGACAAATGACGCACCCAAGGTCAGGACTCTGAACCAGTTTGGTTAGAATCAGGATTGAAACCCTGTTTCTTTTGATCCACATATTATGAACTCTTAATCAAACACAAACTTTTCTCCACAGTTAGCTAATTTTTACAAACAATTTATTGGAGCATAGTAGACTTACAAAGTTGTGTTAGTTTCTTGTGTACAGCAACGTAAATCAGCTATGTGTGTGTGTGTATATATATATATATATATATATATATATTCCTTTTCAGATTCTTTTCCTATATAGGTTATTACACAGTATTCAGTGATTTCCCTGTGCTATACAGTGGGTCCTTGTTAACCTATCTATTATATGTAGTCACACTTGTTAATTTAAAGATCTCGAAAATGAAAATACAGGTACTATATTTACTGTATAAATGGACCCATAAAGTTCAAACCTGTGTTGTTCAAGGGTCAACTGTATACAAATAAAGAGGGCGAAGCATTGTCTAATTATGAAAATATGTTAATGGAAATACTATTAATATATATTAAAGACACTGAAGGCCATTGAGAGAGAAATGTCTTAAAGGTCTTACCTCTTTGGCTGAGGATGACATGTACAATGTGAATAATAGTCCCTGTTTTTGTTTGGTCAAGGTCTTGTTCATTGTTGTTTGTTTTCTCAAGAAAGAAAAATACCACCATTTAATACATGCTTAGATGACTCACAAAATGCAAAGTGGGATGCAAGGATAAATGGAAGGAATGTTTCAATCTTCTTCTCGTTTGTTCTGCTTTGTGCTCCTAGCGTGGGCGCTCCAGGTGAATTTAAGCATCTTCAAGAGTCCTGCTCTCTCTGGTCGCCTCAACGTGTTCGGAACATGGAGACTGATGTGAGTATAGGCAAAGCTTCATCGTGGTTTGGGTGTTTTTAAAGGATCTTCACCGTATTGTTGGTCCAAGGAGACCAACAGTGGTTCACTGATAAATATGACGGTGTCATGAACATTATGTTGATGAAGTAATACTTGCAAACTTAAGAATGATTGAAAAAGAGATAGAGTCCACATGGTAAATGATCCTATTGAGAGCTATTAAGGAACTTAGAAGATCGTGTGTTACGTTTTTGCAATTCACAGTTATTTAATTCTTACGGAAATGAAGAATTAATCAATAAACAAATGAAGAAATCAGTGGAGAAGAAGAGGGCCAGTTCTTGACCAGGGATGACGACTGGTGGCAGATGAGTCGTAAGTCGCCCATGGTGACTACTACGTGCTGGAAACGTTGAGGCCCAACAGAAAAAAGAGACCTAGCTGATCACCTCTGTTGGAAACGGTCCTGCAGACAGATCTAGGATTTATTTCATAAGGACCTTTTTCTGGGGTCTCCGTGTTTATGGATTTTGATTCTATTATAGCCAATGAATCAATAAAAGAAAGAAATAAAGATGAAAAGGGGCCATATCCTCCAATTATGAAGAAATATAGGAAGGCAAGAAATAATATTAAATATTGAAACACTAAGTCAGGTAAGAAATAAATGGTCCAGGAGTTCCCTGGTGGTTCAGTAGGTTAAGGATCTGGAGTTGTTACTATTGTGACTTGGGTCACTCCTGTGGCACAGGTTCAGTCCCTAGACTGGGAACTTCCACATGCCATGGCCATGGCCAAAAAAGGGATAAGTGGTCCAAGGGTGTTTCCTCTAGCTAAGGATGCTGTAGATGATATAAATAATGGCCAATAGTATTGTTCTGGTGTAGCGGAAAGTTCAGCGTGGCTTGTTTTCTCAGGAAAAAGTTATATGTTACCTCCAGTTAATATGTAACATAATCACTGAATAAAGATCGATAGAGAAAACATCTCAATCAGGTAATCACCTACTCTGCTTTCTACATTTGATAAAAATTTTTTGGGTCTTTTTAGGGCCTCCCTCATGGCATATGGAAGTTCCCAGGCTAGGGGTTAAATTGGAGCTGTAGCTGTAGCTGTAGCTGCAGAGCCATAGTGACACGGGATCTGAGCTATGTCTGTGACCTATACCACAGCTTGTGGTAATGCTGGATCCTTAACCCACTGTGCGAGGCCAGGGATTGAACCTGTATCCTCATGGATACTGGTCAGGTTCATTATCACCGAGACACAATGGGGACTCCCTACTTTCTACATTTTAGAATGGACACACTCAAGCTGATTGAAGCATGAGCCTTGGTCTACAGTCTATGAATTAGCCTGCACGTGAAAACCAATGTGAGTAAAATATTTTAAAAAATATTCAGCATGGGAGTTCCCAGGTGGCACAGCAGATTAAGGATCTGGCATTGTCATTGCTGTGGCACACATTTGATCCTTGGCCAGGAACTCCAAGCATGGCCAAAAAAAAAAAATCAATATAAGGAAAAATACTAACCATGGTCTGGTGATTAAATTGGAAAAATGTATGAAATAATATGTTGCTTAGTCTATCTTTAGACTCATGAGAATGATTAATGAAAGAAGTATGTTCAATTAGGCAATGGTTCTAAAGAAAAAGAGTGAGGATACTGAAGGCTCTTGTCCTTGAGGTTTTGTGATCCATAGATAGTTAATTACTATTTGTACAGTGATGCCATAACCCCTATCTTGGGATAGAACATGATGGTAGGTAGTATGAGAAAAAGAACGTGTATGTGTGTTGTTTGACTGGGTCACTATGCTTTACAGCAGAACGTGGCACAACATTATAAATCAATTTTACTCTAATTAAAAAAAAAAAGATGAATTCCTCACTAAACAGAAGTAGGTGGGTTGAATGAAAAGAAGTCCAAACCTGGACCGGTGATGACAGCTGGTGACACATGAGTCATATACCATGAATGGCACATGTCTGGAAGTCCGAGGTCCTACCCAGCGTGAAAGCTCGTCTGTTTCCTTTCTCACACATCATCCTATGGATGGACGTTAGGAGTATAGAAGGATGTCGTTCTTCTCATTTTGGATTCCTAAATTTTGATATTATTAATACGAATGCATCAGTGATAGAACTAATAAACAAAATGGAGCAACATAAAAACAAAATGAAGCGTTATCAACTCTGAGTATATGTGGTGAGGCAAGAAATACTATTCATATAAATTGGAGAAACTAATGCATGTGAAGAAATAAGTGGACCAGTGGTGTTATCTCTTCTTCGAAGGGTCGTATTGTATTTATAGCCATGCTCATATATGGGTATAAGACATGAAAAATAACACATACTTTTATGACTGAGCAAGCAAAATGAAGAAAACTAGGATCGATTTAGAGACGGTCTCAAGTTTTTTTCCATCTGCTCTGCTCTGTAGTCCTCAGATCGGACGCACGCTAGCAGATTTAAGCGTCTTTCACGGTCCTGTGCTCTACAGACCCATGTGAGCAATGCAGTAAGCAAATTCATATCTCTGAAGGCTTTTTTTTACTCTCAGATATTCACTGTATTGTTAAAAGTGTGAAATAGAGTTACTCTCAGTAGTTAATGAGTGAATCGATGCACTTATGCAGATGACGTGAGGACCAGGAGGCCCATGTATGGACCAAGGATGACGACTGATGGCGCATGAGAGTCATGGGGGGTGAGTACCATGTGTCTGAAATGCTGAGGTCCCATAAAAAGAACTATAATCTGTCACCTCTACTTGATATGCTATTATAGACAGATGTCAGGAAAATAAGAGAGCAGTTTTCCTGGTTTGTGTTGATGAATTTTGATTTTACGGTAAAAACATGGTCCAAAGACGTAATCAATGTACAAGTGGAAATAAGTTAAGATGAAGAGGGTGAAGCATCTTCACTCTTGTTTTAATGATTTTTGTTTTTTCCACTATAGTTGGTTTACAGTGTTCCGTCAATTTCTACTGTACAGCAAAGTGACCTAGTCACATACACACACTCACACACACACATATATGTACACATTCTTTTTCTCACATTATCCTCCATCATGTTCCATCATAAGTGACTAGATACAGTTCCCTGTGCTATGAAGCAGGATCTCATTGCTTATCCACTCTAAATGCAATAGTTTGCATCTATTAATCCCAGACTCCCAGTCCATCCCACTCCCCCCCCCTCCCCCTTGGCAACCACAAGTCTGTTCTCCAAGTCCATGTGTTTCTTTTCTGTGGAAAGATCCATTTGTGCAGCATATTAGATTCCAGATATAAGTGATATCCATACGGTATTTGTCTTTCTCTTTCTGACTTACTTCACTCAGGATGAGAGTCTCTAGTTCCATCCATGTTGCTGCAAAGGACATTATTTTGTTCTTTTTTATGGCTGAGTAGTATTCCATTGTGTATATATATCACATCTTCTTAATCCATTCATCTGTCAATGGACATTTAGGTTATTTCCATGTCTTGGCGATTGTGAATAATGCTGCAGTGAACATACAGGTGCATGTATCTTTTTCAAAGAGAGTTTTGTCCGGATATATGCTCAGGAGTGGGATTGCTGGGTCATATGGTAGTTCTATATTTAGTTTTCTGAGGTACCTCCATACTGTTTTCCATAGTGGTTGTACCAATTTACATTCCCACTAGCAGTGTAGGAGGGTACCCTTTTTTTTCCACACCCTCTCCAGCAGTTGTTATTTGTTAATGATGGCCATTCTGACAGGTGTGAGGTGGACCTCGTAGTAGTTTTGACTTGCATTTCTCTAATAATCAGTGATATTGAGCATTTTTTCATGTGCCTGTTGGCCGTCTGTATATCTTCTTTGGAGAAATGTCTGTTCAGTTCTTTTGCCCATTTTTCCATTGGGTTGTTGGTTTTTTACTTCACTCTTAGTATATGTGGCTTGGCAGTCCAAACTACTCACATTGATTTAAAGTCCTGAAGTTCATCAGGAAATGTAAATGGCTCAAGTGTCTGACCCCTTTGGCTAAGAATGACCTAGACAGTGAATAACTTCGAAGTTCTTATTCTGTGGTAGTGTCGGACTTGATATTGTTCTTTTTTTAAAGAGGAAAATGATAGACATGATCTGAATGTATTATATTCCTAAGTGACTGACTGCAGGAAGGGGGAAGGAGAAGTGACCGCCCGTTAATTGAGTCCATTGCAACCTTGATGCTTGTTAATGAGGATCAGTAGAATCTCTCAGTATTGTTATTATTTCTCCTGCTGCGGATGCCTCAGAATGGATATACTGGCACCTGTCTGAGCATTTGGTTGTGGTCAGACGCTCCCTGGATGACTTCCTGTGTAAGAGCATGGAGAGCAATGTGAGTAATAGATTCTGCTCATGGTTTAGATGGTTTGGGTTGGATATTCAGAGTAATATTACAAATCATTAACTACATCTAGAGAAGGCCAAGCATGGCTCAATGAAAAATACTGAATCGACATGATCCATTATGGTGATTAATTGATATTTGCTACAATGAGGGTGATTATTGAAATAAGTATATTCACTGAGGCAAGAGATTCTATAGGCAGAAGTTAGGGATGCTTAAGGATCTTGTCCTCGAGGTGTTTTTTTCTTTTTTCTTTTTAGAGCTGCACCTGTGGCATAGGAAAGTTCCCAGGCTAGGGGTTGAATCAGAGCTGCAGCTGCCGGCCTACGCCACAGCCACAGCAACAGGGGATCTGAGCCATGTCTGCGACCTACACCACAGCTCATGGCCACGCCAGATCCCGAGTGAGGCCAGGGATTGAACCTGCTTCCTCATGGATACTGGTCGGGTTCATAACCTGCTGAGCCACAATGAGAGCTCCCTTTCCTTGAGTGTTTTGATTCACGGATAGTTATTTTATTGTAATTCATGAATTAATATATGGACCAGTTAGCAGATGTAGAGGAGAATGAAGCAAAAGAGTCTGAAGCTTGGACCAATGATGATGACTGATGGCGCATGAGTTGTATATACGATGAATACTATGTGTCTGAAACTCTGAGGTCCAGCAGAGAGAATGCGCGAGAAAGACTGTGTATGTGGATGCCTGGGTCACTTTGTTGTTCAGCGGAAACTGGCACAACATGGTAAATCAACTACACTTCAATGAGAAATTATTTAAAAAATTAGAAAAAAGAAATCTAGTCCACGTCTCTCTCGGAACTGTTCCTGCAGACAGATGTCAGGAATAGAGAGGGACCTTGTTTTATTCTTTGTGGTTCATGCGATTTTTGAAAATATTATTATTATAATGTTAATGGCAGAATAAACAAATCTATAAGTGACTAAAAATGAAGAGGCTAAGACTTGTTCGTTACTAAATATGTAGCAAAGAGAATAATATTAATATAAGTTAAATTTTATAATGGATCAAATGTAGCATGCCTTTTTGGGTAAGGATGATATATCCAGTGATAAGTGAGAGTCAGTCAATTATCTGAGTCTATTGCAAGCTGGATGCTTGTTAATAAGGGAAAAACATACATATTGCCATACATTTAAAAATGTCTAAATGACCATGTATATGAATGGTGGGAAGAATGGATCTATGAAGAGAATATCAAACTTTGTATCACCTGCTCTGCTTGGCATTATTCAGAATCCACGCCTCAGCTGATTTCAGCTTCTGCCACGATCAAGACTGTCCTGTTGCCTCCGTTTTGTGAAAGACCAAGGCAAGTAATGGTCGGGGTTGTCGTCTTCGATGGGATAATTTGTATAAAGGTCTTCATTGAAATTTTTTTAATTAAAAATTTTTATTACGGTTGATTTACAGTGTTCTGTCAATTTATTCCTTGAATTATTAAAAATTACTGAGGTCGTCTAGGGGTTAAGAATCCAGCATTGTCACTCCTGTGGCTGGGGTCACTGCTGTGGTGTGGGTTTGATCCCCAGGCCATGCACTTCCGCAGGGTTCAGGTGCAGCCAAAAATATATTATGCATACTGAAAAATGTACTCCTGCCCAATGATAAATACGATAGGAAACATTATGTTGAGTCATCGGTTGAGCAGTGCATCATTGAGACTCGTTTGTGAAAGAGAATCAGTCCACGCGAAAAATAATTCTACGGACAGATGTTGGCGATAGTCAAGGATCTTGGTCTTGGATTTTGTGCGTTAGGTGTTCATTTTATTATTATCCATGAATTAGTGATTTTCTTGACATAAATGTAGAAATGAACAAAGAACAAGAGACCCAAGGCTGGACCAGTGAAGACATGTTGGTGGCAGATAAGTCATGGGTGGTGAATAATATGTGTCTGGAGGCTCAAGGTCCAACCTAAAACAGAACTAACCGAATCCCACTGGTGGACATGATCTCGTTGGCAGATACGAGGAAAATACAGAGCTCCTGTTTCACCCTGGGTTCACTGATGACTTTTATCATTGTTGATGGATCAGTGATAGAGCCTTGAAAGAAGTATAAATAAATAAGGAACGATGCATTTTCTAGCTGTGAGTACATGTGGTGCGGCAGGAATTATTATTAACATAAGTTGAAAACACTGATGGCTCTTTGGGAATAAATGGAGCGGGGTGTCACCGCTTTGGCTAAGGATCGTCTAGTCTTTGGTGATTAGAGTCAATTGCATTTTCTAGGCCAGTCCCAAATTTGAGGCTGTTGCTTTTGTGGAGAGAAAAGAAACCTAAAGTATGAAAAATTAATGATTACCAGATTGAATAAATAAAATGTGGAGGAAAAAGCCATTTACACAAAACCCTCATTTTAAAGAAATTCGTCTTCTCTACCTTGTTTTTCTCAGACTGGACTCAACGAGATGACTGGAAAATTCTCTCATGGTCACGTTCTCCGGTTGCCTCCACGTCTAGGCGTGTAGAGACCAGAATGGGTAATAAAGTTCATGTCTTCACGGGACAGGTTTTTGAAAATGGGGTATTTGTTGGCCAACCACGGCCAGGGATAAATAATGGATTATTACTAGGGATTATATTTATCCATCCATTTACGGTCAATTAAGAATACTTAGTGGAAGAGAGACATCGATATGATCTATGATTCCTTGGACACATGTAGACTGTTCACAGTTCTTATTCTTTGTTTTTGTTGTGTGCGTGAATGCATCGTAGGGTTTTAAAAATGAACGGCAGTGAGCCGGGCATTGAGTAATGAGATACTGTACTGGAGAAGGAAGGGACCAGAGGCTGAAGCGTGGATCAATGATGACGGTTGGTGGAGTACGAGTCTTGAACGATGACTACTTCATGTCTGGAAGTCTGAGATCCAGCACCGCAAAAAAGAGCCTTCTGTTGCCTCTGTTTGAAGTGCTCCTGTAGACTGATTTTAGGAATCAAAAGGGGCCGTTGGCTTCGATTATTTTTCTAGATTGTGATTCTCTTCCCATAAATAGAGCCAGTTAAGAGTCAATGAACAAAGATAAACATGTGAGGATGAAGAGCATATGGTGCATGCGCCATCGTTAGGTCTAGAGTGAGGCAAGAAGAACGATGAGGATGCATTGAGGATGCTGAATTCCATTAAGAGGCGTAGGTGGCTCAGGTCTCTCACCTCTGTGGCCAATAGTAATAGAGACGTTCTTATTCTGGGCCAGTAGCAAGTATGCCACCGTTATTCATGTTTTAACGAGAAAATTAGGATTATCCCCAATTAATGCGTCATTCCGTGACGGACTGCATGGAAGGTGGAGTGCACATGGCCATGGAGATAATGTTTCCATCTTGTTCTGGTTGCCTTGCTTTGTTCTTCTCAGAAAGAGAGCACTGAACTCAATCAAGCCACCACGTTCAGGACATCAAGGCAGCATCTCTGTCTAGAACCATCAAGTCCAATGTGAGTGCCAATCAAAGTTCTCATCTTGGTCTGGGCGACTTGCTTAGCGTATCACTGTAACAATTCAGAAAGTATTAAATACAAGAAAAAAGGTTGATGATGGTCCAGGGATTAAATTGGAAATGTCTGACCCATCACTTTGATTCATCTCTTTTTGCGGTGGTCACAATTCATGAAAGAGGTGTATTCAATTAAGCAGTGAATCTAAGGAAAAACGATAGAGATGCTGGAGGCTCTCGCTCTTGCATTTGTATTATTCATATAAATTCACTTAGCTGATATTAGCGGATTGATGACTTAACGTGTAAACAAATGTAGACGAGAATGAAGAAGAGACCCATTCCCAGAGCGCTGGTGAGGACCAGTGGCGTACGAGTCTCATGGGATGAATGCCGCTAGTCTTGGGGTTGGCAGATGCAAACTATTACATTTAGACTGGGTAAGCAATGCGATGCTACTGTACAGCACCAGGAGCTGTATCCAATCTCTTGAGGGTAGTCCGTGATAGAAAGGAATATGAAAAGAATGTATCTCTATATATGACTGGGTCACTTTACAGTAGAAATTGGCACAACATTTAAAATCAGCTATTCTTTGGAGTTCCTGTCATGGAGGCGAATCTGACTAGGAACCATGAGGTTGCAGGTACGATCCCTGGCCTCGCTCCATGGGTGGCGGATCCAGTATTGCCATGAGCTGTGGTGTAAGTCGCAGATGTGGCTCGGATTCCATGTGGCTGTGGCTGTGCTGGCAGGTACAGCTCCGATGAGACCCCCTAGCCTGGGAACCTTCATGTGCCATGGGTGCGGACAATAAATAAATAAACAAAAAGGTAAAATTATCAACTATTCTTTAATTGAAAAAATAGATAATTCAAAAAACAAAATAAAACAGAATCTGTTTCTTCTCTTGCAAATAATCCTCTGGTTCGATGTTAGAATAGAAGGCTATTGTCCTTGTAATTTTGGATTCATGATTTCTATATTGTTAATATAAATGGATCAATGAAAGAACCAATACACAAACTACAAATGAATAAATATGAGGATGAAGCCTTGTCTCCTCATGATGTATGTGGCAAGGCAAGAAATGCTATTTTTTTTTTGTCTTTTATCTTTTTAGAGCCGCACCTGCGGCTCCCAGGCTAGGGGTCAAATCGGAGCTACAGCTGCTGGCCTACACCCGAGCCACAGCAACGCCAGATCCAAGCTGTGTCTGCGACCTACACCACAGCTCATGGCAACTCCAGATCCTTATTAACCAGCTGAGCGAGGTTAGGAATCGAACCCGTGTCCTCATGGATACTCGTTGGGTTCGTTAACCACTGAGTCATGATGGGAACTCCAAGAAATACTATCAGTATAAACTGAAGAAACTGATGCCTGTTAAGAGAGAAGTGGGCCAGTGGTATTCTCTTTTTCTGAGGCTCATACAGACACTGACACTGATCAGTAAGACTCAGTTTCAAAAGCCTGGGTCTGTCTCAAGGAGATGAGGTCAATTTCGTATTATGTGCGTATTTCTGTCCTATGTACATAGGACCTGAACAAATAATAAATACGTGTGGAAATGGACGCATGAAGTGATTAAAGCAAAAGCCGATGGCGAAGGCAGAGGCTGAGAACTGTGGTCGTCCGCTTTGTCTATCCCGCCCCAGAGTGGATGCTCTCAAGCCGGTGCAGTCACTGCCCGTGGTTTCTCCTGTGTGTGAAGAGCTAGCGAGGAAGGTGAGTAAAGGTTAACCTTCTCATCTTTAAGAAGTTCTTTGAAAGGGTGTTCATTGCATTGTTAAAAGTGTGAAGTATAGTCCAGAACCCCCATCAGAGGCTCAGATGTGGACCAGTGATGACGGTTGGTGGAGTACGAGTCATGGACGATGACTACTTTGTGTCTGAAACTCTGAGGTCCAATAAAAAAATGGAATAGAGTCTGTTGCCTCTGTTTGAAGACATCCTGTGGACAGATGTTAGAATCCTTTGTCGAAGGATCACCTCATTATATTATTTATACTTACGCTTATAAATGTGTTTCCATTAGGAAAATGGACACATTCATGACAGAGTAAACAAAATGATAAAAACAAGGACCCATTTAGAGAAAGTCTCAACTGTTTGGCCACCTGCTGTGCTCTGTACCCCTCAGATTGGATGCCCGCTAGTGGATTTAAGCATCTTCCGTGGTCCCGTGCTCTGCAGACCCATGTGAGAAATACAGTAAACAAATTCATGTCTTTGAGGGCTTTTTTTTTTAACTCTCAGATATTCCACTGTGCGGTTAAAAATGAAATAGAGTTACTGCTGGTAGTTAATGAATGAATCGATGCACGTATGCAGATAAGCATGAAGACCAAGAGGCCCATACGTGGACCAAGGATGATGACTGATGGCGCATGCGTCATGGATGATAAATACCGCGTGTCTGAAATGCTGAGGTCCAATAAAAAGAACTGTAATCTGTCACCTCTACTTGATATGCTATTATAGATGAGTGTTAGGAAAATAAAAGATCGATTTTCTTGGTTTGTGTTTACGAAGTTTGAGTGTACTGTTAAAAAAAAAAATGGCCCAAATAAACAATGAGCAGATAGGTAAGTTAAGAGGAAGAGATTGAAGTGTATTTATCCTCTTCATATACGTGGTACAGGCGATAAAAAAAAAAGTTCAAAAAAAAAAAAGAAAATCTGAAATTCACTAGGAAATGGAAACGGTTCACAGGTCTGACTTCTTTGTCCGAGACTGATACAGACCGGAAGTGACACAAGTCTCCTTCTTGGTCTGTGTAAAGCTTCCTGTGGTTTTGTTCATTAAGAATAAATTCATAGGCGTTCCCTCATGGTTCATCAGGTTAAGAATCCAGCCTTGTCACTGCTGTGGCTCTGGATGCCACTGTGGCATGGGTTCCATCCCCAGCCCGGGAACGTCCGTAGGCCATGGGAGTGAACAACAACAAAAAAGAATAAATTCATACACATGATCCCTTGTATTCCTAAGTGACTGACTCTATGAAAGTTGAAGTGCGCATTATCAGGAAAGGGCCTCTCATTATTATTATCATCTGCTCTGCTTTGTATTTCTCAGAACTGATGCACCTGAACCGATTAAGCATTTGGCCGTCACAGGAGCTGCACGGGTGGTCCTGTGCGCAAGTAAAGTACGAGCAGATGGTGTGACAGTCAGAGTCTTCTCTTAGTTCGGGTTTCGCTTCTTCACGGTACTGGTAAAAAAATAGCGTTAAATATATTCAAAGAAGGCTAGTCATGGTCCGTGGATAAATACAGAACTGACATGAAGTGTTGTGTTGATTAATAGGTGTTTGCATCAAAGATGACAATTGATGAAAGAGGTATATTTGATGAGGCTAATGATTCCATAGATAGAAATTAGGGATATTAAGGATCTTATGCTCTTTCTGATTCACAGATATTTATGTCATTCTTATGAGCGAACTGACAAATCGATCGGTAAATAAATAGCGATGAGAGGGAAGAAAGGGTCCCACTCCTGGGCCAATCGGTCATGATGACAGGTGGCTTATGAGTTACATACGATGAGTCCTTGTGTGTCTGGAACTCTGAGGCCCAACATGAGGCAATCTAGCCCATTCCTTTTGTGTAAAGTGATTCCATAGGCAGATGTCTGGAATATACAAAGATGTCATTTTTGGTCTTTGTGTCGTGAATTTTACAAAATCTTACTCTAAAAGAATAAATGGCAGAGTAAATAAACCAATGATTAAGCAAAGATGAAGAGGCAGAAATACTACTCATGCCTAAAATGTATGGTACGGAAAATAACACTGATATAAATTGAAATCAACTTTAAGTGGGTCACGTGAATTACACCTTTGACTAAGGATGTTATAGACAGTGATAAGTCATAGCTTCTGCTTTGAGTCAGTTACACTCTTCATGCGGAATTTATTAAGAGCAACATAAAATAATTTTGCCATTAATCAATTCTATCTTTGAATTCTTTTAATACGTTGTGCTGTGAGGTAATAAAATCAACTGGCTGTTGGATAGTCAAAAATAAACGAATAAATGAGTAAATAAAGAAGTAAATTCCCAAATGACTATGTGTATGAATGCTGGAAACAGTGAATGAATGGATTGAATGTCTCAATCTTTTTATCATCTTCTCTGCTTGGTACTGTTCAGAATGGATCCTCTAAGCTGATTTCAACTTCTGTGATTAAGGTTGTCACGTTGCCTCCGTGTTGGGAAAGAGACAAAGGTGAGTAGGAGTCAAAGTTCTTGTCTTGGTTTGGGTTTTTTTTTTCTTTTTGGCTTTTTTGTCTTTTTATGCCAGATCCGAGCCACATCTGTGACCTAGACCACAGCTCACGGCACCACCGGATCCTTAACCCACTGAGCGAGGCCAGGGATCGAACCGGCAACCTCATGGTTCCAGTCAGATTTGTTTCCGCTGTGCCACGACGGGAACTCCTTGGGTCATTTGTTTAAGGGCTTCTCTGTAGTATTAAAAGTAATACAGATGATAAAAATTAACTATGTCTAAATATAAAAATAATAATGAAGCTTAATCAGTAAGGAAACATTATGTTGTTTAATCAATATTGAGGTTCATTAATCACAGAAGTGAAGTCTACATGGGAAACGATTCTGTCTACTGTATTTGGGGTAGTTAAATATCTTGTTCTGGGGTTTTGGAATCATGTATTCATTATATTATTATCAATGGGTTTATTTGATTTATTCAATACAGATGTAGAAATGAATGAAGAAAAAGAAACGCAACCATAGTCCAGTGATGACGACTGATGGCATATAAATTAGGAACAATGAATACAATGTGTCTGAAACCCTGAGGTCTAACATAATTAGTAGAATCTCACTTGGAAATGATCCTATAAAGAGATGTCAGGAATATACAAAAATCATGTTCTGACTTTGAGTTCATAGATTTTAATTTAATTTATTATTACTAGTTAAGTGCTGTCTGTGAATGAATGTGGTAAGGCAATAAATACTACTCATAAACATTGAGGGAGACACTGATGCCCCCTAAGAAATAAGTGAATCAAGGATGTTGCCTCGTTGGCTAAGAATCATCCAGACTCTACGACATAAGAGTTCTGGGTGCCGGTTCTCTTTCAAGTTTGTCATCATTTCCTTTGTTGCAAAGCTACAGCATCAGGGGCATGTAAATCCCCGAATGATTGAGTAGATGAGAGGTGAAAGGCAGGGATCAGTGGAAATAGTGTCTCAGTTGTCTGGATCATCTGCTCTCCTCTCTATTCCTTGACACACACGAGCTGATTTAAGCATCTCCCACTATGGTTGCATGCCTGTCGTAGAAGCATAGAGACCAGCGTGAGTAATAGCTAAAATTCATGCCTTACTTTAGTGGTTTTTTTTTTTTTTTAAAGAATATTCACTATATCATTATAAAAGGTGACGTATAATTTAAAAAGGCCAACTTTGGCCCAGTGACAGATATGGAATCGATTAAATAAAGATGGCATTGATTATATTGATTAATGCATAGAGGAAAAACAGGATCTTGAGTCAGAGAGATACATTGATGGGAGAATGATCCTAATATACAGATTAGCTCATCTTGGGTTTCGGCGAATAAGAGGCTTTAGCAATTATTATGGGTGAAACCATCAATTAATCAGTGGACAATGTCTAAATGATTGAATTAAAGGAGGGACAGTGTTGGATCCATGAGGACTGCTGGTGGTTTGTGAGTCCTGTGGGATGCGTAGTCTCTGGAACTGAGAGGTCCCAAACAAAAGAAATCTTATCCATTGCCCTGTGTGAAGTGATTCTAGAATCATGACTGTAGAAGAGTCTCATTTTTTGGTTTCTGTTCTTACCATCTCTCTTTTTATAATTGGAGCAACAAAGTAATCCATCCACTACTGGGAACATAAAAATGGAAGTCATAAAGCATTGTCCAATTATGAAAATATGTATTAAGACGAGAAATACTTTTTTTTTGTCTTTTGTCTTTTTTGTTGTTGTTGTTGTTGTTGTTGCTATTTCTTGGGCCGCTCCCGCGGCATATGGAGGTTCCCAGGCTAGGGGTCGAATCGGAGCTGTAGCCACCGGCCCACGCCAGAGCCACAGCAACGCGGGATCCGAGCCGCGTCTGCAACCTACACCCCAGCTCACGGCAACGCCGGATCGTTAACCCATTGAGCAAGGGCAGGGACTGAACCCGCAACCTCATGGTTCCTAGTCGGATTCGTTAACCACTGCGCCACGACGGGAACTCCGAGAAATACTTTTGATACATATGTGTCATTAGGAAACAGCTGGAGCAAGGGTGTGCCCTCTAGTTGTGGATTTTATAGACGGAGTTGAATAGTTAATAGGCAATGTTCATATTTCATGTCAGTGGCAAGATTGTTGTTGTTTGTTAATTTAGGAGAAATTAAAGAAACATTTCCCCAAGTGGCTAATTCCCTAAATGACTCATTAAATGAAAGGTGGATTAGCAGGACCAAAGGAGATTAGGTCTCAACCTTTTAAAACCATCTGCTCTGCTCTGTACTCCTAAGAATGGACCCCCTCAAGCTGATTTAAGGATTCTTCCATGGTCACAATGGTGGCATGTATACCGTAGGCCGTAGAGACCAGTGTGAGTAATAGTCAACGTTCTTGCCTCACGTTAGGTGCTTTGTTTAGGGGTACTTCCTGTATTACTAAAAAAGGTGAAATACAATTGGGGAATGCCAACCGTGGCCCCCAAATGGAATTAATATGAAGCATTATGTTTATTAATCTAAATTGAAACATTGAAGTCAATTAATGAAACAGGTGGATTGCTGAGGTGTTAGGGATTAGTCCATGCCAGCCTTGGAATAAAGATAAACAAAGTAAGAGGATGAAATGAAGCAATTATGTTGGCTAATCCATACATTCGACACAAGGTTGGTTAACAAAAGAAACCTAGAAGACTCACTCTGTAGAAAATGATTCTAGGTACAGATGTTAGAGATTAAAACGACTTTAAAAACTCATGGGTATGTGTTTATTATTCGTGACTCAGTGATTTATCGCTAAACAAAATTATAATTGAATAACAAAGAGGGTGAAGTCTGAATTAATATTAAGAATTGGTGGCGTATGGGTTGGAGGATGAGGGATGCTCACCCAGAACTAGGTCCAGAGCAAAAAGAAATCTAGTCTGTTCTTCTGAAACAAATGGTCTTAGGAAGAGTGGTTAAGGATAACCAAGAAGCTTATTTGTAACCTTTTGAGTTTCATAGATACTGATTGCTTATTAAAAGTTAAGCAATACATTAATAACTAAAGAAATTATTAACAAATGGAGGAAAAATAGGGCCGAATCTGGAATAACTATAGAGTGTGTCAGAGAACAAACATCACTCGCAATTTATTTCCAAGAAATTGAAGTCCATTAAAAATGTTTAGAGGCTGGGAGTTCCTGTTGTGGTGCAGGGGAAATGAATCCATCTAGTATCCATGAGGATGAGGGTTTGATCCTTGGCCTAGCTCAGCAGGTTAAAGATCTGGTGGTGCTGTGAGCCGTGGTGTAGGCCGGTGGCTACAGCTCGGATTCGACCCCAAGCCTGGGCACGTCCATATGCTGAGGGTGTGGCCCTAAAAAGCAATATGTACACACACACACACACACACACAGAGGCTTTTGTACTTTAGCATAAGGGGCACAGGGAGAGATGCTTGTAATTATTAGTGTTCATGTTCTGTGCTATCTTTGGGTTACAGGCATTTTTTAAAAATTATGAAATAGGGAAAAAAAGTGTATTCACCTAGCGAACTGCATTAAAGAGTGCTGAGCATGAACCAGTGACAAAAAAGGTGTCACATAACAAATTGTGATCAAGTCCTTGGCTTGACTGTTCCATTATGATCACTGCACAATGTTTATGTAACTTAAATCTTCATGTTGTGCATTTAAATATAGACAACTATTTGTCAGTTACTCCTCAATAAAGTTGGGGGGAAACGTACATAGTCCTTTGACACTTGTGATTGTGAGAAACTGAACACAAGATTTAAGTTGTTAATTCAATGAAGCAACCCCCAGGCATCTGTAAGATATTTACAGTGTTTGGATATGGAGTGGGTAGTGGGTTCATGCCTGTTCTTTCTTATATCTTTAAAGAAAGTAGAAGTTAAATGAAAAAGTGTCAAGCAGGGGGACCCGTGAGGTGCACGGAATGCATTCTGAATGTGTCTTGTGATTAATTCATTTCTCCATCGTGGAAGTTCATTTCAAAAGGACATTTGGTACATTCTATGTGTGGGAATGAGTCTATAGCTAGATGTCAGTAATTTTCAAGAATTTGATTATGGGGGTTGGATGGATGCTGGGGACTTACTGCATTATTCTAAGGGAGTACATTAAAGCGCTGTTAGATGGATATATGGAAAATAAATAACTAACAGATAGATAAAGAGAATAAGGCTGGATTAATTAAGAAAAAATGTGTGACCGAAATTCATTTTTGAAGTGTGACTGTGCCTTAAGAAACCAGTGGAGCAAGGCTGTCACCCCTGTGGGTTAGAGAACCATGGAGCCGTGTTCTCAAACTTGAGCATCAGAACCGCCTGGAGGGCTGGTTAAGCTACAGACTGCTCACGCCCTGTCTCCGTCAAACTGGTGTGAGGTCTGCCCACCTGCATTTCTCGTACATTCTCACGTTCGGCCGGTCACGGTCGCGGTCGTGGTCACGGTCAAAGGCTTGTCATAATGGTCCTCTTGCTGGGCGTCACTGTTGAGTTCCAGGTTGCTTGCGTTTAGAGATACGACAAATACCTTCATTAATAAGTATCTAAACGTCGAAGGAAGTGAACGGGGACCAGCTCGGTTCAGGGGAGACGGTGTCACAGTCTTGGACATCAGCTCTTTTTAAAATGAGAGTAGAGTTGATTGACAAGGTTGTGCCCAATTCTGCTGTACAGCAGAGTGACCCAGGTGCACATAGATATATGTGTGTGTACAGACTTATTTTTCTTGTATTATCTTCCATCGTGTTTTATCCCAAGAGACTGGCTATTGTTCCTGTGCTCTACAATAGGACCTCATTGCTTATCCATTCTAAATGTAATTGTTTGAATCCATCTGTTAACCCCCAATTCTCAGTCTCTCCCACTCCCTCCCCCCTCCCCCCCTGGCAGCCACAAATCTGTTCTCTGTGTCTGTG
This sequence comes from Phacochoerus africanus, assembly GCF_016906955.1. NCBI lineage: Eukaryota > Metazoa > Chordata > Mammalia > Artiodactyla > Suidae > Phacochoerus > Phacochoerus africanus. The sequence continues at coordinate 124,418,099 of NC_062552.1, forward strand.
AGTCTGAGATCACATGTATATGTCACAAAATTGATGCATCTTAGCTGACTTTGGCCTTCTAAAAAGACCAAGGTCTCGAGGCTGCTGCGATGTTTAGGGATTTATAGTTAAGATGAGTGGATGGCAACAATACATGAGCACATCAAACAGGGACAGGCTTGTGCTAATGCTGGGGAACCCAAATGTATGATTAATTTAATTATGATTAATGTCATCACTTGGGATGAGTTTAAAAGCAGGCGGAGTCCGTGTCATTCTCTTTCAATGTCTGTTTCAGGTTTTCTGGAAGGATTCCTTCGTTGATAAAGATGTAAGCTGTTTTCCTGGGAAGGGAAGAACAAGTTGGCACTGTAAGTACTAGCCCGTGTCCCGGTTCTGATGGTGCGTTGTGCTGTCTATAGAAACGATGTACAAATGATATGAACAAAAAGGCCACCCACGGACCAATGATGAGCGAGGAATGCATTCTGAACTACGGTTTATGATCAAAACACGTGCAACCTCCTGAGGTCCATCACACACAAAAATTAAGTGTTTACATCTCTGGGGATGATGCCTTGGATAGAATAGATTTCAGTCATATTCAAGGATCACATTCTCAGCCTTTGGTGGCTGCATGGATTTTGATTTTATTGCCTTAAGTGAATAAAAGTAAACAAATACGTCAGTGTATAAAGATGAAAAGGGTAAAGCTATTTCGCTATGAAAGTATCTGGTGAGGCCTGAATTACTCTTAACCATGTGGAACCACAGGGGTTCACCACGCAATACCTGGATCAGGGGAGTTGCGTTTTCGGGTGAGAATGACGTAGACAGGGACAGGTATTAATCTGTGTTCCTGCTTCGAGTCAGTTGTGAGTTCGAGCAGTGTGTTTAGAGAAAAAGAAATCACACTTTAAAATAGTAAATATTTAAATGACTGAGAAAATGAAATGAGAAAAGCATGTATTAATGGGAAGACTGTCTCCGTGTTTTATGATCTGTGTTGCTCATGCTCAGAGTGAATGAACTGAAGTGGTGTTATCCTTCTGCCATGGCTCTAAACTCTGTGTTAGGAGCCAAGAGACCAATGTGAGTAATCGTCAAAGCTCTTATTTTGGTGTATGGGGGGCTTGTTTAAGAATAGTCACTATTTTAACAGACTTGTACTTACCAAGGGGATTGGAGGGAGGGAGTGGATGGACTGAGAGTTTGGGGTTAGTCGATGCAAACGCTTACGTTTAGAATGGATAAGCCATAAGGTCCTGCTGTACAGCCCAGGGAACCATAAACCATCTCTCGGAATAGACCGTATCCCGATGACAGAAGAAAATATAATATGATATATAATATGTATATAGTATATATTATATATAACATATAATATGTAATATAATGTTATATATAACATATAATATAATATGTAATATAATGTTATATATGCATATAATATATACTATGTATACAATAATATATAACACAATATGAAAATATGATATAAGCTCTATAAGAGAAAGAATGCATATATGTGTACTGCTGCGTCACTTTGCCGTACAGCAAAAATTGGCACAGCATTGTAACTCAGTTATACTTTAATTAAAAAATGTGGGCAAAGAATATTCACTGTTTTGCTGAAAGCATGTGTCAAATATAAGCCCACTGTGGGATTCACATGTGACATATGTTCCTTAATGCAGACCTGCAAACTCAGATTGATTGATGAAAGATGTAGTTGGTTGCTGGGGGAAATTATTCTAAGTACAGATGTTAGGGATACTTAAGACTCCTATTCTTGAGCTTTTGTGATTAAGGTAAATATATTTTATTAAATGAAAAATCCACTTAAAAATGAAAAATCAACAACTGTTCAAATGAATGAGGAAAAAGAAGGAAAATCCTGGACCAGTCGGGGATAACTGGTGGGGTATGAATCATGGGTAGTGGGTAATATGCATCTGCCTCTGAGCTACTATACAGCATCGCCTAGTCTGCGGCCTCTGTTGGAAGTGATCCTCTAGACAGACTAGGAATGCACACAAAAATCTTGTTCTTGCCTCTTTGTGATTCATGAATTTTTTTTTTTTGTCTTTTTGCTATTTCTTGGGCTGCTCCCGTGGCATATGGAGGTTCCCAGGCTAGGGGTTGAATCGGAGCTGTAGCCACCAGCCTACGCCAGAGCCACAGCAACGCGGGATCCGAGCCGCGTCTGCAACCTGCACCACAGCTCACGGCAATGCCGGATAGTTAACCCACTGAGCAAGGCCAGGGATCGAACCCGCAACCTCATGGTTCCTAGTCGGATTCGTTAACCACTGCGCCATGACGGGAACTCCTGATTCATGAATTTTGATGGTTATTATTATTGTTACAAAAAATCAACAGAGCTCTACAGAATTATGTAAGAAAATAAAGATAAAGAGGGTGAAGCATTGTCCACTTATGTGAGATAAGACAAAACCTAGCTTTAATTTAATTTGGAAATATGCGTGCCCATTAAGGAATAATTGGATCAAGGGTGCTGCCTCTTTGGTGAACCAGCGCACAGAGAGAGATAATAAATTGTCAGTGTTACTGCTCTGAATCAGCGGTGAGTTTGGCGTTGTTCTTTTTTTAAGAGATGAGACAAATTATTAACATCAATTAGTGACGTTATCATTTAGCATCATTTAAATCCCTTTAAATGACTAAGGAAATGAAATGTGGACAGCAGTGATCCGTAGAAATAACATCTCAATCTGTTTAACACCTGCTTTCCTCTATGCTCGGCAGAGTGGGTGCGCAAAGCTGTTTAGGGTTTTGCCCTCGTCCCTGTACTCAAAAGTTTTATGGTTACGTCTGTGTGTGGGGACCTGTGTGAGTAATAGATACATTTCATGTCAAGGCAGCTAAGGGTACTCCCTGTTTAAAGATCTAGGAAACAAAGGACAGAAGGCCAACCCTAGTCTAAGAATGAAGCTGGTCTTGATATGAGGCATGATGTTGATTAACTGACCCGTTACCACCGATGAATATTAGACATGGAGGCCACATAGAGGACGAGCTGCCGACCCTGTGGAATATCCTTCTATAGAGAGATAATAGGGATTTGCAAGAAACTTCTTAGGCTTTGTGATTTGCACATGTTAATTTTGTTTTTACTTGTGAATGATTGAATTAAGCAAAAAATGAAGAATAAGAGGGCCAAACCTGGACCGGTGCAGATGTCTGGGACTCACTAGTAGGGTCTGGAACTCAGAGGTCCAACTGGAAGAGAATCCAGCCCATTCACCTGTTTGAAATTTTCCTAAGGACATTTGTCTAGGAACATACAGTGATCTTCTTCTTGGACTTGTGGCCATAAATTGTTAAAATGCTGTTATAAAAGAATCAATAGTAGAGTAAGTTTGACGTTTGACTTATGAAGAGAAAAATATACGAATATTACTATGAATTAATAAATAACTAAATTACTATGTATATGAAGAATAGTGTAGATTAATGATGAGGCTGTCTCTGCTTTGGTCCTCCTTTTTTTCCATTTTTTAAAGTTTTATTGAAGTTTCGTGGATTTGCAATATTGTGATAACTTCTGCAGTACAAGTGAATCAGTTATACATATGCACACACCCATTCTGTTGCAGATTCTTTTCTGAAAAAGAATCAGAAAGATTATCAGATAGATAATCACAGAGTGCTGGCTAGAGTTCCCTGTGCTCTACAGTAGGTCCCTGTTGGCCAGTCGTTTCATGTAGCTCAGTGGGCACATGGGCACATGCCAATCCCAAACCTCCAGTCCATCCCTCCACCCTGACCCACACACCTATCCCCTTTGGTAACCATCAGTTTTTCAAAGTCTGCGAGTCTGTTTCTCTTTGGCAAATAATTTCACTTATAGGTGAGTAATGAATGGTCAGAGGTCTCATCTCGCTTTGGGTCTTCCTTTAAGCGTGTGTCTGTATTATTAAATTGTATTAAATGAATCAAAGTTGGAGTTCCGTTGCGGCTCACTGGAAACGAACCCGACTAGCATCCGTGAGGATGCAGGTTCAATCCCTGGCCTCGCTCAGTGGGTTAAGGATCCGACGTTGCCGTGAGCTGTGGTGTAGGTCGCAGACACAGCTCGGATCTGGCATCGCTGTGGCTGTGGTGGAGGCCAGCGGCAATAGCTCCGATTCGACCCCTGGCCTGGGAACCTCCATGTGCCGTGGGTGCAGCCCTAAAAAGACAAAAAGACAAAAAAAATTAATCAAAGTTAATTACTGTCCAATAAAAAGTATGATATGAAACATCCTGATTAACTGATAATGTATAAAGTTGAGCTAGATTAATAGACGAGATAAGGTCAGGGTGGGAAATGATTTTATAGATAGACTGTAGGATCTTGGCCTTGGGTTTTTTGGTGAATCTTGTACTTATTATCAAAGAAGAACAATTGAATCAATAAAACATAGACACGAACGAAGAACACGCACTGCGAACGTGGACCAATGATGACAACTCGCAGTGTCTGAAATGCTAAGATCCAACACACAACGCAATTAGTTCAGTCCCTCGTTTGGAAATGATAATATAGACAAATGACAGAAATATACAAAGTTCATGTTTTTATTCGGGATGTATAGGTTTTGATTTGTCATTATTAATGAAGTATAGGTAGAACCATTAAAAAGATAAAGCAGAAAATGAAGCATCATTCAGTCACCAACATGTGAGGATGCAAGATATATTATTAATAAAGAGTGAAGACGCCGACCTTCATTAAAAAATAAGTGGATCTAGGAGACTCCTCCTTTGGTAAAGGATCATGTAGGTATGGACAGTTTTACTGGTCTGGACAACTTTCAGGGTTGAGGCGGTTCTTTCTGTTCATAGAAAATTGTGAGAAATTAATACATATCTAAAAAATGGAGTAAGTGAAAGATGGAAAGGAAGGGTCAGGGTAGATACAGTCCTAATTTCTCCGTATCAACTATTGTGCTGTGTCTTCCTCAGAGTGGACCTGCCTGAAGGGGTTTGGCGCCTTCCGTGATGACAAGCTCTTTGGCGGCATCTACACAGCACAAGCGTGGAGACCTGGGTGAGTAACAGTCGAAGGTCCTGCGTTGGGTTGGGTGGTTCGCTTAAGAGTATTTACTATATGATTAGTATAAATTGATAAATTAAGGAACAATTTAGAAATGAACAAAGAGAAATTGGGCCAGTCCTGGACCAATGATGATTACTGGTGGTTTGAATCATGGATGATAAATAACATGTGTCAGAAACTCTGAGGTCCAGCAAAAAAAAAAAATCTAAGTCAGTCTCTCTGTAGGGATCCTGTAGGTAGAAGTCAGGGATATACAAAGATCTTGTTTATTTCTTGTGTTCTTTCATGAATTTTCACTTCATTATTATAGTCGGAGCAGGGAAATAAATAATCAAATAAGTAAATAAGTGAAATGGAGTGTGTGACTATCTCATATAAAAATTTGTATTCACGCAAGAAATGCTGTAGAAAATTGAGAAAACACTTAAAACTAAAGAGAAGGAAAGAGTACATGACTTAAATCTTTGGCTAACATAATACAGACAATAGTAAGTAATAGTCGTGGCTCACCTGTGTCAGGGATAAGTTTTAAGTTCATTTTCTCAAGAGAAAATAAAACATACTCCAAGTAAAAGATCGTCTAAATCACTGAAAAGTGAAATGCGCAAGTAAGGACCAGTGACAATTAGGTCTCGATTCGTGGACATCGTCACAGAATGGATGCCTTGAGATGATTTAAATTTCCTGCATGATCAAGAGCCCTCTGGTTGCATCTTTGTGTTAGAATCATGGAGCACAGTGGAATCGTCAGTGTCCTTGTGTGGGACGGAGCCATGTTTTTAGATAAGGTATTACTGTGTTACTGACAATATCAAGTACAATCAAAGAAGTCCCAACGCACCACTGTCAGTGACCACGGGTGGACGAGAATGTGATGCTACATCCGTATGTGGTGCACCGAACTCAGTTAATGAAAGGGCTGGGCCTCTGCGGAGGTGACTTTATAGACTGATGTTAGGATTATTCAAAGGACTTACAGTTTTTTTGTGATGGATGCTGGTTTGAGTAATTGTGAATTAATCAAAACAGAAATGTCCATGAACGAGAAAAGAGCCAGTATGCTTCTGTGGGAAATGATGCCCAAGATCAAAGTTAGGAAGAGACAAATGTCAGATTCCCATTTGGAGTTTATAAATGTAAATGTATAATTAATAACACATAGAAGAACAATTGTAAAATAAAACAACCATATAAAAGAAGCTGAAGGATTGTCATATGAAACATGTGGTAGGACAAGAAACAGTATTTTTTTTTTCTTTTTTGGCTTTTGCCATTTTTTGGGCTGCTCCCGTGGCAGATGAATGTTCCCAGGCTAGGGGTCTGATTGGAGCTGTAGCTGCTGGCCTACGCCAGAGTCCACAGCCATGCAGGATCTGAGCCCCGTCCGCAAGCTACACCATAACTCAGGGCAACGCAGATCCCTAACCCACTGAGCAAGACCAGGGATCGAACCCGCAACCTCATGGTTCCTAGTCGGATTCGTTAACCACTGCGCCACGACGGGAACTGCAAGAAGTACTATTAATAAAACTGTAAATGTTTGCTATAATTAAGCAGTAAATGAGTAAGCATTTTGCATGTTCGTGGAAAGGATCTTACAGATACTGATGAATGAGAGTCAACATTTTTGTGTGGTATGAGTCTCTTTTAAAGGGTTTGTGTATAAGAGGAAAACTACCACATTAACAAACTATTATGTTTAGAATGGATAAGCAGAGAGGTCCTACTGTACAGCACAGTGAACAGTATCCCAACTCTCGAGATAGAAAATGATGGAAGGCCGTAGGATAAATAATGTGTATAAGTATATGACTATGCTGCACAGCAGAAATGGGCACAGCAATGTAGATCAACTATACGTAAAAACTGTTATGAAAAATAAAAATTTAATGAGTGCATAAAAAAGGAAACATACATTAAAAGAAATATGGAGATTAAGTGAGAATTTCTTAAATTATTTTATATTAAAATTTAAAAACTTGCTTTGGGGGGCCTGGGAAAGGGAATTCCATGTTTAAATAAAAAGAAAAGGAAACCAAAGGGAGAGGGAGTAAAGGCAAGACCAAATTGCACAGTCCATGGTGACAGATGTCATGGGACGCTTCTCATCCCATGGACCCCTGGAAGTTCAGGTAGGGTGTTGATATCTTACCCAGCCCTTTAATAAATTGATCAACAAAGAAGGTCAAGCTAAGGGAACACAGGAGGGACAGTATTGGACTGAAGATGACTGCTGGTGGCATATGCGTCCTGTACGATGAAAACCTGTCTGAAACTCTGAGGTCCACTGAAGAAGGAAACTGGTTCAGTGTCCACAAAGCAGTGACCCAATAGGCAGAGGTCAGGAAACAATGAGGGTGACTGACAGAGCATGGGCATTCCAGCATTTTCCTGGTGTTAGCCCAATGGGAAAATGTGAGCACCTGTCCGGCAGTATCAGAGAACTGAATCTAGAGAGAAAGGGAGTGAAGGCATTTGCCAGGTCCTTGGTGACCCCCATGGTATGCCGCATGCCAGGCTATGGCCAGGTGTGTGTGTGGAAGCAGCGACCCTGGAGAATGGCTCTGCCATTGGGTCTCCTGCTCTTGGCTTTGTACTCCTCAGTGTGTAGCCGCCGGACCCGAAGGCAGGCTCCTTCCTGGATGAGTAGGCGAGGATGGCAGCGTTGTCTTTGGAGCCAGGAGGCCAGTGTAAGCAGCATCCCAGGGCTTGTCGGGGCTGGGCTGGGCAGGGCATTCCGAGGGGCTGGTGGAGGGTGGGCGGCAGATGCGGGCGAGGCCAGCAGTCCAGAAGGGCTCTGGCGTCCCAGGGATGGGACGGCTCTGGCTAGGAAGGTCTCTTGGGCGTCCTGCACAGGGGCCCAGCTGGTCCTCCGTGGCCCAGAGAGACCGAAAGCCAGGGGACGGGTCCTAGAGGCCCCCCGAGGGATGGCGAGACCTCGTTGGGTGGGGCGGGCCCCTTGGGTTGCCCAGTGGCCGTGCGGGGAGGAATGCCTGACTCCACGGGCCATGGCGAGGGAAGAGAAGGTCCCCCTTTTCTGGATCGATGATGATCAATGCCAGCGTATGAGGCATCGATGACGAATAATGTGTGTCTGGAACTCTGAGGTCCACTCGCAAGGAAACGGGGCCTTTCTCTTCCTGCCTTTCCATCCTCGAGCCCAACGGGGCAGCGACGACCGCCCGAGGAGCCCAGTCGATGGCCTCTCACTGTGGGTCTCCCCTTGTCTCTTGGGTCCTTTGTAGGGTGGAAGCCGAAGGCCAGGCCAGGCTCCGTGGGGACGAGACCCCTCCTGTGGCGGTGGTGGTAGGAGAGATCCCAAGGTGAGACATGGCCCGTGCTGCCGTCTAGGTTCGGGTCATGGCGGCCAGGGTCTGGGGTGTCCTGGCCAGGGTCCTACCGTGGGGCCCAAGCTGAAGCAGAGCCCATGGCCAAGGGCGACCTGCCACTCGGACATGATGAGTGGCGGAGAGCACATGGCTATTCAGGAGGATAAGTGGTCCTCCCTCCGTGGCGATGGAGGGGTGAGCAATTAGGGAGGTTGAAGGGGTTTTGACCTTTGGTCATTGCCCCTCATATGCTGCTTAGATTCTTGTCAGTGAAGTTGTGACTGGCTTGACAGGAGTGGAGCCATGAGGGGGTTTCCAATTGGACCCCAATGAGCCGATACTGAGGATTGGAGGAGGAGGTATCATGACCGATGATGAATTGCTGCCTGGACCCCTGAGGTCCCAGAGAATCCAGAGTCCATTTTGGTGTCATGTTCGATCCTTGGCTGTTTGGAATGCATTGATTCCTGCTCTCTTTAAGTCTGGAGATAAGACCTTCAGACAGAAGGGTCTTTGTGGCTGATTGGTAATACCCTAGAAAATATGGAAATTGGAGATGGAGAAGAAAAGTTCAGGGATTGTTTCCTGGGACAACCTGGGGTCAGGGCAAGAGTTTTCATGTGTATGGTGTCATTGATGGCCATTAAGTGATAAATGGCACCAGGTGGACAAAGCTTTGTCCTGATGGAAACCTGTAGGTAAGAATAGTTATGAGTCCTGTTTATTGGCGCGACATTAAATTCCCCAAACTCGAGGTTCAGCTTGATGTTGCTTGCAGCAGAAGTACCTCAACGTGATGAGAAAATTTGAAAGTGGTGAGGCACGAGTCCATTCCAGGTAGAAAGTGAGACTCAGCGATGGTGGATTGGTCTCACTCTTGATCTTTTTACTTTGACTGTATCACTGTGTCCCTTTGTTTTATGACGTAATTGCTTTTGCCCCCCCACCCCTTTTCTTTTGCACAGTGGACACATTTGAGTGGATTCAGAGCCATTCCCTGGGGAAGCCCCTGAAAGTGCAAACAGCGGGTGTGACAGAGGAGGAGCAATGTAAGTAAGCGTCAGGAACTTGGCCTTGGTCGCAGAGGTTGGTTGCAGTGTGGACATGAGGAGGATGGACGCAGAAGACATAGCTTAGATGTTGTGACTAGTAAAGAGGAGTTTACTTAAAGGAGCACCTTCTAGAATTGGTCCACACGGAAGACAGACACAGGGGAGGACAGAGGAAAGGTATCGGATCGATGATGACTGCTGGTGCGTGTATGAGTCTTGCATGGTGAATACACCTCAGGAACTCTGAGATCCAATGCTGATGCAGCTGAGTCCCAAGTCCTCCGGAAACTGAGCCAGGAGAACATGGCTACTCAGGCGGGACGGAGGGCCCCACTCCATGGGGAAGGAGGGGTGAGCAGTTCAGGAGGTGGCAGGGTCTTGAGCTCATCCACATGATGTCTCGCTTGGCTTCCTCTCAAGGAGGCCATGATGGGCCAGAGAGGCATGGAGCCCGGAGTGGGTGTCTGGTTGGAGCCCCATGAGCCAGTGGTGGGGATTGGTAGAGGATGAGGCCAGGCCAGTGAGGAACGCCCTGTCTGGACCCCTGAGGTGGCAGAGCCTCCAGAGTCCACTGTGGACTGGGATGGGCTCCTTTGGGAGTGGGCTGGGAGTGGACCCAGTCCCGATCTCGTTTGCTCAGGGGCTGGAGACCTTCAGGGGCCAGGGACCTCCGTTGTCACTGTCTGGGTTGCGGACGGGATGGAGTTGGGTGATGGAGAAGCCTGGTCCAGTGACTCTTCTGTGGGAAGACCGGGGCGCAGGGAAGCAGGTGTCACGAGACGGGCCTGGCAGATGCGGGTTATCGGATGGATGGCTCAAGGGGGCCCGGGCTCTGTCCCGGCAGAGACGTGTGTCCTTGTGAAGCAACGGCGGTCCCATTTAGGGGACAGAGTGCAGCCCAGCCCCAGCCTGACCTTCAACCCCCAAGCCCCGAGGTTCTGCCTCCTTGGGCTCGGAGCAGAAACACCTGGACCCCGGGGAAGGAGCAGAACGGGGTGACGCTTGAGTCCGCTGAGTGCAGAAAGGGCGAGTCAGTGGGGGTCCTCCTCGCTGTCCCTGTCTCTCTGTTGCTGTCCCTGACTCTCTGTCTCGGGGTCTCTGCCTCGGTCTGTCCCTCTTGTCTGTCGCCTGGCTCTGTCTGTCACCGTACGGGTCTCTTTCCTTTCTGGCAGCTTCGCGTCTGTGTCGTGGGGTGCCCACCGGACCCCGTCAAGCTGATTGGGCCCGTTTCCCTGGTGAGGCCCCTAGACGATTGCTTCAGTGGGGGAGATGGCCAAGGAAGCAGTGTGGGTAAGAGTCTGGTCTGTGCCTTTGGGTTGGGCGAGTTGGGCGCTGAGTGGATGTCCGGAGCCGGCATTGAGGTTGTGAAGGGTGCAGAGGGTGTGGACGTCTTGGCGGCCCTTTGGTGAATGGGTCCACCCAGAGGGTGGCCCTCAGGGAAGACGGAGGGGGACAGTATTGGATCGATGATGACTACTGGTGGCGTATGAGTCATGTACGATGAATACGTGTCTGGAACGCTGAGGTCCAATGTCCTCCGTGCCGTGACCCTCGCGGGCGAGGCCAGGCATCCAGGGGGTCCATCCATGTGTCCTCTGGGGGGCCTTCCTGGTGCTTGCATTCACGCAGTGGGCCAGTGGGAGCCCCTGTGGACCAGCCTGCCAGAACTGGAGGACGAGAGCAAAGGGAGGGCCATCATTGGCAAGGCACTACTTCCCTGGTGACCCCACCCCCCATGGTCTGCCTCCTGCCATGCCATGGGCAGCTGGTCATCCAAGTGGCAAAGAGTGATGTCCCTGAGGCTGACCCTGTGGGGAAGGGTGAGTGAGGTAGGCGGTTCAGGGACGGACCACCTGTGTCCTGGGAGTAGGTGGCCAGCTGGTGGTTGGTGGGTGTCCTGAGACAGCGCTCTGCCCTGCCAGCAGGGTTGCCCTGATGGAGGTGTGCGTGTGGAAGCCGCGAGCCTGGAGAATGGCCGTGCCATTGGGTCTCCTGCTCTTGGCTTTTTTAGTGTTCAGCAGGCAGCCGCCAGGCCCGAAGGCAGGCTCCTTCCTGGATGAGCAGGCGAGGATGGCAGCGTTGTCTTTGGAGCCAGGGGAGCAGTGTGAGCAGCATCCCAGGGCTTGTCGGGGCTGGGCTGGGCAGGGCAGTCCGAGGGGCTGGTGGAGGGTGGGCGGCAGATGCGGGCGAGGCCAGCAGTCCAGAAGGGCTCTGGCGTCCCAGGGATGGGACGGCTCTGGCTAGGAAGGTCTCTTGGGCGTCCTGCACAGGGGCCCAGCTGGTCCTCCGTGGCCCAGAGAGACCGAAAGCCAGGGGACGGGTCCTAGAGGCCCCCCGAGGGATGGCGAGGCCTCGTTGGGTGGGGCGGGCCCCTTGGGTTGCCCAGTGGCCGTGCGGGGAGGAATGCCTGACTCCACGGGCCATGGCGAGGGAAGAGAAGGTCCCCCTTTTCTGGATCGATGATGATCAATGCCAGCGTATGAGGCATCGATGACGAATAATGTGTGTCTGGAACTCTGAGGTCCACTCGCAAGGAAACGGGGCCTTTCTCTTCCTGCCTTTCCATCCTCGAGCCCAACGGGGCAGCGACGACCACCCGAGGAGCCCAGTCGATGGCCTCTCACTGTGGGTCTCCCCTTGTCTCTTGGGTCCTTTGTAGGGTGGAAGCTGAAGGCCAGGCCAGGCTCCGTGGGGACGAGACCCCTCCAGTGGCGGTGGTGGCAGGAGAGATCCCAAGGTGAGGCATGGCCCGTGCTGCCGTCTGGGTTCGGGTCATGGCGGCCAGGGTCTGGGGTGTCCTGGCCAGGGTCCTACCTTGGGGCTGAAGGGGAAGCATAGCCCACCAAGCAGGTCAAACTGCCCTTTGTAGTAGTGCAGTAGGTCCCCACTCCATGGGCAAGGAGGGGTGAGCAGTTTGGAAGGTGGAAGTTCTTGACTTTGGCTTGTTTCCCCTCACCCCCATACGTCTTGCTTGGATTCCTCTCAAGGAGGCCATGATGTGCTTGAAAGGCATGGAGCTCTTGTGAGCAGTAGCCCATGCTTCTCTTGGCTTTTTTGGAGTGCCCACAGTGATGATTAAGTGTGGGCGACACATTCGATCGTCAGAACTACAAAATGCCTCTTTTGTGTTTTGTTGGAAAGGTATGGTTATGAGGTCTCTTTGGCCCGTCCTAATGGCCAAGAGAGACAGAACAGAGGTTTCATGCCCTTGAGATCCTTGATCCACTTGAAAGCCTGGTGGTTTGTGCAATCCTTTACGTTTTGCCATGGGCGTCAGTTGAGGAATTCATGCCTTCTTGGGCCTTGTCGAATGAAGAACAAGTCCTCCTTTCCTGGAGGCATGATGTTAAATGCCAGCGTTTGATTCCTCTATGCCGAATAATCCTTTTCTGGAGCTCTTTGGTCTAATGCAAAGAAACAGCTTCTTTGTCTTCATTCCTTTTCATGCTTGTTTCTCATTATCCTAGGAAATTATTGAGAATCGTTTTGATGGCGTCTTAATCTCTGTCTCGTCTTCTCTGTTTGGTGTTTTTAGTGAACATGCTGAATGTGCCATCCACCTCTATGGTGATGAAGCGTCTTGTTTTTAGTTGTGCCCGGTGTGATACCAAGGTGGCTCATGGCTTGCATTGCTCCCTGCAGTTTTGTCCTTGGGCCAGGTGTTTTGATTTCATTGTCATAGTCCTAAATGGAGTCCCAACATGAAGGACAGCCCTTCGACTGGAGAGCCCTGCCCCTCCGGGCTCACTAGTGGAGGACCGAGAACATGGATATTCATGAGGGTCCCTCCGTGTGGGTAAGGGTGATCGTGCATTCGGGAAGGTGGAAGGGTCTTGACCTTTGGTTGTTGCCCCTCATCCGCTTGTCCTGCTTGGATTCTTGTCAAGGAAGCCAGCATTGGCTTGGTCGCAGTGGCGTCATGAGTGCATGTCCATTTGGAGCCCGTTGAGCCAGTAGTGAGGATTGGTAGAGGATTAGGCATGGCCCAATGAGGAAATCCCTGCCTGAACTGCTGAGGTCACAGAGGAGCCAAATCCATTTTGTCCTCATATCATCACCCTTCGAGAAGTGTTAGGAAGGGATTCATTCCACTTCTCCTTTGTGGTTATGATGTTCTGATGCAATCTCTTCATGGATGCATATAAGGACCCTTTGAAGTCAGAAATACTATTTTGAGCTTAAAATATTGCTCCATAGAAACACTTTGTGAAGATGTAGGTTGTTTTCATGAAAATGGCCACTGATGCCCATTGTGCCATAAGTGTTTCAATGCGAGCAATGCTTTGTCCCAAATTTTATTGTTTAGAATATTTAAGTGTTCTGTTTATCATACTGGGCCTCTTTTTGAGATTTAGCCTGGTTTTTTTTTCGTATGAGATCTAATTCTTGACACTGTGAAAACTGCATAAATTTCTTCCCTGTGTTTCAATTAAATAGATAAAGTAATTATCAATGGTGAGGTTTGTTTTTTTTTTTTTACTTTTTTTTAATCGTATTTCTGCTTTTTGAGTGCAGTAGATACCCTTATTAGCTCATTTAGCTTCTCATCCTTTTTTCCCGTTTAGTTTTGCTTCTCTCTTTTGGAATCACAGGTACCAAGAGGTGCAACAGTGTAATATTTTCAAATTTCTTTAATTTTTTGCCTTCTGTGTTCAGTTTGCTTTTTGAATTTCCATATAGTCTTTAACGCTTCATCATAGTTTACTGATTAGGGTAAACATTTGTGGTACAGTAATTGTGTAATGTTTTGGAAAAAAGCATCCTTTAATTTTAAAAGTGCTTCATATAATGAGTAGGATCTCTGCACAATTTTGATCATGACACGTTTTGGTTTTGTGAGTAATACATTTTAAATATGTAATAAATGAAGTAGTTAATTTGTCTGTAGACAAATAAAAATGAACAACGAATGGAGAGTCAGTAATGGACGTATTATGTTCATGATGGGATGTGTCATGCATGATGAAGGCATCTCTGAAACTCTGAGGTCCAACGCAGAACGTCAGTTTTCTGCTCTCTTTGGTTAAGTTTTTTTTGTAGTGAGTCGTCGAGAATATTAAATGATCATATTCTTGTATCAGTTTCATTGATCTGTATTTGTTCTTATCAATGCATTTATAGAACTATTAAGCATGTATCCCTAAGGATATCAGTAAAATAGATTGAAGCTTTATTCATTGTCAGTATTGGATGTAGCTCTCTTAACCAAACGTACCGTTACTAAAAATCGAAACTGACAGAACTTTGTAAATCAGCTGTCATAGAAAAAATAAGAATCTTTTAAAAAATAGGAAAAACATGAAAACTGTGGTGCCCATTAAACAAATGGTTGAAGATTACGTCTTTAATTAAAGTTAGGTAGGCACGTGGAAGTTAGACAATTTAATTGCTTTGCCTCAGACTAATGCCTGATTTTTTAAACTGAGTAATATTGAGAAAAACAGTGATCCATTTCTCAATTCTGAGTAAATGAAGTGCAGAGAACCAATAGTGTGGGTGATGAGATCTGGTTGTTTTCCTTATCTTTAGAGGGAGCACCCCTCAGAGTGATTGCCCTGGAGATGCTTTAGCATCTTCCATACGGACACGAGCTCTGTGATTGCCTCTGTACACACGTGTTAGGACGTGGGAGAGTCACGTGAGTAACCGTTGCGATTCCTTCCTCAGTTGGTTTCGATTTAAACAATCAAGCAATAGAAAGCCATGTAGAGAAACAGGAGCACAGCTGGATCCATGATGACTTCCCGTGGCGTTATGAGTGGTATGTGATGAGTACCTGCCTGGAACTCTGAGGTCCAGTGTGGATGGAATCTGTTCCATTGTCCTGTTTGAAGTGGCCCTATAGGCAGAGGTTAGGAATGAAAAAGGGTGTTCGTATTGGTGATCCTGACCATGCATTTTTTTCCTATTTGCATAGTGTGTAACTTTAAAAATATGATGAAGGTGATGCCTTTTCTAATTATAAAAATGTGTCTCTAGGCAGAAATTATTATCTTATACTAAGATATTAATACTTATTGAAAAGACTGATAATCGTTGTGAGAAAAGCGGTATTAATACGCTATCTCTTTGGCTAAGGGTGATGTAGAAAGTGACGGGTAATTGTAATTAACTCAGTTAACAGTTGGACATTTGATTATTGAGGGCAAACGAAATAAATATTGCGATGAGGATTTGACTCCACTACTGTGCAAATGGATAGTGGAAGATTTGGATCAAGGGAGAGACTATCTCAATATTTTTAAAACCTTGTCTGCTTGTTGTTGTTCAGAGGACATGTTCCCGCTCTTTTGGCTTCTGCTGAGCTCAAGATTGTCAGGCCGCCTCCGCGCCCGCAAAGAAGCGAAGGTGACCGTGGGGCAGGTTGCTGTCGGGCTCGGGTGATCTGTTTGCGGGTACTCAGGGTACTATTAGAAAGCGTGGAACGAATCCGAAAGGTACTCGTCATTCCACGCGAGAGGGGCTGCGCCTCACTGCCTGGTGAGGGATGCTGGGCAGGACTGAGGTGGGAGGGAGAGTGGAAGAGAGAGCCCCTCTGTGGGAAAGGACGCTACCAACTGAGCTTAGGGGTGTTGGCGGACCTTGTTCTGGGGGGACGTCGCGAACCCTGTATTGTATTGACACTTCTTGATGACGTAACGATAGCATCGACCCCGGTACGGAGATGAGCGAGATACAGAGACTCGGTCGTGGACCAGTGATGAGGGTCGTGACGGGAGGAGTCCTGAACGATGACAACATCTCAAACTCTGAGGTCCAACCCAGCGCCCGAGTCGCCTCTCGCCTCGGGTGTCACTGTGCCTGTAGAGCGATGTCAGGAAAACGGAGACATCACCTCCTCGTGTTATTTCACGCACTTAGATTTGCGGCTCTGACTAGAGCTGTGTTAGAGCCATCAAGCCAGCGTAAACTAACACGTGAGGAAACACAGGGTGATGCAGTGTCCAAGTAGGAACATATCTCGTGGGGGAAAGAGACTGTCCGTAAACCCTGAAAGCAGGGATGCTCGTTAAGTAAATGGGGCAGGGCCACCTCTCTGACCGAGGTTCGATCGAAAAGCAGAAGTAAGGGTCGCCTTAACTGTTCTGCCTCAGACGAATGATTGAGTTTCTTAACAAGAAAAATATCTTGAGAAAGAAAAAAAATAAATTTCTACATACTGAGTAAATGAAATTTAGAAAGCGGTGATCACTGGTGATTAGATCTCAATATCTTAATATCTTTATCATCTCCTCTGTGCTCCTTGGAACGACGAGAGGGGCTTTAGCGTCTTCCATGGGCACCAGCTCTGCGGTTGTCCCTGTATAGTGGGAGGATGGAGCATAATGTGAGTAATCGCTGAAGTTCTGTTCTCAGTTTTTTTTTTTATTATTAAATTACAGTATTACTAAGAAATGTGAAATGTATGTACGGGAGTCAGCTGCACTTAGTGTTGCGTATAGATATGTGAAACACTGATTAATGCCTATCTGGAAACGGAGTATTAAAGGGAGATGTGTATTTAAGTAGGAATAATTTTGTATCCCTCAAGGTTTTTCTTGTTTTTTTTTTTTAATTGTATTGCTTAAAAATTAATCGTGAATTTTGATGTATTCAGTTCCAATAGAAAAGGTACGTATAAAACGAGAAACAATATTGCATCAGTGATTCCTTCTAGTCTTCGAGTGATATATGATGACTACCCGTGTGGAACTCTGAGATTCAACATAAAATTAATCTAGCCCATTCTCAACTTGTGAAGGCATCCTATAGACAGCTATCAGGAATAAATGAGGGGCTTGTTTTTCTTTGTTGTTTTCATGGACTTCGTTCCTATTATTATCCTTGTATTGTGTAAGAATCTGTAAATATATAATTAAAAACAAAATAATGGAGTAAATGATTTCCAGTTACTGAAGTGTTTGTTGAGACAAGAAATACAGTTGATATACCATGGCACCCTGAAGTTCGATTAGAAATTAATGGGGTCCATGATGCTTAATGCTTATGGGTAAGGATGAAATGGCCAGGATCAGTTACGGACAACCATCGTATTCTGGCTCAGTGGCAAGACCAGAGTTGTTGTTCTTCTTAACAGACTAAGTGTATGTACTAAATTAATCATTTTCTTTTTGAATTTTGGAGCAGGGATTAGCAGAGAGACTGTGTTTTTTTACCATCCTCTTTGCTTTCTATTGCTCAGGAGGATGCACCGGACCTGAATGCAGCTTTCTTCCTTGATGAGCAGGTGAGGATGGCATCATTATCTTTGGACTCAGGAGACCAGTGTGAGCAGCATCCTATTCCTGGTATTGGTTTCGGTGGTCCGTCTAAGGGTATTTACTGCATTAATAAAATGTTTGAAATATAAGTAAGGCAGTCCATTTTTATCCTGTTGCTATAAAGAGATTAATATGAACCATCATACTGATTAATGCACATTTGAAAAACCAATCATGATTGTGACAGAGGTAGAATGATGTGACAATGGTTCTGTACACGTAGTGGGTATCGCAAGGGCTTTTTGGGTTTTGTGAATCATAGAGTTATAAATTATAACCAGCGAATCAATGAATTGATCGATCAGCAATATAGAATGAAGGGACAGCCATCTTTTCTGGGTCAGTGATGATGAAAGCCGGCGTGTGAGTCAGCGACGATGAGCATGAGTAGTACGTGTCTGGAACTCTGAGGTCCAGGGGAAGAAATGAGGCTTTTCTCTTGATGCGGTTTCATTCTTGATTCTAACTGGACCAGCGAAAGACTCGGTAGCCAAACGTGGCTCAATGGGGAAAAAGTCTCCGTCTCTTCATCACCTTCTCTGTTGGGTACTTTTCAGGACAGGAGCTCAAAGGGATGCTGGCCTCCGCTGGGATGAGGGCTCTCCTCTTGGAGTTGTTCTAGGAGAGACCAAGGTGAGTCAGGGCCAAGTTCCTGTCTTGGTTTGGGTGGTTGGTTAGGGTTTCGCTGCATTATTAAAGCAATGAATATGATCAAAAGGTTAAGGATGGCCCATTGATAAATACGACATGAAATCTTACGTTAAAGAAGTGATAATAGGTAACGTTGTTGGTCATTAATGAAAGATTTATAATCTACTTAGGTAATAATTAGAGGAGAAATTGGGGAAATTTTAGGGTATTGTTCTTTTATTTTGGTGAATTATATTTTTATTTTATTATTATCAATAAAGTAGTGATTTAATTGATACAAATATACACTTGAATGAACTAAAAGTGGGCTTAAATCTACCAGTGATGAGGACTGGTAGAGGACGAGTCATGGACAATGCATAAGGAGTGTATGGAACCCTGAGGTCCAACATAATACATATTATATTTTCTATGTTTATTTGATCCTATGGACAGACGTTAGAAATGCATAAACTCAGGCCCTCTTTATGGGTTAATAGATTTCAATTTAACATCGTTAATGGATCAATAATAGAACCATTATATTTAAATAATAGATTTAAGAAGAAAGGGTAAATTATTATCTACGTATGTAGTATATGGTCAGGCAAGAAGTAGTATTGAAAATCGTGGAATTCCCATTGTGGCTCAGCAGGTGAAGACCTGACCTCATCTCTATCAGGATACCAGTTTGGTCCTTGGCCTCACTCAGTGGCTTAAGGATTCTGCATTGTCACAAGCTGCAGTGTAGATCACAAATGTGGCTTGAATTTGATGCTGCTGTGGCTGTGGCTTAGGCCTCAGTCGTAGCACCGATTTGATACCTAGCCTGGGAACTTCCATATGCCATGGGTATGGCTATAATCTAATCACTTGTGATGGAATATGGTGGAGGAAAACGTGAAAAAAAGAATGTGTATGTTTATATACACTGTGCTGTACAGCAGAAATTGACAGAACACTGTTTTTTTGGTTTTTTTTGGTTGTTGTTTTTTGTTTTTTGTTTGCTTTTTAGTGCTACCCCCACAGCATCACAGCATAGGGAAGCTTCCAGTTTAGGGGTCGAATCAGAACTGCAGCTGTCGGCCTATGCCACAGCCACAGTAATGTGGGATCAAAGCTGCATCTGTGGCCTACACCGCAATGCCAGATCCCTGACCCACTGAGTGAGGCCAGGTGTCGAACCTGCAGCCTCATGGGTACCAGTCAGATTCATTTCTGCTGCGCTACAGCAGAAACTCCTAACAGAATGTTATAAACCAACTATAATACAAAAAACTTAAAAAAATAATAAAATGAAAAATTGAAAAAGAGAAAAAAAGAAAATTGCTCACACACTTGCTCATTAAGAAATGAATGAATCAACAGTGGCGCGTCTTTGGCCAAGCATAATGTAGATGTGAATGGTTAACTGTCAGTTCTGTTGATCTAAGTCATTCTCAAGTTTGAGGGTTTTTTGTTCATAGGAAAACAACTCTAAATTATGGAAAAGTTATATATTCCTAATGATGTGCATATGTCAAATCTAAAAAGCAAGAATCAATGACAATAAATTTTCCTTTCCTTTTTTTTTTTAACATCGGCTATGCATTGTACCTCTGAAAATGGACGCATTTGATCTTATGAGGCGTGATTCCATGTGGATGCACCTTAGCATTGCATCTTTATGTTAGAAGCACAGGGACCAATGTAAGGAATAGTCAAATTTCGTCTTGATTTCAGTGATTTTTTTCTGTGTACACATTTGTTTGTAAGTTGCGTATAGAATAACAGAAGGCCAGCTCAGTGATAAGTATTGAATTTTATGAAATATTCATTGATTACTGCATAGATAAAAAATGGCATAATTATTTTATTATTATTATTTTTTTGTCTTTTTTAGGGCCACACCCACGGCATTTGGAAGTTTCTAGGCTAGGGGTTGAATCGGAGCCATAGCCGCCGGCCTACACCACAGCCACAGCAACACAGGATCCAAGCCACATCTGCAGCCTACGCCACAGCTCAAGCAATGCTGGATCCCTAACCCACGGAGCAAGGCCAGGAATTGAGCTCACATCTTCGTGGATACCAGTCGGGTTTGTTACCGCTGAGCCACAATGGGAACTCCCCAGCATCACTGTTTTAAAAAGATATATTACTGTGAGAATAAACTTAGCGAATAAGGATATCATGTCTTTTCTAGGGTTTTTGTGAAAAATGGTTTTAAATTATTTTTAGTGATTTACTGAATTTGTCAATAAGCCACGGAGAAATGAGTGAAGAAAAAGAGGGACAGCATTGAATTGATGATGACTTATTGGTGGCATATGAGGCATGTACAATGCATGTGTGTCTGGAACTCTGGGGTCCAGTGTGGGTGGAATCTAGTCCATTGTCCTGTTTGGGGTGATTCTAGAGACACATGTCTAGAAAATACAAGAAACTTGTTTGTGGGTTTTAATATTTATGTACTTTCTTTTGAAATAATTGGATCAATGAAATAAAGAATAAACAACCCAATAAATACATAAAGATGAAAACGGTGAACTCTTGTCCGATTATAAAAGTATGTGGAGACGCAAATGTGCTGTTAGTAAATTTGAACACAAGTGCAGCGAGAAGTAAATGGCACATGACTGAAAAAACCTTGACTGAGAATAATATGGACAGTAGTAGCTGTATCGTCGGTCATTTTCTGGGTCAAGGACAAGTTCTTAATTCATTTTCTTAAGAGGAAATGAAATAAAGAACTCCAAATGAATGATGGTCTAAATCACTGAAAACGAAATGCAGAAGCAAGGATCCATGGCGATTAGTGTTCAGTTTTTATCATCTGCTCTTCCCTGTACTCCTCAGAGTGGATGTCTTGGAGCTTCCATGCCCTGGAGCCCGGGGGTTGCATCTGTGCATTAGGAGCATGGAGAGCGATGTAACAGAATGTTCTTGTCCTGGATTGAGCCATTTTTAAAAAAGATATTTAGGGAGTTCCCATCGTGGCTCAGTGGTTAATGAATCCGACCAATAACCATGAGGTTTCGGGTTTGGTCCCTGGCCTTGCTCAGTGGGTTAAGGATCCGGTGTTGCCGTGAGCTGTGGTGTAGGTCACAGACACGGCTCGGATCCCGTGTTGCTGTGGCTCTGGCGTAGGCCGGTGGCTACAGCTCCGATTCAACCCCTGGCCTGGGAACCTCCATATGCCACGGGTGCGGCCCAAGAAATAGCAACAACAACACCGACAAAAAAAAAAGAAAAAAAGATATTTAGGGAGTTCCCATCGTGGCTCAGTGGTTAATGAATCCGACTAGTAACCGTGAGGTTGCAGGTTCGATTCCTGGCCTCGCTCAGTGGGTTAACCATCCGGCGTTGCCATGAGCTGTGGTGTAGGTTGCAGACGCGGCTCGGATCCCGCGTTGCTGTGGCTCTGGCGTAGGCCGGTGGCTACGGCTCCGATTCAACCCCTAGCCTGGGAACCTCCATATGCCACAGGTGTGGCCCTAAAAGAACAAAAGACAAAAAATGAAATAAATAAATAAGTAAATGAAATAAAAAGATATTTATTGTATGGTTAAAAAGTATTAAATATAATAGCAGTTTAAACTTTCCAGTGTCAAAATACCTTTGATGTGAAGCCATATGGTGATGAATCCCTATATGAAACACTGAGTTCAGTTAATGAAAGAGTTGGGCTCAGTGGAAATGATTGTACAGATAGATGTTAGGTATTTCCAGGGTTTTACTAATGGGTTTCTTTTATCTAATTTATCTTTATTTAAGTGACAGTGAATTAATCAATAAACAAATGTCAATGACAGTAGATAAAAGAGCCCATCTTGGGCCCTTGGTGATGACAAGAGGCACAGGAGTCATACATGGTAAATACATTGTGTCTGGAACTGTGATTCCATACAAGGCACAGTCTAGTCTATCTTCTGTTATAAATGACCCCGTGGGTTGATGTTAGGAATAGACAAAACAGCACTTTCCTGTTTTGGGGTTTGGGTTCAGATTTAGAGTATTATTCATAACAACAAATAAGGAAGGAATCAAGCCATTAAAATGTAAAGACAGATAAAAATAAGAAGGTGAAGCATGTTCCTTTAGGAAGTATGTGGTAAGATTAGAAATATTATTAATAGGAGTTCCCGTCATGGCGCAGTGGTTAACGAATCCGACTAGGAACCATGAGGTTGCGGGTTCCATCCCTGCCCTTGCTCAGTGGGTTAACGTTGCCGTGAGCTGTGGTGTAGGTTGCAAACGCGGCTCGGATCCTGTGTTACTGTGGCTCTGGCGTAGGCCGGTGGCTACAGCTCCGATTAGACCCCTGGCCTGGGAACCTCCATATGCCACGGGAGCGGCCCAAGAAATAGCAAAAAGACAAAAAAAAAAAAAGAAATATTATTAATAAAATTGAAAACATTCATTTTCATTAAGTGATAAAGGAATAAGCGTTTTGCCTCTTTGTTGAAAGGATCCTACAGACACTGATAAGTAAGAGTCAACATTATTGTTCTGGGTCAGTCTCAAGTTTAAGGCCTTATTTTGTTAAGAGAATAAATACTACATTATGAAAAAAATTAATGAATGCCTAAAAGGGTAAATGAAATGTGGAAAACAAGGATTGATGGAGACCAGGTCTGACATGTTCTATCACCTTTTCTTCTCGGTACTCCTTTGACTGGGTGCAGTCAAGGAGAATGGCCCTCCGTGGTAATGAGCTCTCAGGGTGCCTTCCTATGAGAGGACCATGGAGACCATGTGAGTCGTGGTCCAAGTTGGGCTCTTAGCTTCTCCATTGTAAGGATTTTAAGGATATTGACTGTTTTATGGAAAAAGTCAATTACAACCAATGAAATCCAAGTAGCTCAGTATGAAATATGGGATCCATATGAAGTCTTATATCGATTAATTCGTAAAATGAAAAATGAGGATAATTATGAGAGATGTTGACATAAGACTGATTATGAATACATACTAGAGAATTTTAAGCTCTTGGTGGTTCCAGTGGATGTTTTTAACATTATAATTACTGAATTATGAATTGACCAATAAATAGTGTAGAAATGAATGAAGGAAACATACGATATTGGATTAATGATGACTACCGGTGGCATATGAGACATGCATGATGAATATGGGTCTCCAACTCTGAGGTCGAATAAAATTAATCTAGTCCATTTTCACTATTCGAAGGCATCCTACCACAGATATGAGCAATGTACTAAGATCTTGTAATGGGATCCTAATGTTCATGCATTTTCATCTGTTATTATAATTGGATAAATGAGAGAATCTATAGATAAATATAGAAATAAGTAAA
Source organism: Phacochoerus africanus (assembly GCF_016906955.1). Taxonomy (NCBI): domain Eukaryota; kingdom Metazoa; phylum Chordata; class Mammalia; order Artiodactyla; family Suidae; genus Phacochoerus; species Phacochoerus africanus. The sequence continues at coordinate 124,441,714 of NC_062552.1, forward strand.
GATGAGTGAGTGAAGCATTGTCCATCTTACAAATACGTGAAAGGCATGTGACTCTTAGGTGTTGGACAAAGGGGATGAGAGTCTTAAATAATGTTCATAATTTGGGTCAAAGATCAAATGTCTTCATTTTCTTAAGAGAAAAGAATTGTCACATCAAAGCAATGATTGACTGGGGACTGACTAAAGGGAAAAAGCAAGCATCAGTGGAGGCCACGCCTCAACCGTCTTTATCATCTGTTCTGCCCTGTACACCTCATACTGGTCCCATGGGACCTGATTTACGGATCCTTCCTTGATCACGAGCCATATGATTGCATGTCTGTTTTAGGAGCCTGGAATTCATTGTGAGTAACAGAACCTGATGGAACATTGGACGTCAGACATACTTTAATAATAATAACCAGTTGAAAAAAAGAATGAAGACGAAAAAGAATTGTTGTTCATATATGGTATTTTTGGAAAATACAGAAATATGTCAAAATGCTAGTATGACCTCACATCACAGGAAATTTTTTTACTCACTTTATAAATAGCTTTAACAGAAGAAATAGCTGATTCTGAACAACTCCCTTCTGCTTGGTATTTCTCAATTAACTTCTGAGTGTGTGAAGAATAAATTTACAAAAAATTAAAAAAAAATAAATTATTTCCCTGGTTTTTGTATTTTGCTAAGGACAGTCACTGTATTAAGGAAAAGAATAGAAAATACTCAAAGAAGTACAACTCTCTCTTTGTGACAAATATGGGATTAATAGATGTTATCTTAATTCAAAGCATTCATGAAAAATGAATAATTAATGACAGAGGTACGTTGATGTGAGACTGACTGTAGATACTTAGCAGGGATAATATTTCTTTCTTGCTATTTTGTAACTCATAGAGTTTTTAAACTGTAGCTAGTGAATTAATGAATTAATAAATGATATAGGATGAGGGAAGAGAAGGTCCCCCTTTTCTGGATCGATGATGATCAATGCCAGCGTATGAGGCATCGATGACGAATAATGTGTGTCTGGAACTCTGAGGTCCACTCGCAAGGAAACGGGGCCTTTCTCTTCCTGCCTTTCCATCCTCGAGCCCAACGGGGCAGCGACGACCGCCCGAGGAGCCCAGTCGATGGCCTCTCACTGTGGGTCTCCCCTTGTCTCTTGGGTCCTTTGTAGGGTGGAAGCCGAAGGCCAGGCCAGGCTCCGTGGGGACGAGACCCCTCCAGTGGCGATGGTGGCAGGAGAGATCCCAAGGTGAGTCATGGCCCCATGCTGCTGCCTCAGTTTGGGTCATTGGGATAAGGGTTTTCATTGTCTTCTTACAAAGTAGTAAATGTAATCAAAATTTAACTATGGTCTATTGATAAACTTGGTAAGAAGCCCTATGTTAATTGATAATATATGACCTTGATATTTATTAAGGAAAAATAAAATATCTTTTGGTACTAATTAGAGAGAAGTCAAGGGTATTCAAATGTCGGTCTTTGCTTTGTTAATCCAATCTTTCTTTTAGTATTATTAATGAAGCGATAATGTAATTGATACTAAAGATAGATAAATGACCTAAAAGTGGGCCCAAACTAACCAATTGTAATTAGCATGTAAGTAGTGAATGATGGATAATTAGGCTCAACATAATCCGTACTTTTTCTTGTTTATTTCATCCTATAGGCAAAGGGTAAGAATGCATAAACTTCAAGGTCTTATATTTTGTTTTAAAATTCTTACAACAGCAATGATAGCACCATTAAAATATATAGATGATAGATGAAGGAGAACAGAAGAATCATTGTCTAATTATGAACATATATGGTGAGGCAAAATTTATAAATAAAATTGCTAACACCCATGCCCATTATAAAATTGATGGACCCAGGGTTCATGTCTCTGAACAACCAAATATACTTGAAGTATTAGGAGTTTATTTTCTTGTTCTGAGTCAATGTCAAGTTTAAGGCTGTTCTTTCTGTCAAGAGAAAACAATGTCTGCAATATGAAAAAGTTGTAAATTCCTTTTTTTGGCAGTTTCCTTTTTTTAATAATGATTTTTATTTTTTCCATTATAGCTGGTTTCCAGTATTCTGTCAATTTTCTACTGTATGGCAAGGTGACCCAGTCACATATACATGTATACATGCTTTTTTCTCATATTATGCTGCTCCGTCATAAGTGACTAGGTATAGTTCCCTGTGCTACATAGCAGAATCTCATTGCTTATCCATTCTAAAGGAGATAGTTTGCATCTATTAACCCCAAATTCCCAATTCATCCTGCTCCCTCCACCTCCCCCTTGGCAACCACAAGTCTGTTCTCCACGGCCATGTGTTTCTTTTCTATGAAAGGTTCATCTGTGCCATATATTAGATTCCGGATATAGGTGCTATCATATGGTATTTGTCTTTCTCTTTCTGACTTACTTCACTTAGTATGAGAGTCTCTAGTTCCATCCATGTTGCTGCAAAGGGCATTATTTTGTTCTTTTTTTATGGCTGAGTAGTATTTCATTGTGTATATATACCACATGTTCCCAGTCCAATCATCTGTCATGGATATTTAGGCTGTTTCCATGTCTCGGCTATTGTGAATAGCGCTGCACTGCACATGCAGGTGCATGTGTCTTTCTTAAGGAAAGTTTTGTCTGGATATATACCCAAGAGTGGGATTTCTGGGTCATATGGTAGTTCTATGTATAGTTTTCTGAGGTACCTCCATGCAGTTTTCCATAGTGGATGTACCAATTTACATTCCCACCAACAGTGCAGGAGGGTTCTCTTTTCTCCACATCCAGCATTTGTCATTTGTGGACTTATTAGTGATGGCCACTCTGACTGGTGTGAGGTGGTACCTCATAGTAATTTTGACTTGCATTTCTCTAATAATCAGTGATGTTGAGCATTTTTTCATGTGCTTGTTGGCCATTTGTATATTTTCTTTGGAGAAATAGCCTATTCAGGTCTTTTGTCCATTTTTCAATTGGGTCATTGGCTTTTTTCAGTTGAGTTTTATAAGCTGTTTGTGTGTTTTAGAGATTAAGCCCTATCAGTTGAATCGTTTGAAACTATTTTCTCCCATTCTCTAAGTTGACTTTTTGGTTTTTTTTTTTTATGGTTCCCTTTGCTGTGCAAAAGCTTGACAGTTTGATTAGGTCCCATTGGTTTACCATTGCTTTTATTTCTGTTGCTTTGAGAGACTGACCTGAGAAGACATTTGTAAGGTTGATATCAGAGGACATTTTGCCTGTGTTCTCTTCTAGTAGTTTAATGGTATCTTGTCCTACATTTAAGCCATTAAGTCTTTAAGCAATTTTGAATTTATTTTTGTGCATAGTGTGAGGGTGTGTTCCAGTTTTGTTGATGTACATGCAGCTGTCCAGTTTTACCAGCACCACTTGCTGAAAAGACTGTCTTTTCCCCATTTTATGTTCTTGCCTCTTTTGTAGAAGATTAATGGATATCTGGGTAAGTTGTAAATTTCTGAATGGGTAAATGAAATGTAGAATGCAAGAGTCAATGACAGTAAATTTTCTCTTCTTTTTATTCTAAATTCTTAAAAAACTAGGTAAATGAAACATAGCATACAAGAATCAATCGTGATAAATTTTCTTTATCTTTTTAAACATCAACTGTGCTTTATGTTGTTGAAAATGTACACACTGGAACAGATGAAGGATGATTCAATGGTGATGGACCTTGTGATTGCATATCTGTGTTAGAAGCACAAGGAACAATGTGAATATCAGTTAGGTTTCTTGTCTGGGTTTAAGTGATGACTTTTCATCTAATGCAGAAATCAGTGTGTTGTTTAAAAATTCCGTATGGAATAACAGAATGCCAGATTTATTTCAGTGCAAATATTGAATTTTAGGAAACACTAATTAATTACTCTATAGAAGAAAAACACCATCTAGTTAAAAAAGATATCTCGCTGTGAGAATGACCTATTTATATAATAGGGAGGTTATGACTTCTTGAGTTTGGGGAATAATAGAGCTAGAAAATTATTATTAGCAATTTACTGAGTTAGTTGAAAAACAAACAGAAATGGCACCAGAGAACCACTGCATTTTTTTAATTGAGTCAACAAAGAAATTCGAGTGTTAAGTAGGAAAGGGGGACAGTATTGGATCGATGATGACTACTGGTGGCGTATGAGTCGTGTACGATGAATACGTGTCTGGAACGCTGAGGTCCAATGTCCTCTGTGCCGTGACCCTCGCGGGCGAGGCCAGGCATCCAGGGGGGCCATCCATGTGTCCTCTGGGGGGCCTTCCCGGTGCTTGGGTTCGCGCAGTGGGCCAGTGGGAGCCCCTGTGGACCAGCCTGCCAGAACTGAAGGAGGAGAGCGAGGGAGGGCCGGCATTCCCAAGGCGCCAGGTCCCTGGTGACCCCACCCCCCATGGTCTGCCTCTTGCCATGCCATGGGCTGCAGGTTGGCCAGAGGTCGTGGACTGATGTCCGCGAGGCTGAGGCCGTGGGGCAAGGGTGAGGTAGGCAGGGTCAGGGAGGGCCCCCCTCTGTCCCGGGGCTGGGTGGCCAGCTGGTGGTTGGTGGGTGTCCCGAGACACGGCTCTGCCCTGCCAGCAGGGTTGCCCTGATGGAGGTGTGCGTGTGGAAGCCGCGAGCCTGGAGAATGGCCGTGCCATTGGGTCTCCTGCTCTTGGCTTTTTTAGTGTTCAGCAGGCAGCCGCCAGGCCCGAAGGCAGGCTCCTTCCTGGATGAGCAGGCGAGGATGGCAGCGTTGTCTTTGGAGCCAGGGGAGCAGTGTGAGCAGCATCCCAGGGCTTGTCGGGGCTGGGCTGGGCTGGGCAAGGCATTCCGAGGGGCTGGTGGAGGGTGGGCGGCAGATGCGGGCGAGGCCAGCAGTCCAGAAGGGCTCTGGCGTCCCAGGGATGGGACGGCTCTGGCTAGGAAGGTCTCTTGGGTGTCCTGCACAGGGGCCCAGCTGGTCCTCCGTGGCCCAGAGAGACCGAAAGCCAGGGGACGGGTCCTAGAGGCCCCCCGAGGGATGGCGAGACCTCGTTGGGTGGGGCGGGCCCCTTGGGTTGCCCAGTGGCCGTGCGGGGAGGAATGCCTGACTCCACGGGCCATGGCGAGGGAAGAGAAGGTCCCCCTTTTCTGGATCGATGATGATCAATGCCAGCGTATGAGGCATCGATGACGAATAATGTGTGTCTGGAACTCTGAGGTCCACTCGCAAGGAAACGGGGCCTTTCTCTTCCTGCCTTTCCATCCTCGAGCCCAACGGGGCAGTGACGACCGCCCGAGGAGCCCAGTCGATGGCCTCTCACTGTGGGTCTCCCCTTGTCTCTTGGGTCCTTTGTAGGGTGGAAGCTGAAGGCCAGGCCAGGCTCCGTGGGGACGAGACCCCTCCAGTGGCAGTGGTGGCAGGAGAGATCCCAAGGTGAGGCATGGCCCGTGCTGCCATCTGGGTTCGGGTCATGGCGGCCAGGGACTGGGGTGTCCTGGCCAGGGTTCTACCGTGGGGCCCAAGCTGAAGCAGAGCCCATGGCCAAGGGCGACCTGCCACTCGGACATGATGAGTGGCGGAGAGCACATGGCTATTCAGGAGGATAAGTGGTCCTCCCTCCGTGGCGATGGAGGGGTGAGCAATTAGGGAGGTTGAAGGGGTTTTGACCTTTGATCATTGCCCCTCATATGCTGCTTAGATTCTTGTCAGTGAAGTCATGACTGGCTTGACAGGAGTGGAGCCATGAGGGGGTTTCCAATTGGACCCCAATGAGCCGATACTGAGGATTGGAGGAGGAGGTATCATGACCGATGATGAATTGCTGCCTGGACCCCTGAGGTCCCAGAGAATCCAGAGTCCATTTTGGTGTCATGTTCGATCCTTGGCTGTTTGGAATGCATTGATTCCTGCTCTCTTTAAGTCTGGAGATAAGACCTTCAGACAGAAGGGTCTTTGTGGCTGATTGGTAATACCCTAGAAAATATGGAAATTGGAGATGGAGAAGAAAAGTTCAGGGATTGTTTCCTGGGACAACCTGGGGTCAGGGCAAGAGTTTTCATGTGTATGGTGTCATTGATGGCCATTAAGTGATAAATGGCACCAGGTGGACAAAGCTTTGTCCTGATGGAAACCTGTAGGTAAGAATAGTTATGAGTCCTGTTTATTGGCGCGACATTAAATTCCCAAAACTCGAGGTTCAGCTTGATGTTGCTTGCAGCAGAAGTACCTCAACGTGATGAGAAAATTTGAAAGTGGTGAGGCACGAGTCCATTCCAGGTAGAAAGTGAGACTCAGCGATGGTGGATTGGTCTCACTCTTGATCTTTTTACTTTGACTGTATCACTGTGTCCCTTTGTTTTATGACGTAATTGCTTTTGCCCCCCCACCCCTTTTCTTTTGCACAGTGGACACATTTGGGTGGATTCAGAGCCATTCCCTGGGGAAGCCCCTGAAAGTGCAAACAGTGGGTGTGACAGAGGAGGAGCAATGTAAGTAAGCGTCAGGAACGTGGCCTTGGTCGCAGAGGTTGGTTGCAGTGTGGACATGAGGAGGATGGACGCAGAAGACATAGCTTAGATGTTGTGACTAGTAAAGAGGAGTTTACTTAAAGGAGCACCTTCTAGAATTGGTCCACACGGAAGACAGACACAGGGGAGGACAGAGGAAAGGTATCGGATCGATGATGACTGCTGGTGCGTGTATGAGTCTTGCATGGTGAATACACCTCAGGAACTCTGAGATCCAATGCTGATGCAGCTGAGTCCCAAGTCCTCCGGAAACTGAGCCAGGAGAACATGGCTACTCAGGCGGGACGGAGGGCCCCACTCCATGGGGAAGGAGGGGTGAGCAGTTCAGGAGGTGGCAGGGTCTTGAGCTCATCCACATGATGTCTCGCTTGGCTTCCTCTCAAGGAGGCCATGATGGGCCAGAGAGGCATGGAGCCCGGAGTGGGTGTCTGGTTGGAGCCCCATGAGCCAGTGGTGGGGATTGGTAGAGGATGAGGCCAGGCCAGTGAGGAACGCCCTGTCTGGACCCCCGAGGTGGCAGAGCCTCCAGAGTCCACTGTGGACTGGGATGGGCTCCTTTGGGAGTGGGCTGGGAGTGGACCCAGTCCCGATCTCGTTTGCTCAGGGGCTGGAGACCTTCAGGGGCCAGGGACCTCCGTTGTCACTGTCTGGGTCGCGGACGGGATGGAGTTGGGTGATGGAGAAGCCTGGTCCAGTGACTCTTCTGTGGGAAGACCGGGGCGCAGGGAAGCAGGTGTCACGAGACGGGCCTGGCAGATGCGGGTTATCGGATGGATGGCTCAAGGGGGCCCGGGCTCTGTCCCGGCAGGGACGTGTGTCCTTGTGAAGCAACGGCGGTCCCGTATAGGGGACTGAGTGCAGCCCAGCCCCAGCCTGACCTTCAACCCCCAAGCCCCGAGGTTCTGCCTCCTTGGGCTCGGAGCAGAAACACCTGGACCCCGGGGAAGGAGCAGAACGGGGTGACGCTTGAGTCCGCTGAGTGCAGAAAGGGCGAGTCAGTGGGGGTCCTCCTCGCTGTCCCTGTCTCTCTGTTGCTGTCCCTGACTCAATGTCTCGGGGTCTCTGCCTCGGTCTGTCCCTCTTGTCTGTCGCCTGGCTCTGTCTGTCGCCGTACGGGTCTTTTCCTTTCTGGCAGCTTCGCGTCTGTGTCGTGGGGTGCCCACCGGACCCCGTCGAGCAGAATGGGCCCGTTTCCCTGGTGAGGCCCCTAGAAGATTGCTTCAGTGGGGGAGATGGCCAAGGAAGCAGTGTGGGTAAGAGTCTGGTCTGTGCCTTTGGGTTGGGCGAGAGGGCGCTGAGTGGATATCCGGAGCCGGCATTGAGGTTGTGAAGGGTGCAGAGGGTGTGGACGTCTTGGCGGCCTTTTGGAGAATGGGTCGACCCAGAGGGTGGCCCTCAGGGAAGACGGAGGGGGACAGTATTGGATCGATGATGACTACTGGTGGCGTATGAGTCGTGTACGATGAATACGTGTCTGGAACGCTGAGGTCCAATGTCCTCTGTGCCGTGACCCTCGCGGGCGAGGCCAGGCATCCAGGGGGGCCATCCATGTGTCCTCTGGGGGGCCTTCCCGGTGCTTGGGTTCGCGCAGTGGGCCAGTGGGAGCCCCTGTGGACCAGCCTGCCAGAACTGAAGGAGGAGAGCGAGGGAGGGCCGGCATTCCCAAGGCGCCAGGTCCCTGGTGACCCCACCCCCCATGGTCTGCCTCTTGCCATGCCATGGGCTGCAGGTTGGCCAGAGGTCGTGGACTGATGTCCGCGAGGCTGAGGCCGTGGGGCAAGGGTGAGGTAGGCAGGGTCAGGGAGGGCCCCCCTCTGTCCCGGGGCTGGGTGGCCAGCTGGTGGTTGGTGGGTGTCCTGAGACACGGCTCTGCCCTGCCAGCAGGGTTGCCCTGATGGAGGTGTGCATGTGGAAGCCGTGAGCCTGGAGAATGGCCGTGCCATTGGGTCTCCTGCTCTTGGTTTTGTAGTGTTCAGCAGGCAGCCGCCAGGCCCGAAGGCAGGCTCCTTCCTGGATGAGCAGGCGAGGATGGCAGCGTTGTCTTTGGAGCCAGGGGAGCAGTGTGAGCAGCATCCCAGGGCTTGTCGGGGCTGGGCTGGGCAGGGCAGGGCAGTCCGAGGGGCTGGTGGAGGGTGGGCGGCAGATGCGGGCGAGGCCAGCAGTCCAGAAGGGCTCTGGCGTCCCAGGGATGGGACGGCTCTGGCTAGGAAGGTCTCTTGGGCGTCCTGCACAGGGGCCCAGCTGGTCCTCCGTGGCCCAGAGAGACCGAAAGCCAGGGGACGGGTCCTAGAGGCCCCCCGAGGGATGGCGAGACCTCGTTGGGTGGGGCGGGCCCCTTGGGTTGCCCAGTGGCCGTGCGGGGAGGAATGCCTGACTCCACGGGCCATGGCGAGGGAAGAGAAGGTCCCCCTTTTCTGGATCGATGATGATCAATGCCAGCGTATGAGGCATCGATGACGAATAATGTGTGTCTGGAACTCTGAGGTCCACTCGCAAGGAAACGGGGCCTTTCTCTTCCTGCCTTTCCATCCTCGAGCCCAACGGGGCAGCGACGACCGCCCGAGGAGCCCAGTCGATGGCCTCTCACTGTGGGTCTCCCCTTGTCTCTTGGGTCCTTTGTAGGGTGGAAGCTGAAGGCCAGGCCAGGCTCCGTGGGGACGAGACCCCTCCAGTGGCGGTGGTGGCAGGAGAGATCCCAAGGTGAGGCGTGGCCTTGGGCTGTCTTGGTTTGGGTCATCGGGGCCAGTGTTTTCCATATGTTTAAAATGTCCTATGTAGAATCCCAAGGTGAATAATCGTCCTTTGATAACTAAGTCATGAACCTTTATGCCGGTTAATTGACAATAGGGATTTCACAAAAGGAAGATACAGTCTCTTTTGGTACTACTTAGATCATCAGGGATATTCACGTGTCTTGTACTTTGACTTTTGTTAATCAAGTACTTCTTGTTATCAGTGAAACATTAAATTGATGCAAAAACATGAACATGGGAAGTGACATTGGCCTAATGTACCCGTGATGACTAGAACACGGGACAGGGCCCAATGGTGAGTCATGAATGACGAATGATAAGGGTCTGAAGCCCTGTGGCCCCACACAGTCCATCCTCTTTTGCTCTGTTTAGTCCATCCTGTGGACAGATGTTAGGAACATACAAAGTTCGGGTTCTTACAGTGTGCTTTCAAAGTATTAATAAAGCAATGAGAACCCCATGCAAGGTATAGATGGTAGCTGAAGAGCATATGTTGTTGTCTAATTATGAACAAATATGTTGAAGAAAGAAATATTAATAAAAATTGCCAACAGCAGCGCTCCTTATGAGATAAATCAGTCAAACTGTCACCTTTGTGGCCAATTATCAGAGGGACTTGAAGAGTTCTAAGTGTTAGGAATTTCCTGTATTGTTGTGAGTCGGTTTCAAGTTGGCGGTAGTTCTTTCAGTCAAGAGAAAAAACAGTCTCTAAAGCATGGCTATGCTTTAAATTCTTCAGTAACAGGGCAGATGAAATGTAGATGCAAGACTCGACGGTGATCCCTTTTCTTTTCTTTCTCCTTTTAATCATGGGCTGTGCTTTGTGCTGTCAAACGTGCTCAGGCTGGAGCGGATTGAGCGTGATCCCACGGTGACGTCCCACGTCCTCTTGGGTGTTGTGAATGGTTGCGTGTTTGAATGACTGTGTGGGAATTACTGAATCCGTCAATGAAGTAACACACGCGAACGAGGCACAGAGACTCCGTCACGGACCAGTGATGAGGCGCGTGACGGGAAGAGTCCTGAAGGATGAAAGCATCTCTGAAACTCTGAGGTCTGTCCCAGCACCTAAGTAGTCTCCTCTCTCGGGTGAAATTGTGTCTGTAGAGAGATGCCAGGGATATAAAAAGGTGATGTGTTCTTGTATTTATTCCTTTGACTTGGGTTTGTTAGGAATGGATCCGTGCCAGCATCATTAAGCAAATGTAAGTGAACAAATAAGGAAAAACAGGGTGAATCATTGTCCACATATGAACAGGCTTAGGAAACGAGGCTGTTCATGAACATTGAAAACAGTGCGGCCCATCAGATACCTGGCAAGGGTCGGTTATCTGACCAAAGTTAGATAGCAATGCGTTCATAAAAGTCCGTTTCAGTTCTGCCCCGGAGTAAAGATTGAGGGTTTTTCTTTTTTTTATTTCCTTCACTAGAATGAAAGTATATAGGAAGTGATAAATGCATAAATATTGTGTAAGTGGAAGTCGGGCAACGATGATCAGTGGCAGTTAGATCCTAACGCCTTTGTCACCCTCTGTGTTCTGTGCCGCCCAGGGTGAAGGCGTTAGAGATGGTTGAACACCTGCCACGGGCACGGGCTCCGTGGTTGCCTCTATATAGTAGAATGGAGATTAATGTGAGTAACGGCTGAGTTTCTTTCCTTGGACGTTTTCGATTCAAGTGGTTACTGTACTCTTAAGAAATGCGGGGGAGTTTCCTGACAGCGGTGGGTTAAGGATCGGGCTTGACCTGGGTCACTGCTGTGGTGTGGGTTTGAGGACGGGCGTGGGACCTTTCTTGTGCCACAGTCACGGGGAAGAAAATAAAAAAATCCAGTATGGAATCCAAAAGAAATGCAGAATCTAAGGAGAGGAGGCAGCAGCATCTGAGTGTTGAGTATGGAGGATAGACCATGCTATTGATTAAGGCACCTATAGCGAAAGAGAGCGTTGATCTGAGATGTGTTAAAGGAAGAAAGATTCGGGGTTCTTGTTTAGTATGTTGTTTGTGAAAGGTACTTGTAAACTTATTCCTAACTTTTTGATTTGATTAATTTATTTTGGTCCTTCTGTGGAAAACAGGAGTTTCCAGGCCAAGGATCCAATCCCGGCCACAGTAGTGACAAGGCTGATCCTTAGATGCTAGGCCCCAGAGAACCACTGCATTTTTTTAATTGAGTCACCAAAGAAGTTCGAGGGTTAAGTAGGAAAGGGGGACAGTATTGGATCGATGATGACTACTGGTGGCGTATGAGTCGTGTACGATGAATACGTGTCTGGAACGCTGAGGTCCAATGTCCTCCGTGCCGTGACCCTCGCGGGCGAGGCCAGGCATCCAGGGGGGCCATCCATGTGTCCTCTGGGGGGCCTTCCCGGTGCTTGGGTTCGCGCAGTGGGCCAGTGGGAGCCCCTGTGGACCAGCCTGCCAGAACTGAAGGAGGAGAGCGAGGGAGGGCCGGCATTCCCAAGGCGCCAGGTCCCTGGTGACCCCACCCCCCATGGTCTGCCTCTTGCCATGCCATGGGCTGCAGGTTGGCCAGAGGTCGTGGACTGATGTCCGCGAGGCTGAGGCCGTGGGGCAAGGGTGAGGTAGGCAGGGTCAGGGAGGGCCCCCCTCTGTCCCGGGGCTGGGTGGCCAGCTGGTGGTTGGTGGGTGTCCCGAGACATGGCTCTGCCCTGCCAGCAGGGTTGCCCTGATGGAGGTGTGCATGTGGAAGCCGCGAGCCTGTAGAATGGCCGTGCCATTGGGTCTCCTGCTCTTGGCTTTTTTAGTGTTCAGCAGGCAGCCGCCAGGCCCGAAGGCAGGCTCCTTCCTGGATGAAGCAGGCGAGGATGGCAGCGTTGTCTTTGGAGCCAGGGGAGCAGTGTGAGCAGCATCCCAGGGCTTGTCGGGGCTGGGCTGGGCATGGGCAAGGGCATTCCGAGGGCTGGTGGAGGGTGGGCGGCAGATGCGGGCGAGGCCAGCAGTCCAGAAGGGCTCTGGCGTCCCAGGGATGGGACGGCTCTGGCTAGGAAGGTCTCTGGGCGTCCTGCACAGGGGCCCAGCTGGTCCTCCGTGGCCCAGAGAGACCGAAAGCCAGGGGACGGGTCCTAGAGGCCCCCCGAGGGATGGCGAGACCTCGTTGGGTGGGGCGGGCCCCTTGGGTTGCCCAGTGGCCGTGCGGGGAGGAATGCCTGACTCCACGGGCCATGGCGAGGGAAGAGAAGGTCCCCCTTTTCTGGATCGATGATGATCAATGCCAGCGTATGAGGCATCGATGACGAATAATGTGTGTCTGGAACTCTGAGGTCCACTCGCAAGGAAACGGGGCCTTTCTCTTCCTGCCTTTCCATCCTCGAGCCCAACGGGGCAGCGACGACCACCCGAGGAGCCCAGTCGATGGCCTCTCACTGTGGGTCTCCCCTTGTCTCTTGGGTCCTTTGTAGGGTGGAAGCCGAAGGCCAGGCCAGGCTCCGTGGGGACGAGACCCCTCCAGTGGCGGTGGTGGCAGGAGAGATCCCAAGGTGAGGCGTGGCCTTGGGCTGTCTTGGTTTGGGTCATCGGGGGCCAGTGTTTTCCATATGCTTTAAAATGTCCTATGTAGAATCCCAAGGTGAATAATCGTCCTTTGATAACTAAGTCATGAACCTTTATGCCGGTTAATTGACAATAGGGATTTCACAAAAGGAAGATACAATCTCTTTTGGTACTACTTAGATCATCAGGGATATTCACGTGTCTTGTACTTTGACTTTTGTTAATCAAGTACTTCTTGTTATCCGTGAAACATTAAATTGATGCAAAAACATGAACATGGGAAGTGACATTGGCCTAATGTACCCGTGATGACTAGAACACGGGACAGGGCCCAATGGTGAGTCATGAATGACGAATGATAAGGGTCTGAAGCCCTGTGGCCCCACACAGTCCATCCTCTTTTGCTCTGTTTAGTCCATCCTGTGGACAGATGTTAGGAACATACAAAGTTCGGGTTCTTACAGTGTGCTTTCAAAGTATTAATAAAGCAATGAGAACCCCATGCAAGGTATAGATGGTAGCTGAAGAGCATATGTTGTTGTCTAATTATGAACAAATATGTTGAAGAAAGAAATATTAATAAAAATTGCCAACAGCAGCGCTCCTTATGAGATAAATCAGTCAAACTGTCACCTTTGTGGCCAATTATCAGAGGGACTTGAAGAGTTCTAAGTGTGAGGAATTTCCTGTATTGTTGTGAGTCGGTTTCAAGTTGGCGGTAGTTCTTTCAGTCAAGAGAAAAAACAGTCTCTAAAGCATGGCTATGCTTTAAATTCTTCAGTAACAGGGCAGATGAAATGTAGATGCAAGACTCGACGGTGATCCCTTTTCTTTTCTTTCTCCTTTTAATCATGGGCTGTGCTTTGTGCTGTCAAACGTGCTCAGGCTGGAGCGGATTGAGCGTGATCCCACGGTGACGTCCCACGTCCTCTTGGGTGTTGTGAATGGTTGCGTGTTTGAATGGACTGTGTGGGAATTACTGAATCCGTCAATGAAGTAACACACGCGAACGAGGCACAGAGACTCCGTCACGGACCAGTGATGAGGCGCGTGACGGGAAGAGTCCTGAAGGATGAAAGCATCTCTGAAACTCTGAGGTCTGTCCCAGCCCCTAAGTAGTCTCCTCTCTCGGGTGAAATTGTGTCTGTAGAGAGATGCCAGGGATATAAAAGGTGATGTGTTCTTGTATTTATTCCTTTGACTTGGGTTTGTTAGGAATGGATCCGTGCCAGCATCATTAAGCAAATGTAAGTGAACAAATAAGGAAAAATAGGGTGAATCATGGTCCACATATGAACAGGCTTAGGAAACGAGGCTGTTCATGAACATTGAAAACAGTGCGGCCCATCAGATACCCTGGCAAGGGTCGGTTATCTGACCAAAGTTAGATAGCAATGCGTTCATAAAAGGTCCGTTTCAGTTCTGCCCCGGAGTAAAGATTGAGGTTTTTTCTTTTTTTTTATTTCCCTTCACTAGAATGAAGTATATAGGAAGTGATAAATGCATAAATATTGTGTTAAGTGGAAGTCGGGCAACGATGATCAGTGGCAGTTAGATCCTAACGCCTTTGCACCCTCTGTGTTCTGTGCCGCCCAGGGTTGAAGGCGTTAGAGATGGTTGAACACCTGCCACGGGCACGGGCTCCGTGGTTGCCTCTATATAGTAGAATGGAGATTAATGTGAGTAACGGCTGAGTTTCTTTCCTTGGACGTTTTCGATTCAGTGGTTACTGTACTCTTAAGAAATGCGGGAGGGAGTTTCCTGACAGCGGTGGGTTAAGGATCGGGCTTGACCTGGGTCACTGCTGTGGTGTGGGTTGAGGACGGGCGTGGGACCTTTCTTTGCCACAGTCACGGGGAGAAAATAAAAAAAATCCAGTATGGAATCCAAAGAAATGCAGAATCTAAGGAGAGGAGGCAGCAGCATCTGAGTGTGAGTATGGAGGAAGACCATGCTATTGATTAAGGCACCTATAGCGAAAGAGAGCGTTGATCTGAGATGTGTTAAAGGAAGAAAGATTCGGGGTTCTTGTTTAGTATGTTGTTTGTGAAAGGTACTGTAAACTTATTCCTAACTTTTGATTTGATTAATTTATTTTGGTCCTTCTGTGGAAAACAGGAGTTTCCAGGCCAAGGATCCAATCCCGGCCACAGTAGTGACAAGGCTGATCCTTAGATGCTAGGCCCCAGAGAACCACTGCATTTTTTTAATTGAGTCACCAAAGAAGTTCGAGGGTAAGTAGGAAAGGGGGACAGTATTGGATCGATGATGACTATGGTGGCGTAGAGTCGTGTACGATGAATACGTGTCTGGAACGCTGAGGTCCAATGTCCTCTGTGCCGTGACCCTCGCGGGCCGAGGCCAGGCATCCAGGGGGGCCATCCATGTGTCCTCTGGGGGGCCTTCCGGTTGCTTGGGTTCGCGCAGTGGGCCAGTGGGAGCCCTGTGGACCAGCCTGCCAGAACTGAAGGAGGAGAGCGAGGGAGGGCCGGCATTCCAAGGCGCCAGGTCCCTGGTGACCCCACCCCCCATGGTCTGCCTCTTGCCATTGCCATGGGCTGCAGGTTGCCAGAGGTCGTGGACTGATGTCCGCGAGGCTGAGGCCGTGGGGCAGGCAGGGTGAGGTAGGCAGGGTCAGGGAGGGCCCCCCTCTGTCCCGGGGCTGGGTGGCCAGCTGGTGGTTGGTGGGTGTCCTGAGACACGGCTCTGCCTGCCAGCAGGTTGCCTGATGGAGGTGTGCGTGTGGAAGCCGCGAGCTGGAGAATGGCCGTGCCCTGGGTCTCCTGCTCTTGGCTTTTTTAGTGTTCAGCAGGCAGCCGCCAGGCCGAAGGCAGGCTCCTTCCTGGATGAGCAGGCGAGGATGGCAGCGTTGTCTTGGAGCCAGGGAGCAGTGTGAGCAGCATCCCAGGGCTTGTCGGGGGCTGGGCAGGGCAGGCAGTCCGAGGGGCTGGTGGAGGGTGGGCGGCAGATGCGGGCGAGGCCAGCAGTCCAGAAGGGCTCTGGCGTCCCAGGGATGGGACGGCTCTGGCTAGGAAGGTCTCTTGGGCGTCCTGCACAGGGGCCCAGCTGGTCCTCCGTGGCCCAGAGAGACCGAAAGCCAGGGGACGGTCCTAGGGCCCCCGAGGATGGCGAGACTCGTTGGGTGGGGCGGGCCCCTTGGGTTTCCAGTGGCGTGCGGGGAGGAATGCCTGACCCCGGGCCATGGCGAGGGAAGAGAAGGTCCCCTTTTCTGGATCGATGATGATCAATGCCAGCGTATGAGGCATCGATGACGAATAATGTGTGTCTGGAACTCTGAGGTCCACTCGCAAGGAAACGGGGGCCTTTCTCTTCCTGCCTTTCCATCCTCGAGCCCAACGGGGCAGCGACGACCACCGAGGAGGCCCAGTCGATGGCCTCTCACTGTGGGTCTCCCCTTGTCTCTTGGGTCCTTTGTAGGGTGGAAGCTGAAGCCAGGCCAGGCCCAGGCTCCGTGGGACGGAGACCCCTCCAGTGGCGGTGGTGGCAGGAGAGATCCCAAGGTGAGGCGTTGGCCTTGGGCTGTCTTGGTTGGGTCATCGGGGCCAGTGTTTTCCATATGTTAAAATGTCCTATGTAGAATTCCAAGGTTGAATAATCGTCCTTTGATAACTAAGTCATGAACCTTTATGCCGGTTAATTGACAACAGGGATTTCACAAAAGGAAGATACAATCTCTTTGGTACTACTTAGATTCATCGGGATATTCACGTGTCTTGTACTTTGACTTTGTTAATCAAGTACTTCTTGTTATCAGTGAAAACATTAAATGATGCAAAAACATGAACATGGGAAGTGACATTGGCCTAATGTACCCGTGATGACTAGAACACGGGACAGGGCCCAATGGTGAGTCATGAATGACGAATGAAGGGTCTGAAGCCTGTGGCCCCACCAGTCCATCCTCTTTTGCTCTGTTTAGTCCATCCTGTGGACAGATGTTAGGAACATACAAAGTTCGGGTTCTTACAGGTGCTTTCAAAGTATTAATAAAGCAATGAGAACCCCATGCAAGGTATAGATGGTAGCTGAAGAGCATATTGTTGTTGTCTAATTATGAACAAATATGTGAAGAAAGAAAATTAATAAAAATTGCCAACGCAGCGCTCCTTATGAGATAAATCAGTCAAAATGTCACCTTTGTGGCCAATTATCAGAGGGCTTGAAGAGTTTAAGTGTGAGGAATTTCCTGTATTGTTGTGAGTCGGTTTCAAGTTGGCGGTAAGTTCTTTCAGTCAAGAGAAAAAACAGTCTCTAAAGCTGGCTATGCTTTAAATTCTTCAGTAACAGGGCAGATGAAATGTAGATGCAAGACTCGACGGTGATCCCTTTTCTTTTCTTTCTCCTTTTAATCATGGGTGTGCTTTGTGCTGTCAAACGTGCTCAGGCTGGAGCGGATTGAGCGTGATCCCACGGTGACGTCCCACGTCTCTGGGTGTTGTGAATGGTTGCGTGTTTGAATGACTGTGTGGGAATTACTGAATCCGTCAATGAAGTAACACACGCGGAACGAGGCACAGAGACTCCGTCACGGACCAGTGATGAGGCGCGTGACGGGGAAGAGTCCTGAAGGATGAAAGCGTCTCTGAAACTCTGAGGTCTGTCCAGCCTAAGTAGTCTCCTCTCTTGGGTGAAATTGTGTCTGTAGAGAGATGCCAGGGATATAAAAAGGTGATGTGTTCTTGTATTTATTTCTTGACTTGGGTTGTTAGGAAGGATCCGTGCCAGCATCATTAAGCAAATGTAAGTGAACAAATAAGGAAAAAAAGCTGAGTGTTGAGTATGGAGGATAGACCATGCTATTGATTAAGGCACCATAGCGAAAGAGAGCGTTGATCTGAGATGTGTTAAAGGAAGAAAGATTCGGGGTTCTTGTTTAGTATGTTGTTTGTGAAAGGTACTTGTAAACTTATTCCTAACTTTTTGATTTGATTAATTTATTTTGGTCCTTGTGTGGAAAACAGGAGTTTCCAGGCCAAGGATCCAATCCCGGCCACAGTAGTGACAAGGCTGATCCTTAGATGCTAGGCCCCAGAGAACCACTGCATTTTTTTAATTGAGTACCAAAGAGTTTCGAGGGTTAAGTAGGAAAGGGGGACAGTATTGGATCATGATGACTACTGGTGGCGTATGAGCGTTCAGATGCGGGCGAGGCCAGCAGTCCAGAAGGGCTCTCGGCGTCCCAGGGATGGGACGGCTCTGGCTAGGAAGGTCTCTTGGGGTCCTGCACAGGGGCCCAGCTTGGTCCTCCGTGGCCCAGAGAGACCGAAAGCCAGGGGACGGGTCCTAGAGGCCCCCCCGAGGGGGATGCGAGGCCTCGTTGGGTGGGGGCGTGGGCCCCGTTGGGTTGCCCATTGGCCGTGCGGGGAGGAATGGCCTGACTCCACGGGCCATGGCGAGGGAAGAGAAGGTCCCCCTTTTCTGGATCGATGATGATCAATGCCAGCGTATGAGGCATCGATGACGAATAATGTGTGTCGGAACTCTGAGGTCCACACTCAAGCAAGGAAACGGGGCCTTTCTCTTCCTGCCTTTCCATCCTCGAGCCCAACGGGGCAGCGACGACCGCCCGAGGAGCCCAGTCGATGGCCTCTCACTGTGGGTCTCCCCTTGTCTCTTGGGTCCTTTGTAGGGTGGAAGCCGAAGGCCAGGCCAGGCTCCGTGGGGACGAGACCCCTCCAGTGGCGGTGGTGGCAGGAGAGATCCCAAGGTGAGGCATGGCCTTGGGCTGTCTTGGTTTGGGTCATCGGGGCCAGTGTTTTCCATATGTTTAAAATGTCCTATGTAGAATCCCAAGGTGAATAATCGTCCTTTGATAACTAAGTCATGAACCTTTATGCCGGTTAATTGGCAATAGGGATTTCACAAAAGGAAGATACAATCTCTTTTGGTACTACTTAGATCATCAGGGATATTCACGTGTCTTGTACTTTGACTTTTGTTAATCAAGTTACCAGTGAAACATTAAATTGATGCAAAAACATGAACATGGGAAGTGACATTGGCCTAATGTACCCGTGATGACTAGAACACGGGACAGGGCCCAATGGTGAGTCATGAATGACGAATGATAAGGGTCTGAAGCCCTGTGGCCCCAACACAGTCCATCCTCTTTTGCTCTGTTTAGTCCATCCTGTGGACAGATGTTAGGAACATACAAAGTTCGGGTTCTTACAGTGTGTTTTCAAAGTATTAATAAAGCAATGAGAACCCCATGCGAGGTATAGATGGTAGCTGAAGAGCATATGTTGTTGTCTAATTATGAAGAAATATGTTGAAGAAAGAAATATTAATAAAAATTGCCAACAGCAGCGCTCCTTATGAGATAAATCAGTCAAACTGTCACCTTTGTGGCCAATTATCAGAGGGCCTTGAAGAGTTCTAAGTGTGAGGAATTTCCTGTATTGTTGTGAGTCGGTTTCAAGTTGGCGGTAGTTCTTTCAGTCAAGAGAAGAAACAGTCTCTAAAGCATGGCTATGCTTTAAATTCTTCAGTAACAGGGCAGATGAAATGTAGATGCAAGACTCGACGGTGATCCCTTTTCTTTTCTTTCTTCCTTTTAATCATGGGCTGTGGCTTTGTGCTGTCAAACGTGCTCAGGCTGGAGCGGATTGAGCGTGATCCCACGGTGACGTCCCACGTCCTCTTGGGTGTTGTGAATGGTTGCGTGTTTGAATGACTGTGTGGGAATTACTGAATCCGTCAATGAAGTAACACACGCGAAGGAGGCACAGAGACTCCGTCACGGACCAGTGATGAGGCGCGTGATGGGAAGAGTCCTGAAGGATGAAAGCATCTCTGAAACTCTGAGGTCTGTCCCAGCACCTAAGTAGTCTCCTCTCTCGGGTGAAATTGTGTCTGTAGAGAGATGCCAGGGATATAAAAAGGTGATGTGTTCTTGTATTTATTCCTTTGACTTGGGTTTGTTAGGAATGGATCCGTGCCAGCATCATTAAGCAAATGTAAGTGAACAAATAAGGAAAAATAGGGTGAATCATGGTCCACATATGAACAGGCTTAGGAAACGAGGCTGTTCATGAACATTGAAAGCAGTGCGGCCCATCAGATACCTGGCAAGGGTCGGTTATCTGACCAAAGTTAGATAGCAATGCGTTCATAAAAGTCCGTTTCAGTTCTGCCCCGGAGTAAAGATTGAGGTTTTTCTTTTTTTTTATTTCCTTCACTAGAATGAAAGTATATAGGAAGTGATAAATGCATAAATATTGTGTAAGTGGAAGTCGGGCAACGATGATCAGTGGCAGTTAGATCCTAACGCCTTTGTCACCCTCTGTGTTCTGTGCCGCCCAGGGTGAAGGCGTTAGAGATGGTTGAACACCTGCCACGGGCACGGGCTCCGTGGTTGCCTCTATGTAGTAGAATGGAGATTAATGTGAGTAACGGCTGAGTTTCTTTCCTTGGACTTTTTCGATTCAAGTGGTTATTGTACTCTTAAGAAATGCGGGGGAGTTTCCTGACAGCGGTGGGTTAAGGATCGGGCTTGACCTGGGTCAGTGCTGTGGTGTGGGTTTGAGGACGGGCGTGGGACCTTTCTTGTGCCACAGTCACGGGGAAGAAAATAAAAAAATCCAGTACGGAATCCAAAAGAAATGCAGAATCTAAGGAGAGGAGGCAGCAGCATCTGAGTGTTGAGTATGGAGGATAGACCATGCTATTGATTAAGGCACCTATAGCGAAAGAGAGCGTTGATCTGAGATGTGTTAAAGGAAGAAAGATTCGGGGTTCTTGTTTAGTATGTTGTTTGTGAAAGGTACTTGTAAACTTATTCCTAACTTTTTGATTTGATTAATTTATTTTGGTCCTTGTGTGGAAAACAGGAGTTTCCAGGCCAAGGATCCAATCCCGGCCACAGTAGTGACAAGGCTGATCCTTAGATGCTAGGCCCCAGAGAACCACTGCATTTTTTTAATTGAGTCACCAAAGAAGTTCGAGGGTTAAGTAGGAAAGGGGGACAGTATTGGATCGATGATGACTACTGGTGGCGTATGAGTCGTGTACGATGAATACGTGTCTGGAACGCTGAGGTCCAATGTCCTCCGTGCCGTGACCCTCGCGGGCGAGGCCAGGCATCCAGGGGGGCCATCCATGTGTCCTCTGGGGGGCCTTCCCGGTGCTTGGGTTCACGCAGTGGGCCAGTGGGAGCCCCTGTGGACCAGCCTGCCAGAACTGAAGGAGGAGAGCGAGGGAGGGCCGGCATTCCCAAGGCGCCAGGTCCCTGGTGACCCCACCCCCCATGGTCTGCCTCTTGCCATGCCATGGGCTGCAGGTTGGCCAGAGGTCGTGGACTGATGTCCGCGAGGCTGAGGCCGTGGGGCAAGGGTGAGGTAGGCAGGGTCAGGGAGGGCCCCCCTCTGTCCCGGGGCTGGGTGGCCAGCTGGTGGTTGGTGGGTGTCCCGAGACACGGCTCTGCCCTGCCAGCAGGGTTGCCCTGATGGAGGTGTGCGTGTGGAAGCCGCGAGCCTGGAGAATGGCCGTGCCATTGGGTCTCCTGCTCTTGGCTTTTTTAGTGTTCAGCAGGCAGCCGCCAGGCCCGAAGGCAGGCTCCTTCCTGGATGAGCAGGCGAGGATGGCAGCGTTGTCTTTGGAGCCAGGGGAGCAGTGTGAGCAGCATCCCAGGGCTTGTCGGGGCTGGGCTGGGCTGGGCAGGGCACTCCGAGGGGCTGGTGGAGGGTGGGCGGCAGATGCGGGCGAGGCCAGCAGTCCAGAAGGGCTCTGGCGTCCCAGGGATGGGACGGCTCTGGCTAGGAAGGTCTCTTGGGCGTCCTGCACAGGGGCCCAGCTGGTCCTCCGTGGCCCAGAGAGACCGAAAGCCAGGGGACGGGTCCTAGAGGCCGCCCGAGGGATGGCGAGGCCTCGTTGGGTGGGGCGGGCCCCTTGGGTTGCCCAGTGGCCGTGCGGGGAGGAATGCCTGACTCCACGGGCCATGGCGAGGGAAGAGAAGGTCCCCCTTTTCTGGATCGATGATGATCAATGCCAGCGTATGAGGCATCGATGACGAATAATGTGTGTCTGGAACTCTGAGGTCCACTCGCAAGGAAACGGGGCCTTTCTCTTCCTGCCTTTCCATCCTCGAGCCCAACGGGGCAGCGACGACCGCCCGAGGAGCCCAGCCGATGGCCTCTCACTGTGGGTCTCCCCTTGTCTCTTGGGTCCTTTGTAGGGTGGAAGCTGAAGGCCAGGCCAGGCTCCGTGGGGACGAGACCCCTCCAGTGGCGGTGGTGGCAGGAGAGATCCCAAGGTGAGGCATGGCCTTGGGCTGTCTTGGTTTGGGTCATCGGGGCCAGTGTTTTCCATATGTTTAAAATGTCCTATGTAGAATCCCAAGGTGAATAATCGTCCTTTGATAACTAAGTCATGAACCTTTATGCCGGTTAATTGACAATAGGGATTTCACAAAAGGAAGATACAATCTCTTTTGGTACTACTTAGATCATCAGGGATATTCACGTGTCTTGTACTTTGACTTTTGTTAATCAAGTTACCAGTGAAACATTAAATTGATGCAAAAACATGAACATGGGAAGTGACATTGGCCTAATGTACCCGTGATGACTAGAACACGGGACAGGGCCCAATGGTGAGTCATGAATGAGAATGATAAGGGTCTGAAGCCCTGTGGCCCCACACAGTCCATCCTCTTTTGCTCTGTTTAGTCCATCCTGTGGACAGATGTTAGGAACATACAAAGTTCGGGTTCTTACAGTGTGCTTTCAAAGTATTAATAAAGCAATGAGAACCCCATGCAAGGTATAGATGGTAGCTGAAGAGCATATGTTTGTTGTCTAATTATGAACAAATATGTTGAAGAAAGAAATATTAATAAAAATTGCCAACAGCAGCGCTCCTTATGAGATAAATCAGTCAAACTGTCACCTTTGTGGCCAATTATCAGAGGGACTTGAAGAGTTCTAAGTGTGAGGAATTTCCTGTATTGTTGTGAGTCAGTTTCAAGTTGGCGGTAGTTCTTTCAGTCAAGAGAAAAAACAGTCTCTAAAGCATGGCTATGCTTTAAATTCTTCAGTAACAGGGCAGATGAAATGTAGATACAAGACTCGACGGTGATCCCTTTTCTTTTCTTTCTCCTTTTAATCATGGGCTGTGCTTTGTGCTGTCAAACGTGCTCAGGCTGGAGCGGATTGAGCGTGATCCCACGGTGACGTCCCACGTCCTCTTGGGTGTTGTGAATGGTTGCGTGTTTGAATGACTGTGTGGGAATTACTGAATCCGTCAATGAAGTAACACACGCGAACGAGGCACAGAGACTCCGTCACGGACCAGTGATGAGGCGCGTGACGGGAAGAGTCCTGAAGGATGAAAGCATCTCTGAAACTCTGAGGTCTGTCCCAGCACCTAAGTAGTCTCCTCTCTCGGGTGAAATTGTGTCTGTAGAGAGATGCCAGGGATATAAAAAGGTCATGTGTTCTTGTATTTATTCCTTTGACTTGGGTTTGTTAGGAATGGATCCGTGCCAGCATCATTAAGCAAATGTAAGTGAACAAATAAGGAAAAATAGGGTGAATCATGGTCCACATATGAACAGGCTTAGGAAACGAGGCTGTTCATGAACATTGAAAACAGTGCGGCCCATCAGATACCTGGCAAGGGTCGGTTATCTGACCAAAGTTAGATAGCAATGCGTTCATAAAAGTCCGTTTCAGTTCTGCCCCGGAGTAAGATTGAGGTTTTTCTTTTTTTTATTTCCTTCACTAGAATGAAAGTATATAGGAAGTGATAAATGCATAAATATTGTGTAAGTGGAAGTCGGGCAACGATGATCAGTGGCAGTTAGATCCTAACGCCTTTGTCACCCTCTGTGTTCTGTGCCGCCCAGGGTGAAGGCGTTAGAGATGGTTGAACACCTGCCACGGCACGGCTCCGTGGTTGCCTCTATGTAGTAGAATGGAGATTAATGTGAGTAACGGCTGAGTTTCTTTCCTTGGACTTTTTCGATTCAAGTGGTTACTGTACTCTTAAGAAATGCGGGGGAGTTTCCTGACAGCGGTGGGTTAAGGATCGGGCTTGACCTGGGTCACTGCTGTGGTGTGGGTTTGAGGACGGGCGTGGGACCTTTCTTGTGCCACAGTCACGGGGAAGAAATAAAAAAATCCAGTACGGAATCCAAAAGAAATGCAGAATCTAAGGAGAGGAGGCAGCAGCATCTGAGTGTTGAGTATGGAGGATAGACCATGCTATTGATTAAGGCACCTATAGCGAAAGAGAGCGTTGATCTGAGATGTGTTAAAGGAAGAAAGATTCGGGGTTCTTGTTTAGTATGTTGTTTGTGAAAGGTACTTGTAAACTTATTCCTAACTTTTTGATTTGATTAATTTATTTTGGTCCTTGTGTGGAAAACAGGAGTTTCCAGGCCAAGGATCCAATCCCGGCCACAGTAGTGACAAGGCTGATCCTTAGATGCTAGGCCCCAGAGAACCACTGCATTTTTTTAATTGAGTCACCAAAGAAGTTCGAGGGTTAAGTAGGAAAGGGGGACAGTATTGGATCGATGATGACTACTGGTGGCGTATGAGTCGTGTACGATGAATACGTGTCTGGAACGCTGAGGTCCAATGTCCTCCGTGCCGTGACCCTCGCGGGCGAGGCCAGGCATCCAGGGGGGCCATCCATGTGTCCTCTGGGGGGCCTTCCCGGTGCTTGGGTTCGCGCAGTGGGCCAGTGGGAGCCCCTGTGGACCAGCCTGCCAGAACTGAAGGAGGAGAGCGAGGGAGGGCCGGCATTCCCAAGGCGCCAGGTCCCTGGTGACCCCACCCCCCATGGTCTGCCTCTTGCCATGCCATGGGCTGCAGGTTGGCCAGAGGTCGTGGACTGATGTCCGCGAGGCTGAGGCCGTGGGGCAAGGGTGAGGTAGGCAGGGTCAGGGAGGGCCCCCCTCTGTCCCGGGGCTGGGTGGCCAGCTGGTGGTTGGTGGGTGTCCCGAGACACGGCTCTGCCCTGCCAGCAGGGTTGCCCTGATGGAGGTGTGCATGTGGAAGCCGCGAGCCTGGAGAATGGCCGTGTCATTGGGTCTCCTGCTCTTGGCTTTTTTTGTGTACAGCAGGCAGCCGCCAGGCCCGAAGGCAGGCTCCTTCCTGGATGAGCAGGCGAGGATGGCAGCGTTGTCTTTGGAGCCAGGGGAGCAGTGTGAGCAGCATCCCAGGGCTTGTCGGGGCTGGGCTGGGCAGGGCATTCCGAGGGGCTGGTGGAGGGTGGGCGGCAGAATGCGGGCGAG
The DNA here is from genome assembly GCF_016906955.1 of Phacochoerus africanus. Classification (NCBI taxonomy): domain Eukaryota; kingdom Metazoa; phylum Chordata; class Mammalia; order Artiodactyla; family Suidae; genus Phacochoerus; species Phacochoerus africanus. The sequence goes on from NC_062552.1 coordinate 124,466,723, forward strand.
GCCAGCAGTCCAGAAGGGCTCTGGCGTCCCAGGGATGGGACGGCTCTGGCTAGGAAGGTCTCTTGGGCGTCCTGCACAGGGGCCCAGCTGGTCCTCCGTGGCCCAGAGAGACCGAAAGCCAGGGGACGGGTCCTAGAGGCCGCCCGAGGGATGGCGAGACCTCGTTGGGTGGGGCGGGCCCCTTGGGTTGCCCAGTGGCCGTGCGGGGAGGAATGCCTGACTCCACGGGCCATGGCGAGGGAAGAGAAGGTCCCCCTTTTCTGGATCGATGATGATCAATGCCAGCGTATGAGGCATCGATGACGAATAATGTGTGTCTGGAACTCTGAGGTCCACTCGCAAGGAAACGGGGCCTTTCTCTTCCTGCCTTTCCATCCTCGAGCCCAACGGGGCAGCGACGACCGCCCGAGGAGCCCTGCCGATGGCCTCTCACTGTGGGTCTCCCCTTGTCTCTTGGGTCCTTTGTAGGGTGGAAGCTGAAGGCCAGGCCAGGCTCCGTGGGGACGAGACCCCTCCAGTGGCGGTGGTGGCAGGAGAGATCCCAAGGTGAGGCATGGCCTTGGGCTGTCTTGGTTTGGGTCATCGGGGCCAGTGTTTTCCATATGTTTAAAATGTCCTATGTAGAATCCCAAGGTGAATAATCGTCCTTTGATAACTAAGTCATGAACCTTTATGCCGGTTAATTGACAATAGGGATTTCACAAAAGGAAGATACAATCTCTTTTGGTACTACTTAGATCATCAGGGATATTCACGTGTCTTGTACTTTGACTTTTGTTAATCAAGTTACCAGTGAAACATTAAATTGATGCAAAAACATGAACATGGGAAGTGACATTGGCCTAATGTACCCGTGATGACTAGAACACGGGACAGGGCCCAATGGTGAGTCATGAATGAGAATGATAAGGGTCTGAAGCCCTGTGGCCCCACACAGTCCATCCTCTTTTGCTCTGTTTAGTCCATCCTGTGGACAGATGTTAGGAACATACAAAGTTCGGGTTCTTACAGTGTGCTTTCAAAGTATTAATAAAGCAATGAGAACCCCATGCAAGGTATAGATGGTAGCTGAAGAGCATATGTTGTTGTCTAATTATGAACAAATATGTTGAAGAAAGAAATATTAATAAAAATTGCCAACAGCAGCGCTCCTTATGAGATAAATCAGTCAAACTGTCACCTTTGTGGCCAATTATCAGAGGGCCTTGAAGAGTTCTAAGTGTGAGGAATTTCCTGTATTGTTGTGAGTCAGTTTCAAGTTGGCGGTAGTTCTTTCAGTCAAGAGAAAAAACAGTCTCTAAAGCATGGCTATGCTTTAAATTCTTCAGTAACAGGGCAGATGAAATGTAGATACAAGACTCGACGGTGATCCCTTTTCTTTTCTTTCTCCTTTTAATCATGGGCTGTGCTTTGTGCTGTCAAACGTGCTCAGGCTGGAGCGGATTGAGCGTGATCCCACGGTGACGTCCCACGTCCTCTTGGGTGTTGTGAATGGTTGCGTGTTTGAATGACTGTGTGGGAATTACTGAATCCGTCAATGAAGTAACACACGCGAACGAGGCACAGAGACTCCGTCACGGACCAGTGATGAGGCGCGTGACGGGAAGAGTCCTGAAGGATGAAAGCATCTCTGAAACTCTGAGGTCTGTCCCAGCACCTAAGTAGTCTCCTCTCTCGGGTGAAATTGTGTCTGTAGAGAGATGCCAGGGATATAAAAAGGTCATGTGTTCTTGTATTTATTCCTTTGACTTGGGTTTGTTAGGAATGGATCCGTGCCAGCATCATTAAGCAAATGTAAGTGAACAAATAAGGAAAAATAGGGTGAATCATGGTCCACATATGAACAGGCTTAGGAAACGAGGCTGTTCATGAACATTGAAAACAGTGCGGCCCATCAGATACCTGGCAAGGGTCGGTTATCTGACCAAAGTTAGATAGCAATGCGTTCATAAAAGTCCGTTTCAGTTCTGCCCCGGAGTAAAGATTGAGGTTTTTCTTTTTTTTATTTCCTTCACTAGAATGAAAGTATATAGGAAGTGATAAATGCATAAATATTGTGTAAGTGGAAGTCGGGCAACGATGATCAGTGGCAGTTAGATCCTAACGCCTTTGTCACCCTCTGTGTTCTGTGCCGCCCAGGGTGAAGGCGTTAGAGATGGTTGAACACCTGCCACGGGCACGGGCTCCGTGGTTGCCTCTATGTAGTAGAATGGAGATTAATGTGAGTAACGGCTGAGTTTCTTTCCTTGGACTTTTTCGATTCAAGTGGTTACTGTACTCTTAAGAAATGCGGGGGAGTTTCCTGACAGCGGTGGGTTAAGGATCGGGCTTGACCTGGGTCACTGCTGTGGTGTGGGTTTGAGGACGGGCGTGGGACCTTTCTTGTGCCACAGTCACGGGGAAGAAAATAAAAAAATCCAGTACGGAATCCAAAAGAAATGCAGAATCTAAGGAGAGGAGGCAGCAGCATCTGAGTGTTGAGTATGGAGGATAGACCATGCTATTGATTAAGGCACCTATAGCGAAAGAGAGCGTTGATCTGAGATGTGTTAAAGGAAGAAAGATTCGGGGTTCTTGTTTAGTATGTTGTTTGTGAAAGGTACTTGTAAACTTATTCCTAACTTTTTGATTTGATTAATTTATTTTGGTCCTTGTGTGGAAAACAGGAGTTTCCAGGCCAAGGATCCAATCCCGGCCACAGTAGTGACAAGGCTGATCCTTAGATGCTAGGCCCCAGAGAACCACTGCATTTTTTTAATTGAGTCACCAAAGAAGTTCGAGGGTTAAGTAGGAAAGGGGGACAGTATTGGATCGATGATGACTACTGGTGGCGTATGAGTCGTGTACGATGAATACGTGTCTGGAACGCTGAGGTCCAATGTCCTCCGTGCCGTGACCCTCACGGGCGAGGCCAGGCATCCAGGGGGGCCATCCATGTGTCCTCTGGGGGGCCTTCCCGGTGCTTGGGTTCGCGCAGTGGGCCAGTGGGAGCCCCTGTGGACCAGCCTGCCAGAACTGAAGGAGGAGAGCGAGGGAGGGCCGGCATTCCCAAGGCGCCAGGTCCCTGGTGACCCCACCCCCCATGGTCTGCCTCTTGCCATGCCATGGGCTGCAGGTTGGCCAGAGGTCGTGGACTGATGTCCGCGAGGCTGAGGCCGTGGGGCAAGGGTGAGGTAGGCAGGGTCAGGGAGGGCCCCCCTCTGTCCCGGGGCTGGGTGGCCAGCTGGTGGTTGGTGGGTGTCCCGAGACACGGCTCTGCCCTGCCAGCAGGGTTGCCCTGATGGAGGTGTGCGTGTGGAAGCCGCGAGCCTGGAGAATGGCCGTGCCATTGGGTCTCCTGCTCTTGGCTTTTTTTGTGTACAGCAGGCAGCCGCCAGGCCCGAAGGCAGGCTCCTTCCTGGATGAGCAGGCGAGGATGGCAGCGTTGTCTTTGGAGCCAGGGGAGCAGTGTGAGCAGCATCCCAGGGCTTGTCGGGGCTGGGCTGGGCAGGGCATTCCGAGGGGCTGGTGGAGGGTGGGCGGCAGATGCGGGCGAGGCCAGCAGTCCAGAAGGGCTCTGGCGTCCCAGGGATGGGACGGCTCTGGCTAGGAAGGTCTCTTGGGCGTCCTGCACAGGGGCCCAGCTGGTCCTCCGTGGCCCAGAGAGACCGAAAGCCAGGGGACGGGTCCTAGAGGCCGCCCGAGGGATGGCGAGACCTCGTTGGGTGGGGCGGGCCCCTTGGGTTGCCCAGTGGCCGTGCGGGGAGGAATGCCTGACTCCACGGGCCATGGCGAGGGAAGAGAAGGTCCCCCTTTTCTGGATCGATGATGATCAATGCCAGCGTATGAGGCATCGATGACGAATAATGTGTGTCTGGAACTCTGAGGTCCACTCGCAAGGAAACGGGGCCTTTCTCTTCCTGCCTTTCCATCCTCGAGCCCAACGGGGCAGCGACGACCGCCCGAGGAGCCCTGCCGATGGCCTCTCACTGTGGGTCTCCCCTTGTCTCTTGGGTCCTTTGTAGGGTGGAAGCTGAAGGCCAGGCCAGGCTCCGTGGGGACGAGACCCCTCCAGTGGCGGTGGTGGCAGGAGAGATCCCAAGGTGAGGCATGGCCTTGGGCTGTCTTGGTTTGGGTCATCGGGGCCAGTGTTTTCCATATGTTTAAAATGTCCTATGTAGAATCCCAAGGTGAATAATCGTCCTTTGATAACTAAGTCATGAACCTTTATGCTGGTTAATTGACAATAGGGATTTCACAAAAGGAAGATACAATCTCTTTTGGTACTACTTAGATCATCAGGGATATTCACGTGTCTTGTACTTTGACTTTTGTTAATCAAGTTACCAGTGAAACATTAAATTGATGCAAAAACATGAACATGGGAAGTGACATTGGCCTAATGTACCCGTGATGACTAGAACACGGGACAGGGCCCAATGGTGAGTCATGAATGAGAATGATAAGGGTCTGAAGCCCTGTGGCCCCACACAGTCCATCCTCTTTTGCTCTGTTTAGTCCATCCTGTGGACAGATGTTAGGAACATACAAAGTTCGGGTTCTTACAGTGTGCTTTCAAAGTATTAATAAAGCAATGAGAACCCCATGCAAGGTATAGATGGTAGCTGAAGAGCATATGTTGTTGTCTAATTATGAACAAATATGTTGAAGAAAGAAATATTAATAAAAATTGCCAACAGCAGCGCTCCTTATGAGATAAATCAGTAAAATTGTCACCTTTGTGGCCAATTATCAGAGGGCCTTGAAGAGTTCTAAGTGTGAGGAATTTCCTGTATTGTTGTGAGTCAGTTTCAAGTTGGCGGTAGTTCTTTCAGTCAAGAGAAAAAACAGTCTCTAAAGCATGGCTATGCTTTAAATTCTTCAGTAACAGGGCAGATGAAATGTAGATGCAAGACTCGATGGTGATCCCTTTTCTTTTCTTTCTCCTTTTAATCATGGGCTGTGCTTTGTGCTGTCAAACGTGCTCAGGCTGGAGCGGATTGAGCGTGATCCCACGGTGACGTCCCACGTCCTCTTGGGTGTTGTGAATGGTTGCGTGTTTGAATGACTGTGTGGGAATTACTGAATCCGTCAATGAAGTAACACACGCGAACGAGGCACAGAGACTCCGTCACGGACCAGTGATGAGGCGCGTGACGGGAAGAGTCCTGAAGGATGAAAGCATCTCTGAAACTCTGAGGTCTGTCCCAGCACCTAAGTAGTCTCCTCTCTCGGGTGAAATTGTGTCTGTAGAGAGATGCCAGGGATATAAAAAGGTCATGTGTTCTTGTATTTATTTCTTTGACTTGGGTTTGTTAGGAATGGATCCGTGTCAGCATCACTAAGCAAATATACAGTAAATGTATATGGAAGAAATATGTTCGAGCATTGTAGAAGTAGGAATTGTCTTGGGAGGTAATAGATAGTGTGCATAAAAATTGTAAACCTTTATTCCGGGAAATAAATGGGAAAGGGTCACCTCTTTGTCCAAAGTTAGATGCAAATGCATAAGTAGGAGGCAGTTTCATTGTTCTGCCTGAGATTAAAATTTTCATTTTTTGTCTTTTAACAGGGTAAAATACATGGACAGAAAAAAGAATAATTTATGGTTTAATACTTTGTAAGTGACATACAGGAAACAGAGACCAGTGCCAATTACGTCCTAATACCTTTGTCATCGTCTGTTCTGTGTGCTGCCCAGAATGAAGGAACTGGAGTAATTTAGCATCTTCCGTGGACGTGAGCTCTGTGGTCACCTCTGCATAGTCTGAGGATGGAAATTAATGTGCGTTAATAGTTGAAGTGCTTTTCTCAGAATGGTTTTTTTATCAGAGTAATTCACTGTATTATTAAGAAATGTGAAATATAAGTACAGGAGGCAGCTGCATGTAGTGTTGAGTGTGGTTATACAAAGTATTATATTGATTTTTGAACATATGGAAAACTGAGAGTATTTATGTGAGATGGATTAAACGAGGAGTCATTCGATGTACATCAAGGCTCTTGGTTTCTTTGGTGCTTGTACTTCTGTAGTTGTACTTCGAAAATGATTGTTGCATTTTTGATTGAAACAATGAGGAGCTAGAACTATATGTAGAAACAGAGGGACAATATCGGATCGATGATGACTCCTGGTGGCGTGTGAGTCGTGAACGATGAATACATGTCTGGAACGCTGAGGTCCAGTGCGGGGGTATCTGGTCCGATGAACTGTTTGAGGTGATCTCTCAGGCAGAAGTTAGGAATACACAGAGATCTTTCTTTTTGGTCATTGCGACCATGCCATTTGCATTTTTTTTAATTGGATCAATGAAAGAGTCAATATACTAATGTGAACATTTTAAAATGATGGAGTTCCCTGGTGGCCTAGAAGTTAAGGATTTAGCATGGCACTTGTGTGGTGGGGGTTCAATCCCTGGCCCAGGAAGTTCTGCATGCCTTGGGCACAGCCAAAAAATAAAGATGAATGTAATGCCATATCTAATTATAGAAATATATTATTGGGCTAAAATTACTAACTTATATTAATACATTAACATACTGAAAAGACTGATAACCATTAGGACAGATATGGTATCTGGTTATCACATCTTAGGCTGATGGTGATATAGGAAGTCACAGGTAATAGCTACTGACTGAGTCAGTTACTACTTAGACATTTTATTCCTTAAGGGAAAAAGAAATAAACTTACCTAGAATTAATAAGTGACTCCACTACTGTGCAAATGGATAGTGGAAGATTTGGATCAAGGGAGAGACTATCTCAATATTTTTAAAACCTTGTCTGCTTGTTGTTGTTCAGAGGACATGTTCCCGCTCTTTCGGCTTCTGCTGAGCTCAAGATTGTCAGGCCGCCTCCGCGCCCGCAAAGAAGCGAAGGTGACCGTGGGGCAGGTTGCTGTCGGGCTCGGGTGATCTGTTTGCGGGTACTCAGGGTACTATTAGAAAGCGTGGAACGAATCCGAAAGGTACTCGTCATTCCACGCGAGAGGGGCTGCGCCTCACTGCCTGGTGAGGGATGCTGGGCAGGACTGAGGTGGGAGAGTGGAAGAGAGAGCCCCTCGGTGGGAGAGGACGCTACCAACTGAGCTAAGGGGTGTTGGCGGACCTTGTTCTGGGGGGACGTCGCGAACCCTTTATTGTATTGACACTTCTTGATGACGTAACGATAGCATCGACCCCGGTACGGAGATGAGCGAGATACAGAGACTCGGTCGTGGACCAGTGATGAGGGTCGTGACGGGAGGAGTCCTGAACGATGACAACATCTCAAACTCTGAGGTCCAACCCAGCGCCCGAGTCGCCTCTCGCCTCGGGTGTCACTGTGCCTGTAGAGCGATGTCAGGAAAACGGAGACATCACCTCCTCGTGTTATTTCACGCACTTAGATTTGCGGCTCTGACTAGAGCTGTGTTAGAGCCATCAAGCCAGCGTAAACTAACACGTGAGGAAACACAGGGTGATGCAGTGTCCAAGTAGGAACATATCTCGTGGGGGAAAGAAACTGTCCGTAAACCCTGAAAGCAGGGATGCTCGTTAAGTAAATGGGGCAGGGCCACCTCTCTGACCGAGGTTCGATCGAAAAGCAGAAGTAAGGGTCGCTTTAACTGTTCTGCCTCAGACGAATGATTGAGTTTTTTCTTTTAACAATGCAAAAAAAATATAGACAGAAAGAAAAAATAGCAAATACTGAATAAGTGAAAATTAGAAAACAAGGATCAGTAGCGATTAGGTCTCAGTATCTTCATCACCTTCTATGCGTGTGCTTTAGCGTCTTCCATGGGCGTGAGCTCTGTGGTTGCCTCTCTGTCATAGCGGGATGGAGATTAATGTGAATGATGGTTGAAGTTCTTTTCTCAATTTGTTTATTAAAGTAATTCATTGCTTTATCACAGTGGAATATAAGTACAGGAGGCAGCTGCATCCCAGTGTTGAGGATCAATGTACAAACCACTATGTTGATTAAGGCGAATTTTTTTTTGTCTTTTGTCTTTTGTCTTTTTAGGGATACACCTGCAGCATATGGAAGTTCCCAAGCTGAGGATCGAATCAGAGCTATAGCTGCCAGCCTACACCACAGCTCACAGCAACACCAGATCCACTGAGTGAGGCCAGGGAGCGAACCCATGTCCTCATGGATACTAGTCGGTTCGTTTACCACTGAGCCACGACAGAAACTCCAGAAAACTGAGAGCTTAATGAGAGATATGTTAAAGGAAGAAGAATTCTATATACATCACAGCTCTCCTTGTGTTTTTAAATTGTGTTGATAATATTATTGTGAATTTTACAAAATCAATCAATCAATAGAAATGTATTTAGAAAAAGGAATAATATTGGATCCATGATTTCTGGTCATCAATACGAGTTGTTTACAGTGAATGTGTCTGGAATGTGAAGTCCAATATTAAATCGGTCTAGTCTGTTTTCAAGTGGAGAAGGCATCCAATAGGCAGATGTCAGGAATAAGGAAGATCTTTTTTTTGCCCTTTATATTCATGCATTTTCATCTCACTATGATCATTTGATAATGCGAGATTTTATAAATAAACATCATATAAAAGGACCCATGTTGTAATACAATTTGCCAGTAGCAAAATATGTTTTGAGATAAGAAATGCTATTCATCTACCATGGAAACCCTGAATTGCAATAGGAAATGGATGGTTCATGACTGTTGCCACTTAGGGTAAGGATGACGGACACAGGATAAGTTACAAATGATGGTCATGTTCTGGCTCAGTGTCAAGGTCAATGTTGTTCTTCTTCTCAACACACTAAACATTTACCCTAAAGTAATGATTGTCTAAATAATTATGTGAGTGTTGAATCAGGAATCAATGGAGAAATTGTCTCAACCCTGTTTTTCAACTACTGTGCTTTATACTCCTCAGAATGGACACACTGGACCTAAATGAAGCCCTCTTCCTTGAACACCAGGTGAGAACTGCATCGTTGTCTTAGGAGCCAGAAGACTAGTGTGAGCAGAATCAAATTACTAAATTCAGCTGGGTGGTTTGTCTCGGTGCATTTACTGTATTAATAAGATGTTTGACTTATAACTAAAGAAGGGCATTTTATTTAATTGATAATAAAGCAATTAATATAAAATATTATATTGATTCATGAATATGTGAAAACTGATAATAAATATGAGAGATTATGAAGTGAGAAAAGTTCTAGAAACATACCATAGATACCAAGGCTTTGTTGGGTTTTACTAACCATGGAGTTTTAAACATTGTAACCAGTAAGTTAACAAACTAGTCAATAAAGAATATAAGGTGAATGAAGAGAAAGTGGTCTTTTATGGATCAATGATGACAGATTCCAAAGTATGAGTTATCGATGACGAATAACATATGCCTGGAAGTCTGAGATCCATACCAAAGAAACACAGTCCTTCTCTTCATGCCTTTTCATCCTTGATTCTAATAGAACCAAGGAAAGTATCAAGAACCCAATCGATGGAATCTCAGTCTTTGTCTCGTCTTCTCCATTTGGTACTTTTTAGGGCAGAAGCCGAAGGCGATGCCAGCCTCCGTGGGATGAGACTCCCCCTCTTGGGGTTGGGGCAGGAGAGAGACCAAGGTGAGTCTTGGCCCATGCTGCTGTCTTGATTTGGGTTATTGGTATCACGGATTTCAACGTCATTGCCGGGGTCCTAAATAGAATCCCAAGGTGAATGATGGTGCACCAACCAGGAAGAAATACCCCCTTATGCTGATGCGTTGAGGATATAGAACATGGATATTCAAGAAGGAAAGAGGGTCAGGAGGAACAAGTAGTTAGGGAGGTTGGAGGGTCTTGGTCTTTGAGGGGTCTTTGTTGCCCCTCATCCACATGTCTCGCTTGGATTCTTGTCAGTGAAGTAATGATGGGCTTGACAGGAATGGAGACATGCGTGGGTGTCAAGTTGGACCTCAATGAGCCTGTAGTGAGGATTGGTAGCGTATCAGGCATGGTCAACGAGGAATCGCTGTCTGGATCCCTGAGGCCCCAGAGAACCCAAAGTCCATTTTGGTCTCGTATTGGCTCCTTTGGAGAGGTGTTGGGACTGGATCCATTCCTGTCTTCCATTGGGGTTAAGACCTTCAGATGGAAGGGTCCTAATGGATGAATGATAGAACCCTGGAAGATATGGAAAGAGTACACGGAGAAGATAAGTTAAACGATTGCTTCCCAGGAAGACCTGAGGACAGGGAAGATGTTTTGGTGAAAATGGCCCCACTGATACCCACTTTGTAATAAATGGCTCAAGTATACCAATTCTTTGCCCAAGAATCTTATGTGTGTAAAGAATTGAGTCAGTTTATCGGACTGGGCCCCAATGAAGGTTGAGCTTGGTTTTGACTGTAGAAGAAAAATCTCCACACGGTGATAAAGTTATAAATTGCTGATGGTTGAATGCATTAAATGTATAAAATAGGAATCAATGGTAGTAATTTTTCTCCTCTTTTTTTTTTATTATCAACCACTTTGTGTTGTTCAAAAAGAACACACTTGAAGTGATTCAGTGAGCTTTAAGATTGCATCTCTGTGTTAGGAGCATGGAGACCAATATGAATTATGGTCAAATTTTGTGTGGATTTCAGTGATTTGTTAGGGTTTTTATTTTATCGTTTTAAATTACCGTATGTACTAAGAATGGCCCAATATAGCCCAGTGATAAATATTGAATCAATATGTCACATAAAAATAAAGAGCATAAAGAAAAGAGATGCACTGATGTGAAGCTAATTCTGTATACAAATAGGGATTTGGGGCTTTTCTGGCTTTTTGTGAATGATTGGGCTTTAAAATTATTATTAGTGAATTAGTAAACACTGTAGAAATGAATGAAGAGAATAGGTACAACACTGGATCACTGATGCCTCTCCAGTGCATTGTGAGTCGTGGACAATGAATACATGTCTGCGGCTCTGAGGTCCAGTGGATTCTGGCCCATTGCCCCCGTTTCAGGTGATCCTATAGACACATGTCAGGAACATACAAGGATCTTGTTTTATGTTGATGCGTTTTCTTTCCATTTCTATAATTGGATCAATGAAATAGTAAGTGTACAAATAGATGACAATGAGGGCGGTGAAACTTTGTCCAGTTATAGAAATATGTTGTTAGGCCAGAAATACTATTTATATATATATTAAAAGCAAGAATTCACTAGGAAATGCATGGTACAGGGATGTTCTTCTTTGACTAAGGGTGATATAGTTATTGGTAAGTGAAATAGGTGCCTTCTCTCTCGGTGTCGAGATCCATATTCCTCATTTGCTTAGGGGAAAATAAAATATAAAATTTCCCAGTTCACTACCTACTTCTGTAACTGACTAAATGAAAGGTAAAATTCCAGGACTAATGAATGTATCACCGTAACTTCTTTTTAATCTCCTACTTTGTCAAGAACGTAGGGAACAATGTGAGTTATAGTTAAAATTCTGGTCTTGGTTTTGTGCTTTTATTTTTTTATAAGGTTTTCATTGCATTCTTTATCAACCACAGCCGAATAGTAAAAGTAGGGTTAGTATGAAGTGTTATATTAATAGATCTATATCAGAAATTTTGAGGTCGGAAGTTCCCACTGTGGCGCAGTGGAAATGAATCCTACTAGTATCCATGAGGACACGGGTTTCATCCCTGGCCTCGCCCAGTGGGTTCAGGATCCGGTGTTGCTGTGAGCTGTGGTGTAGGTTGCAGATGAACCTCGGGTCTGGCGTTGCTGTGGCTGTGGTGGAGGCCGGCGGCTACAGCTCCGATTGGACCCCTAGGGTGGGAACCTCCATGTGCCGTGGGTGTGGCCCTAAGAAGAAACAAACAAACAAACAAAAGAAACTTGGAGGTCAATTAAGGACCGTTTCTGTGGGAAATAATTCTATAGACGAGTGAAAGAGCCAAGGATCTTGTTTGTTTAAACTTTTTGTGACCGTTCAGCATTTATTTGATTATTATTAGTGAATGGATGAATTCATCAATGAAAACTAGGTTGCCATGAATGAGGGTAATGACAGCCAAATCTAGGTAAGTGACCCAATAAATGACTTGGTAGAGTCTTTGGTGAGGAACCTACAGTCTCGAGTTCTGAGGTCCTTTACGGAAGAAATCTAACGCACCCCCGCCCCATTGGGGGGATCCTCTCTGGGGGTGTCAGGCATATATGAGAATCATGTTTGTAGTCTCTTTCTACACGAGCATCTCAATGCAGCTTTACCAAGAAATCAGTAGCAGGATAGATCAAGTGAATGAATGAATCCGAAGAGCAGAAACACCGTTCCTTGTTAAAATACATCCCAAAGACCCGCACTGTCGTGAACTGGAAAGGAAGAGAAAAGGATCGAGGGAGCCTGCCCTCGAGTGAGAATGGTAGTGTGTCGACCGATTCCGTTACACTGTGGGCCTTTGATTCACTAGGAGAAAAATAAGTCAATGTTACCATAAGTTAACAAATGCCTAAGTGGCTTTGCCAACGAACTGTGGAAACTGAGTCAGCTGGGGAGTTCCCGTCGTGGCGCAGTGGTTAATGAGTCCGACTAGGAACCATGAGGTTGCGGGTTCAGTCCCTGCCCTTGCTCAGTGGGTTAATGATCCGGCATTGCCACGAGCTGTGGTGTAGGTCGCAGACGTGGCTCGGATCCCGAGTTGCTGTGGCTCTGGCGTAGGCTGGCGGCTACAACTCCCATTAGACCCCTAGCTTGGGAACCTCCATATGCCGAGGGAGCGGCCCAAGAAATGGCAAAAAGACCAAAAAAAAGAAAAAAAAGAAAAAAAAAAGAAACTGAGTCAGTGGAGAGAAAGTCTCAAGATGATTTTTATCGTCTTCTCTGCTTGTGACTGTTCAGAGCAGATGCTGAAGCTGATTTTGGCTTCTGTTCTCACCAAGATGGCCCACTGCCTGCTTAAGTGGGAAGAGACCACGGTGAGTAACCGTCACCGTTGTGGTCTCAGATTGGGTCACCTGTGTGAGGCTATTTGCAGTATTTTTTAAAGTATAGTTGGCTTACAGGGTTATGCCAAGTTCTGCCATGCAGCAAAGTGACCCAGTCATCCATACGTAGACATCCTTTTCCTCACACTCTCTTCCATCGTGTTCTATCCCAAGAGACTGGATATAGTTCCCTGTGCTGTACAGCAGGACCTCATTGTGTATCCCTATTATTAAAAATATTAATTAAAAAGTTCATCAGAGTTCCCTTCGTGGCTCAGTGGTTAACAAACCCGACCAGGATCCATGAGGATGTGGGTTCAATCCCTGGCCTCACTCAGTGGGTTAAGGATCTGGCATTGCCACGAGCTGTGGTGTAGGTCACAGGCACAGCTCGGACCTGGTGTTGCTGTGGCTGTGGCATAGGCTGGTAGCTGTAGCTGCAATTAGTCACTAGCCTGGGAACTTCCATACGCTGTGGGTGCAGTCCCGAAAAGCAAAAAAGAAAAAAGTTCACCATGGCCTAATGATAAATATGATATGAAACATGATATTATGTTGATTAATCAACAATGTGAAGAATTGAGATCTGTTAATAAAAGACATATAGTTTTTGTGGGGAATGACTCAGGAAACCGATGCTATAGGAATATCTTTGAATCTTGTTCTAGAGTTTTTATGAACCATGTATTATTTTTGTTCTTATCAATGAATTCATAATTTAATTTATTCAATCATACAAAGGAAGACTAGACCAAATCAGGGACTAATGATGAGAATGAATGGTATGAGAATCATGAAACGATGAAAAAAATATGTGTCTGAAACTCTGAGGAACCAACCTGGAACCAAATTAGCATATTCGTCTGTTGTAATTGTGTCTATGAAGAGATGTGGGATACATACAAAGATCATACTCTTGTGTTGATTTCAGAGACTTAGATTTGTTATTATTGATGGAATTATGATAGAATCATTGGGCAAATTTAAAGATATAAAAAGAGTAGGCTGAAGTGTTGTCCAATTTTGAATGTATGTTGTGTGGCAAAAGATATTATTAATAAAATTGAAAACTTTGATGTCTGTTGAGGTTGATGTAGGAGTTGCCCGGTGGACTAGCTGTTAAGGACTCTGCATTGTCACTGCTGTGGCTTGGCTCACCAGTGTGGTTCGAGTTTGATCCCTGGCCTAGGAACCTCTGCATGCCAGGGGCGAGGCCAAAAAAATTAACTTAAAAGTAAAGAAATTGATGCATAAAGAGGTCACCTCTGTGGCTCAGGCTCATAGACACCACTAAGCAAGAGTCAATTTTATTTTTCTGTTCAGTCTCAAGATCGAGCTTTTCCTTTTGTTAGGATTACAGAATGTATAGTAAGAAAAAATAACAAATTGGATTTCCCACTGTGGTGCAACAGGATTGGCAGCGTCTATATAGTGCTGGGATACAGTCATCCCCGGCCCCGCACAGTGGGTTAAGGATCTGGCATTGCTGCGGCTGTGGCGTAGGTCGCAACTGCGGCTCAGGTCTGAAATGAAAGAAAGAAAGAAAGAGAGAGAGAGGGAGAGAGAGAGGGAGAAAGAAAGAAAAGAGAGGGAGAAAGAAAGAGAGAAAGAGAGAGAGAGAGAGAAAGAAGAAAGAAAGAAAGAAAGAAAGAAAGAAAGAAAGAAAGAAAGAAAGAAAGAAAGAAAGAAAGAAAGAAAGAAAGAAAGAAAGAAAGAAAGAAAGAAAGAAAGAAAGAAAGAAAGAAAAAGAAAGAAGGAAAGAAAGTTAATAAAATGTAGAAAGCAAGGATCCTTGGTGATTAGGTCTCAATTTTTGTTACCGTCTGCTCTGTGATGTACTTCCCAGAACAGATGCTCTCAAGCAGATTTCAGCATCTTCCACTGTCCAGAGCTCTGCAGTTGCCTGAATATGATAGCAAGACAGAGATTGATGTGAGTAATAGCTACTTTCTTGGTTTCAGTGTTGTTGCATTTTTTTTAAGAGATTCATTTTAAAAAGGTGCGAAATATATTGAAAGAATGCCATTCTATTCAGTGATAAAGATAGGATATAGTTACCATTATACCAATTAATGTAGCTAAGAAAAACTGTGGATCATTAATGAGCAATATATTATGAGAATAATTCTATATACAGATTAGGGATATAAAAAGTATTCTTGAGTTTTTGCGAATCAAAGGATTTAAAAATTACTGTTCGTGAAGTAATTATCAACAAACCTACAGAAGTAAACGGAGAAAAAAGGGACACTATTGGATCAGTGGTGATCACTGATGGTATATGAGTTATCATATATGGTGGATATGTGTCTGGAACTCTGAGGGTCCCATGGGCAAAATCCAGCTCATCAACTCTGTTCGAATTGACCTTTCAAACTGACGTCTGGAATGTGTGAGGGAAAATAATGTCGTGATGTCAAATGAACAATACATGTACCATGTGTATTTGACCAAGTGCGTCCTGTCTTTGATGAACGGAGGCAAATAGAACCGTCAGTTATTATTGACTGCCACACTTTCAAATCCAGTTTGACAATCTGATTTATTAAGAAAAAGATATTACTCTATTTCAGTAAATCCTTGCATGATTGTATAAATGAATGGTGTAAGCTATGGATCGATGGATAGAATGTCTCAATTTTTTAATCATCTGCTCTGCTCTCTGCTTTTCAGAATGGACGTGCTTGTGCTGATGTAAGGATTCTTCCAGAATCACAAGCTGTGTGGTTGCGTCTTTGTATCAGGAGCGTGGAGGACATCGTGAGTAATGAAGTTCTTGACGTGGTTTAGGCGGGTTTTTAAAAAATTATTCACTGTGTTACTAAAAAGTATTGCATGTACTCAAAGAGCCCCAGCCATACTGATGTTTAGTATCAGATTAACATGAACCTTTACATTGAGTAAGCCATCAGTGGACATTGATTTCCGTTCAGTGAAAGAGACAGTTAAAAGGAAGGACTACGGGGGATGTTATGGGATATTCGAGAATCTTATTTTGCATTAATGAATGAATAAGCAAATATAGATGAGACTGCAAAGAAAGATGGCCAGTCATGGTCTAAAGATGATGAGTGTCCTATGTCATATGTGAGAGATTCTGCGTGTCTGGAACTTTGAGGTCCAGCACCAAAGGTCTCTGGTACACTCACCCTGTTCTAAGTGACTGTAAATAGATTTCAGGATTATACAGTGGTCTTTTTCCTGGTCTCTGCGTTCATGAATTTTAAAAATATAATTATAAAAGAATCCATGGCAGAATAAATTAGCAAATGTGTAAATGAATAAAGATGAAGAGGGTGAAGCATTGTTCATCAATAAAATATGTAGTCAGGAAATGAATATTAATATATATACTAGAATAGATAATAAAGGGCCCAGATATAGTATGTCGTGAATTAAGCGTGATATGGACAGTGATAAGTAGTAGTTACTGCCCTGAGTCCGTTGCAGGTTTGATATTTATTGTACTGAAAGAAAAATAAAAATTCCTGTGGATTAATAAACACAGGGTTATGCACATGGAGGATGGAAAGTGTGGGTAAATGGGGAGAGAAGAATGTCTCAACTTTTTTTTTAATCATTGTGTCTGCTGGGTACCCTTCAGAACGGCCGCATCACACTGATCTTAGGTTCTGCCGCAGTCAAGAATATGTTGCCTAATGTGTTGTCTACCATGGACCCTTAGCAGATGCTGAAAAGAGAACAGGTAAGTGATAGCATCGCCAGAACTCCACCTCTGTCCACTGGTGCCAAATACAAATGCGGAGCCAGAGTTGTGCCCAAAGGTTAAACAACTATCTTTATGGCTTTGCCAGGCAAAGGGGCCATGGCAGGCTAAGGTCCTAAAGCCTGTGCCCTCCCTTTGGAAGAGAAGAGGAAGTGGTTCTACAGTTTGGCAGCAGGAAGTAGGGCCACCGATCAGGATCGGTTAGGTGCGAGCTTGCGCTCTTCTTCAAAGGTGTTTAGTGGCCCAGGGCTGGTTCTGGTGGTTGTCTTCTCTTGTTTGCATTTGGGGGGGGGGGGGTTAATGATGCAGAACTCAAAGATATTGTTATCTATAGTACTTGAGGAGGAACCAGGACCCTGCCCCAAGGCTGCATTGTTGTTTCTCCTCCCTGTATTGTTGTGGCTCCTCCCTGGTCTCTGCATCCCCTCCCTTCCCTGATTAGCAACTGTTTGAACCCGTCCCTAGGAGCTCAGGGAAGGTCATGGAGGCTCAAGTTTACTCTCTAAAAACAAGAAATGGGGGACACAGAAAGGCTTATGCCCAGGAGCCCACAGGGTTCTGCTTGGTGTCAACAGTAGTCAAAGATCTCATCTTGGTTACAGTCATTTGTTTAAGTGCATTCCTGGTGTTATTAAAACGTATGAAATACACTTTTGATGAAGTTACCCATTGCCCAATAAGAGATGTCATAGGAAACATCCTATGGACTAATTGATGCTGAAGGCATTTAATGAAAAAGTTTAGTACATGTGGGAAAAGATTCTACAGGCAGACTTTAAGAATATCTAAGGGTCTTGTTCTTGGGTTTTCTTAAATAATGTGATTTTTGTTAATATCCATGCATTGATGATTTAATCAATACACATGTGAAACAAATGAAGAAAATGAGGGGCTAACGTGGACCGTTAACAGGTGATGCGTAATACATGTATGGGACTCTGAAGTTCAAAGTGAGACCTTGTCTATTCCTCTGTTTGAAATGATCCTGGGGCAGATGTCAGTAGTATACAAACATCATGTCCTTATTTTAGATTCATAGATTTAGATTTACTGTTAGTCGTGACGCAATGATAGAACCAGTCAACAAATATAAATCAGTAAAGAGGAAGGTGAAGCATTTTTCAACATGAACATATGTGGTGAGGCAAAAAATACTACCAGTTAACAGAAAACATTAATGTTCATTAAGAAAGAATTCCAGAATGTCACCTCTTTGGTTTAGGATCACATAGACGTTGTCTAGTAAGAGCCAATTTTTGGTCTGGATAAGCGCCAAGTTTGAAGTTATTCCTTTTATAAACCAAAAAAAAAAAAAAAATAGATTCGTTTTGGAAAAGTAATAAATACCTCAATGAGTAATGGAAATACAGAAATCAAGGATCAATGGAGATGAGGTCTGATTTTTTTTTTTTTTTAATTTCTTGGTCTGCTTTGTACTCTTCAGGATGAATACGCTGGAGTGGATTTAAGCATCTCCCATGGTCAGGGGCTCTTTGGATGCGTCTGTGTTAGGAGCCTGAAGACCCGTGTGAGTTACAAAGTTCTTGTCTTGTTTGGGTGGTTTGCTTAAGAGTTTGCAAAATATGATTCAAAAGTGTGAAACATAATCCAAGATGGCCAACTGCAGATGAGCCATATATGATGCACATGTTGGTTACCGAACATACGTAAAACTGAAGATTGAGGGCAAAAAAATGTAGATTTATTAGGGAGCTTAGTACAAATGTTTGATGGAGTTCTACAGGCATGATTTCAGGGATTCAAGCAAGAAATTAAAGATTAACCCTGATATTAATATATCGATGGGCAAATTATTCTGTGTACCGATTATACATATGAAAACTCTTCCTGGGTTTTTATGAATCATAGGAATTAAACATTATTATGAGTGAACTAGTGATTTGATCAATATGCAAATAGAAGTAAATGAAGAAAGAGAGGGCTGGTGTTGGATCGATGATGACTACCCGTGGCGTATGAGTTGCACGATGACTACGTGTCTGGAACTCTGAGATCCAACAGGAAAGAATACTGTGAATTAATAAATATCCATTGGTTGAGTACATGCATGGTGGAATGCAAGTGACCAGTGCGTAGACGGTCTCAAATTGGATCTTCTGTTCTTGTACCCCCAGAACAGTCAGTCTTGTGCTGATTTTAGCACTCTGCCCTGGCCTCATACTCAGTGGTTTCTTAGGAGCGTGGAGATCGTGTGAGTAATCTTCAAAGCACTCGTCTTGGTTTGGGTGGTTTCTAGGGGCCAATGCCTTCTTAAGAAGTAGGAACTTTGATCGCAGAAGGGCAGCCATAGTCCAAGGAGGAACATGGCATTGATAGGAAATACTGCATTGAGGCGTCCATGTAGGACACACTGAGGTCAATTCAAGAAACAGATCTAGTGTCTGGGAAATGATTTTCTAGGTAGACATTCGGGATATCAAGGCTCTTACTCCAGTTTTTTTTTCTGATTCATGTGTATTTCTTTATTCGTAAGTCGTAACTTAATAAGCAAATCCACAGGCAAAGAGTAAGTGAAGAAGAAGATTCATGTGCTTGGACCTTTGATGACAACTAGTGGTGTCAGCCAAGTCAAGGCTGGTTAATAGCATTGTTTGCACATCTGAGGTCTAATGCGAGAAGACATCTAACCCATTCCTCTGCTGGAAATGGCCCTATGGAGAGCCGTGCCATATACTCCGTTAGGCTGTTGTTGCACTTTTCTGGGTCAAGGGTAATGATCCTATTACTACAAGTGCAGTCTAAGTAAATTAATGCATGAAGATGTAGCAAATAGGAATAAATAGGGAGTTCCCATTGTGGCCCAGCAGGTGGTGACCTTAACCACTATCCATGAGGACGTGGGTTCGACCCCTGGCCTCACTCGGTGGGTTAAGGATCCAGCATTGCCATGAGCTGCGGTGTAGGTTGTAGACGCAGCTCAGTTGTGGCTGTGGTGTTGGCTGGCAGCTGCAACTCTCATTCGCCCCCTAGCCTGGGAATTTCCATATGCTGCAGGTGTGGCCTTAAAAAAAATGAATAAATAAGCAGTGAGGAACTAATCTATAGCACAAAGAACTCTACTCAGTATTTTGTAATAACCTATAAGGGAAAAGAACCTGAAGGAGAATAAGAATGTGTATGCACACCTGAATCAGTTTGCTATACACCTGAAACTAACACGGCATTGTAAATCATCTATACTTCAGTAAAATACAGGAATAAGTGAATAAAAACATGAACCAACTATACCTACCTAATGAAACACGTATCTATTTTGGAGGAGCCGGATTCTTTTTTTTTTTTTTTTTTTTAAATCCTTCAGAATGCAGCACCTATAGACAGATATATGAATTGTCAATTTTACATTCTGGGATATTCTTTGGTCTACTGGTGGTTTGTTCTATTCCTAAATAGGAAAAACATTTATAAAATTAAATAAAAGATTAAGCACTATTTAAATTAAAGAAGGCCAGTGATAACAGTTTGTCATGCAACAACAGCTATTGTTCTCACTAAATTCCATTACAGAATTACACAGTCTGTTATCTCTTTAGTAATGAGCAACTAACTGCACATGCATTACTATTATTCAGTTCTGTTGCACTGAGTGTGTGCAATTTTATCATTACAGTGAATAAATGAATAAGTTAATGACAATCAGTAGCTTGAAGGGACAAAGCATGGGCCAGTGACGAACGTGTCTTGGAAGAATTATTGATTTAACCGGTTCCACTCCCATGATGCTCCTCTTAAGACAAAAATCCTGGCTCTGGCAAGTTTGGTTAAGAACACAGACAGACGCAATAGCATTTCTTTCCTGGGTTTCTGAAGCTTTAACTCTTGTGCCCTTTCTTTAAAAAGAATGAATAGCGTCTGCATTAATTTGTAAGTTAATAAATAAATGAATAAAGTAGGATCGAGTTCATTGTTCATTGGTATGACATTTCCTTGAAAAGAGACGACTCTAACTCTGCACAAGGGAGGCTCAGCGAGGCAGGTGGTTATCTGTATGGGTGAAGCATTGGGATGGAAGCCTCACAGACAGCTCTGGCTCTTGATTCAGATGGTGGATTCAAAGGTATCTGGGTTTGTTTTTTTAATCTTTTTTTTAAATTAAGGTATAGTTGATTTACAATGTTGTGCCTACTTCTGCTGTACAGCAAAGCGACCCAGTCGTACATATACACACATTCCCTTTTCTCATATCATCTTCCATCATGGTCTGTCCCAAGAGACCAGCTGAAGTTCCCTGTGCTGGGCAGCAGGACCTCATGGCTTATCCGTTCTAAATCTCATCGTTTGCACCTCCCAACCCCAAATCCCAGCCCATCCCACTCCCTCCACTGCCCCCTTGGCAACCACGAGTCTGGTCTCTTTGTCTGTGGGTCCGTTTCCATTTTGCATATATGTTCATTTGTCTCTACACAAATGCCATGCTTTCGATTCCACATATATGTGATATTAGGTAACACTGTAAAATTCATCCTTGAGATAATTAGATCAAAGGAGATGTGACTTTTCTGCCAATTGAAGCAAGGGACATGGCCCAAAGGTTAAGATTAATCTAAACCCGCTCTCCCTGCCTCCATTAGCATATCGGGGCACATTGGAAATCTAGGATGTTTCATTCTTTTTAGCATTTGCTTTCTACTCCCCAGAGTGGCTCCTCGCGGGTAAACTGGGTGGTCAGGGAGTCTCTGGGTAAGAAGCTTGCAGACCTGTAAGGGTGGCACACAACGTTCGCATCCTCGGGTGGGTAGTTTCCCCATGGGTGTTCGTTGTGTTACCAAAAAATGGATAATTGGCTACATCCGTACACAGAATTTAAAAAGACCAGAAACAGGAATGCGTTACATACCAAGGATGAGGATGTGATCAGTCAGGCGACTGTCGAACTGTCTGTATTTGAATGTCATCCTAATGAACTCTGAGGTTCATTACCAAATACATCAGAGATGTTGCCTCTTTATGGCAAAGGCCATTTAGACGGAGAATAGTCATCGTCAGTGTTCTTGCTCTGGATCAGTGATGAGTTCTAGTTTGTTTATTTAATTAAGAGAAATAACGAATGAAATGAATGAATTAATACCTAAATAGCAAGTCAATCTTGGCGGGGAACCATGAAGCAGCGGAGAGAATTTTGCAATTTTCTTTTTTTGGCCAAGGGATATGCTTATTTTATTTAACACGAAAATCCATATACCTTGTCTTATTTTAAAAATTTAAAGTTATAAAAGAATGTATATTCATTTCCCCTCTCCCCCTTTTTCGGTGCTGTTTGCTTTGTGCTTCACAGAACGGACAGGCGCTGATAATCACGCCGCAATGATCAAGACCCACATGGTTCAAGGTGAGTAATAGTCGAGTTCTCTGTCCTGTCTTTGCTGGGGAGTCTAATTAGCGTATTCAATGTGTGCTGAAAAACTGTGGGATATCATTGATGGCTGTTCCTCTCACTACTTTGCACCGTGGGTGGTGGGATTTCAGTCCATCATAGAGCAAGCTGGTCTGTTTTCACTCAGAGCACCATGCGGATGGATTGTCCGTCCGATAGTGACTCTTGATTTTTGCAGAGTCAAACAGTTGAACAATAGAAGGTACGGAAGGTAGTGAAAGATCCCATAAGGACCAATGATGAGATTGTCCTAAACCAAGGTTCATAATAAACCTGGCTCAGCACAACAGACACTCTTCAGAATCAGTTCTGTGGGTTAGGGACCCAGAGGCTCTTTGTTCTTCTCATGTTGGGTGGCTTACGTAAGGGTGCTGATTATGTTATTAAAATGGGTACCTGAATACATGTGGTCCATGCATGAACCAGAGAGAAGAATGTGCAATAAATCATTGTTTAAAATGAATGTTTGTCATGGTTGCCTCCTGTTCACTAAATTCAACCCCAAATCCAGGCCTTTTCATTCATCAAGAACTTTACACTCCACAGGATGTGTGACCCACAGCTGATTAAATTATTCCCCAGTCATGGAGAGCTGCCACCTTGTCCCTCGGAGAAAGGGCCATGTCATGTCATGTGAGTAATAAAGTTCTTGGTTTGGGTGGGGAGCTCCCGAGCTTCTATGGAATCATTAAAAAAGAGGAAATGTACTTAAACGTGTCCATGTCATGCATAGAGCATGCGCGGATGAGCAAGTGCTGGGAACCAGCGTTTATGATGAATGCAATTTAGCACAGACGAGGCCCCCGATAACCCGGTAGCTTTCCTTTGTTTCAAAACAGAAGCATATCATTTTATGTTTGTCGCATTGGTTATTTAAACATCCTCCTCTTGATAAAGACCCAGGCAGCTGCTCATTTAGGGAGTCGGTACTCGGTTGTGGAGTAAGATGGCAGGTTCATGGCTGTTCTTTGTAGCAGCTGAAAATCGTTCGAATTAAATGCGGAAGGGGCACGCCTGGACCAATGATGTAAAGGGAATGCATCTGAATAAAAATTATGATCAGTCGTGTTTTGAACCACTGAGGTCCACGGCAAAAAGAGAGCTGGTGTATAACTTGTGGGGGGGATGATCTTAGGGAAGTGAGACTCTAGTTGAGAGGGTTCGTGGACATTGGTTTTATATTATTAGTGGATAAAGGAATGAGTCAATAAACAGATACGTGTGAAAGAAAAGAAAGAGGTCAGAACACAGACCAATTTTGAAGCTGTGAAATAAAACAAGGAATATTACTTCAGTTCTGTAACACCTTGGTCCATTAAGAAAACATATACATGAAGTGTTACCACTTTATGTTAGAAGCAGCTAAAAAGAGGTGTTTAATAGTCCATGCTTTGCTCTTCGTTTGAAGTGGATTACTAGCTATTTGACTCATGAAGAAATGAGGATTAAACAAATGGTTAACTAAGTGGATGGGTGCAAAATATGAACCGATGATGGATGTATTGTATTCTTTTTGACATCTGCTTTGTGCCCCAGAATGGCTGCACCTTGTTTGTTTCCGTCCTTGTTTAATGATGAAGATCTTGGCTCTTACCTTTGTGGCCAAGGAGAGCAGAGAGATTGGGGTAAGTAACAGATGAAATATTTATTCGTGGTTTCATCATTTTGTTTATGGATGGCCTATGATTCTTAAAAAAAAGAGATGTCTTCATGCAATCATAAAACAAATCAAAGCAGCACAGGCAGAGACCAATGATAAAAACTTGTCTGAAAAGGATCATGGTTCAATCATTTTGCAAAACCGAAAAAACAGGTTTCCATTAGAAAGGTTGATTACCACCTCTTAGAGTAAGAAGATTATAGGCACTTCTAGGCTTGGTCAAGGATCTTGTTCTTGGGTTGGTTGTGTTTTCCTTGGGTTATAAATAATTAACCACAAAATAAGCTGGTAAAAGAAAGAAACGTAAAAATTAAAGATAAAGAGCCAGTAAAATCACAGCGGCCACTCATGACCAATGATGTGATTATTCATAAAACAAGAATTGGTTTAATTCAGGTTAACAGTTTGCCACTCTACTTAAGAAGTACATAGACTTTGGGAGTTCCTGTCGTGGCGCAGTGGTTCACGAATCCGACTAGGAACCATGAGGTTGCGGGTTCGATCCCTGACCTTGCTCAGTGGGTTAAGGATCCGGCATTGCCGTGAGCTGTGGTGTAGCTCGCAGACACGGCTCAGATCCCGCGTTGCTGTGGCTGTGGTGTAGGCTGGTGGCTACAGCTCCGATCCGACCCCTAGCCTGGGAACCTCCATATGCCATGAGAGCAGCCCAAGAAATGGCAAAAAGACACACAAAAAAGAAGTACACAGACTTAACAGTCAAAAATTTCTCCCTTGTTTGGAAGTAGAGTCTTTACTTTTGACTTTATTTTTGAAAATGAGTGCCTGACTAAATTAACAACGAGGGAAAATTTATATATAAAGAAAATTAAAGTAACCCAAGTGTCCCAGTGATACAATTGTACGAAGCAAGAATTATCATCAACCCAATTTTGCCTGTTCGAGATCCACTTAACCTAAGAGATTTAATGTGACATTGGACATAGATAAATACGTGTGTCCGTATCTTTGTATCTACGTGTGTGTGCGTGTGTGTGCGTGTGTAGAGGACGTGGTTCATCCTGAGGACGTAGATGGTAAAATGTCTGTTGGTTTTGTTCTTGCATTTCAGTGGGTTCAGGAGTGTTACTGTGTTCATCATGATGACTGTTCACTATTGCAGATCAGTCCGTGAAAAATTAAATGAGAAGAAGTCACATCATGGGCCAGTGAAACAAGGATTGCGATTATTACAGTTCTGCCCCACTGACATTCATGAACTGAAACACAGGTATGATGCATATACATCTGGATGAGCCAAGGGCGTAAGAGACGTCAAGAGGTGGGCGTGAGTGATGGACGAGGAAGTCGAGGAAGGAAGGAATGAAAGACCCGGGGGTCAGGGGCTCCATAAGTGAAAGATGAGTGCACAACGGATGCGTGAATTAATGAGTGGATTCCTGAACAAGTCTATGAATGGATGGATTAGCGAAAGTGAATTAGTAACGAGGAGATGAATCAGCCAGGGAGTCAGTGAGGAACAAAGTGAATGAATTGATTAAGAGGTCAACAAATAAGTGAGTAAATAAATCGGACAATGAAACGAGGACGGCGTTGAACAGTTTAACGAAGGGGTAAATACATCAGTCAGTGCAGGAGGCACCTTGATGCGGGAATGAATAGGCAGATGGATGGAGCAGGGGACATCTTAGTGTCATCGGATCAGAGAATCATCAGCGAGCGGGTGAAGGAGGCAGTGAAGGAGTATATGTCACCCAGGAGAAAATCCATGCTCTGTGAATGAGCGGGTGGGAAAGTGTCGGAATCAGCAGACGACGAGTGAGTGAGTCGGTCACCCACGTGCGAGGCAGAGAGCAGATGAGGTCACACTGGGCATCCTTCCCTGACCACGCCGGACAGAGGGAGCCTCTCAGCACCTTAGAAACACTGCCCAGGGCACCCGTTCTACTCTGTCCTGGGCATTTGTTTCTATGTCATCACTGAGCTGACCGGTCCCAAGAGCCAGGATTGGGGTCAGCGTCTTCTCGGTCTCCCCAGGGCCTGCCCAGCCCAGGCCCAGGAGGCACCCAGTAAATGATGGCTGAATGGGGAGTTCTTGTTGTGGCTCAACAGTAATGAACCTGACTAGTATCCGTGAGGACATGGGTTCGATCCCTGGCCTCACTCAGTGGGTTAAAGATCTTGCGTTAGTGTGAGCTGTGGTGTAGGTGGCAGACATGGCTCAGATCTGGCGTTGCCGTGGCTGTGGTAAAGGCCGGCAGCTGCATCTCAGATTTGGCTCTTAGCCTGGGAACCTCCATAAGCTGCAGGTGTGGTCCTGAAAAAAAAAAAAAGACAAAATAAACGACAAAAAAATGGTGGCTGAATGTGAATGAAGGAACAAAGAGCTAAAAATACCTGTGCTTTTGTGGAACCAGGCTGGCCCTTCTCTGCAGGCCCTGGGGGCTGCTCTGCGGGGAGGCATGCTGTGTGTCAGACCCTTTGCAGCCCCTCTTACGCAACTGCACGTTCTTCCCCGAGTCTGGCTCCTGCCAGACAGTGAGACAGGACACTGGCAGTTCTGACTGCCCTGGACACGGGCCCATCCTTGGGCAATGTTCGCTTGGAAGGGTGGAATGGAAGCCCTGGATCTTCCCGAAAGCCACCCTGGCCTCTGCCAAGTCAGGAGGTGGAAAATAACCCAGTCCTACTTGTACGCCGCCAGCCAGTGGGCCCACTCCCTGACTCTCCTCCTGGTCCTAGTTTCGAGACTGTGGGTTGGACACAGCAGGTTGAGGCCTCCGGCCTCACTTCCACCTATGAGAGGAGGGTACATCCCTACCCGGCTGGGTTGCCCTGAGAATTAACCTTGTCGAACAAAAGCTCAGCACCGGCCCTCACAGGACATAATACCTGCTGTGTACGTAGTGCGGCACTTGGGGGGACAGATGCCTTAGAAATTACCTGAAGTAGCTGACCTTGACGGTGTCAACGGCATTTATATAAAAGCTCCCATGTCCCCCTGTCCCAGAAGAATGGAGACCTCAGCTACGTTTTGGAAGCGTGCCCGTCCGAATGGGACGGGCCAGGCCAGACCTGGTACCTTTCAGGCAGGACAGTGTGTCCTTCCACCAGGGACAGACACCAAGAAGTGTGAGTTGGCAGCACTTTTGCACTCCATGGGGCATTTGGCCAAGATTCACCCTCTCCCTCCCCCCTCCCCTTCCTTCCTTCCCTCTCTCCATCCTCCTACACCTCTCTCCCCGCTTCCCTCGCTTCCGCAGCTAGATGGTCAGCATCCACGCCTGACCCTGGATTCCATCTCCCAACCTGGTCTTGCATCCTTCCTTTGAACGTGGGAGCGGTGCTGCGTCCTCTGGCTTGGACCAGAGCTGTCTCCTTCACAAAGATTTGATGTCGGCTCAAATCATGGGCCTTTCTACTTCAGCCTGAATTGGGTAGACTCCCCCCTTCCTAACTGTGGACACTTGGGCCTCTGACTTGGCGTCTTCACTGGAAGAAAGGCAAGGCTAGGACCTCGGTGGGAGTTGGTCAGTGGCTTTGGATCTCCGGGTTCGGTCAGGTCAGCGGCGTCTTCGGACGTCCTCGGAGGAAAGAGAGACCAGTGGGTTGTTGGAGCTCGTGCCGCTGCTGCCTGGTCATTTCCTGGGCAGTTGTGACCAGCCAGCCATCCCCTGCAGTCACTCAAACATCGTGCTTGTTAAGGAAGGTTCTATTGAGTGTCAGGGTTTGAGCTGCCCCATCAACTTTCAAGCATTTCTCTTCGAGGTGTTGCCAGATGACAGACCGCGGGTAGAATGCACGTTGACCTGTCCTCTACCACGTTTCATGCCGGGTTTCTCAAAGCGGCTGCCTGGGACGCTGGCTGACGCTGACATTGCCCTCACGTTCTAAAGTCACCGTCCCCAGGGCCTCCCTCCTTCCACCCCCAACCCCAGTCCAACCCCC
The DNA here is from genome assembly GCF_016906955.1 of Phacochoerus africanus. NCBI lineage: Eukaryota > Metazoa > Chordata > Mammalia > Artiodactyla > Suidae > Phacochoerus > Phacochoerus africanus. Next base: position 124,494,312 of record NC_062552.1, read on the forward strand.
ATGGCATCTGGTAAGCCCATGAATCTGCCTCTCTTCTCCATCACTGCTGCATCCGTCCAAGCTCCTGGGGCTGGCATCAGCCTCTGCTTGGTCTTCTTGCTCCTCCTCCAATCTGCTCTCCTCCCTGTGCATCTTTCTAGAATGCCTGGAGAAGAGTCCCCTGCTCCTTAGAGCTCTCTTGTGAGTTCCAGAAGTCCCAGGGGGAAGCCCAAGCTCCTTGGCTCCAATCTCCAGGATCTCAAGACTTGACCTCCGGCCAAGCTCCCTGGCCTTGGGCATCCCCAGCAGACTCCCCCTCCCTCAAGTCTTCATGCACCGTGTCTCTGTACCTTTGCACAAACCCAACCCTTAGGCCACTCCTCACAGTGCTCAGTCACTGCACGGCTTGTCCCGTCTCTGCAGGGGGATGAATCACCTGGTAACTCATCATGACCTTGAACTTGACTTTCATTCAGAAACTTGTCCTGTTGCTTTTCTGTCACCTATTTAGGCATCTGCCTTCCTAACCAGACCTTGAGTTCCCCAACTGGGGGTGCTTGGTCTTGGGTGCCTCAGACCCCCCACTCTCAGTACAGAACCTGCACAGAGTAGCTGATCCATCAGTAGGGAAGCTGGGTGAGTGAAAGAATGAATGCACAAAAGCATGATTGCGTGGCCCTACTTGGGGACAGATTACATCCCTGGCAGAGAACCAGGGTCTTTGGCCTCAGGACCAGCATCTCCCCACCACCGAGGCTGGCCCTCCCGCTCCAGCCAACTCCACTTTGCCTTCCGCCTGCGACTCATTAAGAGATATGTCCCCTTAACCCTTGAACTTGCCTGCGACGGAGGGTGTTTTCCGTCAATGGCGTGAACACAGAGTCTTCATTCCTTTTTCTTAAATAAATCTCACCCCCCCAGGAAGTTTGGACAGGATGTGGGCAATTGGACCAGGGCTTGAAACTGAACATTCGGCAAAAGGCCCGTTTCAAAATTTGACACCCCATGGCCACTGGCCAGAGCCAAGTCCAGCTTGTGGGGGTCTTTGGGGCTTCCTCCCAAGAAGGAGAGTGAATGTAGAAAACAAGGCTTCAGCTGTCGCTGGGGCAGATGAGGGCTTGCAAAACAGAACTGCGTGGTTTGGTTTTGCTCTGATGAAACTCGAGTGGGCATGGTCACCCTGAAAGCAGCTCTTCTTTCAAGCTTTCCACAGGGGACCTCAAACCCTCCGGAAGCCAGAGGGGACTTTGAGTTTGTCGCCAAATGAATGTGTGAGCGCTAGAGGGACCCAGGCTTTGGCCCAGGCCTGGAGGACAGATGCACAAGGGCAGGCCTGGGGACTGTCCAGCCCTGCTTGGAGGCCCACTGAGGCCAGAGGCTCGCTTTCCCAGGGCAGGGAGTGGGGTGGGGGTGTGGGGGGGCAGATCTCAGGGAAGCTGGGGTTCGGAGCCTGGTCGGTCGTGATATTGAGGAGAAAGCATAATAACGTTATATTGTGCCTGCTGTCACCAGACTCAGCAGAGGGTGACCTCAGTTCCTCACTGCGGAGACAAGGCCCCTGGAGCCTGGGGAGGGCAGTGCTGTTCCCTGGGTCCCACTAGGGCCACTGTTTAGCCAGGCAGTCATGACTCCATGTCCCATGCTCTCCCTGGGATGTTTCTCGTGGGCACCCAGAGCACAGAGCAAAGCCTGGGGCTGGGCCCCAAGATGACAGAAGTGGCTGGTGGGGGCAGGCATGGGGCAGGTAGCCCTGCGACTGCTGTCCTCCTGTCGCACTGTCCTTGGTGGAGTGGATGCTGGCTCTGGACTGGCCCTGAGGACAGGTGACTCTCTTGTCTCCTGTTCTCTCTTGACTTCTTTTTGTCTCTTCTCTGCCAGGAAAGGTAGCAGTGTGTGCCCTTGGAGAAGCCACCGGGACCCTCCACGTTCCACTGCCATCGTCCTTAAGAGGGAAGTCAATTTCATTCATTCTGCAGACGCCTTCAAAGGGCTCTGAGCTGGGCACGTGAGTGAGCACGTGGCCCCAGCGTGGCGCTCTTGGACCCCGGGACGCGTGCACATTGTGTCACACGTCCTGCGCCCCCAAACCCGAGAGGTGCTGCCAGTTGTCCCTTCGCGGAGGGTCCTTCCTTTCACCGTCTGAGTCTTGGGCTGGAGCCACTGACTGCCCGGCTTGGCCTCAGTTTCCCCGTCTCTAGAGCTAGAGCAAGGCTGATGACCCCAGGGTCCCCCATCGCACCGTGTCCGCGCGGGAGGGAGAAAAGACCTCTCCCCGTTTCACTGCAGTCCTCACCCTCCTCTTTTCTGTCCTTCCGGACCCCTGAGCCTCAGTTGCAATTTGGGGGCCAGTTTGATTTTCTTTTCCCTCTGATCTGAGGTGTCTCCTACCAGCACGTGTTTTTTTGTTGTTGTTTTTTTTGTTTTGGTTTTTTTTGTTTTGTTTTGTTTTTTTAACTCAGCACAAGGAGAGTCCAGCGAGCTTGGCAGGGGCTGGACCTCATGCCCAGCAGATGTTCCCAGAGTCGGCAGGTGCTACTGCCCCTTTGTCGAGGTCCCTGTGCCCCTTAGGTCGCTCTGCTGCTTTTCTGCATCTCTGCGCCTCTGCCCGCTCCCGTTCATACCCGCCCTCTCTATACCCACCGGTCCCTCCCCTCTGCCCCCACTGCTCTGCAGGTCATGTATCCAAATATTCAGTACCCCAGCATGGTCAGCCCACACGCCTTGGCTCAGCTGTCAATCCAGCGGGTGGCGCTCATCAGACTTGAAGGAGCCAAACTTAAAGGGGGGGGGGTCCCACCAAAGGAGTCCCAGAACTGCAGAGGGCCACTGAGACCCTCTGGCTCGAGTCCTTCACTTCACACCTCTCCCTGCTTCTCCTCCCGGGCTCCTTCTCCTCTCCACCCCTTCTCAGGGACTGCATTGTGTGCAGAGGCAGAGGAGGGGGCTATGGGGCGGGGTTGCCTGGAGACGAGGTCCCCCACCTAGTGGCCATTCTCTGGGATGCAGCAGAGCACAGAGGAAAGATGACCTAGAAAGCGCTGGGCAGATGTTGGAGAAAGGAGGGAGGGGGAGGCCCTTCTTGGACCTCCAGCCCACCTCCGCCCTCCCTTTCCCCATCTCCCCTGGAGTGGGCTAAGCCGGTGGGTCTTGCTGTGAAGCCCCCAGTGCTGCAGGGGGCTCATCGTCACCCTTCTTGCAGAGAAGCAAACTGAGCTTAGAGGAGCATGGCGAACCCAGCCCTGCCCTGAGCTCAGTGTGTGTCCCCTGGCCCCAGGTAGGGAAGTGTGGGGCAGGGGATGCTCTGTGCCCAGAGCCTGGATGTCTGCCACCTCCCTCTGTGGGAGCAGAGGCACTGTCCCCTCTCATGTGTGGGTTTGGGTCCTGAGAGCATCACAACACATGTTCATGCTTTGTTCATCAGGACAAGAGAACTTGAAACTTTCCTGGCTAAGTTTACCCATTTGGTGGCCTTTCATGAAATCCCTGCAGGGAAGCATCTGGAAAATTCACTTCCCTGCTCCTGACAGTTGCCCCAAATAGCATGTTTCAAGTCGCAGACACACGAGCTTACTTCTGGCCCGGCCCATCAGGGGTGAGGGTCCAGGGCCCCCTGTGGCCGACCTGAGCTTGCCCACCGCCCCAGAGCCCCCAAGCCCTGGCCTCCACAACCTCAGGGAGAACCCCAGTGGGGCCTTCTCTGTTGTTGAGAACAGCCCTCTTCTTTCCCAGCAGAGAGAGCCTGGCTGAGCGTGGCTCCCAGGCCGGAATGGAGTGGAGATCCATGCTGACCCGGGCAGGCAGTCAGTAGCTCTGAACCTAGGGTCAGGGGGTGTCACCAGGATGGGCCTCAGCCTCTAATGTCAGGGTGAAGGGGAGTCCCCGGGACGTCTGCTCCACCCTGGGGGAGGCACGCTACAGTTAGTGTCCTGGCTCTGGCTTGGAGCTCTGGCGGGCTTCTGCATGTGCATTAAATTCTTTAAAAGTTGAATAAAGAGAATAAAGTGAAAGAGCCATTCATGGACCAGCGATGACTAGTGCCATGGAATGAAGACGGAACAGTCCAATTCCGTGCATCCTTGAATGCAGTGGACAGTAGCAGTAACACCAACAATAGTGATAACTGGCTGGGTAGAAGTCAGGGGCTCCGCCCCGATCGGCTAGGCCAGTCCCAGAGACCCCTGGGCTCTTTATCTCAGTGACTGTCCCGGCTGCTGGAAACCGAGGTCCCCTTCCCGTTCCTCGCCTCCGCCTGTTTCCAGCCCGTTTCTCCAGTTTCCCCAGGTCACACCTCCCCTCACCCCCCATGATCAGCCCCATGCGGAGCTCCAGCCTTGAATTCCACGGCCGTTCATTTCACACTGGGCTATGAGCTTCCCACGGGCAGGAGCCAGCTCTGCCCCGGCCTCACACCCCCCCGCCTCCAACCCTGGATGGATGCATCCCGTTGGTCAGACCTGCGGCACGCGCTCACTCAGTTGGGTTCGGCTTTGTGACTTGGTTCTCTCGCCCTGGAAGGTCCATCCTCGTGGAGCGTGGAAGTGAGGTCCCTTGAACGCAAGACTCTCTGGGGATACGTCTGTGGATGGGTGGAGCGCCTGCTTCGCTGGGTGAGTTATGCTTTCCTTGGCTATGTTCTGAGAGGCATATGGACCTGCGACGGGGGGTGCAGGCGTGGTCTTGAGAACGTAAAGACTAGAGGTGATCAGAGAAGGGCGGAGGGCTGGAGCAAGCTGAGGGCCTCAGAGGGCCCGCATGCCCCAAATGCCCAGAGGCCAGGCCGGTCCTGGCAGCTGCTTCCCTGAGTGGAGGACAAAGCCGCTCAGAAGTTACCCAGAGTGAAGAGGCGAGGTCAGCAGGGGCTCGACCCTGGACAGCTGGCCCTCATCTCTGGTTCCCACCCAGGTGGCCACTTTGCAGCTGACCAGACACCAGTCCTTTAGGGCAGCTTGAGTTGGGGCCTGGGGTCACCTTCACACCCCTGCCCCAAGTGAGTCTCTTTCACACATTATGCAGACAATTGTGTTTTGTTAACTCATTTCTGTAGTGGAGAATAAATAAGGGGGAGCCATGAAAAATACTAAGGTCATAACTAAAATTTATTACATGTAATGATTCTCGAGAAAGGAAATCCATGTTTATTGTAAAAGCTTGTAAAATGCTAAAAAGAACAAGAGGAAGAATAGGAGTCACCCTGGCCTTGCCACTCAGAGATGACCACTGCCAACGTTTTGGTGATCAGCCTCTGGTCTTTTGTTTTACATAAGCGTGTGTGTGTGTGTGTGTGTGTGTACATATGTATGTATATTTTTAATTGGATTTATCATAGTCGTCCTAATTTTTCACCTGACTATATATACATCCTGAACATTTTCTCATGCCATAAAGTAATTTCCCATCTCATGGTTTTTTTAAAATGATGCCTAATATCCTAAGCTATTTCATAATTGATTTAATGGATCCACTCTTGTCAGATATTTACATGCTTTTTAGAAGTTGGATGCTGTAAGTTAGGATGAGCAACGTTGTTTATGCATCTTCACAAATGTCTCTGATTATCTTTCCTGCAGTGCATTCTAAAGGTGGAATGGCCGTGTCAAAAGATGTGAGCATTTTATGGCCAGATTCCCTCCTTAACCTTTGTACCAACTTACATTCTCAGAATGAGTTTAAGAAGCAGCTGTTTCTCTGGGAATTATCAAGGTTTTGAACATTTGCCAATTTGTCAAAACATAATTTCATTCTTTTCATTTTCCATTCATTTATTACCTGTGATAAGAACATTTTTCCCCTCATACCTTCATTGGTTCTGTGTATCTGAATTGCCAGTGAAGTTTCTTTGCATTTTTCAGTTTTCATTTAGTTTTATTTTTGTCAAAGTCATGCATATACCTCATTCGAAGAGTCAAATCATTTTTTTTAAACAAGGTTTTGTAGAAGCATCAGAGCTCTAGCTTTCCACTCCAACCCCATAGTCTGCTCCACAGAAGCAACAGCTTTTAACTGATTGTCTTGATACTTTTTTTATTTGACTCTTTTTTAAAAAATTTTTTGTTATGGTTGATTTATAGTGTGTCTTGATACTTACAACCCTGTTTCTGATAACATTTTTCTAGTTATCCAAAAACATTTTTTTTTTTTTAGTGTAGGCATTACCTTGACTTTTCAACAGAAGATGAAGGTTCGAATTCTCTTCCAGAAATGCCTTGGCCTCACCACACACAAGAACAGCTCTCTGTCCCATCCTTTCAGTATCTTTAGTTCACAATTTCGGTTTGGTCAATTGTCAGTGTTTCTGTTATTAAAACAGTGCAAACACTCTTGATAGCTGAACGGCAGCATGAAGGTTATTTACTTCTTATGGCTTTTTGTTTTCTCTGGAGTTAATAATTGTTTTGGTTTTTGTGTGTGTTTTTCCCTTCACTCTTTGACTGGTTGCGTAGTTGTTAATGAACCTAACTTGGCACACATTTATCCCGAGCCCCTCCATACATCCAATCCCATTAGCATTTGTTTTGTTTTGTTTTGTTTTAATTTCAAGTGGTTTGAAGAAATCTCTCCATGGAACCTCCTTGGCTGTTTTGGATTGCTTGATCTTCAGGCTTCATGCCCTCATCTTGGGATGTCCTCCTTGTTTTCTTCCTGAGGATTCCCTTGACCATCACTCCGTGGTTGGATTCCTGATGTTGTAAAGCCCATGTTATCCTTCTTGTTTGTTTGTTTACTCCCCCCACCCCCCATTTAGCTAGAGTGCATCTTCTGGTGGTTTCCTGAGAAAAGGTTCACGTGAGGTGAAATGTTAGGGACCTCTTACGTGTGAAAAGGGAAATGCCTAGCCCACACTGATGCTGATGGTTTGACTGGGTATAGAATTCCAGTTGGTACCTTTTTTCCCCTCAGATTTGGAAAGCATGAAGAGTTGTCGTCTAACTTCGAGGGCTGTTGATAAGTCTGCAAGCTCTGTAAGGGACCTTTCCCTCTTCCTGCCTGAACTTGTGTTTTTTCATTGTCTTCTCGTGTTTGGAGTTTCGTGTGTATCTGTCTTGATGTGGATCTACCTTCATCCGTTTTGCCAGGCCCTTTTGATCTGAAAATGTGTGCCCTTCTGTGGTGGGCAGTTTTCTTGAACACTTCCTTGGATAATGTCCTTCTGTTTTCTCTTGCTAGAATCTATATTGTTTGTATGTTGGATCTCTTTGACTAGTGCTTTACAATTCATGTATTTTTTCCTCTGATTTTCATCTCTTAATCTCTTTGTTTTGTTCCTGAGAGATTTATCTGTCTTCATCTTTTAACCTCTTTTCATTTCTGCAATATCTGATTTTCAAGATTTTAAAATTATACCCTAAATATTACTTTATAACAGTTTCTTTCATGGATGGAATTGCTTCTTGATTGTCCTTTTAATATTAATAATAGGTTTTCTGAAATTTTCTTTCTCTTAAAGAGTCTCCAAGCTTGTTTTTTTCTTTTCTTCCTTCTAAGTGTTTCTCTAACTTTCATGTTAGGTGCTTTGCTCAACTCTCTGGTCATATAGAGAGATATATAGATATAGATGATATAGATAAAGGTATAGATTTATATATGTTTATTTAAATTTGATATGTAAATATATATATGAAAGCGAGTAGGTAAACATCTGTATTGACCACATTGAACTCAAAATTGTGTACCTATTTTTTTCCTCTGCGTATCTTTTATTTTTAATTTATAAGACCTTTCAAAATAAGAATGGTGATTTTTCTTTCCACCCTATATTACCATTTTTCCCCCAGTTTTCATTTGCCATTCCATTTTGTTTGTGGAGCTTTTAAATTTTTCATTTAAAAAATTTATATTCAAAAATCTATTACTAATTATTTCTTTTCTTTATTTCTATTTTTTCTTCTTTGCTTAGAAAGACCTCTCCTACCCCAGGCTCATCTAATTAGTCACTTTAATTTTTTTCTAGTTCTTTCATGATTTCATCTTTATATTGACTCTTTAATCCTTTCGTTATTGTGAGAAGCAGCTGTGTGCCCCATTTCCACATTTACCATATGCTAGATACTTCTGTAGTTTTTGTTTCTTGCTGTGGCTCTCTATTATGCCATTAATCTCTCTATTCTTACCCTAGTATTGATTTGTTATAATATATTGTATTGTTATAACAAATATTATTATTTGATAGCAGTAGTCTTTTTTCATTCTTGTTTTTCTTGATTCGTCTCACTTGTTTATTCTTCCAGGTGAATTTTAGTGATGCAATGAGGTTAAAACCATTCATTATAGATTTTCTGTGGAACTTTATAAAATTGTAAATTAAAGAGAATTGATATTTTTGATATTTGGGCTTTGCATATGTTACACTTTGATATATACACAATTTGTCAACTTTGACACATTCACAGTTTGTCATTAGGTGTATTTCAAGGAATTAAGTATTGCTTCTATTATGAATGTTTTCTTATATTTTCTAACTGATTATTACTGGTATGTAGGGAAGAGATTGTGTATTTATTGTTATTGTCTCTCTCGTTGAATTCTCTGATATGTTTTATAATTTTTAGTTGAATGTTTTGGAATTTCTAGGTAAAGAGTCATTCATATCTATGGCATTATATCAAATTTGAGAAATATTTTATCTCTTCTATTTCTCTTTCTTGTCTTATCATATTGGCTAGATCTTCCAAAACATGGAATTGCTGATAACAGAAATCTTTGTCTCATTTCTGGCTCATGTTAAGTATGATGACACATAATTTTTTAGGCTGTATGTTTTTTATAATGCTAATGAAGAATTTATTTCTAGTTTATGTATGATTAAAATTGGGAATGGATTTAGTGTTTTGTGAAATTTTTTGATATTGTTGTTTTCTCTGTTGACCTGTTGATGCAATGAATTATAATAATGTTTCATAACTCTGAAACATTCTTGAATCAAATTCTACCTGGTTATGGCATATTGTTCTTTAACATACTACATGATACTACATGATTTGCCCTGCTAGTATTTCATTTAGGACTTCTCAAATTAATTTTTTGTTCACTTGATATCAGAGTTATGCTGGCTTTGTAAAATGAATCAGGGGACATTCCATCCTTTTCTATATTCTGTACCATACAAACATCATTTAAATGATTTATTCCATGAAAGCTTGAAAGAACTCAGCCATATAACTCTCCTGTAATAATTCTGGCAACTTTTCCTATTTCTTCTGTATTTATTGGATTCTTTTAGGTTTTTCTACATCTTTAGAATGTTTGCTTCTTTTTCTAATACAACTCAATGTTTAAATGTGCAGAGACTGGAATCAGACAACTTGGGTTCAAATTCTTGCTCTGTCATTTCTCATGTGACCTCAGGAAAACTATGTCTTCTCCCTAATTCTGTTTCTGCATTTGTTAAATGGTTAATGAGAGCATGTAGCTAAGAGGGCCACTGTGAGCATTAAAGAGATAAAGTATCTTGCACTGCGCCTGACACATAGTGAATGCTCCATGATTTTTTTAAGCTAATATTAATCCGAGAAAATAATGTATTTTTCTGAGATTTAAGTATTTCTTAGAATAGACTTATACATACTATTTTAAAATAGAATTTATCCATTTCTATGATTATGTCATCTTTTTCATTCTCAATTTTGCGTATGTGTACTTTATCTCTTTTTTACTAGGTGAGCTAGAGGAGCGTCTGTTTTAGAGGTTTTTCGAGGAATTAGTTCTTGGAGTAATTTGTCAATTTAACTGTTCATTTGTGTGTGTGTGTGCACGGGCACGTATTCAAATTCAACAATATCTGCCTTTATCTCTGTTGATTCTTTCCTTCTGCTTTTCTTAAGCTTGTTTTATGGATCTATCCTCATGTCCCTTATGTTATTCTTCTTTAATAATGAAAACATCTCACAGTATGAATTTGCCTCTGGTTGCAATTTTGACTGCATGTTATATGTTTTAATATGTAGTCTTTTCAATATTTTAAAATATTTGTAATTGTGCTTTTCATTTCTTTTTGTTCTTAGAAGAAATGATTATCTGAATTAAATGTGCAAAAGTAGAGCTTTTTAAAAATTAATTTCTAATTTATTTGGGTTGTATATTGTTGCTTATATCTTTTTATTCAATTTTGGTCATATTTCATTGTGGATCGAGAATGTGGACACACAAATTCTACTTTGGGGAATTTACGGATGTCTTCTTTGTGCCTTATATAATCAATTATGTGAATGTTTCACAGGCCTTTCAAAGTAAGATATGCATCTTCTTTATAGGATACAGATTTTGGTGCAAAGACATTTAGCTTTACTATCTCTTCAGTTGATTCTTTGGGATTTTCTTGGTAAAGAGTTAAGTGATCTGTACGTAACCATATTTTAAACCTCATTCTAATAGTTTAGAACATTTATCTCTTGTTTTGTTATGTTGGTCAGCGCTTTTTGGAGCATGTTAACTAATATTGATGAAGCAAGCATCTTTTCTTCATTTCTCATTTTTTGTTCAGTATGGTTTTGCTTGCCTCTAGGTTTGAGGTGTGTTTATCATTTGCTTGCTGCCTATTTGATGTCTTTAGGATTGAGAAGGCTCTGGAACGTGTGTTTCTGTTTCCCCATCTTGGGGTGGAGTTTTATTCCTAATGTAAATATTCGTGAATGTCATATGGTTGCTGTGGATGGTACCTTCTGTCTCGGGTGGTTTTCTTCCACCTGTTTAATGACTTCACTCTTGGGTACTTGAAATTGCAGAAGTACCTCTGCTTTATTTTCATGTGTGTTCCTGAGTTAGGTAACCCTGCTTGCTCATGTAATTGTTTCTGGAAGTCTGTATTCAAGGCAGAGTGTTGTTTGAAAGTTGAACCAGACACTTGCATGTTCCAAAGAATTCTGCTCCTCGAGAGCTCAGTATTCTGTACCTTTCCAGGCAATTTCTAGCATTCCACAGATGTTCTTTAATTCTTTTCTTTCCAAACACATAGTTGACTGCCTTCAATTCGATTATTGAGGCTAAGGATTGGCTCCATTGGGTTTGTCTAATGATTTCCATCTTTGTCTTAATTTCTGAAGTATATACACAATCTGTGCTCTTACCACAGATAGCGGCAATTTTATTTTTCCATTTTCCACTATTTTTATAAAACAATAAGAGCAGAATGTACTTAAATACTGGTTTTCAAATACAGCCAAAACCTTTGTTCAGACCAAATAGTACCCAGAAGCCCAATAAGTAAAATAGATCAAATCAAAACTGCCCCGTGTGGAGCTGGGCAGAGACCCGGAGCTGTAGGCACCATCCTGACAGTGACGGGGTGATGGGGTGGTGGGGTGGGAGGGTTGTGCCCCTCAGAATACTTTCTAAAAACCTCTGCAATGAGATATTTAAGCAATTGCACAAGCAAACGGAACAAATTGCTGCGTATGCAGAACTGGGGATCCCGTTGATCAGAAGTTGATTGCTGGCATTCGGCCGCTATGTAAATTCCATGGTTTTTTGAGATGTTAGTGCATGATTGTGTGGGCTGCCTGAGAGTCAAACGCATGAAAATTGAGGCCTATCCCTTGGATTCGAAGGGGTCTTTTGAGTGAATTTCTTTAAAGTGTGCATCAAGTAGACAACATACAGTTGGATTTGAGAATGTTTGGTGTGAATTAAAAACTCCCTCTTTTAAGGGTGTGTAACTCATTTACATTTTTTTCCTGGATTGTCTTGTCTGAATTTAACAATACTGCACTTAATGCTGGGTTTTTTTTTTCTTCATCCTTCTTTCTTTCCTGCTGTCTTTTATTATATTATACAGGCTACATTTTTTCTTTAAAATTTTTTTTTTCTGGAATTTCTGTTGTGGCTCAGCGGTAACAAACCTGACCAGTATCTGTGAGGACATAGGTTCGATCCCCGGCCTCGCTCTGTGGGTTAAGGATCTGGCATTGCTGTGAGCTGTGGTGTAGGTTAGAGATTCTGCTCAGATACTGAGTTGCTGGGGCTGTGGCATAGGCTGGCAGTGGTAGCTCTGACTTGACCCCTAGCCTGCGCACCTCCACATGCTGCTAGTGCGGCCCTAAAAAGCCAAAAAAAAAAAAATTCTGATGATTCAGAAAGCATACATTCAGTTTCTAAGTCTATTATTGCTCACATCTCAGTTAAAACAAACAAACAAACATGCTTACATGTGTATTTCCCAGTGGCTTAAAAAAAAAAAAAAGTGAAAGCGTTCTGCCCTCCCTCTGCTCTGTGTGTAACTTATTATGTTGAGGATGTAGCTGTTTCTCCCGGTTATCCCGTGAACCCCCTTCCAAACGCTAAGTCGTGAGTGGGCTCTATCACCGTCTCTTCCTACCTTCCCACCCCCGCGCCCTACCCTTCAAGAGGAGCAAATGGCCTCTGTGCTTTTGGTGGCCCGCCCCCCTCTGCAGCAGCTGAACTTCCGTACTATTCCTACTCCTACTACTCGGCCCCTCCATGACCAGGGGTCCCTGTGTGGGTCGTATCCATCTCTCCCCGATCCTGGGCGTTCCTGGGGGTTAGGAATCCTGAGTGTTGGCCCAGGATGACCCTGGCCTCCGCGCAGGACTCGTGCCGGCACGCGTGTGTTCCTGGCTGAGGGCCTGGGAGGATGCAGGGTTGAGTCGGTGTGAGGATGAGCAGCGGGGTAGCAAGAAAGTGCCCAAAGGAGTGTTGGTGAGAAAGAAGAGTGTGTGAGCAGGTGGGTGTATCAAGGGGCTGTTGAAAGAATGGCCGAGCAGGTGGACGGGTGAGGGAGTGGAGTGATGCCTGGGGCCTGGAAATGAGTGAGAAGGGCCCCCGGTCATCGGGGACGGGAGGCTGGGTGAGGAGGGTGGGCTGGCCCACCTCTCGAGAGATCCAGGAGGCAAGTGGGGGATGCATGTCACGTACACGGAAGGACAAGTCTGCTTTCAGGGCCAGTCTCTGCTATTCAGAGTTGTCTTTTCTTTCCCTGTGGAGATCCCTTCTTGGGTGCTGGAGATGCAAGGCCAAGGTCAGTGACCCCTTCGTGCCACAGAGGAGTTCCCACACCAAGGGGGCAAGAGAGGGACTTCCTCTTCCATCACGGGCACAGGGAAAATAAAAGCCACCGTCATTGTTCCCATGTTTCTCCATCCCTACGGCCAGTGGAGGAAGTGACAGGCCCCTGGCTCGGTGGCACCTGCCCCCAAGCTTAGGCTCCATCCCTGCAGCTTCTTGGGAGTGTCACAGAGCCCCGGCCAACGCCCCCTTCCAGAACCTCCCCTTGGCTCTCACCACAGCGTGGTCCTGTGAATCCGAAGACTCTCGGGAACCCACCTCCTCTCCACCATCCTCTCCGTGGGTTCTCTTCTCTCTTTTTTGCCTGACTTCCGACACTACCTTTCCACCGAAAGGGCTTCCGTTAGGATCACCAGTGACCTCCATCGCTGACTCCACATTCTTGCTAGGATTTCTCACCAACACTTCAAATGGGAAAAAAAAAAAAAGTTCACAACTAGACCCCTGCTCCCCTGCCAACTCCTGTGCTTCATCTGGTGGCTCAGAGGGCGCCACCACCCTCCCCTGGCTTCCACGCCAAACACTTGCAAGGATTTTTCTCATTTTCTTCCTGTTCCCCATTCCTGATCTGGAACCTGAGCAAGTCTCCCATGCTCCTCTTGCTAAACTATCCCCAAACCTGCTCCCTTGTACCCATTTCCATGGCTCCTGCCCTGTCCAAGGTGTCACTCTCTCCTTTTGGACTCTTGCACTCTTTCTCCCTCCCCTTCTTTTGCTTCCAGCACTTTCTTTTCACATCAGTGAGAGAGGTAAAAATGTGATGCTCAAGACCTTTATCAGCTAATGAGGGCTTTCCTTTGGCTTGAGGATAAAAATCTTTCATCCTATATCTTTGCTGTAAGGCTCTGCATGATCTAGTCCTCACCTAGCCCCTCAGCATCATTTCTGGCACATTTCTGGCTCTCCATGCTCAGTTCACGTAGATGCTCTCTTGGTTACCGTGGTCCATCCAGCTCGTGCTCCATCCAGACTATGCTCTGTCTGGTCCGTGAGCCACCTGTGTGGTCCATGCACCATCTGGATGATGCTCTGTGTGGTCCATGAGCCATCCGGCCCATGAGCCATGTGTCTGGTCCGTGCTCCATCGGTTCCATGCTCCATCGGTTCCATGCTCCATCTGTTCCGTGTTGCATCTGGCTCCTGCTCTACCTGTCAGGTCCATGAGCCATCTCTCTAGTCCACATTCCATCCATTCCTCTGCTTCAAACCTGCATCGTCCCCTCCTGTCCCCTCTCTTCCTAGCTTAGTCTCCTCAGTCTTCATCTTTTACTCTAGGCTTCTTCTGAGAAGCTCCCCCAATTAGTCAGACCATCTTCTTCTTCTCATACGCTCCCCATTCCTTCACAGCATTTTGGCCCCTTTTAATTATGACATCAACACTCTGCAATAATTATTTCGATGTGAGTCGCCCCTGCTAAGCTAGATGCTCCAGGATGCTGGAGACCCTGCTTTGTTCACAGCTCCAGCTCCAGCACTCCAGGGTTTTCATCAAGATGAGGTCATTTCTGTGACTGACCACATGGGAGATGTCATCAGGGAGGCAAGACGAGGGCAGGGAGCCACGGAAGGTCAGGGGAGGCAAAGGCCTGAGCTGGCCGAGGCAGCGTCAGGGCCTGGGGAGCAGGCAAGAGAGAGGGGTGCGTGCTGTTCGGAGGAGTTTGGTCCCTGACAGCTGGGTCGTGAGCAGGATGACCTGCCATGGGCTTTGAGACTTTGGAGGACAGCCGTGCCTCCCACCGCGCTGCCCCGGAGCCTGTCCTTGTCCTCTCCTTGGATATCAACCAACCTGCTGGCTGGGCCTCCCATTCATAGAGGGGGGAGGGCCTGACAGCTGGGCTGCAGGAGGGGCCGGAAGGACCCAAGGAAGCCCCCCGGGAGCAGATGGCGAGGTCGAGCAGGTTCGGGAGGAGAGCTTGCTACCCGCCCAGCTCTGTGTGGCACATGGCGAGGGCTATCAGAGCTCGTGGGAGGTGGGACCCATTGCCACCCAGAAGTTGAGGGCCCCCCCTTTCACCTATGAGCGCTGCTCTGAGAGCTTCCCATCCTGCCGTGCAGAGCCCACCACTACGCTTCACTGAGACGGTTGACCATGTAATGGCCAAAGCAGGGTCCGTGTCGATGGTCTGCCCCTCCGCAGTCTGTCTGAGTTGGCATGGCCTTCCCGGGGGAGATGCTGCTTCAGGGTGGAGGAACGTTTTCCCTGTCACAACTGTGCCCCCATATTTGGCGGGGGGCAGTTTATGTTCCCCAGGTGCCTGCTTCCCAATGCCCAGGCAGGCCTCAGAAAGCTTCCTGGAAGCCTGGAAGCGACACCAGCTTCAGGGACAAGCCCTGGCTCTGGGGTCGGCACCGCTCCGTGGTTCCTGAAGAGGTGGTAGACTGTGGAACGTAGGCGTTGTGACTTTTGACCTATGTAACATGGTCCACTCACTCTCAGGATCCAATCCAGCCTCGGTGTTGCCAGCGTGAGGGAGCAGAACCCTGGCTGTAGCGGAGGCCCTGCTGCCTGGTTATCCCTCTGGCCCATGGTGGACGTCCCAGTCCTGCAGCAGGGCCTCTTAAAGGCACCCTCTGGGGGCTTCTCTGGAGGTGGCACAGCTTGGGGGACAGACACCAGTCCCGGCCTCAGCTGTGGACACTTGAAGAGACAGCTTGCCGAGGGCCACACACGCCAGGAAAGGGTTGTGCGATGCGCTCCACCCTCCCCAGGAGCCCGGCCCGCTTTGGGTGGGGGGGGGGCTTCAGGGAACCAGTGCTACGCCTTCAGGGAGAGCCAGCAGCCCAGCCTCCATCACGCTCCGTGGCATCAAAGAGATACCACCCTGGGTCAGGGTTCCTCTGTACGTGCCAAGAGCCACCTGCTCAATGTTAAGTTCCGTCCCGGGGGTTTCCCAGAGGCAGTGCCACAACTGGCAATGAGACGGAGGTTCTCCTCTTAGGGAGTCATTTGACCAAAGCAGCACCGGCAGAGTTCCCGTCATGGCCTGGGGGTTAGTAAGACCCTGACATAGTCTCCGTGAGGGTGTGGGTTCGATCCCTGGCCCGGCTCAGTGGTTTAAGGATCCAGCGTTGCTACAAGCTGCAGTGTAGGTCGCAGACATGGCTCGGATCTGGTGTGGCTGTGGCTGTGGTGTGGGCCGGCAGCTACCGCTCCCATTCGACCCCTAGCCTGGGAACTTCCATATGCCGCGGGCGCGGCCCTAAAAAGAAAAAGCAAAACAAACAAACCAACAAACTACGTCTACTTGGTTTATGAAGATGGCCTGGTGGTTGCCGCTCAGATCCAAGAGGACCTCCTGGAAATGCCCTGGGCGTTGGGGCAGAGACAGCTGTCAGTCTTTCTTGTGGCATTTTTTTTTTTTTCTTAACGCTCAAAGCTAGGGCTCGTGACCTGGGCTTCACGTGCCCTGAGACTCTGCTTGGCCCACGCAGTCTAAGTAGACAGGGGTTCCTCTGGGTTGCACGTAGGCCAGCTTCTGTTTCTCCTTTTGCCTGCCACCCCCTCACATGGTTCTGTCAGCCGTGTGCCAGGCCCACCCTCCCGCTGCACCCACCTGCCCGTGCCCTCAGATCCAGCACGCTGCCTGGCACATGGTAGGCACGCGATCAGTGTTTCAGGATCGGTGACATCCAGAGCGCCGTCCGCTTCTGCTCAGTGGGACTTGCCGCCTTGGAGGGCTTCCCGGAGGAGTGGCCAGCTTTGGGGCATAAGCCCGCAGTTCCAACGTCAGCATCAGCTCCTGACCGTGGAGACAAGACCCTAGCCTGTGTGTGCTTGTCGCATGATGCATGTCTTGTACGCGACCCGCCCTCTGATTCCCTCCAGCTCTGGAAGGCTTTCTGGACGTGTCCGCAGCCTCTGTCCTCGGCGTCCCCGTGTGGTACTTGGAGAGATAGTAGACCGTATAGCGTACGCTTTATCTGTGACGTATGTAACACGGTCCACTAACCCTCAGTATCAAATCCATCCTCGAGGCTCCCGCGAACGACGCCGTCTCCGGGCAGGCACCATTGGACCCCGCGTCAGGCCCGCCACGGCACCCAAGAGATGGTTTATCTGTATGGCATGCTCTTTGCTGCATGACGCGAAGTGACACTCTGTCGCTCTTCTTACACCAAGTTCTGCCTCGGGAAAATCTCGCCGGCTCTGGGGAGGAGATCTTGATTCTCTTTCTGGGACCTGTGCTGCTCTGTGGCATTCGGTGACGTGGTTGACTCCGAAACTCTTGTTTAGTGTCCGCCATGACCTGCTTCTTCTCAGCATCAACTCCGGCCCGGAAGAGCTCCTCGGAGGTGACTTGGCAGACAGGAGCCGTCCTCCAGCCGTCCCTGCCATTGTGCGGTACTTGAAGAAATGGTTTACCGTCCCACATACATTTTGCATATGTATGTGGGACGGTAAACCGCTTCTTGGTATCCAGCCCAGCCATCCAAACCGTCCTGGACAGAACCGGAAGTCAAAGAAGCCACGCTGGCCTCCGCGTCCGCCCCCCGCTCCGTGGTCCTTGGCGGACTGGTAGACTGTTAGGTGTGTACTTAACCTGTTAATGCTTGCGACACCGTCTTCTCCTCAGTGTCAAATGCAGCCTCCAAGGGCCTCCTTAGGGCAAGGAGAACCTCTAGAAAGGTGTCCCAGTTTCGCCTGGGTGCGTAGCCCCCCCCCCTCAACCAGAGTCCTTGAAGACACGGTGACCGGCGCCTCGGACGTTCACGCAGGAGGCGCGGTGCACCCTCTGCCGCCTGGCGTCCTCCAAGCTGCCCCCAGATGGCTCCGGGACCGAGTGCCCCTGTAGAGGCAGATCCGGTGCCTGCAAGATGATGCCACTCCAGGTACTTGAAGACACACCGACCCGTGTGTGTCATTGACGATGCGTGTAGTCTATCTTTTTTCCGTCTCAAGTATAGTCTTCTCGGGGAAGATGCCCTGGCCGGGGACTCAACATCGCTTCTCCACGAAGATCTGATTGGCCCGGCCGCGTACGCTTACCCGTGATGCACGTTCCACGGCCCGCTTCTTCCCCCTGCCTCGGCTCCAGCCTTGGAGAACCTGGCGAGGAGGCTGCCAGCCTGAGGGGCGTGTCAGAGCGCTGGTTCTGGCGCCAGCTCCTGCCTCACGGTACCTGGAAAGGGTTCAGCCGCACTGCATGTGTCTCCTTAACAGCGTATGCAATGCGGTCGGCTTCTTCTCAGTATTACAGCCAGCCTCGAAGGTCTCCGGGGAGGGTGTCAGCCTCCGGAGACGAGGTGCTGGTTCTGGCCCCAGTGCTGCTGGGGGATACTTAGTAGAAGTTGACCATGCTTCATACGTCTTACTTACCACGCATGGAATTTGGTGCAGCTACGGTTTCACAACAGCAGAGGCACCTCGGGGTGGGGGTGGGGGGGGGTCCTGTAGGCCCTGCTGAGTATCAGGCAGGGCACTCGTTCTGGCAGCATCTCCACTCCGGGTCCTCGGGGGGCTTTCCCTGGGCTGCGTCCAACTGTCTATAGCAGACGGTGTAGGGTGGCCTCTTTTCAATACCGAGTCCAGTCTCGGAAGGCTTCCCGGAGGTGAGGCTGATGAGAGGGAAGAGAGAGACGCCGGTTCTGACATCAGCCCTTTCCACGGTACCTGAAAAGATGGTTGACCATAGGACATGCGCTGTCTCTGTGTCGTATGTAATATGGTCCACGTCTTCTCAATATCAAATTCAGTCGCAGAGGGCTTCCCAGAGGCAAAGCCAACTTCGTGGGAGACACTTGGGTCTGGCGTCAGCACCCTCCCACCGTAGGTGGAGAGATGGTCAACCCTGAAACGTAGACGTTGTTTTTTGACGTGTGTCACACGGTGCACTGGTTCTCAGCATCGGCCAGCCTGCGGGGACTTGCTGGAGGCCGTGCCGGCTTGAGAGCAGGGCCTGTGTGGTGGGCGCCATCAGGCGCAGGCCGCGTGCTTTGTTTGTGACCTCCGGGTTCCCAGAGCACTCCTCGGCACTCCGTCCCGGCCTGACAGGGCATCTTGGAGGCGATGGGGCACTGGGCGTGGGGCTGTGCTCGCTGCTGATCGCTGATCACTCGCCATGCGTGCCGCCAGGGCTTCCTGGAGGTGACCCCAAAGTCAGGGAAGAGAGGTGGGCTCAGCGTCACTTCATGGTATTTGAAGATGCGGTTGACCATGGTGTGTACGCTTTATTTGTGACGTAGGACACATGGTCTACTTCTTCTCAATATCACATCTCGCCTCGGAAGACCTCCGGGAGGCGATACCAGCTTTGAGGAAGAGCCGCTGTCCTGGTGTCAGGTGCTGCTGCTGCTTGGTACTTGGAGAGAGGTGGTCCGTGGCGCGTTCGCTTTATTTATGGCGCACATTACACGGTCGACCTCTTTGCGGTATCTAATCCCGCCTGGCCAGCTTTCCTGGAGCTAACATCAACTGTGGGGTGGGACGCTGGGTCCACGCCCATTGCACCTCAGCGGGCTTGGTTTGTGCTGCGCTTGTCTCGTGTGTGGTGTTACCCCGCGGGGTCGGGGGTTGGGGGGCAGCCTTCTCCTCAGCAGACCCCTCTGGCTTGGCAGCTTCAAGGGCAGGGCTCACTTCTGGATGAGAAGAGTGGCGTCAACACGTGCCTGGGTACATGAGGTGGTTGACCAGAGAGCACACGCTTTATTTGTGCCGTTTGTGACCTGGTCCACTAACCCTCAGTATCTAATCCCCCCCTTGGAGAACTTCCGGAAGAAGTGCCAACGCTGGCGATGGAAATACTGCAGCGGGGCCAGCAGCCGGGCTCCGCGAGCCTCGGAAGAGAGAACATCGGCAAGGCGTTCGCCACACCTGTGCCAGATCCGGCAAACTTGGACTTGATTTCAGTGGGATCGCTTTCCTTGGAGGGCCTCCCAGACATGAGGCCGTCCAAACACAGGGCAAGGGGCATGCTGTCTGCACCACCCCCAAAGTACTCGAGTGACCAGCTGACCAGAGTGCGAGCACGTTCTTGACTACCCAGGTCACCCACCACACCTCAGTGTCCAGAGAGTCCTTGGGAGGACCTTTGGGGGGCGCCCGGCTTGGCTTGGGCCGACCGTGTCTCTATGGCAACGGAGAAACGTTTGCCCTGGGGCTTCACCAAAAATGTGACAGTTCTCATGAGCAGCATCTCTAATAATCATCTCACCGCCCTCTGGCCGTGCTGCCAGCTTCAGAAAGTTCAGGATGCCATGGGGGGCTGCTCCACTGGGGTGCTTGGGTGGGTGGTGAATGGACAGCATGCACTCATCTAATGGTTTCCACCAGGGCATCGACTACTGTACACTGTCTGATTCCGTGTTTAACAGGACGTCCGGGACTGAATGTCAGGTCTGGGGAAGAATCACTGGTGTCCTTGTCAGTGTGTTACTCCGTGGTACCTGAAGAGAGGTTTTCTGGGTTTCTGTTTCTTTGATGAGGATGAAACACACCTGGTTAACCTCTTTTCCAGTATCAAATCCCATCTCGAAGGCCTTCTGGTCCAGACCTCAGCTTCAGGGAAAGGCATTACTGTCGGCTCCCTTCGCGTGGACAGACATGGGTGGTGGACTGCAAAGCCTGTGCCTTATATGCGTGTGTGTATACATATGCCGAGTGTCGCCTGACCTTCGAACCGCCAGTGTCCAGTCCGTGTTAAGAGGACTTCCGGGAGTGGATGTCACGCCTCAGGACGAATCAGTGGCTTTCACATCAGTGGTACCCCGCGGTACCTGAAGAGAGGTTTTCTGGGTCTCTGTTTCTTTCATGAGGATGAAACACCCCTGGTTAACCTTTTTTCCAGTGTCGAATCCTCCCGTGGGGGATGTCTGGTCCAGAGCTCAGCTTCAGGGAAGGGGTACTGTGGACGTGAATAAATGGTTGACTCCAAAGCCTGTCCCATATTTCTGACGTTAACCCTCTCTCTATTCCACTAACCATCGATATCTCATCCATTCTTAGGAATGCTCCCCAAGGTGAAGCTCACCTGGAGGAAGACGGGTCCCCATGAAAGCACCATGCCTGGAACATGCAGGTAGGTTACCTGTGCTTTTATTTACCTCGGAGCTATAGCCCAACCCACGGTGGTGAATGCCTGTTACATGGGGACCATGCCCTGGGCAGACCACGTAGGTGGCCGGACCCACCACCCTCAGCCTCCAGTTGATTCTGAAAAGATGCTCTGGACATCTTTAGGAAGGAAGGTTGGTTCTGGGATCAAGAGGAGGCCTTGGGGTGGGTGGAGATCTATGAAATGAGTCAAGAATTCTAGAGCGGACGTATTTTAAAGCAAGACGAGTGCTTGATGGTCTACCAGTTTAGGGAAGAGGGCTTTCTCATCACCCTTGGTCCGGGAGAAATGAGCAGCTCCCTGACTACAGGCCATGTGCTTCGCCAGGGACACACCTACCTGGTCCACCAACCACTGTATCTGATTCATCCTCAGGAGGCAATGCTGCCGTCAGGGAAGAGGCTGTGCTTCTGCAGTTGGTTCTTCTCCGTGGTACTCGAGGAAAGGTTCCCTTGTGGGTATTCAATTTGTTGATGCTAAATCATTCCCACCCACCTCCTCTTCGGTATCAAATACCAACTCGGAAGACTTCCTGATCCAGCTGCAAGTTGTCAGGCCCAGTCCAGGGTGAGCGAGCCGAGACATCTGCCTCCCTTGCTCTGTGTGTCACGTCTGGCACTGATGCTCCTGACCCATCCTTTTCAGGGGGACTGGGTGGAAGCGATGCCAACCTCTAGGAAAGGAAGTGGTTCTGAAGCCTGGGCACCGAGGTAGGTTGTTGGCGGCGCATTTGTTTTGATGGCAGTAAACTGTGACTTGGTTCTGGGCTTTTTTGTGGCATTTGGAGAAGGAAGGGTCGTTGGGGTCTTGAGAAGGGCAGAGTTTTTCTCGGCGTGCTGAGCACCCGAACACGGACCTCTGTCTAGAGGGCAGCTTAGGAGAGGGGTTGGTGCACAATTGCACAACTCTGAGAGGACACCTGGGCTCTTCTCACCCTTGAGTTTTGACTCCTGTCTCTCCAGTCCCATCAGGGTTGGCCTAACTCCCTACGAGGATGAAAAAAGGTCGGGAGGTACCCACATGCCCACTGCAGTGAAAGAAGTGTGCTCAACACGGTTTTGTGGCAAAACAGAAAAGCCAACCCAGATTTGGCACAAACATTTGGCACACTGACTGGCAGAGCTGAAAATCGCCTTTCTTCCTCATTTCTGCTGAATTAAGTGGAAGGCAGCAGAAGGCGTTAAGTACTGTCTTATTGGAGGATGGGGGCCTGGGCCCGTTCCCAGCTTTTCCCGCCTCGCCTTGGCAGGAGGTCACAGCGGGTACTCCCTTTAGTCACGACTAACCTAATACCGTACCTCTGTTTGCAGAACCACACCTTGCCCAGAAGATTCCCTGGACTCGTGGCTGGTTCCATGCAGGGGCTTGGGTGTTAGTCCACAGCAGACCGCATCACCTGCCTCTTGACCGCAAAGTGCGGGGTTTATTTGTGAGTCCTCTCCTGATGCGCTGACCTTGAGAAAGAGACAGTGGTCACACCATCAGGAAAGTTCCAGGCCCTGGAGAGAGGTTGTACACGAACTGGTCTCTGATTGCTGGGGGAAAATGTCACATGTGACCTCTTCTTGGTATCAAGTCTTAAAGAGTTTCTTGGCTGACCTCCAGATACCACTCCAGGGCCCTTGATCAGACTCTTCGCCCGAATAGGACATTTGACATCTGGTCTGCCAGGGGCACAGTGGCTGTGGGAAGACTTCCTGCAGGTGCCACCCATGTCTGTGAAGATTCAGCAGTTTCGTTTTTGGTGTTATTTTTGTTTTTTCGATCGGTGCTAAGCTTCGATACTCGAAGGAGAGGTTGTCCGTGTTGTCTTCTCTTTACTTATGATGAAACATACACGGGAAACCTCTTTTTTAGTATCAAATCCCCCCCTGGAGGCACTTCCTGTTCCTGATGCGGCCTTCAGGGAAGGGACGTTGCCAGCTGCAGTCTGGGTAGGCGCGAGGAAGGCAGGCCCTGCGCCGGGTGCCGGGGCGGAGGTGGAGGGTGGCCCTTGGGATCCAGTCCTCCACGGCTGGCTTCTCAGAGGGAAGCCCAGGCTGGAAGAGGGCCTGTGTTTCCGCGGCGGAGGGAGGTCACTCCTGGCAGTTTCCGTCTGTCTGGTGACGCGTGGGGGCTTGGTGGCGCTTCGACGTGAGGTCCTGCTCGGATGGCTCTGTGGACACACCGGCCGCTCTCCAGGGTAGCTGAGAGGATGGTAGACCGGTGACGTGCACTTCATTTACGATGTAGGTCACCCGTTTGACTACCCATCAGCACCCAGTCCATCAGTGGCATGGCATCTTGGTGCGCGTGGCAACTTTGGAGAAGATGTAGGCGGCTTTGGGGCCAGGGTGAATCTGCAGTATTTCAAGAGGGGTCACCCTCTCAGGGGCTTCCCCTCCTGCCTTTTAAAAATAAGTAGGAGCCATGGTCCACGAATAATCCTGCTCCATGTCAGACCCTTCCTGGGAGGACTGTTAGTCTGCGCAGAAAATGTCACGGGAGAGGGCTTGGGGGCAGCGCCCTGACCACAGCACAGATGGATGCAGGATGTGTGTGTTACCTGGTTCCGGTCCAGTCTGTCCTCGGGGGTGTGTGTGTGTGTGTGTGTGTTTGCGCCTGTGTGTGCAACAGTGCTGATGTCGAGAGCAGCCGTGCTCGTGATGTCAGCTCTGGTCCGTGGGTCCTGAAGAGAGGCTGTCTGCTGAGCTTGTCATGTCTGAGATGGAGGTTGGTTACATGGCCTCTCTCTTTCCAGCAGCAAATGCCACCCGGGAGGATTTCCTGGACGTGAAGCCAGGTTCCAGGCAGGGCCCTTGATGTCTTTACCACTGCAGGTGAGTGAGTGGATCAGAGAGGTTTTGCCTGGCCCCTCCTGAGTCATTGCCCCTTGGAATCTGGCCTCTGTACGGGCCGACTTCAAGTCCATGATCGTCTCGGGGGGAAGAAGGCTTTGTTGTTATTACACATCTTGCCCACCTTTGCCTGACCTAGGGGGACCCACCAGGACCAGATGCTTGTCAGTGTCAGATCCTGCTTAAGACAGGTTCTGGATGTGGTATCGACTTCGGAGACGGGGCCTTGGTGTCTCCGAGGTGAAGGTACCTGTGGGTGTTTCCCCGGAGAACAAGTGTTGGGCTCAGCATGTGCGAAGCCTGGTCCACTAATCCTAGATTTTCCTTCCCTGCCTGGGACGGCTTCTGGAGGCAAAGGGGTGAAGGTGGTATCCCTTCACCCCTTGCATCAGCCTCCTCTTGGGCTGGCCGTTGTGTTGGTCTCATGGCAAGGGCAGGGGCACAAGAAAGTCAGTGGAGGCCCAGAGGCCCTTGGAGACTGAAACTTGGACCTGGCACATTTCTGTCCATGTCTCATTGGCCAAAGCAAATCACATGGCCAAGCCCAAAGGCAAGGAGGGCATGCAACCCCCGGCGAGGAGATTGTGAGGTGAGGGAGAGGGGCCACCAAAAACTACATGGCCACCAAAAACTTGGTTGTTCATCTGTCGCTCATTAACCTGCCGTGTCCCGATAGCCGAGACTACTCCTGCAAGCTAAGGCTGGTCAGCGGTGGTCACATGCACACTCTCAGGCCCAAGGTCACTCCATTCCCTTTGAGGCAGTGTTGTCCACGAGCCACCCTCTGTGTTTTGACAACCACGAAACATCCCTTCTGGCACCCGTTTCAGGAAAACACGTTCCTGGCCCACTAACAGGACCTTTTTGCTCTCAGGATGTCCGCCAAAGTGACGCCACCACCACGAAGCAGATTCGCTCGAAGATTCTGACCGATGGTACTTAAGGAGAAGTTGCCCGTGTCTTTTTCGCTTTATTTGTGACGAAACATTCGCGGTGCACTTCTTTTTCAGTATCCAATTCTGCCTCGAAGACTTGTTAGTTCCAGTGCTGACTTCAGGGAAGGCATTCCAGCACTTGCAGGGAACTTTGGTCAAGATTTTTGCTGCCCTGCATCTATTCCCTTCTCCTCTTTCCCCTGATTTCTCTCACGAAGGCTCCCCTCTTCCTGCTATGTGGCTTGGCTTGGGCTGAACCTCCCCCCCAACACACACACACACACACACACACACACACACACACCCGCCCAGGGTTAGTGAGTCCTTTATCCCTCCCCCTTTGATGCTGGGATTGGTTCTAAAATGGGCCACTAACTCCACTGAGCCAGTGAGATGCAAGATGTTTGCTGAGTCTTCTGGGAAAGAAGCTAGTTCTCCCTTTCCCGTGAGAGCTGCCAGAAGAGACCATCTATATTCCCTTTAGCCTGCGATGTGATAATGTGGCCTTGAAGCTCCTACAGCTACCTAGAGACCAAGAGGCATGTGCCTGGAACTGTGCATGGGGTTGCTCTGCACACCAAGAAGGAGAAGCCTGTATTGCAAAAGGTATATTGGTTGATTAGAAAAAGAATAGGGGAGTTCCCGTCGTGGCGCAGTGGTTAACGAATCCGACTAGGAACCATGAGGTTGCGGGTTCGGTCCCTGCCCTTGCTCAGTGGGTTAATGATCCGGCGTTGCCGTGAGCTGTGGTGTAGGTCGCAGACGCAGCTCGGATCCCGCGTTGCTGTGGCTCTGGTGTAGGCCGGTGGCTACAGCTCCGATTCAACCCCTAGCCTGGGAACCTCCATATGCCGCGGGAGCAGCCCAAGAAATAGCAACAACAACAACAACAACAAAAAGGCAAAAGACAAAAAAAAAAAGAATAGGACATTATTTGAGCCCCTGGATCAAACTCGGCCTGAAGCTTGCCCTGCCTCTGCACTTTTCAGTTATAAAAACCTCTCCGTTGTATAAAGCCTATAAGTCCCTCTAAAGTTTAAGCCAGTTTGAACTGGGTTTTATCTTACTTGGGATATAGGCAGATGGTACCACACTGCTGTGGTGAGTGGAAAACCTGCATTTTTCCCCCCCAAGAGGTGTTTCTCTTGGTTCAGCTACCCTCAGCATCCCAAGGTGGGTTCTTGGTGAAAAGTGACTTTTTCTTGTGCATCGACTGTGTTTGTACTTCAAACATGCTGTCCTCACAGTTTAACTTATGAATGACGATGCCTGATGAATGTGTCTTGTGTCCAGGAAAAGGCCCTGGGCGTAGGCCCCTCTCCAGGACACCCTGCAGGACACTGGATCCCAGGATGTCCTCCCTGCCTCATTCACCCTCAGGATCCCCGTCTCCCTGGGAGCATTTCCTGGAAGAAGAGGTCATCTCTTTGTCCCTGCTCTGCTGTGGCTCTCTGTGACAGGTTTCCTGTACTTGTCACAAGTCATACTTTAGAACTAAACCACGCCTCGAAGGAACCAGGAGGGCCTGTGAGGAGGGGATGCTGGAGTCAGGCCCGGGCAAGGCACGCGGAGGGATGGATCCACAGACAACAGATGCTGCTTCGGTGACTTGTTTCGCCTCATTCAAGGCCCTCAGTTTCCTGTCTCTCCAGAGGATGCCTTCCTAGAACCACTGACTCTCTGTTTTATTTCAGGGCCCCAGACTGTCCCGTTTTCTCTGAATGATGCTCTCCACCAGCATTCGTGGGGTTGGTAGCAACCATTCCAGAACCCACCTGCTCTGATTATTGACTTCTGCCCATGGGCACTGCCTGGATCCTGAAACTGGCGGAGCCTAGGATGCATGTGCTTTATCCAGAGGGACGAGTCCACAGTCCGCCTCTGCTCCAAGTCCAGCTCACCTGCGAGGGCTTCCCGGACACTGCAGGCAAGGAGCACAGTCTGCCTCCTCCAGGGTGAGCAGAGGCCTCTTTGTCTGTTCTCGAGCCCACATTGAAAGGACAGTGTTTGCCGCCTGCCACCGTGCCCTGATGCTCCCAGTCCCTTCCACCCAGGTGGACCCCAGGAGGTGAGCCCGTGTGGACCCCTGCCCGTCAGTGCCCATCTCTGGTGCCTGAAAAGAAGTCGCCCATGTTCTTTTCGCTTGATACGTGACGAAACAAACATGGTGCACTTCTTTTTCGGTATCACATCGCATCTTGATGTGCTCCTGGCCCCGGCGGAACTTCGAGGAGGGAGGCTTTGGGCCCCTGCCTCCCCTGGTGTGTGTGGAGGACCGCCCCTCGCCCACTGTGCGTTGGCAGGTGTGGTCCACCCATAGGCAACGCCCACCTCTGAGAACAGAGAACAGCTGGCAGGGCCTCGGTCATGTGCCTGCTCCCCACGGCAAGGGAGGCTGGGAAACGTGTTTCCGGTTCTATTGTGAAGAATTTCCCCCAGCATTTGAGAGGAGAGCAGCCCAAAAGATCATACAGTAAAATAGCAGCAGCAACAAGCACAAAAATGCGGACGGAGCCCTGGAGATGCTCCAGCCACTCTCTCCAGCCCCGCCCATCCTCTAGGGCCTGCGGGTGGGCGAGGCGGATGGTGGCAGGGACCCGCCTGTGCGTGGATGTGCGTGGATGTCAGCTGCGATCGTCCCCCACACAGCCGTAGGAGAGCGGGTTTGGGGCACCGGCTGTGATGGAGAGAGGCGGGCCCCGGGGTTCTGGGAGAGGGGTTTTCCGGGGGCAGCCGCTTCACTGGGACTAATCTGGCTCAGCCCACCTCTTTCCAGGTTCCGATCCTGCTTCGGGAGGCTGGGGTTCCAGATGCTGTGGACAGAGAAGGCGCCTGGGTGTCAGCCCCTCGTTGGGATCAGCACAGGACGTGCCTCATGAAAGACACTGCCGTCCGCCCCGTCCACCCTGAGGCCATCTTCCTGCGGGAGAGACCACGGGGTTTCATGGATGGTCCAAGTCCGTGGTACTTGAAGAGAGGTTTTCCCAGGTGCATTCGTTTTATTCATGACGAATCATTCTTGGCCGGCCTCTTTTCAGTATCAGATCCGACGCGGAGGGAAGATTGGACCTGGGACTCTTGGCGTCAGCCGCTCTGGAGGGTAAGTGGCTGGTTGCGGTCTGAAAAGTGCGAGTGTCCCCGGGTCACCCTGTCCGCTAATGCCGGGCCTCTGTCTTCCCCAGGAGGAGTGTCTGGAGCTCTGCCAGCTGGGACCAGGGGCCGTAGGGTTCCTCTCGGTGCTGCATTTTGGTACTAGAAAAGAGGTTATCCGTCTTTCTTCGCTTTATTCATGACGAAAAATACGGGTGCACTTCTATTTGAGTATCATACCCCATCACGGAAGCCCAGCACCGGGACAAAGCTGGATGGCCGCCCCCTCCGTGACCCTGGGGCCACGCCGGCCTCGGCAGATGCCTGAGCCATGCAGGCTCCAGCGCTTCCCGTCCTCCGGGTCCGTGCTCCCTGCCAAGAGACCTTCAGGGAGGCCGAAACGCCTCTGGAGGAGAAGCAGCTATCGTCGGAGGTCCCTCAAGAAAGGCCATCCGAGAGGTGGCCCTCCCGTGGGATGACGCCAAGGACCACCCTTCTAGATGACAGCGCCAACTTCAGAGAATGCCCAGAGCGGGGAGCCCCTCCCCGTGGTTTCCGCCCCGAGATGAGAGGCAGGTGTACATCCTGTGTGGGGCACGTGTCCCCTGGCCATGCAGCCTCCGGGTGTCCCCCGCCCGGAGGACCTCCTGGAAGGGATGCTGGTTCTGAGTCACCTGGGGAACGTGGACGGTTGCTCAGTGATGCGCGAGGAGACGTGAAAGGTACAGCTCTCTTCCAGAACTGAGCCTCCTTCCCCACCTTGGGGGCCATCAGCATCGGAGGCCCCTGTGACCCGCGGGCTCAGGTATGCCAAAGGAAGGCTGGGAGGGCGCGTGATGCCACGAAGGGCGTGTGTTCTCTGTGCATTCACCTTGACCATCCATTTCCTCTGCAGGGGGGGGTGCCCCGGCAGCCGGAGGAGAAGCGGTCCCCGAAGCTGGTCTGAGATGTTCGAAAGGAGGTTGTCCGTGATGTATTTGCTTTATTTGTGGCAGATATTGCACGGTTGATCTCTTTTCCTCATCAAATGCCTTCTTGAAGGACTTGCTGCGCAGGGAGGGGTCAGCTTGTGGGCACGGGGTGGGGCTGCGTGAGCCCCTCTCGGAGAGCATGCCAGCGGACGGTTGACCAGATGGTTCGCGTTCATTGTGATTTGTGTTGAAAATTGACCGAGTTCTTGAATGGATCACCATGTAATCCTGTTTCCTCAGGTAAATCTATAACTGTGCATCATTAGGCTGTGCCACATCGGTTTCTTTTAAACCACGGACAAATAAATGTGAATAAAAACGCGTTGAACACAGTTTTCGGATTCTTAGAAGGATCCTGAAACATACACTCTTCAGTCCCTTGGTTTCCCAAGTGTTACCTCTAAGGGACTAGATAAGACATCAGACATCCCCTGAAGAAGTTGCAATGATACAGATGAGATTCGCATGGGAATGTTTATGAATATGTGGCAGGTGTGCCGAAGTTTAAGTACGGAATTTATTTTAACATAATTTAAGAATAACTTGTGGGAGTTCCCGTTGTGGTGCAGTGGAAGCGAGTCCGACTGGGAACCATGAGGTTGTGGGTTTGACCCCTGGCCTCGCTCAGTGGGTGAAGGATCTGGCGTTGCCATGTGCTGTGGTGTAGGTCGCAGACATGGCTCAGATCCTGAGTTGCTGGGGCTGTGGTGTAGGCCGATGGCTACAGCTCTGATCGGACCCCTAGCCTGGGAACCTCCATATGCCGCGGGTGCGGCCCTAAAAAGACAAAAGACAAAAAAAAATTCATAAGAAGAACTTGTTGAAGGCACAATACCTTTCCTGGGAAGGTTGTAATTTCCAAGGGCTTCCCGGAAAGAGACTGTAAGGTCTTCACACACCCTTCAAATGCCCTCACGCCCATCCCACCTCCTGGCCTCTGACCTTTCTTCCTGTAGTTTTCCTGGGGCCCGACTGCCATCATTAACCCACGCTTTTGTCTTAAACGTGGAAGGGGGTTCCTTAAGGTTTGTGGGCAAGTGGTTTATTCTAGAAGAGGTTCTCTGGGAGGGCCATTCCGGGAGGCCGTGGGGGTAACAGGAGAGGGAGGGATTTGAAACCGGGCAGGGAGCAGACAGAGGTCCCAGCTCACAGGCCCTCGGTACCGGGGATGACATGTTAGCCTTAGCAAGACACGCACGACGTGATGCCAGAAGTGACAACAGGTAGGTTAACATTGCTTTCCTGGAATACCTGAACAGGAGTTCCTTGGCGCGTCCCTACATCTGTGCCAGATGTTGCCTGCATGTTGTTCCTTTTTTAGGTATGCACCCATGGCCTGTGGAAGTTCCCAGGCTAAGAGTCGAATCAGAGCCGCAGCGGCTGGCCTACACCACAGCCACAGCAATGCCAGATCCTTAACCCACTGAGCAGGGCCAGAGACTGAACCTGCCTCCTCATGGATACTAGTTGGGTTCATCACCCCTGAGCCACAGTGGGAATTCCCTTGCCTGGCCTTTTAATTAAAACCCTCCTGGGAATGACTCCTTGATGGCACGCCCTCAGGGCCAGGCTTGCAAAAACCACTCCTGGGTCCAGGAACCACGTTGAGGCAGACTTAGACCCTCTGATCCCCCAACCCTCACGTATGCTGGACAAGGCTTCACAGAGGAAGCACCCGCGGGGGGAGGGGGCGAGGGAGCAGGGATTGGCATTGGTCCCGACGATGTGTGAAAAGCACTGGGCCGCGTGTGTTTGCTTTCTTCATGACCAAGGGTGCTGGCGGGGGGCGGGGGGAGGCTTTGGGAGTCAGGATTGCTTCCTCGGTGAACCAGGCTGCCAGGGAGGGGCTGGCTCTGTGGATGGTGGGGCGGACCCGGTCCAATCCCCTCGGCATCCCTTCATTTCTACAAGGAGTGTCCGACCCCACCCTTGTGACAGGCACTGCTTTTCCAGGACAAGGCTTTTCTGAACTGATTCCAACTTTAGAAAAGCAAGACTGGTGCTGGCGGGACGTCGTGGAATACAGAACGAGGGGCCGCCGAGGGCGCACCTTGTTTCTGAAGCACAGCACCCGTCCCGTTTGTCTTCAGTAGCCGCTCTGTGCAGGAGGACCTCCTGGGTGTGATGGCAGCCTTGCAGAAGGGCATAGCATTGTTTTGGTAAGTCCCTGCATCCCCCAATCCATCTGAAAAGGGATTTTTCTCCACCTCATGCAGCTGTTTGAGTGGAGAGGGCGGCTGGTGAACAGCATGTGTGGCTGCCTTTCGGTTGTGTTTGAAGAGGCGCCATGCGTGGTCCCTCTGTCTAGTGCCCCCCAACAGCCGGCCCCGCTGGCTTCCCTCCTCCTGCCTGTTGGGACCTTCCAAACATAAGTCTCACTTTCTGGAAGGTCCTTTGCCATCCTCATCCCTCCACTGTAGGTGAAAGGATGCTAGACTCTCCTGCACGCTTTTCTATGCCCTGTGTCATCAGGTGCCTCGGAAAGGCTCCATGGAGTTGACCGTGACTTTAGGAATGGCGTAGGGTTTTTCTCTTTCTGTCTGATATTTTTGGAATTTAAAGAACAGTGATTCCTACTGAACTTGCTTTATTGATGAGGAAATTATGAAGTACCTCCACTTTTCCAGAATGAAGGAGACTCTGCTTTGGAAATACTCCTGTCCATGAAATCCCCATGGGGGAGCAGACTTTGGGGCTCCCCTCAGCAGGGGCATGACCTCAGGACAGACCCCGAGCTGTGTGCCCCTGAGTCAGGCCCGTTATCTGGACCTGAAGAGGCCAGGGTCTGATGTCGCAGTGCTTTTACGGAACCTAGAAAGGCCCCCACTGCCTTCAGTTGCTCTTATTCCTGAAGAATCGTGTTCTGCCTGCTCAATTTTTGATATTCAAAAGGTGGCTGTTCTGGCGTTCCCGCCGTGGCTCAGGGGGTGAAGAACCCGATGAGTATCTCTGAGGGTTCGATCCCTGGCCTCGCTCAGTGGGTTAAGGATCCAGCATGGCCATGAGCTGCGGTGTAGGTCACAGATGCAGCTCAGATCTGGCGTTGCTGTGGCTGTGGTGTGGGCCGGCGGCTGTAGCTCCAATTCAGCCCCCAGCCTGGGAACCTCCATGTGCCACAGGTGCCACCCTCAAAAGAAAAAAAAAGAAAGAAAGAAAAAGAAAAGGTGGATGTTCCTGCTATGTTTGCAGGATTTATGGTTAATCATAGAGGAAGATCCACATTTTCAGTATCCAAAGGTGCCCCTAAAACATTTCTGCACACAGAATCCCCTTCGGGGAAGAGAGAGACAGGTTGACGCCCCCTCAACGCACAAGGAGGGACCAAGAGGAAGCTGGACCCCAGCCCCTTTCTCCCTTTAGTGACGGGACAGACAGACAGCTGTCCTCTCCCCAGGGTCTCGGCTGCCACCCCTGGAGGCCTGTGCCCAGTGTGCCTGTCCCCTGTTACCTTTATTTTTGATGGATTATGCTCAGGTTCATGCTTCCTGGGACTCAGTCCTTCTTTGGTATTTAAAAGGTGGATATTCCTTCTATGTTTATGTTATTTGTGGTTAAACATAGAGGAAATTCCACGTTTTCAGTATCAAATGCTGCTTGGAAACATACCTGGACGGAAACCACCACCGCCAGGGAAGCCAGGTGGGGGGGCTAAGCCCCTCCAGGGTAAGTGCAAGACGGTGGACCCGGCACAGGAGACCCGTCCCTGCCATGTGTCTGTGGGGAGACCCTCCCGCCCAGCTGCCGGCTCGGGGAAGAGGCTGCGGTCACGGCTTCTCCGGGGCAACTGAGCGGTCTTTGCTGTGCGGCATCACTCTCATTTTGCGCGGTCTGCGCCTAAGTTGGTACTTCCCAGGGTTTGTCTTCTTTGGTATTTAAAAGGTAGATTTTCCTTCTATGATTACGTGTTGGATGGTTAATCATAGAGGAAAATCCACATTTTCAGTATCAAATGCTGCTGTGGAAACATTTTGGGGGCAGGTAGGGTGGTCGGGGCGTGTGGCCGGGCCGCCCATCCCCCGGGGCGAGGGGAGAGGTGGTGGCTGCAGAACAGGTGCTCTGTTCATGCCATATGTCTGCTGACCATGGCCTTTCGAAGCTCCCTCTCACGAAAGAGCCGACCCACCAAGGAGGCCGTGGGCTGAGCACCACGGGCCCGAACGCAGCTGGCTGTGCTGTCTTGCATCCCTTTCCGGTGAATTGTCCATGTGTGGTCCTTTCCAGAACTCCATCTTTCTTTGGTATTTAAAAGGTGGATATTCCTTCTATGTTTACGTGATTCATAGATAATCATAGAGGAAAATCCATGTTTTCAGTATCAAATGCTGCTTTGGAACTATTTCTGGAAGAGACTATAAGGCTAGCCCCTGTCCTGGACCCCTGGGCCCGGGCACATGGGAAGATACAGGCAAACAGCACAGCACGTCTAAAAGGACCAGGCCTGGGCATCATCCACACGTAAGAGCTGTTTCTGGCCGGCAGCCCTCTCGGTAAAGATTCTGTGGTGGTCTGTCGTCTGCCCGTCCATCGGAGGCTTGGCCCCCGCTGTGAAGTCCATTCCTGATGACTCAAGAACAGGTTCACGTTCTCCTGGACAGAATCCTTCTTTGGTATTTAAAAGGTAGATTCTCCTTCTATGAGTACATTATTTATTATTAATCATAGAGGAAAATCCACGTTTTCAGTATCAAATGCTGCTTGGAACCCTCCAAGGATGAGACGTCACCATCAAAGAAGACGTGGTGCAGGGACGTCCCGGGCTTTGCCCGAGGCGCACCGTCTGGCTGACTTGCCTTCCGTCTCCCGTGTGTTCTTGCGAGGCCAGGCTCTCAGGTTGACTTTGCTGACCTTGCATAAATTGTGTGCTCTGTCTGTTCATCGCCCTTGTGGTGCATTTGCCAGGATCCCCTCTTCTACAGTCATCTGGGGGAATACCAGGGTGGGCAGCTGACTTTAGGAAGGGGCGCAGGTGGGGGGATCCCAGGGATGCAGAAGGAAGAGATGCAGCGGATGACCCACGAGTGCAAACTCCGCCTGCAGCAGTGCGCGGCCCACCCACTAACCCTGCATATCTGATCGGTTTATCTTAGGCTCATTCCTGGAGCTGAGGCCACCTCTGTCACAGTGAGAGTGGCTTTCCAATAGTGTTTGCTACTTGGAGAGAGATTATCTTTCCTGCCTTTGCAGAATTTGTAATGAATATGCAAGGGCAAGCTCCCTCCAAAGAGGAAATCCGGAGTTCCCGTCGTGGCGCAGTGGTTCACGAATCCGACCAGGAACCATGAGGTTGCGGGTTCGATCCCTGCCCTTGCTCAGTGGGTTAAGGACCCGGCGCTGCCGTGAGCTGTGGTGTAGGTCGCAGACGCGGCTCGGATCCCGCGTTGCTGTGGCTCTGGCGTAGGCCGGTGGCTGCAGCTCCGATTGGACCCCTAGCCTGGGAACCTCCATATGCCGCGGGAGCGGCCCAAGAAAAGGCAAACAAAGACAAAACAAAAACAAAAACAAAACAAAGAGGAAATCCTGCATGGGAGGGTGTCTCAGAAGAGAGAGTGACTTCAGGGAGCATCTGGGGCCAGGACGGTCCCAGGGTCGCACACCCTCGGTTGACCACAGGGTGTAGGCCTCTCCCTTGCTGTTGGTGACATGGCCTCTTGCCCTCCTCACCCCCTGCATCCTCCAGAGAACTTTCTTGAAGGGAGGATGGCTTTGGTGAGGATGCAGGTTTTCTTTTCAGAGCGGCTGGTCTGTTGGGAGGTGGTGCCTTCCTTGGTGGGCAATGACGGAGCGGCCATGAGCTGCTCCTCTGGCCAGTCTTCCCAGACATAAGCTGGACCCTGAGAAGGGACCGCAGGGTCAGAGGTGAGAGAGAAGGGGCAACAGTGTCTTGGTTCACCTTAGGGCATCTGGTCTACCCACCCGCCCTACGCGGGTCAGCCTTGGGCTGACCTCTGGGCCTTAGAGCATCCCCCCAAGGGAAGGGGATGGATGTCGCTGCCAGTCCAGAGTCAGGGAACCGGGCGGCCCCAGAGCGCCATGTTTTATAGCACCTGCCCTGGGACTGTGTGCTCTCTTCAGCCACAGGGCCCTCTGGGCAGCGTTGCCAGTTGCCTCAGGAGGCCCCTGGGGTCGCTGAGGGTATGCTCTGTTGCATTAGGGAGAGTTGGCCCATGGGGTTCCATTTTCCTTTGGTGACTCTTGCCCTGCACGCGTGCTTTTGCGTCGTACTTCAGTGGCTTTCTGAACACAGAGCCAAGTTCAGGAGATGGGATGCTTGTCTTAACGCTGCTGCGTGATGTTGCACGAGCCGGGGCAGAGCCCAGCGGGTGTGCTCCTCTCTTTGCCTTTCTCCTGTGATGACACGCACTATTGTGTCTTCCAGCCCGTGTGTCACCAGGAGGGCTTCCTGGAGGGAACAGCTTTGGGCAGAGGGTGGTCTTGCCGCCCTGAAGGAATGTTATGGCCATCTGACATTTACATGTGGCTGAGGCATGAGACCCCGCCTGGCTTTGGGGGACCACCGCATCTTGGAGCGTTGCTGGCAAGTAAGGCCCCGCCCCCCAGGGCGGGGACTCCGTGTGCAGGGTCAGGCTTGTCCCAGCCCCGCCCCCTTGGTCTCGGACCCTGCAGGAGACGAGGTTCCTCTGGAACCGCGCGTGGAGGGTGCTCTTGGGTACTTGAAGAGAGGATACCCTTTGTAGGTTCCCTTTCTTCATGGCGAATATACAGAGGGAGACTCTTATTTGCGTACCAAACTCTGACCGGGAAGGCGCTTGGACCCAGCTCCACCTTCAGGACAGAGACCTCTTGCCAGCCCTTCCCAGGTATGTCTCTGTTTCCCAGGCCTGAATGTGGCCTTCCGCGGTGACATCCTCTGAACTGCCCCGAGGCCATGCCTTGCTGGCGTGGGACAGGGCAGCCTTCTGTGCATGCTGTCCGTTTATCTGCACTGAGCTGAAGGGGG
The DNA here is from genome assembly GCF_016906955.1 of Phacochoerus africanus. Taxonomy (NCBI): domain Eukaryota; kingdom Metazoa; phylum Chordata; class Mammalia; order Artiodactyla; family Suidae; genus Phacochoerus; species Phacochoerus africanus. The sequence continues at coordinate 124,530,147 of NC_062552.1, forward strand.
GTGTGCTCTTTAAAAGATGATTGGTACTTGGCCCTGCCCTTTGCCACTGCCAAGGCATAGCCAGGAGGCTTCCCGGTCCCAGTTCAAACTCGGGAGCAAGACCTTGAGGTTAGACGCTTTCAAAGGGTAACGCATAGGGAACAGTGGACCACAGAGCTCTGGCGTTATTTATGATGGTTCCAAGCTGGATCAGCCAGTCCCTGTGAGTCCATCCTGGAGGGCTTCCTGGAGGTGGCACCCACTCTGGGGAAGAGGCTGAGATTTGCGGGTCAATGCTCCTCCTTTGGGTTTGTGAGGACCCTCTCCTGCTCAAGATCCCTGAGCTGCACCCGTAAGCACGCTTTCTGTCTGTGATTTAGGCTTCCAGTCCTGCCTGGAGACCATGTCCTCGATGGATCGCACAGCTCTAGGGGAAGAGCGGCAGGAGCAGTCGCCCCGGGCCAGGTACGTGGGTGCTGGAAGGTCAGAGGGAGGGGCTTCTGTCTCGGTGTGTGTCCTCTGACCTTCCTGCATCCCGTTCATCTCCAGGACGACGGCCGGAAGAGGGCTCTGATTCCGTGTTGGAGGAGACATTTCTTGGGCTGGGCGACCCTCTGTTTGGCACAGGCCGGTTGCAGCCCCATCAAGGAGAGCCAGTGTGGTCTGCGAGAGGTGAGCATGTCACCTGGGGGTGAGTCAGGTCTCCTGCTCTGCCGTAGCCTTCAGTTTCCGCTCCTTCTCTAGGGGCTTCTCCGTGAGGAACCGGCCGTGCTCTGCTGCCTCCTTTTCTCCGTGGTACGTGGAGGTGCAACTCCTTTTCAGTGTCAACTCTTTCCCAGCATGGCTTCTTGGGCGTGATGCCAGCCTCCGGGGGTGGGGGTGGGGAGTGAGGAGGAGGCTGGTGCTGGGGAGGACGTTGCTGTCCACGTCTCTGTGGGAGGTACGATGGTGGCCACCGGGCCTTTGCTTTATTTGGAATGTAAATTTGCCCCATCCCCTTGCCCTTGGGGCACGATCAGGAGACCCTCCTGGAGGGGGCGCCCATGCTGGTTGCACCGCCAGCGGTGTTCTGCTGGAACGGAGAAGCGAGCTGAGCTCCGGGCATGCCCTCGAGGGCCATGAGTTTGAGCTCCTTTTCAGGAAGGAACACGTCCTGATTTGGAGCGATTCCTGGAAATGATGCTGATTTCAGTGCAGGAGCACTGGCTTCTGCCCCTGCCTGGGCTCAGCGGGATGGCGAGCAGGGCAGTGGGCACACACCGGACAGGCGGTGTCTGCCCTCTGGGCTGCGGATCCTGCATCCCCCACCCCCTCCCTAGGAGGATTCCGGGAGAGGAGGCCAGCTCTGGGAACCGGAGCGATGGACCTGCCCAGCGCTATTGTTTGGTACTTAAAGCGAGGTTGCCCTTTGTATATTCGGGTTTTTGAGGTGGAATATACAAGGACAAGCTCTCTGTGAGTATCAAACCTCAGACCCAGTCCACACTCAGCGAGGGATTTGGTACGTGTGTGCATGACCGTGTGTGCCCGCTGGTGTGTGGCGTACCGCTTCCGGGGCCCCGCTTTGCAGAGGTGACTTCTTGGGCACGCGGCTGGCTTTAGCAAAGGCGGTGGCCTGGGGAACATCACCCCTTCTGGGTCTGCGTGGGAGGGGTCAGGAGGCATGCGCTCTGCGTGTGGTCAGGTCAGCGTCGGGGGGGTGGCGCTGCCGTCGTCACTGCACGCTTCTGCTGGGCACCCGTCGAGTGAGCCACTAACCCTCCGCGTCTAATTTGTCCCCAGGACTGCGCCTTGAAGACGTGCCAGGCCCCCTCGAGGCAGTGGCTCTCTTTTCCGTGCTAACCTTTGGTACTTGGAGAGTGGTTATCCCTGTCCTGTTCGTTTTACTCATGTCGAATCGTACAGGGTCATCCACTTTTTCAGTATCAAGAGCGCAGACCGCAGGGTCCGGTTGCCTGTGTTTGGATCCTGTCTCTGACACTTACTAACCTTGGGACCTGGGACCCGGATTTCATCACGCTGTGTGCCTGCCACCCCTCGCGTGGAGTGAGAATCAGAGGGCTGCTGGGGGCGGAATGAGTTCAGACTTGTCCGCAGCTTAGAGCAGAGTGGTAGCCGGGACACAGTGCGCTAGGAAACTCTTGCTAACAGTGGTGGTATTCAAAGCCCCTTCTTGGCGTTTTGGAGCCACGTCGAGATGCGGACCTCAGACCCTCCCTCAGGTATGTGAGTGGATTCGCAAACCCAGGGTTCGCGCCTTGGGGGGGGCCAAGGCTCCAGGTGTGCAGCAGCTCAGCCCTTCCTGTGATGCTTTCAGAAGACAAGGCCAGGTTCAGTGGGAGCAGTGGGCCTGTGACAGCGGTGCCACAGAGAGTGTTTGCTCCGGGTAAGGGGGGGGACAGCCGTGGGATAACTGGCTTGCCCGCCATCCACCCTCTTGCAGGACACAGGTTGAGGTCACTGAGCAGAGCCAGAAGCAGCTCTGGGCGGCCTCCCTGGTGCTCAGTGAGACGTGGCCCGTGGGGCATGCGGTGTGCGTGTGTGTGTGCGTCTGGTGTGTGCACACGTGTGGGCGCGCCTGGGTTTGCTGAGTTGCGGTCCCCGTCCAACCAAAGACCCGGAGGTGCCGGTCTTCCTGCCCACGTTGCTGTTTCATACTTGAGGAGAAATTATCCTTGGTGTGTTCGCTTTATTTGTGATGAATCATACAAGGACAATTTCTTTTTGAGTATCAAATCCTGCCTCGGCGGACGTCCTGGACCCCACGACCAGTTCTGCAAAGAGACGCATGTGGCCACCCCTCCCCGGGTTCCTGCCTGGCTGGGGGCCTGGAGAGCTTGCAGTGACTTCTGCTGGGGTGCTGGTGCTCCAACTTTCAGGGCCCTGGCGGCGGGGCCATGCCTGACAAGGGACCGGTGGGCATCCCGGGCTGCCACAGACCTGCATTGGTCATGGGCACATGTTATGCGTGACCCTGCGTTCAAGGCTCATGAGTCCTTCTTCTTGAAGGCGCTGCTGGGACACAAAGCCGCCTCTAGGGTGAGGCCATCGATGCCAGCGCCCCACCCCCAGCCTGAGGATGGGTGACGGACGCCGAAGCCTGCGGCTGACCCACTAACCCTCCTTGTCCACCACCCGAGAAGAACTTTCTGGAAGGGATGCTGACTTCAGAGAAGATGCCAAGCTCGCTGGATGGTGCAGTTCTTTGGGGCTTAAAGAATGGCAGTCTGCAGCGTGGTCTCTGTACCCAAGGGTGATTGACATCGGACCACCACTGTCTTAGTGTCCGTGTTTGCCTCAGACGTTGGCTCAAGCACAGCGCTGACTTCACCAGGAGGACGTGGGCCCCTGCCTCGCCAGGGAGCATGGCCTTGCTGACGATCTAGAGTAGCTCATGCAGTGACCGTGGCATGCAAGCCAGCAGCAGGACACCCTTGAACTAACTCCAGCTTTGGGGTGGAGCCACATTTCAGGTGCTCAGGGCCCTTTGGAAGAGGTTCATAATGATTCATCTGTCTTTCTCTTCTTGTTATTAAATCTCAGCCATGAGGAATTTCTGGAAGAGACGCAGGTGTCGAGTCTCTCTCGAGGCAGCTAGAAGGTGGCCGAGGGCCTCTGGGCACCCCTGCATCTTGGCCATAAATTCTGAGCGTGGAGGACATCTTGAGATGCAAAATTAAGGAAAACGCAGTCCATTTCCTGCCGCCACTACCATTTGGCCCTTCTAAGGAGCTGCCTGTGGAATGTTCCTTTTATTCTTGAGGCACGTGACATGGCCATGTGCCATTTTGGGGATCCACTGCACCCCAGAGACACGCACATGGAACACAGGCCCTGGGAACAAGACCGTGTGGTCAGCGGCACCTCTGGGGTGTGGGCGTGCGTGCGTGCGTGCGTGCGTATGTGTGTGTATGTGTCGGGGGGGGGTGTCTGTGTGGGTGGGTGGGCGTGTCTGTGTGTTGTCAGCTCGAGCACTGTGTCTCAAGCTTTCACATGGCCCTACGATTTTCATCACCTAGGGATCTTGTTAAAAGGCAGATTCTGATTCAGGGACCAAGATTCTGCATTTTTAGCAAGTTCCCAAGTGATGCTAGTGCTTCTGGTCAGTGGACGACACTCAGAACCATTGGGGGCCGGAGCTGATCTGCAGTCTCTGTCACGTGTACCCCCTGCTCCCCGCCTTTTTGCACACGCCACTCGCCCTGGCCGCACATCCCCAGTCAACCCACTCTTGGGTTTGTGACCAGCGGTTGCCCGCCACGGGCTCTCTAATGTGCACATGTCACGAGATCGTTCTTCCCCAGAACCGCGTCCTACCTCAGAGGCCTTTCCGGATAGAAGACCCGCGCTGGGGAGAGGCCACCAGTGTGGGAACTCGTCAGGCACTGGGTCAGCAGCCACCTCGGTGACTGCACCTGTCCCCTTCTGCTGCCCCCAACTCCAGTCCGTCTGAAGCAGCGTTCCTGGAACCAAGGCCGTCTTTCAGGGAGCATCTCGCGTGGGGATCCAGGATGTGCTCCGTTTTTGTCAGAAAAGGTATCACCGTGATGGCTTTGCTCATCTGTGACGTGCCTTCGTGGGCTGGCTTCTTCTTGTCCTCAGAGCCCACCTCTCAGGATTTCCTGGGGGAGGCATGGGGCGGGGGGGGTGGTGTGCTTCATTTTAGGATTGAACCTACTTTGGAAGTCTTTCTGACTTCCAGAAAGTCCCATGGTTCCCATCTTGGGGTTTGGACTTGGGTGTCAGAGCCACGTCCGGGCCCTGGGACCAAGCACGGCGTGGGAGGGGACAATGGATGCCAGCACGGGGCTTTCTTTACAGGACGTGAGCGCCACGCCACCCGCCCCTGGGGACTCAGCTCGTCCTGCCAAGCGTCTTCCAGAGGCAAAGACGGTGGTGGGGAAGAGGCCATGGTTTTCGTTTCGGAGCTACTCAGGGATATTTGAGGAGAGGTTATCCGTGTTATGTTCGCTTCATTCATCATGAATAATACATGGTTAACCTCTTTTTGAATATCAAACTCTGCCTCGGAGGCCAGCCCGCACGGGAGACGTGAGAGCGTGTGCCTGGTGTGAGCTGTGAGCCCGGGGCCTGGCCTGAGCTGTGGAGGGCGTGCTTCCTGGAAGGGAGGCTGGCGGGGAGGAGCCCGGGGTTGCTGTGCAGTGGTTTTGCAGTGAACTTGATGTGTTTCATGATACATGTGACGGCACGCCCCTGCGAGTCCCACCTGCCTTGGGGTGAGGGTTGATGCAGGTCCTGCTCCGGAGATGGGACCTCTGAGTCCCCGGCCCTGCTAGGCTGGTCAGTGGGTGTCTGACCGGTGAGCCTCCCCCCGCCCCAGACTACAGCTCTCCTCGACACCGACCCTCCAGACCCCGTCCTTTGCAGGGTGGCTTCCTGGAGGCCACATGGGCCCCAAGGGAGAGGATGTGGTGTCCGCTCCACTGGGACACTTGAGGAAAGGTTATTTGCTTCACGAAGACTCCGCTGGGGACACCCTGATTTCAAGGTCATGTGCCACACAGGATGCTCCCTGGACGCAGGGCCACCCATCGTCCACCTCCCCAGGTGTGTGAGAGGCAGGCGACTTTGGCTCTGCCTTCCTGTCCCTCTCTGAGGTCGTCGCTGACCCCCGTGTCTACTTCCTCTCCAGGTGGATGTCACGCGGCCCTGCCACAGAGCCGGTGGCATTTCTGTCCTTCTGCTTGACGAGACCGACTTGGAGGAGGTTCACACACCGGACAGCCCTTCGCCTCTAGAGCTCTGTCTCCCAGGGCTGCACGCAGGCATGCTCCCAGTGGGGGGAACACCGGCTTCAGGATTCCCGACCCCCTCCACTTACAGGGCTTGGGAGGCTGACCCAGACCTCAAATTGGGTGGAGGATAGAGTCCCCGCCACCTCCAAGACCCTGATTATATTGACAGGCCATGGCCACTGCAACGCTCTGCTGCTCCCACCTTCGTGGCGTTATTGGGTTCATGGCGGCTGGCACCGTGGCATCCTTTCATGGCCTCCGTTCAGGATGGATGCCCGCTGGGGATGCCAGCTTCACAGTAAGAGAACTGTCCACCTCCCCGTAAGGTATGTGACTACAGAGTTGACCCCGGGGCCTGCCCTGGATGGATGGACGTGTCCCCAGTCCACTAACCCGGAGAATGCCTTCTATCTGCAGGGGATGCCCCGGAAGTGGCCCCAGCCTTGGCGATGGGTGGATATTCTGGTACTGTGGAGGACTGATGGCCCACCTTCAGGAAGGGGAGCTGTGGCAGCATGCCCACCAGGTATGGGGTGCAGGGTCCTAGGCCCTCAGAACACAGTCATCCGTTGAGGATGTTGGGGGCCCGGCAGGTTCGATGCTCAGGTCCACCCCCTCTCCCTCAGAGTCAGAGTTTGGTCTGGGAGCATCGTGTTAATGGCCGCATGACGGCTTCCTCAGCCCTGGGTATCCCACCTCACCTCCGAGCACCTCCTAGAAGGTGCCTCTCTTCCAGGGAAAGGTTATTGCTGTCCACGCCAACCCGCAGTCTAGGGAGGACTTATGTGACCCCTGACCCTCAGCATCCAATCTACCTTCAGGAGTGGGGGGGATGCAGCTACTCTTCCACACCTGAACAGGGGGTGTCTACGGCGGGGTGGCTCCACCATGCTTGTTCCATTAGAAATGCAGTGTCGTCTTCATCCTGCCTGGATGTGATTCTACCTTCAGGAAGGAACTGCCTCCCCCAGTACTGGAAAGAATCACCCATCTCAGACCCTGGGCCTAGATGAGGATGAAGCCACCTAGTCCCCAGCTGTAGCCGCAAGGCCTTGAGTGCTTAGCCTCTGGGACTGAGTGGCAGTGGCGTTGACTGTTGGGGTGTCCTTGGGCGTGTGGCTAATCACCTGGGAGCTTCTATTTTTCAGGACAAGCTCCCCACCTGGAGGTGTGCTCCAACAGGTCTCCAACCTGAGGGCAGGGCGTGGTCCATGATAGGGGAGTGGATGGTTGATCAGAGAACATACATTTTCTCAATGATGTATGTCAACTGATCCACAGTCCCTACCTATCCAGTACCTTCTCAGAACAGACTCTGGGAGAAGAGGCGGTGACTCCTTCTCTGTGCTAATACCCAGCTTTTGGAAAGACCTTCTTCTCGCCGGGTTGGCTCTATTTATGCTGAGTCCTGTAAGGGAAGGTTTGTGTTTCTAAGTATTGATCTTGCCTGGGCAGCTTCCTGGGAAAAGCTCTTGGCCTCAGCCCCTTCCCAGGGGACAGGAATGCATGGTTAGCTAGAGAGCATTCACTTGCATGGTTGGCTGGGGGCTTCATTTACCATGGGCAGCACCCAATCCTCCTAACCCTCAGACCCCAATTCACCCTTAGGAGGACTAGCTGGAGGCAAGGCCAACCCTGGGGAGGACAAGGTTCATCAGCCTTTAGCCTTTGGTACTTGAAGAGTGGCTAGCCCTGCTGTGTTCGCTGTATCTGTGACGAATCATACAGGGACATCCAGTTTTTCAGTACCAAATACTGCTTTGGAGGGCTTCTCGGGTAGCGTTCCACCTTCAGGGAGGTCTTGGTTCTCATACCCATCCAAGCTATGTTCTGGATGGAGGATCACCGCGCACACATGTCCTTTATGACGCAGGTTGCTCTTTGCACCCGAGCCTAGAATCTAATCCCTGTTGAAGGTGGCTGCCTAGGAGGGCTGTGAGCTTCTGGAAGGGAGGTTGGTATCTGCACCAACCCATCCTGAAGAGTCTGACCATTGAGCATCGCATTCGCATAGAACTTCTGCCACTTGTTTCAAGTGAACCCCGGACCTTTTGTAAAGTGAATCCCTGAAGACCATGCTAATGTGGGGATGCGGTGGTAATATTGTCTGACACCCAATTGGTCATCCTTCTGGTATTGGCTCCATGAAAGACTGTGGTTGTCTACTCTTGCCCAGGAAGGCTTTCTGGAAGCCGTGCCAACCTCAGGGAGACACATTAGCATCGCCCCTTTCCCATGTGCATGCAGAATGAGTTGAGTGGAGTCGAATCTTTGTCTCCAATAGACCTCACCTGCTTCACTCTCCCCCCACCCCCCACCAAAAGACCAAAAGCATTTGATAACTGCTTTGGGGGAGGGATATCTGCTTTGGCCATGATGCTTTTTCACTAGGGCTCTTGCTATGCACCCTCAGGTTCTCATTATTAGCATCACCATGATGCTAATGAATTATCCATGAATTGATCCATCAGTGAGGAATGATTCAGTCATTCCACAAATAGCGACTGAGTGCGTACTATCTTCTATATGACCCTAGACCTCAGTTGTTTCCCCTAAACCAAGGGTAGTGAGCAAGATAAAGTCCTTATTCATGTGAATTTGACAACTTGGTTGGGAGACATGGACAATGACACCAAACCATGAAGCATAAATTTTGTCCACTGTTAAGTTTTAAGAAGAAAAGGAAAGCAGGGCACGTTCAAGAAGGAGGCACAAGTAATGAGGACCCTGGTCTTAAATACAGGGTCTCGGAAGCTCTCTCCTGGGAGGGGAGATGGGAACAAAGTGGAGGTGGGTCAGATGGAGATCTCGGGGTCAAAGCATTTCAGAAGGAGGGTGAGGCACACAGAAGTCCTCTGGCATCTTTGAGAAAAATTCAGAAGGTCTGTGGGGCTGGACCGAGGTATAGGGTGAGACAGGCAGCCTCAGAGGCCGGGGCACATTGGGGTTTTGTTCTGAGTGTGATGGAAGCTCTGGGCAGGTTCTCAGCAGGACGGGAGGCATGATGTGGTCACTCTGCTATGTTGAAGTGGTCACTCTGACCACAGGGAGGCAGTAGAGAGCCCATGGGGGCAAGTATCGTGTAGATGCAGCAGGGAGCTGGTTGAGATGGGAGCCTCCGTGGAGGAGGGAGACACAGAGAACACGGGAGGTCCTAAGGGTCATGCTAGCAAATCCAGGGATGGGTTTGATGAACCAGAGAAGGTGGGGCTGGTGGTGAACCAGAGGTTGGGCAGGTGTGATAACTGCTGAGTCAGGGTCCTGAAGTGAGTCAGTGGTAGCCAGCAGCTTTGGAAGAAGGTGCCATTATGAGCATTGCCAGATCCAAGCTGGTCCAGTGACTATGGGCATGAAGTTTGGGTTCTTTCAGAATTGACTTCGGGAAATAAACCTGGCCGCACTGGTCTGAGGTGGTTGGGGACAAGGCGGGTGAGTGGCCATTGACGTCTTCCTTCTTGGAAGTACTTTCCTGAGTGGCTCACGGGCTGAGCTGGCTGGTGGGATGGAGGGGATGGGAAGGGCGAGGGGGGGGGTCTCCCACGATCATGAAGGGCTTGGTGAGCCCCCCTCAGATCCTCCTGAGGGTGCCCTGGGGCCCGGGCTGGGCAGACTCTCCAGGAGCTGCCCCCAGTGGCCACGGGCTCTTTCCGGAGTGGCCCTGGTGTGGTAGGTCGCACAGGGCACAAAGGAGCTCACCTCGATGTGCTTGATGGAGAACCGAGTGTGCTCTGTTGAGAAGTCTGAAGTCCCCACTCAGCAACCCCCGGGTCCACACACACATGGAAAGTTCCTGACGGAAGACGAGTTTGCCTCATGAAGCACGGCAAGTGACCCTACTCTTCTCATCCCTGCACCTGTCCCCGAGGACTCAGGAATGCAGTTGCCACTCCAGGGAAGGGGCAGTGTCAGCGCCACCCTGGAGGAGGTGAGTGGCCGCACCCCCTGCCTATTCCGGTGTGTTCTCCGGCCACCTGCCATCTGTCTCTCTAACGCTCAGTGTCCAATCTGCCCGCAGGACAGTGACTGGAGGCCGCCCCCCTTGGAGAACTGGAAAGGACCCCTTGTCTGTCTTGTCTCTGCTTTTCTGTGGTACTTGAAGAGAAGTTGTTCGTGGTGGATTCGCTTTACTTATGACGAATCATTCACGGACAACACTTTTTTCAGTACCAAATACTACCTCTAAGGACCCCCTGGACCCAATGGCAGCCTCGGGGACGAAGTCTTCATGTGCTCAAGAAGAAGGGACTGGATGGCCACCAGGGCCACGTCCTTGACCTGGCTGTAAGTCATCTGGTCCACTAACCTGAGCATCCTCCGTCTGTAGGAGGCCTTCCCATGGGCCATGCCAACTCCAGGGGAACGTCTGTGGTCCTGTCCCAGTGTCACCTTACAAGACTTTGAAGAGAGGCTTCCTGGACCCAAGGCCAACTGCCAGAAGGGACGCTGGTAACAGCGCTGTCCAGGCTGTGACTGGTTGACCAGAGGGCAAGCACTTGGTTCACCCTCTGGGCCCCCTAGTCCCCAACCCTCAGCACCAGCCCCACCCACCAGCCCATGGAACATGCAGTCCATGTGCTCGTATGTCACTCGGCCCACTTCCCAAGAAGTCCCCTCCCCAGAAGACTCGGAGGAGCCCTGCCAACTCTGGGCAGCAGCCAAGGACTTGTGATGGCGGCCGCTCTGTGGACTCGGACCACCCTGGTCGGGAGGGCATGTAGACTTAAACGGCGATGAGTCAGCCATGGCGGACCCGTGATCACTCTCACTGCCTCTGCAGCACTCCTGGGACACGACGGTGCCTTCCAGTGAGGGACCTGAAGCTGCGGCCAGCTCCTCTCCAGGGTGTGTGACTGTTGACAGAGTACAGGCTTAGGTGGTAGAGAAGGCCCCGATCCTCTAACCCCTAGCATCCCATCTCTCCACAGGAGGGCCCATGGAGGCGAGGCCCACCTCGGGAAGCGGCCATGGTTCTCCGTGCTGATCCATCCCAGGAGCCCAGGGACCACCGCGAGGTGCTTACATGATGACGGCCACGGGACAGCAGCCCTTCTCGCCCAGGAGGACCACTTAGGGTAAGTGCGTCTCGGGTGAGCATGCAATCCATGTGCTCGTATGTCACTCGGCCCACTACCCAAGATTGTTCCACCCCTTCCTTACAGGGTGGCTGCCTTGGCAGGACAGGCGATGGATTTCTCACGCATTCACGTATGGTACTTGAAGAGAGGCTGGCCGTGATGAATTCGATTCATCAAAGCGAGTCATACACGGCTCTCCTCTCTTTTAGTGTCAGATTCTGCCTCGGAGGGCTTCCTGGGCCAGCGCTGCTTCCAAGGTGGGTGCCTGGATGGCCGAGCCCACAACGCGTGCTTTCCCTGAGGATGCATGTTACTAACCCCCGTGTCCAAGCTGACACTAAGGCAGTTGCCAACTTGAAGACAAACTAGCGAGGCTGTTGGAGTGCCCTAACTTACAAAAAATTAACACTAAAGTGCACAGGGCTCACTTTTTCAACTATGGAATCCATCCTCAAAGGGTCATCTGGAAGCATCTTTGATCATTCAGCTCCTGAGATATAGGAGGGACAGGAGATGGGACCCTTGTGCCCCTGGTTTGCCAACCCATAGCATCACCTCCTCCAGGGACCGCCTCTAAGATGAGCCCAGGTTTACCGAGGAGGCAGGGGCTTACCTGTTCTTGCAAATGTGTGGTCTTTCAAGAGCTCTTTGCTTCGTTTCCAATGACTCACCTGTGGCTGACTTCTTTGCATTACTGAGCATTGCTTACATGGCCAGCCACGTACGGGAAGTGGTATTCCTGTCCACATTAATCCTGGGTTGGTGAACCAGGGAGCATGGGTTTGACTTTGGGATTGATCTGGTTGGTCCACTCACCCACAGCATCCCATCCATCCTAAGAGGCCACTCCCAAGACTGTGGATGCAGGGCCACAAGCCAGGCCACCTCATGGTACTTGGAGGGAGGTTGTCCGTGGTGAGTTCGCATTATTTAATGATGCCCAATACACGGTCGATCTCTTTTCGGTATCACATCTCATCTGGCATCTTCTTGGAGCTGATGGAAATTTGGGGGAAGATATGCTCACGTTGGTTCCAGGCCGATGTACTTGAATGTGTGGTTGGCCCTGGAACTACCAGACAGGTGTCACTAGTGCCTTCCTCACTCAGTCTATTCATGGAAGACCTTGACAGCTTGGGGGAAGAAACTTATGATTTAAGTTTAAGACCCGAGTTATTGGGGAGATAGGAGTGTCTGTGATGCTTTGCAGGGGGTTGGGGGGTGCTTTTTTCTTAAAAAAAAAAAACTCACTAAATATTGCAGTATTGTCTTAGAGGAAGGACTTCTTAGACGTGTTGGCTAAGTCAGGAGGGGGGGGTGCCAGTTTTAGCACTTTTTCTGGGCTAAGTGAATGGGTGATTCACCACATCTTTTGACCTGGAAGTCCTACCAAATTTGAGGACAGAGGGCAGCCCTATTTTCAATTCCTTGTTTTCCTTTTAAAAAAGAATGATGATTTTATTTTTGGCCATCTTTATAAAAATGATACATAATAAAAAATTGAGCAACACAGGAAAATGCAAATCAAGAGGGAGACAATTATCCAGTCTCTGATCACCCAGAAATAATCATCAGGGTTTTAGAAATTTCCAAATACCTGCCTGATCATATATCCAGATAGAAAAGTAGACAGACAAAGTGAGAGACAATTATTTCACAAACACAGGATCACACTGTATCTAATCTTTTTTAAAAAAAAATGTAAACTCTAATTTTACTTGAATTTAAGATAAAAATAAACTGAAAAAGATCAGAAGAATTGATGTTTCTTGCTCTATAGTAAGAAATACTATTTCCTAAGAGATCCTTATAAAATTAAGAAAAATTATTGTGCAAACATGAAGCAGTTATTGTGTATTTTAACTATTTTAATTTCACTTCAGGTTCTGAAAGATAAGGAAATCAGCTCCACCTCCTGCTCTTTTTGTTTGTTTGTTTGTTATACTGCACAATATAATATTATAAATATTTGCTTTTTGCTCTATAACCACATTCTTGTGGATGTTTAATGGTAGTTCTATATTTAGATTCATTACTGCTCACTAGTGGGTTTTTCCCTAAAGTAAACCTTCTCTATTCCTGAATTTTTCATTTTCATTCATATCTCACAATGGATTTTATAATTGTTTCTTCAAGAATGGTTGATAGACACTGCTCAGTCCTGGCACATGGAACTATAACTATATCCGCTTCTTGCTTAAATACACAAGGTAAAACTTAGCTAGGTATAAAATTCTCAGCCTACTTTTTTCCCCTAGGACTTTGTAGATGCTGCTCCATTGTCTTCTGCATTTCCTATGTCACTAGCTTTTTCTCCACATACCCCTTCCTTAGCTGGACTGTATTTTCTGGTGGACCTTCATCTACTTTGTTGAAAAGACTTTGGGGCACTATAGCCTGGGAGGTCTTTCATCTCTGAGAATGTCTGACCATTGCTCTTACACTTTTACTCATATACCTATTTTTTCACACTCTTCTATTTGACCCTATGATTTCTAATTCTTTTAAATCCCTTTAGTTGCTTTAACAATACTTACTATTAATTTCTCTCAGTTCCAGGCATATAAGAGCGACCCTTATTTCAGTCTGTTGACTCATGATAGCACTTTCCTTCATGGGTTGTGCAACTTTTCATTGTGTGGTTCTCATCAGTGGCGATTAGAGTGTGTTTTGTTGTCCCTTTTGCAACATTATGGTTCTGCATTTGGTTCTGTATGGCATCAGACTCTCACCAGTCAGAGACCAGTTCTTCTACTCCTCTGTTGGCCTAAGGAGTCCCATACCTTATGAGTGGTATAAATCCTCACCACACCTTTGTCCTGGAGCTTGGTTTCTCTCAGAGGAACTCATTCTACCCATAGTATTGGCAGAAACAACCTCTCTTGTCTTCTCTCTGGACCAGTATAGAGTTTTCTGACTCTCCTTTCCACGCCAGTTGCCACCCCTCTTGGGCCCAATGTCACATGTTCTGTTCCTGCTTGGACATGAGGACTACAGACCCTCTAAGCCTCTAGTGCAGCATCCCTTAGATCCCTTGGTGGCAGGTTGCACACCTGTTGCTGTGAATTAAATTCTCTCTTCATTGGCAGCCAAGGGCTCCCCTTTCATTCCTTTCAGCTATGCATTTATTTATCAATTGATTGCAGCTGTGGTTGCATTTCAGCCATCGTTTCTCTGTGGAGGAGAAGGTTCTAATCTCCCCCAAGATCTGACTCAGTCACAATTTTCCTTCGTCATTTTTTTTCTGAATCATATTATCCCTGCTTGATGAGTCAAGTTAGTTGTACCTTCATTTCAAGGATGTTTTCTTCTATTATTTCTATGAATACTTTTCTATGTGTTGGCTTTGCCTCGGGCTAAATGGTCATTTGTTGTTTATTTCATTAGATACTAGAGAAGGAAAAAAAACATCTGTGATCTGGCCCCACACTGCCATCTTTCTCTGGAGGACTTTCTGTTGTCATTCACAGTCTGCATTTGTCTGTGTAACACGAATTATACCCAGCTTCCACCCTTCTCAATTTCATCTTCCACCACAGCAGGGTCCCTCTCTGCAGTGCCACTTTCTGGGACAGATGTGGAGTCAGTACCATTGGCCAGGTACGTGAATTTATTTTTAGCAATAGAGATTTTTTTTTTTTGGTCATATGTCTGCTGGCCTCTTAACCCTAAGTATGCCATTTATCCTTAGGAAGATTCCTCGGAAGTTCTGCCTACCTTTGGAGATGAGGCCACGATTCCGAGGTCAGTGCCACACCTTAGTATCATAAAGTTTGTGTACCATGCTGTCATGTTCTTTATGAGCAGTATGGCAAATTCAACTTCTCTGGAATAAACTCCAGCTTTGGGGGGCTTCCTGGACACAAGGCATAAGTGAGGAAAGGATCACTGATGCAAATACAAAATGAGGAAATGGTCCCTGCTGTGATAAATAATGAATGCTTATGAACTTGACCTCTCCACCTGCAATGCCTTGGAAGTGCTTCTTAGATATCCTTTGCCAGGCAGGCAAAGGTGTGCATGTCTGAGCTACTTCAGGGTCTAGGATGGGCTGGTTGAACTTAGAGGGTGTGTTTCATTCATGCTGCTCTGTCAGTCTGCTAACAATCAGCGTTCACTCTGTCTTTAGAGGGACTTCCTGAAGAAGGCCAGCTTTGGAGACGAGGCACTGGCACCTGGTCAGTGCTAATCCGTGAGACCTGAAGATAGGTTATCTGTGTAGCTCTCACTTTATTGGTGAAGAGCCAGTCACGGCTCACCTATTTTTCAGTACCAAATTCCGCTTTAAGAGGCAGAGTACCACTTCAGGGCGGGACCTTGGGGTCAGCTCGTGCAGGGTAAATGGAGGGACTGTTGACCACAGGTGGATGGCAGAGCGCACAGTTTCCTGATGCTGTGTGACCCAGTCCTCCCCCTTGGTGTGTGACCGTCCATGGGAAGATGCTTGGAGGTGGTGCCAACATGAAGGGAGAAGTGGGGTTTTTCTTACCAGAGCTACTTGGTGGTACTTGAAGAGAGGTCTTCCATGGTGCATTCGCTTTATTTTTTTTGACGAATCATACATGGTTGACCTTTTTTTAGGTATCAAATCTGGCCCTAAGTCACCCAGAAACTAGAGGTGGTGTCTGCACATCTGGATAGATAGTTGAGCTGAGTGTGTGCACGTCTCTTCATGTATGTGTCACCTGTGTTTGCTCATCTCTGTGTGTCACGCATGTCTACCCTGATGCCAGCTTTCCTGAAGAGGTGGTACTTTCACTGTAGATCCACTTCCTGCTTAACAGGAAGTCATCCTTGTGGCCCTCGCTTTGTGTATAACGTGATGCTCTGCTCCTCTTCATTGCAGTGTGTCCCTCCTGAATGGCTTCCCAGAAAGGGGGCTACTTACAAGGAAGGGACACCGGAGTCCATGCTTGTTTCATTGCCAATGTGTGTTGCCAGCATCTTCACACTCAGCATCCCATCCGTCCTTAGGCCTGATGTTTGGGACATGCCAGAAGCCAGCACCCTAGTTGGGTACTTGAATGGAGGTTGTCCATGGTGTGTTCATTTTATTTATGATGAGTATTACATGGCCAATCTCCTTTCAGTACCAAATTCTTCTTGGGAAAACTTCACAAGGGGAAATTTCAGCTGGCGCCTACCCAGGGTAAGGAAACAGATGATTCACCCCATGATAAGTGCCTGACGTGTGACCCAGAATTCATGCCACTCGGCCCAGAATTCCCAGGGATGATGCTGACTTTGTAGGTGACACCATGGTCTTCCTCCCTTCCTTGAAGACTCGCTGGTGAATAAAGCTTTTTTAGGTATGAAATAATCTTGGACACGCGGCACCATGTAGGGAACGGGACGTCTCTGTCCTCCCAACAGCCTGGCCGAAGGAAAGGCACATGCTTTACTTGTGCAACGTGTTACTACCCCCTCAAGTACCCTCATCCTCAGAGTGACCTCTGGGAATGAAGGCCAACAATGGGGGTTGGGAGGGTTTCCTCTGTAGAGAGAATTGACGGTGCCTGAAGACATGTTTCCATGGCTTGATTCATTTATTCCTGGTGCCAGATAAGGATCAGCAGCAGCACTGATTATTACCTTATGTTGGCCAGCGGTGTGACCTTGGGAAGGCTACTTCATCTGCCACCTCTCTGTGCTTTAGTTTATTCATCTTTAAAATGGGGTTAATGCCTACTCCTAGGGGAGGTATAAACACACGATCACATGCCAAGTGTGTAGACCGTGTCTGGCACATAGCGAAGTTGAAAAGCATCCATCGGCTCTTTTAACAACTGTTGATGTGGTAACGTCGTTGTTACATCATAGGTCTTCCTGTCTCGTTCTCTCACCCACTAGACTGTGAGCTCTCTGGGGGCAGAGTCTTGGTTTTCCTACTGCTGTGCCCCAGCTATGCACAGCGGATGTGATGTTGAACGAATTTGTGGCTGGTGACATATTTTCTTTATTCGGTGCCCTCTTTGAGGGCTCCTGGAAGGAGGTGAATGAAGAATGGTCCACACCTGTGCCCTCCCTGTGATGCCATCTGCTCGCCCTCGCCGTCCCGCTCACCTTGGAGGAGGAGTCGCTGGTCTTCAGGTCAGGGATCCCGCAGGCTTGGGGCTGGGTGGACCCTGCACGGCACTTACAGAGAATGTTAAAGGGCCGCTCCCTTCTCTGTGTTAAATCCTAGCTCAGGGACTCCCCAGAGGAGACACCCACCTTGGGATAGGACCTCGCCGTCTGCACCCCTCCAGGGTACAGGACCACGTGCTGCCCCAGGCCTGGGCCTGACTTTGTGTGTGCTCCTGGCCCCATTGGCCACTCTCACCTGGCTTCAGCCAGCACAGGGGACTGGCGGAGGCCCTGTGCCATGCAAGCCGGTGCCTGATACCCTCCCTCACTTACAGAAAAAAACAAAACAAAACAAGAACGTGTTTTGGTCACATACCAGAGGCTCCCTGAATACAGTGCCAGCCTCTCCAAAGACAGAGGAATTGGTGTAAGCCCCCCACCCTCCGCCCCAGGGGGCACATGTGCAGCTAGACCCTGGAGGCAGTGCTGCCTTGCCGAAGAGGTGTTTTGTTGGTGTTCTTGCCCCGCTGACGTTTGATCCTTGAGCAGAGGTTGCCCTTGGTGAATTCGCTTTATTTACGTTGAATCACACAAAGGCAACTTTTGTTTGAGTATCAAATCCTGCCTGGGATGGCTTCTGGGACCCAGCGGCAAGCTCAGGGCCTACGCCTCTCCCATGACCAAGAGCGGACGGTGTAGCTGTGGGTGTCTGCACCTCTCCAGTGGACAAGGATGGATGCTGACCAGAGAACCCAAGCTCCATGTGTGATGTGGGTCACCTGGGCCCCTGAAGGAGGGCGTCGGTGCTGAATCTGCCTCAGTTCTTACCATGGACCCTCTTTAATCACCTTTTCATTGACCGTTGACCCCGCAGACACTCTGCCTCCATCACTTTTACCTTGAAGGTACTTTGACCTTGAGGATAAGCAGGGAATTGGCGATTTTAAAGGCTGCAGCTTCTCAATCTCTCCTTGTTTCTCCCTCTCTCTGTGTTTCCCTCCCGCTGCCAAAGAACGTTCTCAGTTTTCTCATGGGCTAGGAAATGAATGGAGGCTGTCCGTCTCTCATCCCATTTGTATTAAATAAGAGTGATAAAAAATAATCAACGCAAAATAAAACTAAAAACAACCGAAATGGCACAGAGCAGTACATGTTCAATTGACTACAAATTGGCAGACGCATCCAATTTTCTTGACAACACGTCAGCTGTCCCATTTGACCTGGGGATATAGAACATCGTAGACATGGCGGCCACACGATGAAATTGACAGTGGCAGCCGCTCTAGACAGTGCGGTTTGATGTAGACAGAAGCGCGTTGAGGAAATCAAATCTTCATTCAAATTTTTAAATGGAAAAGAATTGGTCCTAATGAAAATGATTTGGGGAAAATAACAAGGGAAATAAAAGAAATGAAAACAGCTCAACGGCGCAGCCAGGAAAACTAAACAGGGAATTGGATTGGTTTAATGGAATTCACTCTGAAACACACATTTTTATGAAAATCAATGTTGATGCCTTTCTCATTAACATGATTAAATTCGTGTGGGTTTGGACGGGAGCCGATGGGGTCGTGAGGAAGACGGGGTCAGAGCACAGCAGCCTCTATGCAGCTGACCTTTCCCTCCTTTCCCAGATCTTCCCAGAGAGTTTTCCAGAAGGATGTGCTGACATGCTGGTGATAAAGTGGGTGCATGTCATCACCAGAGCGCGTGCCATCTTGGCGATGTGCGTCACCCGTCTGCTCCCTCCTGGTCTCTCTCCATCCCCTTTGGGGTTCTGGATGACAAGCTGACTCCAGAAGTGAGGCACCAGTTCCTAGGTCAGTGGGGTCCGTCCGGTCCTTCAGGACAGCTGTCTCTAGTACGACTGCTGAATACATAGGAAGGCTGGGACGTTCCCGGCTGCAATCCATCCTAGGATCCCAGTGTTGGCACTTCTCAGGGCTCCATCCAGGCTGGCCCCAGGGACACAGTTGTTGTTGGGGCTGAATGTCACGTGGTCACAGAGGCTGAGCCTTGTTTGGAAGGTAGAGTCCTGGAGTCGGTGCGCCTGGGATCAACCCCAGTGCCTGCCATGCTTCATGTATGACCAACACTGCACGGTGGATCTCTTTGCAGAACAGTTCCCACCTTGGAGAACTTCCAGAAGTCACGCCACTCTTAGGAGGTGGCCAGCAGCTGAAGCTCTCTCCAGGGTAGGTGCGTGGGGACATGCCCTGAATGTTCTGATGATATATGTCATCCATCTGGCTGTCGCTGTCCAGCCCGTTCTCATGAGCACTGCCGGGAGGCGATGCCAGCTCTGGGAAAGCATCTCAGAATTGCAGGTCAGTATCGGTGAGTCCTGAAGCGAAGCTGCCCATACGTGTTTTTTCTTTAGGACAGACGCTGGTTAGGTGGCTGGCCTCTTGCTCCAGTTGGAGCAATACCCACTGGGCTTTCTGAACTCAGGCCAATGTCGGGGAAAGGATTCTGCTGTCGGTCCCACTCCAAAGTTCCCAAAATGGGTGGTGGGCACAGAATCCGGCCTCTGCTTCTGGCATATGTCATCTGCTCCCCAACTCTCACTGGCCAGTCCACTCTAGGGGGGATGTTCAACTCTGAGAAAGGCTGGGGTTCTGATGGCAGAGCTGCTTTGTCTTTTTTGGAAGCGGTCACCGGCATTTCCTTGGCTTTTTTCTTCCTCTCCCCCCTCTTTTATTTTTGGTGTTTCACTTGCTGGGTTTATGAGGCTGATCAAACGGAGCAGTTTCGCAGCCTCCTTGTGTTAAATCACCTTTTGAAAGATGCTGGGGTGGCGACGCCCAGACGGGGCCAGAGGCAGTGTTGGTGGGACCTCGGAGAGCGCAGCTGTGGGCGTCGGTGTCATGTACACGCACAGCACCTCACTGAGCTCCCTCCAAAGGCATCATCTTCCAGAGGGAGGCCCTGTGCCTGGGGGGGTGGGGGCGGGCCAGAGTCCCCCCTCTGGGATCCAGGGAGGAAGGGTGGGCCCCTCAGGGTTTCGTCTCTGTGACTCAGCGTCGGGCCGGGCCCCATCTGCAGACAGCCTGTGGATGGGATAGCTGGGGAAAGGGGACCTTCGGGTGTCTGTGGGCACCCTGTGGGTGGCCATCTAGGAAAAAGGCGCCCAAGCTCAGGCACCTCTCTTCAGGATAAGATCCCACCTGGGACTCACGCTTAACTTCCGGGAAGGGTCTCTAGATTCAGCTCCCTCGGGGGAGGTGATGGCTGGCTGGCCCTGGCAACTGGGGGGAGGGTGGAGGGCGGCCCTTGTCAAGGGTGACAGCCCAGTCCCTGGATGCCCAGCATTCAGCTGCCCTGGGCGGCGGTGGGGGGGGGGGGCTCTTCTGGAAGCACAGGCCACCTTGAAGCATCTGCCTTGGTCCAAGCGTCCAAGTCTCTCCACTGGTGCTCGGGGAGAGGTTACCCGAGCAACTTTGCATCTGGACGACGAATGTTGCTCGGTGAACCCCTTTTCGGTATCAAATTCCACCAGAGAGGCCGTCTCGGAGGAGGCCGTGGCACCTTGCGGAAGAAGCATGGTATCAGCGTCACTCTGGGGTACAGGACGGATGGTCGACCAGTTGGAAAGTAATTGTTTCGAATGTACTTCACCTGGTCCACTAGCCGTCGGTACCCACTGCAGCCTGCGGGGCCCTGGGCCTGGGCACGTCGCTGGCTCCTCAACTCAGCACCTCTCCTGGTACCTGAAGGGAGATCGACCGTGTTATATTCGCTTTATGGACTTCGAATAATACATGGTTGATCTTTTCTCAGTATCAAATCTCACCTTGGAGGACCTTTTGGAGATGAAGCTCTTGTGGGGGCTGGGGCCGCGTGGGGCTTTCGCGTCACTGCTGGGGCCGGTGCCGAGGAGGAGGGCTGGTTCCCCCAGGCGGGACTGGGCAGGGAGGGCGTGCACGTCCCGCCGGTGCCGAGTTTTGTCACCTGTCTCCTCTCACGCTTGGTATCTGATCCACCTTCAGGACGGCTCCCGGGAGGCGACCATCCCTGCTGCACAGCCGCGGAGTAGATGCCACTCTGGGTACTTGAGGAGAGGCTGTCTGTGATGAGTTCGCTTTAGTAATGACGAATATAACACAGATGGCCTGTTTTCAGTACCACTTACCTGCCACTCACGTGCAGGGCCCGCCGGAGCCGGCCTGCCCCTCGCCAGGGTACGTGAATGCATGGCCTTCAGCGTGAAGCGTGTCTTCCTCCCTGCTCACCCTCAGCGTCTCCTCCACCCTGGAAGAGCTGCCCAGAGAGCCCAGAGACGTTGGGGAGAATTGGGGGTTGCACTGGGGGCTGGTCATGAAGCCTTCGCTTGGTGTGTGACTGATGGCTCGGGTTCCGTCCGTGTTCCACGCCCAAGGCGCTGAGTCTCGGGGCTCCCTGGAGAGCCCCCTACAGGCCGGCACCTGCTCCCCCGCAAGGCGTCCCACCCAGGGCCGCCCCTTTGCATGGCCTGTGCCTGATGGTGTGTCCTGGCCGCTTCCCCACCCATCCCAAGCCCCTAGAGGGTTGACCTCTAGGAGAGGTCAGCTTTGGGACCTCTTCGGGAAAGGGCTGCTTGCTGTGCGTGCTTCTCCGCCTGGTGCTTGAGGAGAGGCTGCCCGTGGCCCGTCCGCATTCTTCAAGACGCACAATACACGGTCGGCCTCTCTTCAGTATCAAATCCCGCCTTGCATGCCTCCTGCTCGCTCGCCAAAGTCGTCCTCACCGTCCAGCAGCCAGCATCAGGAGAGCCAAGCACACGCTGACTCGGCGGGGCCGCGGGGCGGGGCCGCGGGGCGGGGCCGCGGGGCGGGGCCGCGGGGCGGGGCCGCGGGGCGGGGCCGCGGGGCGGGGCCGCGGGGCGGGGCCGCGGGGCGGGGCCGCGGGGCGGGGCCGCGGGGCGGGGCCGCGGGGCGGGGCCGCGGGGCGGGGCCGCGGGGCGGGGCCGTCTGAGGAAGAAGCCTCCTCCGTCTGCAGTCAGCCCTGCTCAAGTGGTACCTGAAACAGGTTGCCTGTGAGGTGTTCACTTTCTATACGATGAATATTATACAGTCAACCTCTTTCCGGTATCGAATCCCGCCTTGGACGACTTTTGCTCAGGGCGCCGACTCCGGGGAACGGAAGCTCTCTGCGCGGGTTGACCTATGGACTTGGTGTAGGACCTTTGCCCCTGGCCTGTTCATTTTCCAGCTGCTTCTGTTCTGGAGAGCTGCTGAGAGCAACATGCAGCGGACTCTCCGTCCCCGAAGGCCCTGCTACTGAGGTGCTGGGCGAGGCTTTACCTGCTGATTCTCATTTCACATAGGCACCCCCACCTCTCCGGCCCTGCCCAGACCACCCCATGATCGCTGGAAACATGGGAGAAGGGCCCAGGCCCCCGGAAAGGTGAATTCCAAGAGGGCCTCCTAAGGATGACCGAGGGAAGTTTGACATTTGTTAATTGCCTCCCGGGCTACAGAAAGCCCTTTCTGAGCCAGGCTCGCATCATCCCAAGGGCTGTGAGACAACATCCTTGCCTTCAAACTCTCAGCTCTGTGCATGCCCTCCTCCCGTGCGCTCCTCCTGGGGTCGGGGGCCCCTCCGTGCCTGGCCTTTGGGGAGGGGTGGCCCCAGCTCCAGGAAAGACGCTAGTGACCATGCCGGTGGTGTGTCAGGCTGCCAAGATCCACCTCCTGTTGTTGCCATCCCCACCCCGCCTCTCCAGCCCATGAGCCACAGCCCTGCCGGAGGGACCATCCTTTCTGGCCTGGGCCGCTGCCCACGCCCTCACTTGGGTGTTCTTCCAGTCCCCCTCCTCTTTCTACCAGGGAGAACCTTCCAGAGTGCAGTCTGGCTCTCTACCCTGCCCAGAGCCCCTCTGTGGCTCCCCTGCCCTCATGCTTGGCTCCAAAACAGAAGCTAGTGTCTCAAGCACAACCCCCCTATTCCCGGCTGCTTTTACCATGTGCCACTCCCCCACCCCCTCCCCACTTTATATCCATCCATTCTCCTGCTGGGAGCTGAGTCCTGGGTGGCCTCCTCTCTGCAGCCGGCCCTCAGCGCCCTCCCTCCATCCAGGGTGCTGGGCTCCCTTACTCCTTTCTTGGGACACGCAGCAGAATCTCTTGCTCACGGCTTCCCCCTGCCTCCACCAGTAATTGTCCCCTTTTTAGAGCTGGGATTTGAGATTATGGAGGCAATGAAATGTCTCTTGCTCAGCAAGCCTGTCCCTGATCACCCAGCCTAGCCCCCACCTCTTCCCAGCCACTTTGTCTCAGTCATTCTAGCTTATCCAAAAATCCATATTAATATTTATTTTCTCTCTCCCCCCATAGACTCTTAGATTTCTCAGGGCAGGAATTTTTTTCGGTCCTGTTCCCTGCTGTGCCCCTAGCCCAGGAGTCCAGGCCAGGTTCATAGTAAAAGAATGGTGAGTGTTTGTTGATTGACTAATGGACTCCCTAAGGGCTGGGACCTTATCAAGTTAATCCCCAGGAAAGTGCCAAGCACAAAGGAGGCACTCAAGAAGATGTGGTGATGAGCACATGAATATGGTAATTGGTTTTTAGAATTTCTTCACATTTGTTAAAAGCGGTTTGATTTTTCCTTTTCTTTTCTGCCCCTTCCAGGAAGTCTTTTGAGAGTCTGAGGTTTGCTTCTGGGGCTGGGCTTTTCTCTCCACTTTCCAGGGGTCCCCCAAGGCCCTGAAAGGAGTGACAAGCCCCCGTATAACCCTACAGACCCCAGTTGAGCCCCTCCCCCACCTTCTAGCAAACTCCATAGCTCTCAGAAGCAGGTGCTCTGGGGGACTCCACCTGCAACAGGCTGGAACGTGGTGTCAGGGCTAATATTTTATGCATGGAACTCAGTAAATGGGGACATTTGGAGATGAAAATTGTTGTTAATGCATCCACACATCTTTGGAATACATTAAATGTGTGTGGGGGGCGGGGGGGAGGCAACATTAGCCTTATTTAATGGCTCCAATGTAACCATCCCCACACCACAGCACATCATTAAGGAGCACAGGCGCCCCAACCCCCGTCTCCCAGGCTGCCACACGGGAGAAGCACTGGGTACATTGCTGCCACTTGAGAACTATGCATGAGACAAAATGTCAGCCCAGGGTGCCAGGCACCGGGCAGCGTGCATGTTCCAAACTCATTTTAGACCCAAAGATGGTGACCCTGTGCTGCTTGGTGCAGAATTTCATTAAAAGCCAAATTACTGGTTTATCTATTGTTTGAAGAGAAGAGAAAATAAACAAAGGGCCTTTTTCATCTGACCAACAGAATGAAAATGTCTGTCCCCGCAGCAGCCCGGAGGAAAGTCACTGTGGACCCTTGAGCAGAGGGTCAGTGACTGGGGGCCATCGCCCAGGGGCTGCTTAGGTAAACCAGTCACAGGTTCAAACTCAGGGGTGCCCCCTGTTTTCCGGTGCCTGTGGGGGCAAGAGCCCTGGCTCCCCAAATGCTCTTTGCACGATGGGGTTGGCTCGCTTTTCCCAACACTCAGCTTGGCGTCCTTTTCCTGGTTTTTCCCTGCATCCACCTGGCACCTCCAATTAGGTGCCATGACTCCGGGAATAGAGTGTCTTCAGTCGGGGACAGTGCCCACGGCCCCTGGCCTGGAGAGTGGCCTGCTTGCTCTGTCAGAAGAGCCAGCCCCCTCCCACCCAGCTCCAGGGTCCCCCTCCTCTCTGCTCCCCCCACCCTTCCTTGTACCACCGAGCACAGAGACAATGGCTTGTGCAGTCCTGGGGCCTCATGGGCCCTCAAGGATGTAAAGACCCCCCCAAATGGCAGGGCTGAGTTTATTCCTCTCCTGTCCCAACCCTCTGCGCACACCGTCACACAGGCGAGAAGTCTGAGGGCTGAGGGGAGAGTGCTTTGTCCTGGCTTTTTTCCTAAGGGGTATCTGAAACTTTGGGATCAAGACCCACCTGTGGCAAGTGAGCAGTTTCCTTCATGGTGACAACAGAGTGACCCAGCAACCCAGGGCCGTGGGAGCGCCAAGGGCGACTCAAAACCTCTTTTCTCAAGGGGCAGGGGGTGGGGCCTGATGCTGCTACCCTGCCACAGAGCTTCCAGAAGCCAGGGCCTCACGTTGCAGTGCCAGCTCATAGTAGGTGCTCAGCTAATGCCCGGATCAAAGCTGGTCTCAGACCCCAGTGCAGAGTAGGCATTCGACACGGGAGGGTATTGAATCAGGTCTTTACTGCCAGGCGGACACACACAGGAGGCGCTGGAAGAACGTTTGCAGAATGAATAAATAAACGTGTGCTCTTTGAGGGGATAAAGCAGCAGAGAAACTAAGAAGAATCCAGGGAAGCCAGACATAAATCTCCACCAAATGCCACCAAGGCTCCGCAGCCGAGGCCCCTGAAAAGACCCCGTGGAGGCTGCAGGCCATTCGTCATGGCGGGGACGGGCTGGAGGGCCAGGAAGCAAGGGCTTGATGGAGCGTCGTTCATCATTTTCGCATCATCCCGGCGGCGGTGGAGGGCGGCCCACGCGTGTGCAGCCTCGCCGCCTGCCTGGCGGACTGAGTGCCAGGCTGGGGGTGGGGAAGGACCCGAGGAAGGGCAGGCACTCGTCTCAGAGCTTCCCCTCGTGCCCTTGGTGCTGTAGTTGCTGTGTTCATACCTCTGAGTCCCTCCTGCCATTCGTTCCAGATGCACCTGTATCTGTAATGCCTGCCCCTCCTCCTCCAGGGCTCTGCTCCAGTGCCCGTTCCTACAGGAAGCCCTCCCTGATCCACCCTCCACACAGAACCTCAGCTTGCAGTCCACTCTCCGTTCTCTGATGCTTTGATTAGCAGGTACCTCCTTGGCCCATCTGCAAGCTCCATGGGGCGGGGGGCAGGAGGCGGGGGCAGAGGCTGTTTCTGGTGTGGTCGCTGGGGGGCCCTGTGCCTAGTAGGGAATCTAGCTTGTGGAAGGCACCCTGCGATGTTGGTGGCCTTCTCATCCGCAGGCACGCTGGACCTGGCACTCGGCAGGTGGCCAGTGCATGGACATCCCATAGAGCCTTGGGTTGACCCCAGCCAGGAGCCAAGGGCTGGGCCAGAGGCGGCCACGAGGAACACACTTCTGCCTAGAGAAGTGTGAGCCATGCGCCGGCGAGCCTGGCCCCATCCCAGAGACATTCACTAGGTCATTGCCCATCAGAAGGGCCCCTCGTTGCCTCCTGTTTGGGCCTGGAGCAGGGCTGGGGTTTGCTGGGCTCCCAGGGTCCAGGGAGCCCACGCCTGGTTATGAGGGTTGGGGCCGCCTTACCTAGCATAGCTCCTCTGGGCTTCAAACCGTGTTGAGTGACTGAATGAAACAGGGTCTCCTGACTCCAGCCCGCAGCTCCCTCCACACCCCATGCGGCCTTGCTCGAAGGAGAGGCTGGCCAGCCGCGGGGAAGGGAAGAAAGTGCTCACGGGCAGCGCGGCCGCGAGTGTGGGGGAGGCTCAACCAGGCTGGGCCCTTGATGCCAGGGCCCGAACCCCAGGGTTCTGGGTCTTCCCAGGGGCAGGACCCTGCTGAGAAGGTGTGGGGTCCGGGGTACGGGAACCCGTCCAGGATGCCGCTTCCCACCATCTGGACTGTCTTCGTTTTCTCTAACTCTCAAAAATAGATGTTTCTGCTATGCCCTCTGGTTGGCAGGGGAGCGGCAGGGCCCGCCAAGGCCTGGGGGAGCCGCCAGCCTGCTGAGTTTTACTGTACAAACAGTTGGGGAGGGGGTGCCTCTGCTACCTTGAAATCCCCCATCAGTAAACATGCCAATTTCGAGTGTAATTAACTCAGGCCGGAAAACATTCAGCTTTGGACTGCCTTTCACAGTTGACGTTGTTTTTCTTTTATTTATTTATCTCTTTCCGGGTGTGGTGGTGTCTGTGGCAGGTTTCAGCCAGGAAAAATAGGAGGGGGGGGGGCTTGCATAGGGAGGGGACCCGGTGGGGAGGGGAAACGATGGGAGGAAAAGAGAGGGAGTGAGCCCCACACCTCCCAGGGCTCACGTCTCTGTCCCCTTTCTGTTCAGGGCGGTGGGGGGGGGGGGCGGGAGGGAGCAGGAAGGGGCAGACCCTTGTGCCAGCTGGGCCCAGGGAGTCAAGTGTCGTGGGCACTGTCACGGTCCACAGTCAGGGCTTGGGGAGGGGTCTCTGGGGCTTCCCTCCTGACTCCCTTGTGCCTTGCCCCCGCTCTCAGGGGCCAGACTGCCCTGTCCGGATCGCATCTCCTGTTTTTCCGGACGGCTCAGTGGTCCCTGCTGTCGGACAATGCTAAGGGCACCCTGCCCTGCCTCACCCAGGAAGCCGGGGGAGGCCTCTGCACCCCTCCGCTCCACGGTTTGAAGGACGCATACGGAGTACCAGGGGGCGAATCCCACAGCCGGAGGGACCAGCCTTCGAGTGGCCTGTGGGAAGGACTGTGTGGACCCTTGGAGATGAACCCAAAGCAATGCCCTTGCTTCTCCCGCCAGACAGCGGCGCTGGGAGGTGAAAACGCTGCTCAGAAGCACCTAGGAATTCCTGCTGTTCCTTTTCAAACATGTTGAATGTTGTCAGGCTCTTTGAGTAATAAAGACATTATAAAAATTTAAGTCCGTTTGTGTGTCTATATGTTCAGAGAGGCTCTTCACTAAGAGGGGGGTTTAAAAACCAAGGCCGTATGCCTCCCGCCTCTGGGAGGGCTGGTCACGTCGAGCCCCTGGCCTTTGCCCACAAAGCACTGTGCAGGGAGCCTCTTCCTTTAGCCCTGGTGGGGGCTTGCTCAGGACCACCCCCTCCCCCACCCGCCCCTGCCACCTGCCTGTGAGCTCACAGCCCCCCACAGGAACCAGGGCCATGAGAGGACACCACTTCCTCTTGGTCTCAGTCTCCGGTCTGAGATGCACCCTCCCACCCCAGCCCCAGCCACCAGCCCCCGCAAGGGGCAGAGAAGGCCAGGGCCCAGGGGCAGAGTCGGTGCCCACGCCTCGCTCTGCCAGCCTCCGCCTGGTCACGACACAGCCGGGCTGACTCAGACGCCGCCCCAAGCGGGAGCCTCATAAATTACATAATTACCTATGAAACCTGCCACCGCCGGTTCTCAGCCGGGAAGGACACGCTCTGGCCGGCGGGTGACTCATGCTGTTTTCCCCAGAGCCTCTCGCCCGCGCTCTGCCTCCATCTCGGCCCGCCGGGCAGGGGGAGTGGGCACATCCTGGCTTCCGGCCTGGCTCTGCGGCAAAGGAAAGGCAGGGGCTTTGGGTGGGGGGCACCCTCTGCAGTCCCCCCCACCCAGGACCCTCCAGGTGGACAGCCTCCCTCTGACAGGAGAACACCGAGGCCCAGAGAGCTTGCTCTGGCTGGTGTCTGAGCCCTGGCATAGACCTTTGGGTGAGCGCAGCCACCAGGCAGACCCCCAGAGCTCTGGCCCCCTCCCCCGGGCAAACTGCCACCTCTTCCCCAGAGTCCCCTTGATGGAGAGACTCTCCCTCCTACTCTTGAAAGTGACTCCGAGTTTGGGGAAGAGGCGTAAGGTTGCCTTTCCAACCCAAACTGGATGGATACACCTGGCGGGGGTGCTGGGGGGGGGGGTTGGAGGGGGCTAAACTTGCACGTGAAAAACCTGGCGAAATGGGGCCTGATGGGTGTGAGCTTCCCACAAGGACTTGGGTTCAAGTCCAGCCTTTGTCACTTACTGACCCTGAGCCTCAGTTTCCTCATCTACAAAATGGGCATCCACCTCACAGGGTGGTGGCCCAAATGGGCTGAGCGTGAAATGGGTTTCAAGTGGGAAGCGCTGACTGGGTCAGGTTCTCAGGCTCTCATTAAAGTGGGAGCTCCCTGCCGCTGACCCACGGCTGGTTAAGGTCCCCGGGGATCCTAAAGTCACATCGCACCTGCAGCCAGACTCACCCCGGCCCAGAGACCAGCCACATCTGATGGTCCGGACCACCCCTCGCCACTGGCCGCAGTGCCCAGGGCCTGTGCCCTCTCCACCTGCCCCCCAGCTCCTGAAGGCACCCCCAAACAGGACCACGGGGGTCACCCTCAGAGCCACACCTAGGCCTGCGGCAGAGGCCCACAGTGGCTCACGGGAATTCTGAGGGTCCCCAGACCCGGGGGGAGCGGGGGGTGTCTTAGAGCTCCCAGTCCTGGGAGAAAGCCGCACGTGGGAGCAGTTCTGTGTGTGTGTGTGTTTGGGGGTGGGGGTGTCCCTGGCCTTCTCAGATCACCTCTTGGGGGCTGTAGAGGTGTGGACAGGGTGGTCCCCAAGGTCAGCCACCTTCTCAGTCCCACAAGCCGTCTTGGCTCACCCCGCAAGCCCACCCCTCACTCTCACTTCCACACTGTGTCCAGACCCCCACACAGAGGTGCCAAGCAGCTGGCTTCCTGAACGATCTCAGATGGCACATCTCCTACCGTGGCCCCAGCCTGGCCTGCCTTCCTTGGGGCGATCCCCTGGCGCTGGCTCACTCTCCTAACAGTGATATGACAACTGTGCACCTGCTGTGTGCCAGGCGGGAACTGAGTGCTGCGTTCGAAGCCACACTCACAGATGTGCCCTTGGGGAAGAGGGGGCTTTCTGGGTGCCTGCCAAGGTCAGGGACCCTGGGCAGGGTGCAAAAGCGGGGCAGGAAATCGGGAAGCAGAGGTGAGGCGTGGTGGGCATGGGGGGCAGGTGAGGACTGGATCCAGAGCTGGGCTAGAAGAAAGGTCTGGGGTCAGAGTGGACCTGGCCTCTGAAGTATGGCTTCTCACGGGCTCTTTCTGAGACGAAAGCAATGGACACCCCTGTGCAACTGTCCCTGGGTCATGGTCTGATGTGGCCGAGCCACAGGACGCTCACCCTCTTCTGGTCACTAATGAAGCTAACCCCACACTGACCTCCTGGTGACGAGCCCTCTTTCTGATGGGGGGCAGTCACTCCCACTCACACCCAGTTCCCCTAATGGCCATGCTCGTTTGCTCCCCGGGGCACGGGGGGCACGGTCTCTGCTCTGAGTTCTGTGCAGAAGGCACACCCCTCCTTTGTCGGGCCACACAACTGAAGGACCAGGGCTGAGGTCAGCGCTCCCGAGAATACGACCAAGCTTCCTCGCAGAAGGAATATTTCCAGAATATAACTACATTCCAACCCTCAGGACAGGGCTGGGGGACCGGGGGTGGGAAGGGCAAGTGACCAAAGGATCAAAGGTGCTTCACTCTGCACTGGGGCTCTAACCCTTCAACCCTGAAGACAGGGATGGGGACCCTGCAAGCACCACACACTAGAACACCTGAGCACCCAGCCCAGCCCTGCCACGGACTTGCCATGGGGAAGTCACGTGAACCCTCGGCGCTTCGGTTTCCTGACTGCGCCACCTGGGCACTTTGGAGAGAGAGCTGAGCCCAAGCTTGGCACACAGAGTGCCGTGCGGATAGCCAGAGCTCCACCACCCGGAAGTCTCTCTGCCAGCCGTCTCTGCCTCTCCCACCCCCACCCCACGCCTGTGCAGACACAGGGGATACGGGGTGCATGGAACAGATCACCCCTGCACCAGCCTCTCCCTCACAGAAGGAGGAAGATGCGAGCAGAGCCACAGGCGGGTGGTCAGGGACACAGAGGCTCTCTGGGTCCCCAGGAAGCCGGGCCCGAGGCCGGTCCCTCCTGCAGAATCCTGGCCGGGTCAGTAGGGCTGCTGTTCATCCCGTCTGGTCTGCTGTCATCTTCCACTTGGCATCTTGCTCACAGAGCCGATGTCTTCCTGAGGCCGGTCCAGGAGGAAGAGGGCTAGTAGCTGCTTGGTACACACGAGGGGGATGGGGGAGAGGGGGCCTGGGCTTTACTAAGGCTGCCCCTTGCCTGGGCTTGGGATAAAGAGAGGGCGCAGGCCCCTCCCCCACGGCGGGTCACTCCATCAGTCCCCTCAAACCCCAACACCCGTGGGGTTCCAGTTTCCCTGTCTCAGGTGTGCACAGCACAGTGGGTCCCCCAGAGAGCTCCTGGCCTGAAGCTGGGCAGCTCCCTCCATCTCCCTGCTGGGGACTCTGAGTGCCTGTGTTTGCAGCAAAAGAAGTCTCAGCGACGGCCTGGGGACCTGTGGCTCCCTGGCCTTTCCGAGCTCCCTGCCACTTTGTAACCTGTAACAAGGCGATAACCATCAGTGGGCGTTAATATTTCATGCATGTAACTTCCACTTAACCAGCGGTTTCCGAGCTCTGGACAGAGACCCAGTGGTGCCCGATCCCTCCCCAGCCAAGGGCAAGGCCAGGAGACAAATGAGTGAGACCCCAAGAGGCCTGGGGCAGTGAATGGGACTGGGTGCCCACCCTCAAGTCGGGGAGAAAGACCCTTGGGTCATCCCCTCAGCACGAGGGGATGAACCCAGCATCCCAGACGCTGTCCGGGGCCGGGGGGACCCCGATTACAAAGTGCCTCTCTATCCTTTAGCTGCAGGAAGGCCCCTGCCTCCTGTCTGACAGCTTTTAATACCAACTTTCCTGTTTTGGGCTTTGGGCTGGAAAAAAATCAGCTCAGGCCCAGGGAAGCATCTGCCTGAGGTCCTGCACCAGCAGGTGCGGGGGGCACTGCTTGGAGTCAGGGTTCCCCTGGGAAGGCAGGGGCGATGAACGTTAGTGCTGGGGAGGCTGGCACAGCCCCTGATGGCAAACCCTCGGGAAAGGAAGGTGCCAGCTGTTCCGTTCCAACTAACATCCTGGTATCAGGACAGGGACAGCCAGTGCTGAGTCCTGCCAGGCTGAGGGCAGGGTGGGGGGTAGGGAGAAATCCAACTAGGGGACCCATGGATCTTGAAGGGGCGCCAAGAGTGCTCAGAGAGGTAGGTAAAGCCAGAGGGGCCAAGAAAGGGCCAGAACAAGGCTCAGTGGGCAGACGGAGGGGTTTGCGGCTGCAGGGTCCCGCGCCCTCTGACCCCTGACTATCGGAGACTATTGCATGCGGGGCTTCACAAAGAGAAGTTGGTGCTTTTCTCGGGGCGGTGGGGGCGGCAGCTGAACAAAGACCCCCCCTCCCCCGCCCCCGTCCAGGGTGGTTCAGCGGAATTGCGGAGAATGAGGCTGCTGGTTGCTAATGGGCTTGGGGAAAATGGGATGCAATTTCGCCGGTGTTTTTCAGGCCCAGAGCTATTGAATAAATGAAGCGCGCTTGGTCTGAGTCACCGGCTGACGCACCGCCGCCGACTCCCGCGTCCTGGCCGGCGGGGCGGGGGCGGGGGCGGGGGCGGCGGGGCCGGAAGCTGGGAGGGGGGCGCGGGGCTGCCCTTGTCTGGCGCAGGATGGGGGGCGAGCCGTGGCCTGTGGAAGGCGGGGGAGGGTGGAGAGGCAGACGCAGAGCAGACCTTGCCCGGCCCAGGGGACAAAGGGGCCGGATGCGGGCGGGCGGGCGGGCGAGGAGGGGGGGCCGGGAAGGAAAAGGGCGGTAGGCAGTGAGGGGCTTGCGAGAGATCGTGACCTTGTCGCCGCAGGGAAGGGGGTCAGCCGCTGGGGGGCTGCGTGCCATTGTCCCTCACAGTGAGGGGCTTCTCCCCCCCAGGCTTGGGGACTTGTGGGAACGTGGGCAGCCGGCGGACCAGAACCGCCTGGGGAAGGGGCGAGCCGTCTGAGCCTCAGCCTCCCTCCCGGGGCCCCCTCCGTCTCCCCCCTCGGCCCGGCAGGGAGGAGGAGGGCTGGGGGCTGCCCTGGGAGCGAGCGGGGCTGCAGCTGACAGACCCCTGCTCGACTGTGGGAAAGATAAAACCCAGCCCCGGCCCCTCTGGTTGTGGCCAAGGGCGGACGACGTCACACAGTCTCCACTGGGCTGGGCGGGGGATTGGGGGGGGTGTAAGTGGCGGGGGTCAACTCTTGGCCTGGGGGACACCCAGAGGGGTGAGGGGCTGGCACGGGGTCGGGGTCCGGAGCGCCCACACCTGTAGAAAGCCCCTGGGTGGAGGCGGGAGGCCTGGGCTGCCCCTTGCTCCCCAAGAATCTGCTGTGTGACCCTGGGTGGGCCCAGGCCTCTCTGACCCTTCAGTGTCTAGCTGGAAAAATGAAAAATGCAAACAGTGGAAATTTCTACTGAGTAGGCATACATTCAACGCCCTGCCAGCCCCCCAAGACCACAAGACCACAGGGCCCATTTGGGACCCCGGCTCTGACTGCTGGCTTCCTCTCACACTTCTAGAACACAGGATCAGGGCACACATGAGGGGGGAGGTGCTTCCCAGAGACATTCCCCCCACCACCAGCCCCAGTGAGACTCTCACCTGGGGGCCTCCTCTGCCTGTCACCTGCTACCCACCCCCTCATCACCCCGGTAACCCCACAGGGCTGCACCCCTTCTCTGGCCCCACAGCCCCCAGCCCCTCTGGAAGCCTGTGGAAGGACACAGCGAGCTGTGAGTCTGGATCAATGAAGGGAGAAGAGTGGTTGCAAAATTCAGGCCTCCCAGTCCAGGGTCTAAACTGTGCAGTGCCAGTGGCAGCTTGGCACAGAGCGGCCTGGGATGCACAGCTGTCCCCAAGAGCCACCAAAGCTCACTTGCCCTAAGGTCCCAAATATCTCTGGGGGACTCCCTCCTCCCCTAGCAGCACCACCAGCTATGGAGGTCCCTGGGGAAGCTGCTTCTGAAAGGCAGGATATAATGTGCGCCAAGTGTCTGTGCCTTGGGCTCCCTGGTGAGCAGAGCGCAAACCCCACCGCCACCCCCAACCCCTCTCCTCGGTTTCTGAGAGCAAGTGGGAGCCCAGCTGGCTAGCCTGTTCGAAAAGGTGTCCCCTGTCGGTGATAGAGGGTCTGGTGTGCCACAGCCCTCACTGAGTGCTCACCCTTGCTCGTCCATTTTTTTAATTTTATTTGTGTCTTTTTAGGGCTGCCCCCACAGCATATGGAAGTTCCCAGGCCAGGGGTCGAATCAGAGCTGCAGCTGCTGGCCTGCACCACAGCCACAGCAACTCGGGGTCCAAGCCCCATCTGCAACCTACACCACAGCTCACGGCAACTCCGGATCCTTAACCCACTGAGCAAGGCCAGGGATCGAACCCACATCCTCATGGATACTAGTCAGGTTCTTAACCTACTGAGCCACAGTGGGAACTCCTGCTCCTCCACTTTAGGATGCGCCCAGAGGGGTGGAGCTTCGTGCCTGCAGTTGAGCATTGAGGAAGAAGACACGTGGGGGGAGCCTGGGGGTGAGTGGATGAGAGAGTGCTGGAAAGAACTGCTGACAGTCTGATGAGAGCTTGGTTGGGAGGTTTGGGGGCAGGGGCCAGGAAAGCAGGGAGGTGCTCTAGATGGTTTGGAGCCTGTCAGAAAGCGGGCGTGTCTATGATTGGGCTCACCATCGACCTGTCGCGCAGTCTAGAATGAAGATGCAACTGCGTTTGGAAAAGAAGCAGCTGGCCCTCATCTCAGCCAAGAGAGGGGCAGTTTGGTGTTCGGTGACTGGATACCTTGGCTGACACGGCGCCCTTGTTTCTGTCTGTGCTGAGACGGAGTGATGAAATGGCCGTGCTTTGCCTCGTCCCATCATCATCTCCGAGGAGCCTCGCCTGAGCTGGGTGTCTCTGAGAAGGTTGATGGCCAGCGGGAGGGTTGAGCCATTCTCTTCTTCACTAGTAAGGATCCAGGCCAAGCTTCACCATGAGGTGGTAACTGGTAGAACACACCTTTCTGCAGAGCATGAGGCCAAGCATTTGTTTGTTGGTTAGAATTTCCTTCTCTCCCCCACCCCTCAGCTTTACTGAGATATCATTGACAAAATCATGTGCCTTTAAAGTGTACTATGGGGGAGTTCCTGTGGCGGCTTAGCGGGTTAAGAACCTGACATCGTCTCCCTGAGGATTCAGGTTCAATCCTTTGCCTTGCTCAGTGGATTGAAGATCCAGCATTGCTGCAAGCCACAGCATAGGTTGCAGATGCAGCTCAGAGCCTGTGTGGCTGTGGCCGTAGTGTAGTATGGCAGCTGCAGTTATAATTCGACCCCTAGCTAGGACCTTCCATACCCTGCAGGTGCAGCCATAAAAAGAAAAATTAAAAAGTGTACAGTATGATGACTTGGGATACCTGTACGTTATGAAATACTGGCCATAATCAAGTTAATTTACACATCCATCACCTGACAGTGTTTTACCTTTTACCTCTGAGATGGGAAGGGTTAAGATCTATTCTCTTAGCAACTTTCAAGCCTGCAACACATTAGAGTTAACCACGGGCGCCATGCTGAACATTAGTCTCCAACACTTTTTCATCTTTAACTGGAACTTTGTACGTTGAACACGTATCTTCACTTCCAAGGTCCTGGCAACTAGCATTCTATTTTCAGTTCCCATGGGCACCTTTTTTTTTTTTTCCAGACTCCACATTTTAAGTGATACCATGTGAGAGTAATCGTCTTAGTTTGTCCAATTTATTTCACATAACATAATGTCCACCAGGCTCATCCACGTTGTCCCAAATAGCAGGATTTCTTTCTTTTTTATGGCTGAATAATATTCCACTGTGCCCATTACATTGTACAGGATTTGCTTATTTATGGCTGGATAATATTCCATTGAACATATTACATTATACGGAATTTACTTTTTCTTTATGGCTGAATAATACTCCTTCATACTTCTAAGCCACCGTTCCTTTACCCATCCCCCTGTCAATGGGCACCTAAGTTGTTTCCACATCTTGGCTATTGGGAATGATGCTGCAATGAACATGGGATGCGGGTACCTTTTGGGCTAGTGTTTTCATTTCTTCAGATAAATACCCACTAGTGGAATTGCTGGAGCACGTGGTAGTTCTAATTTTAGTTTTTGAGAAACATGCCTACTGTTTACTATAGCA
Source organism: Phacochoerus africanus (assembly GCF_016906955.1). Classification (NCBI taxonomy): domain Eukaryota; kingdom Metazoa; phylum Chordata; class Mammalia; order Artiodactyla; family Suidae; genus Phacochoerus; species Phacochoerus africanus. Next base: position 124,565,788 of record NC_062552.1, read on the forward strand.
GCTGCACTCATTTGCGTTCCCACCAGCAATGCACACAGGTTTTCGATTTTCCCCATTCTCGCCGATGCTCGTTACTTCTTGTCTTTTTGATAATAGCCATTCAAACAGATGAAATGTGATCTCCTGGTAGTTTTGATTTCCTTTTCTGGTGGTTCGTGATATTGAACATCTGTATTTTCAGGTACCTGTTGGCCACCTGTATGTCTCCTTTGGAAAAATATCTGCTCAGGTCATCTGCTCGTTTTTTGATGAAGTTATTTGCATCTTGGCTATTGAATTCCTTGTATGTTCCAGTTATTGGCCTCTGATCAGATATATGGTTTGCAAATGGTGTCCCCCATTCGGTAGGCGGCCTTTGCATTTTGTTGATAGTTTCTTTTGCTGTGCAGAGATTCTTTCACCTTCTGTAGTCTCTGGTTTATTTGCTTTTATTGCCTGTGCTTCTGGTGTCACATATCTAAGAAGTCACTGTCAAGACCAACGTCAAGTGGCTTTTCCCCTGGGCTTTCCCCTGGGACGTTTAGTTTCTGGTCCTACATTTAAGTCTTTGGTCCATTTTGAATTCATTTTCGTGAATGGTATAAGGTAAGAATCCAGTTTCATTCTTTTGCCTGTGGATATCGTGTGTTCCCAATACCATTTATTAAAGGGTCTACCTTTCCCCGTTGTGTGATTTTGGTGTCCTTGTCACAAGTTAGTTGAATGTATGTGAATGGGTTTATTTCTGGGCTCTCTATTGTTTTCCGTTGGTCAATGTATCTGTGTTGTTTTTGGGTTTTTTGCCTTTGTTGCCTTTATTTTAAAAAAAAATTTTAATACAATTTGTAAAAGTCACACTCCATTTACAGTTATTACAAAATATCGGCTGTAGTCCCCGCATGGTACAGCATTCCTTGAAGTCTACTCGATGGTTTTAACTCCCACCCTCCCCCTCCTCACTGGAAAGCACTAGTTTCTTCTCTGTCTCTGTGAGTCTGCTTCTTTTTTTGCTATGCTCACTAGTTTGTGGTATTTTTTTAAGATTCCACATACAAGCGACGTCATACAGCCTTTGTCTTTCTCTCTCTGACTTACTTCACTTAGCATCATGCCCTCGAAGTCCATCCATGTTGCTACAGATGGGACATTTCTGTTCTTTTTTACGGCTGATATTCCGTTGTGTCCATATACCACTTCGTCTTTATCCCTCCACCTGTTGGTGGACACTTAGGTTGCTCTCATACCTTGGCGCTTGTCAATAACGCTGCTATGAACATTGAGGTGCATGCATCTTTTGGAATTAGTAGTGTGCAGTGTTTCTTTTTCGGATGTGGACCCCAAAGTGGAATCGCTGGGTTATATGGTGGTTTTCTTTTCAGTTTTTTGAGAAATTGCCATCCTGTTTTCTCCGGTGGCTGCAGCAATTTGCATTCCCACAATAGTGTGGGAGGGTCCCCTTTTCTCCACATCCTCTCCGACATTTGTTGTCTGTGTTCTTTTAAAGGCTAGTCATCCTGACAGATGTGAGTTGAAATTGAGATTTTTATTAGCAATGTTGATTAGCAATTTTGATTAGCAATGTTGTGTATATTTTCACATGTCTGTTGGCCAGCTGCATTTCTCCTATGAAAAAATATCTGTTCAGGTCTTCTGCCTATGTTTTAATTGGGTTGTTTGGGTTTTTATGTTGGGTTGTATGAGCTGTTTATATATGTTGGATATTAATCTTTTATTGGCTGTATCATTTGCAAATATTTTCTCCCATTTAGTAGGCTGTCTTTTCATTTTGTTAATAATTTCCTTTGCTGTGCAAAAGCTTCTAAGTTTAATTAGGTCCCATTTGTTTATTTTTGCTTTTATTTCCTTTACTTTAGGAGACAGATCCAGAAAAACATTGCTGTAATTTATGTCAAAAAGTGTTCTGCCTATGTTTTCCTCTAGGCATTTCATAGTATTAAGTCTTACATTTAGGTCTTTAATCCACTTTGAGTTTATTTTTGTATATAGAGAATTTCTGATTTCATTCTTTTACATATAACTGTCCAGTCTTCCCAGCAACACTTATTGAAGAGACTGTCTTTCCTCCATTGTATATTCTTATATATCCAAAAGTAGCAGAATACACCTTCTTTTCGCATGGAACATTCTCCAGGACAGATCACATGCTAGGTCACTAAATAAGCCTTGGTAAATTTAAGAAAATTAAAATCACATCAAGCATCTTTTCTAAGCACAACACTATGAGACTAGAAATCAACTATAAGAAAAAACTGCAAACACACATGCGCGCGTGTGCGCGCACACACACACACACACACGGAGGCTAAACAATCTGCTACTAAGTAACCAATGGATCACTGAAGAAATAAAAAAGGAAATAAAAAAACACTTAGAGATAAATGAAAGCAAAGACATGATCAAAAACTGGCACACAGCAAAAGCAATTCTAAGAGGGGAGTTTATAACAATATAAGCTCACCACAGGAAATAAGAAAAATCTCAATTAAACAACCTAACTTTACACTTAAAGGGACTTGAGAAAGAAGAACAAACAAAACCCAAAATCGGTAGAAAAAAATAAATCATAAAGATCTGAACAGAAATAAATGAAATAGAGACTGAAAAAAAAATAGAAAAAAAAATCAATGAAACTAAAAGCTAGTTCTTGGAAGAGATAAACAAAATTGGTAAACCTTTAACCAGACTCATCCGGGAAAAGGGGGAAGAGGGCACGAATCAATAAAATCAGAAATGAAAAAGAAGTTATAAACAACAACACAGAAATACAAAGGATCATAAGAGACTACTGTGAACAACTACATGCCAATAAAATGGGGATTGTGTTGAATCTGCAGATTGCCTTGTCATTTTGACAATATTGATTCTTCTATTCCAAGATGTTTTTGTATCATCTTTGATTTCTTTCATCAGTGTTTTAGAGTTCTCAGAATACAGGTCTTTTGCTTCCCCAGGTATGTTTATTCCTAGATTTTTATTATTTTTGAGGTGATGATAAAAGTGGTACTTCTTTCTCTTTTTGATCTTTTGTTGTTAGTGTATAGAAATGCAGTAGATTTCTTGTATCTGCTATTAATCTTGTATTAATTTTGTATCCTGCAACTTTAGTTCTAACACCTTTTGGTGGAGTTTTTAGGGTGTTCTATGTATAAGATCATGCTATCTGCAAACAGAGATAATTTTACTTCTTCCTTTCTGATTTGGGTCACTTTAATTTCCTTTTCTTATCTAATTGCTCTGGTTAAGATTTCCAGTACATTGAATAGAAGCGGTGAGAGTGGCCATTGTTTTCTTGCTTCTGATCTTGGAGAAAAAAGCTTTTAACTTTCACCATTGAGTATGAGGTTAGCTGTAGCCTTGTCATGGATGGTCTTCATTATGTTGAGAGACATTCCTTCTGTACCTAATTTGTTGAGAGTTTTTGTCATGAAAGAATGTTGACTTCTTTCAGGTGCTATTTCCGTACCTATTGTGATGATCTTATGATTTTTATCCTTCATTCTTTTAATGTCATAATCACATTAATTTGCATATATTGAACCACCCTCATATCCTAGGGAAAACCCCACTTGTAAGCATTTATGAATGTGGCCTCATTAAATCCTGCCCTCACCTCCAATGGGCGGGTGCTACTCTTAGCTCCTCTACTGATGAGCAAACCAAGACCAGAGAGTTTGAGCAACTTGCCCAGGTTACAGAGCTTCTAAGTGGCTACTGGGATTTGAACTTAGATCCTTAGACTCCAGAGTCTAAGCTTACCTTTGGGGACATAGCATTCCAGCCCAGTGAGAGTGAGAGAGACCTGGGTGAGTCACAGGGGCACAAAGGGTCTTGACTGAGTCTAGCTCCAGGGTTGCTCAGGTAGAGTGTCAGGGCTCCACATGATGCTGGGCCGTTGCTGGATATTGGAGGGAGGGGCTTTCCCTTGCATACCAATGTCTGCCTGATGAGGTGTCTTTTTGTTGTTTGTTTGTTTATTTTTGTTTTTTTCCTTATTAAGGCCGCACCTGCAGCATATGGAAGTCCCTGGCTAGATTGAATCGGAGCTGCCTATGAGACCTCTACTGCAGCTTGTGGCAACACCAGATCCTTAACCCGCTGAGTGAGGCCAGAGATTGAACCTGCATCCCCACAGACACTATGTCAGGTTCTTAACCCACTGAGCCACAATGGGAACTCCTCAGTTATGCATCTTTACTTTCCCATTCACCAAAGGGTTACTGTCCCCCCAGGAGCATGCTGCTGCCCCTCTGGGCCTAGCTCTAATCCAGTTGGACACAGGAAGGGGGGTTACCGAAGGGGACAGGTCATCTTGGCAGGTGTGGGGGTGCCAGGAAGGAGGGAAGAAGAGAGGGCGAGCCTCCCTGGGAAAGGCACCAGAGGAGGGCAGCCCTAATCTTAGAGGTTTCACCAAACCCAGAGTGGAGCCATGGCACCCCAGGCAGAAAGGGGAGCCTGTGTGACAGGGCTGAGCTATGAGGTCACACGGTCCAGGGGAGGACTCGATGCGATGCACCCGTAGGGACAGGAGCTCGGGTTTCAGGGGAGGGAGGCGCCTAAGGTGGACGTGAAGTCAAGCACCATTTATCTCTGATATTTGCAGGCCAGTGCTGAGCCCTGTTGGGTCCAAGACTTATAAGGATGATGCGTAGACCCCAGAGACCGTCTGGAAAGCCGTTGTGTGGAGACTGAGGCCTAACGAGGCGCCGGGGGCACTGTTCCTCACTTTGCCCATGAGACTCTCCCGGCCCAGCCTCTCCCTGGGCTCCTCTGTCCCAGGGGGGCGCAAGGGATAAGGGCTCCCCTTCCTGGGCTCCCAGCTGCCAAGCGACCACAGGACCAGGCAGGCCTGCCCCCCAGGGAGCACCCTGCTGGGGCTGTCCTGGGCTCCAGAAGGCAGCAGGGACAGCAGGTTGGCATGGGGTGGGCATGGTCAGTCCCTGGCCTGGTAGACTCGTAGCAGGAGCTGAGTGGGATTTCAGGGACGCGGCACTTACCTGCCCACTCCAGGGACCGTGCCAAGAAGTATCGTTGGTCCAGGGCCCCGGGACATTTCAGGACCGAGGAATCTGTGTGTGTGTGTGTGTGTGTGTGTGTGTGTGTGTGTCTTTTGGGGGCTGTACCCATGCATATGGAAGTTCCCAGGCTAGGGGTCAAATTGTCTTTTTTTTTTTTTTTTTTTTGTTGTTGTTGTTGCTATTTCTTGGGCCGCTCCCGCGGCATATGGAGGTTCCCGGGCTAGGGGTCAAATCGGAGCTGCAGCCCCCGGCCTACGCCAGAGCCACAGCAACGCGGGATCCGAGCCGAGTCTGCGACCTACACCACAGCTCACGGCAACGCCGGATCCTTAACCCACTGAGCAAGGGCAGGGACCGAACCCGCAACCTCATGGTTCCTAGTTGGATTCGTTAACCACCGTGCCACGACGGGAACTCCGGGGTCAAATTGGACCGGCAACTGCTGGCCTGCCCCACAACCACAGTAACGCCAGATCCTTAACCCACTGAACGAGGCCAGGGATCCAACCGCATCCTCATGGATACTAGTTGGGTTCATTACCGCTGAGTCACAATGGGAACTCCAGGACTGAGGAATCTTGCTCACGGTGGCTGGGGCCAGAGAGTGGGGCTGAGCCAAGAGAGGCGCTGAGAGCCACAGGCCATGACCGGCTCTGCTTCTCCCTCTCAGGGCTCCACCCTGGATGCTGTTGGGGGCGTGGGGGGAGATGGGCCGCAGGGAGACAGGGCAGAAGGTCTCGCCCTGTCAGCTGGAGATGCAGGTGACTTGGAGCGGGGCAGAGAGTGGGTCTCTGGGACCCACTGAAGCTATGGGTCAGGAGAAGGACCAGGAAGAGGAACAGGCTGGTGGCGAGAAGGCGACAGTTTGGCCAAGAGCCCACAAGTCCTTCTTGTCCAACAGGGGCGTATCAGGGAGCCCCAAGGCAGGGTCCCCCCCAACCCTCGGCAAAGCTAGGCCAGCTCCGGAGGATTAGAGCCCCTGGTGCTGCCTGGCCCCACGGACTGTGGTTTGGACCCTTGAGAGATGCCCCAGAGGCAGTGTGGACACCAAGTCCGCTCACGGGCTCAGCCCCGAAGGCAGGAGGCCCAGCCTGGCGCCCCACACGCCTGTTTTCAGAGCCCCGTCCTTCCAACACTTGCTTGGCACCCGTCGGAAACCACGAGCAAACTGCCAGTGGTAAAACATCACATAAACATCGTTTCTTGCAAAATCCTGGAAATAACCAAGGCGATGTTACCTAACGGCATGGCCAGGCCGACGTGGGGAGCCGGGGAGCCGGGCGCCGGGCCTTGAACGGCATGTCCCCGCCAGGCTGGGAGCTCCTACCTCTGTGGCCAGATTCCTCAACGGCCGCTTGGAAACAGAGCCAGGGACTCCGGGGACTGGACCTCTTTCCACTCCTGCTGGTAGGAAGTGTTTACAGCCCAAGCTGGCCCACTGGCCACCCCTGGCCTCTGTGGCCAGCAGGCCGTGGCCTTGGGGCTGGACACCGTGCCCAGACTCTGCTGGGTCAGCAGGACCGGGCTGCTGGCAGGACGCGGGCTCCCTGGGGATTTGGGGGGAGCGCTTTCTTCCAGGCCATTTGTCCTTCCACTTGGCCCAGGAGGGAGCTTCCTCCACCGGGGGTGAGGGGGGGGGGGGTGTCTCCTGTCCTGTGTGCTTCCCCCCCATCACTTAGTGGGCGTGACTGGGGGGGATTCCTGGGAAGCAGGACCCCACGGTAATCCTCCACCATTGAAACAGTACGAGTGATAAGCGGTCACTGCAGAGAAATTAGGGAACATGCATAAGGAAAATAAGAGAAACTTAAGCATCACCTGGGAGTTCCCTGATGGCCCAGTGGTTAAGGAGCTGGCATTAATGGAATTGCTGCTGTTCTGGTTACTGTTGCAGGGAGGGCTTGATCCCTGGCCCAGGGAACTTCTGCCTACCACGGGAGCACCCCCCCGCAAAGAATCAACTATACTTCAATAAAGTTGACTTTATTTATTTATTATTTACTTTCATTTATATATTTTTTGGCTGCACCCGTGGCATGCAGAAGTTCCCAGGCCATGGATGAACCTGGACCAATGCAATGAGAAGTCACTGCAGTGACGTCATATCTTTAACCAACTGGGTCACAAAAAAACTCCTATAAAATTATAAAGAAAGAGAGAAACATAAGAATTTGGAAATCTCACCTTGCGACCCCCCCCCCCATTCCTGAAACGCCCTGCACGTGGGGTGCATTTTCCTGCTTGCAGCCTGTGTCCCACCGAGTGACTCAAAGGGCTCTCCAGGCCCTGAAAGCCCCAGACTTGCCTCCCTGCCCAGGTTCAGTGATGAACCCCCGCCCCCCCCACCCGGCCCACCGCCCCGTCATGAGCCACGTATTTGGCCTGCAGCCAAAGCGGTGTTACCAGCCCAGTTCTCTGATTGGCAAACTGAGGCTTGAGCTATTAAGAAAGCTGAGATGTCAGGGGACAGTGAGTGCAGAGCTGAGACTCCGGCCCCCACGTTCACGGAACTGAGCTCCTCGATGCCCCCACCCACCCCTCTGAAGTCCCCTTCTTTCAGGGCCAACCCTGATCACAGCCTCCATCTGCTTCCAGCTTATGCTCCCCTGCCACCACGAGCTCTTCATTTCTCTCCATCACACCCCTGCAGACACTGGCCTGCTCTAGGCACCCACCTGCCCCCCCAGCCACAGACTCTGAGTTGCCCCATCCACTGGGGAGCAGCATGGGCTGAACGCCCCCACCCCCCCAAGGAAAGATATTTTGGAATTCTAACCCCTAGTACTTCAGAACATAACTATTTGGAGACATTTTTTTTTTTTTTTTGGCCGGTCCCATGGCATGCCAAAGTTCCCGGGCCAGAGATCGAACCCACGGCACAGCAGTAACCAGAGCCACAGCAGTGACAACACCAGATCCTTAACCCACTGAGCCACCAGGGAACTCCTATTTGGAGACAAGATTTTGATGAGGTTATTAAGTTAAGATGAGGGCAGGCCCTAATCTAATGTGACTTTTAAGAAGGGGGACTTTGGGGAGTTCTCATTGTGGCTCAGCAGAAACAAATCCAACTAAGAACCATAAGGTTGCGGGTTCAATCCCTGGCCTCGCTCAGTGGGTTAAGGATCCGGCATTGCTGTGAACTGTGGTGTAGGTCGCAGACGCGGCTCGCATCCCACGTTGCTGTGGCTGTGGAGTAGGTGGGCAGCAGTAGCTCCGATTGGATCCCTAGCCTGGGAACCCCCATATGCCATGGGTGCAGCTCTGAAAAAACAAAAAGCCCCCAAAAAAGAAGGGGGACTTTGGATCCAGAGCAAGAGTTACGAAGGGACAATGCTATGCAAAGATAAAGGCAGAGATCAAGGTGATGCTTCTAGAAGCCAAAGAACACCAGAGATCACCAGCAGACTACCACATGCCGGAGGGAGAGGCCCGGAAGAAATCCTCGCTCCCAGCCCGCAGAAGGAAACACCTCTGCCTGCTGACAGATTCATCTGAACTCATGGCCTCTGAAGCTGTGAAATGATCATTTCTGTTGTTCGAGCCTCCCAGTATTAAAGCAGAGCCGTAGCCCCCTGGGACAGGGAGACCTGAGCACCGGAAACCCGCACAGGCCACACCCAGGGGCACCCCCCCGCCCCTGCCTGTCCCAGCTTTGCCATCCCCTCCACCCGTGAGGGGCTGCACCTGCCACCCACCCAGGCGGGGAGAACGGCTGTTCTGAGGGATGGTGGCCCAGACTTGTGACCCGAGGCTCCGAGTGGACCAGGAGCCTGCCCAGCCCCTACTTCCCCCTGGTGGGGTGGCGGGGGGAGGGGGCGGGGGGGGGGAACTTCCTGCCAGCCTGAGGGTGTCCCTACCTGGAGATGAGAGTCAGCCTTTGGGACCTTAGCATGTTTGGACCAAGCTGCTTCTTGATGAACAACCATTCATTCACAAATTAGCTGTAAATAAATTAGCAACACACGGATTCAATTCCCCATGAAATGTGAATGGGTTTATAGATATTCAGGAGTGTGGGTTTTATTTTTTAAAGGCGTTTGGGCACTGGCTCCTGCTGGCTGCTGGGGACTTGGAAACAAGCAGGGACAAGACCGGCTCCAAGGACAAATGGAGCCCAGAGGTCTGTTGCCTCGAGGCCGGTGACTGCACAGTAAGGAAGCTGCCCGCATTCTTCCCGTCACCTGCCAACAGCCCCGGAATCGACTCTGCCCATTTTACAGGTGGAAAAACAAACACAGACTGGACAAGGCCCTGGGCTGGAAGGGGGCACAGCCAGGCTCTGGGCCCTGCTTCCTGACACTGAGCGCAGAGGTCTTGCCTTCGCAACGAGGGTTTCAGGAGCCCTGGGGAGATGGAGGGGGGACACTCCGGAGGGGAGCAGTGCTTGAGTAGGGGCCCTGGGCAGGGCCAGAGGCTGGGCCTGGGGCTTGGGGGGCAGCTGCAGCCACAGCGTGAGGACTGCTGAGTCAAGTGTTCTGGCAGGTTCCAGGCACCCAGGTGGGCCTGGGCGGTGAGCAGGCAGTGTCTCCCCTGTGGGCCTGACGACACTAGAAAGTGGCTGGTGGGGACCTTGGGCGGCAGCCAGGTGGTGTAAACGACCTCGGGGGAGGCCGCTCGCTCCAGCTCTGGGTTCGCAGTCATGGCTCCCCACCCACAGTGTCCTGGGCTTCTGGCCCAACGCCCCTGGACGGCTCTGTCCAGCTCTCTGGTGACCCTCCCTGCTGTGGGTCATGCGGGGCCACCTGCTGTGGACAGATCAATGTGAGGGTGGGGGAGGGAAAGGAGAGGTAGTGAGCTCTGAGGGCCAAGGCCCTGTGGGGGGGGGGTGGCAGGGTTGGGGGCCCCCCTCACTGATGTTGATATCGGGGGAACTCTCCCCACAGGATTTGGGACATGTGCCTGTTTCAGAGCCCTGCACTGCAGCTCCCTGAAACTCCAGGCTCATTCACACCTGCAGGCTTTGCCCCTGCAGCTCTCCCCCTGCGAGGGGTCCTTCTTCCTCGGCGGCCCCCTCAGCTCCCAGATGAGTGACAGAGCCTGCCCAGCCCAGCAGAGCGGCCCTGTCCCCTGTCCGCACACGGGCTGTATGTGAGCACGCCGAGATCATCTTTCTGCGCATGACACCCCCTCCCCCTCCATCCCCTCCTCCCTCTCCCCCTCCCCTTCCCCCGCTTCCCCCGCTTCCCCCTTGGCAGCAGCTGGAGATCAGCCGGGGCTGCTGCCCCCCGCCTCACCCCCACACCCAGCAGAACCTGTGGCCGCTGGAAGCTACCTCACCCCAGTCGCTCCATCTCCCTGGGGAGGGCCGCTGGCCAGGCTGTGACTCGGCTCCCCTCACTCTCTGAGCCCCCAGACCCAGTGTCCTCCACAAGCGGGGAGAGCGCGGCTCAGACCCACAGGAGCAGGACGAGGGAGGGCCTGCGAGGGCCTGTGGAGGAAGAGCAAACACTCAGGAAAGCTTCGCTGTCGGAATTAACAGGCCATCTCAGCCCGAGGCCCTGGGTCCGGCCCCATCCTCCCCCGAGGGCAGAAGGGAAGGCCGGGGCCAGGCCCAGAGGCAGGACCACCGGGCCCCTTTGTCCACCTGGTGAGCAGAAGGGAGGCTGTGCGGAGGGTGGAGGCCCCGAGGGGGGCAGGGCCTTGGGGCCGAGGGTCTCAGAATTGCATCTGGGGTGTAGGGGGTGTGACGGAGCTACCTGGGGGCCTGAAAGCCTAGAGCAGGAAGCCACCGACGGGCCGTCCCTGGCCTGGCAGATTCAGCCCATGCTCCAGAGTCCGCCTGCCAGGATGCTGGGACACTGCCCTGGGGGTCTGGGGTCCTGGGCTCGAAGTTCTCCGGGGCAGGAGATGTTTGAGCAACAGCGGAGGTAAGCGGGGCCAGTAACGCACGCAGCTCAGCAGCCGGCAGACAGACGGACCCGTGGACGCCCTCGCCTCCAGGTGGGGAGACCCAGGGCCCAGCCAGGCGGCAAGGGGACAGGCCCTCGTAGGGGTGGGTGCCCCGGATCAAGGGAGGCGGGTCACATCCCTGACGGGCTGCCAGCCCTGAGTCCTGTAGGGCCAGTAGGGAAGGGGACTCAGTGGGCAGTAAGGGATCTCGGGCAGGCCCCTCCCTCTCGGGGCCTCAGTCTACCCACCTGCAGGTGAGCGGCTCATTCTCCCTGGCTGAGGCGCTGGTCAGGGCCCACGGCTGGAAGGGGGCAGGGAGAAGCCCTTGGATGAGGCAGAGTTTTGCCTCCTGTCCACCCTCTGTCCATGGATGGTGCTGTCAGTGGATCCAGAACCTGTTCAGAGCTCCAGGAACTGCAAACCCCGCTTCTCGGCCCAGCGCGGGGGTGGGTGGCCAGGCTCCAGGATAGAATCTGGCTCCACATGGGCCTCCAATGCCCCCGCCTCAGTCTTCCCAGCTGTAAAATGGGCCGATGCTGGGAGTTTTTGGCGTTGCTGTAACCAGCGAGCACGAGCGCCAGCTGAACCTGCTCCTGAAGGTCACTGGTCCTGTCCTGGCCCCAGTCAAGCAGGCTGAGCAGGAGGGGAGGGTAGGGCAGGGCGCCCCCTGAGCACTGGTCCTGGGCGCAGGCCACACCTCATCCCACAGGCAGCCCAGGGCAGGGGCGCGAAGCCTCCAGAGAATCCGCTGTCTTCTGAGTTTGAATTCGTGCACATTTCAGGACATTCGGCTCCCTGGGCTTATATATGAAGCAGGTGACTTCCTGCCCACGGCTGCACATCTGTCCAGTTGTCTCCCTTGCTGAGAAGGAGGAACTCACTCTTTCACCCCAGAATCCACTGCACTGCATGTAGCCTCTCACTGTCCTGTTTGCCACCCTCTCCCCCCGGGTCCCAGGCCTCCGTTGCCCAGCGTTTCTCCTGGAGCCTAGAAGGGTCTGCCTGGGGACACCCATCTGCTTAGAGGCTGCCGGGCTGCCCCTCCCGAGATTGACTGGCGAGGAGGAGGGACAGTCATGCCAGGGTCACTGGTCTTCCAGAGAGGAAGGGAAGGAAGGGTTCCTGGGAAATCAGAGGGCTGCAGACACAGGCTAGGAGCTTCCATGGCTGAGGCCAGAGCCTCTGGGAGAGCGCCCCCCACCACCCCACTGCCGTGATGCCGAGACCCTCACAATTGACACAAAGGTCCAGCGAAGTGGGGAGAGAAAGACCGAGTGCTGGGCACCCGCTGGCACTGAGCAGCTCACCCACCTGTCTCACGTCGTCCTTGCCAACAAGGGGGAAGGCTGACACTGGAGCCCATATTCCAGATGGAAAAGCTGAGACTGAAAGACAGGAAGGGGGTTGCTGGGTCATGCGGCAGGTCTGAGAGGAAGCCGGGCACCAGCTAATGCAGGTTTGAGAGGTGGGGCAGGGTCCCTCCAGTGGCAGCTGGAGTCAGGGAGCCTCGAGGGATCTCAGACGGTGGGTGCCACATGCCAACATCCAACGTCCGCACTCTGCTCACCCCACCCCTGAAGGCTGCCTTGGGCACGGGAGCAGCTGGAGCAAAGGCTCAGAGGTGGGAAACGACCCCATAGTTTGGGGATTAGCGGGGTGGGGGGGGAGGCCAGCTGTGTTGGGGCGGACCCTGAGGGCTGGGGAGCATGGTGGAGCCGTGCGAGGTCAGGACATTTCTCAAGGGCCACCTGGCCACCCCACTGGGGATGGTGGCAAAGGGGGCGGTGACGAACAGCTAACGTTGGGTGGGGGCCGAAGAGACAGCAGTAGAGCCCGGCACAGGGCTGATCAGGCCAAGAAGCAAAGCAGCTTCCAGAAGGAGGGGGATGGGCAAGTGTCTCCCACGGTGCCCCGTGGGGGGCAGTCTGGATGGACAGCACTGAGTGGCATCTGGGGAGATGTGGGGACCAGGGGCATAGCTCCCCTGCAGGGAGGGCAGGAGGACTGGTGTCAGGAGCCAGCTCTGAGGGACAGGGACTGAGAACTCGGGGTCGTGAGGGAGGCCTGGCCTCAGCTCCCATTTCTCAGATGAAGAAACAAGGCCGAGAAGCTCAGAGATGAGCTGGGGCCCAGGGCAGGGGTGGGGCGGTTGTCCCCAGACGTCAGCCCTTCCTCAGAAGACAGCTGCCACTTTTACCCCCCCCCCCCCCCCGCAGCAGGTCTGGGGGCAGCCGGAGAGCCAGCATTTCCAGAGGTTCTCAGATGATGCTCATGAGAACATCATGGTGCCGGGAACCGTTCTGTGCGCTGATGCCTCTGGGGAGAGAGACGGACACAGAGACACAGAGACACAGAGACACAGAGAGACGGACACAGAGACACAGAGAGACGGACACAGAGACACAGAGACACAGAGAGACGGACACAGAGACACAGAGACACAGAGAGACGGACACAGAGACACAGAGACACAGAGAGACGGACACAGAGACACAGAGAGACGGAGACACAGAGAGACGGAGACAGAGACACAGAGACACAGAGAGACGGAGACACAGAGAGACGGAGACAGAGACACAGAGAGACGGACACAGAGACACAGAGACACAGAGAGACGGAGACAGAGACACAGAGAGACGGAGACAGAGACACAGAGACACAGAGAGACGGAGACAGAGACACAGAGAGACGGAGACACAGAGAGACGGAGACAGACAGACAAAGACACAGAGAGACGGAGACAGAGACACAGAGAGACAGAGACAGAGACACAGAGAGACAGAGAGACGGAGACAGAGACACAGAGAGACAGAGACAGAGACACACAGAAGGAGATTCGTTTAGCAGCAGCCAGGCTGCTGCCTCCCTGTGGGTCTGGGAGGCTGGGGACGCCAGGGGGCAGCCATGGCAGGTCTGGGACTTCGTGTGAGTCACACTGGGGCCAGTCAGGTGCAGGTGCTGGTGCCCAGGCTGGTGGAAGTCTCAGAACACGGGCTGTCAGGGCAACAGGCGGTGACGCTCTGTGCCACCTGCAGTCCTCCGGCTGGCTGCTGGGTGCCGCGGACGTGCTTTCGGCAGAGCCCAGAGAGGGCCCTTTGTGGCGGCTGGCTCGCTCTGCCGTCCTTAGGGTCCCGGGCTCGCTCTGCCGTCCTTAGGGTCCCGGGCTCGCTCTGCCGTCCTTAGGGTCCCGGGCCTCGACGGCCTGCCCCGAGCGTTCGCCTCCACCAAGCTGCTCCCGTGATGGCCCGACTGGTGTGGGCAGGATGGAGAGTCCCCAAGCAAAGCTCTGCCTTTGCTCTGGGCGGCAGGGGCTTTGGGGGCTCCCGTCTGGGGGCCACTTTCCCAGGCTGACCCTGGTGGCCCAGGGCCTGTGGGTGGCAGTGACCCCAGCTCACCCCGGGGAGCGGGGCTGGCACGTCTCTCATCTGGCCCAGCGCCCCCGACCCCGGGGGGCGGCCTGTAATTGGCAGCACCACAAGGAAGGTTTTGTTGCCCCCAGCGGAGGGCAGGCCCAGGGGGGCTGATCCCTTTCATCTCCCAGGCCCCCATCACCCCTTTCTCAGGCAGGACCAAGATGCTTTTAAGCAAGAGGTCGAGGGGGGCTGAGCAGCCGAGGGGGCCCAGGGCCTCTGAGGCTGCTCACAAAAGAGTGAATATTTGCTCCTGGAGAGCCAAGAAAGAGGATTTAAAAATAGATGCCTGGTCCATGATGTTCCAGCCCCACCTCCCCGCCCAGCTGGGAACACCGTGACCCTCCTTTCAGGGCCAGGCCTTCTCCCCCCAGCAGGTGTCAATCTCAGGACAGGCTCGCAAGGACCGCCGGGAGGGGGCGTGGCAGCCAGCACGGGGTGAGGGGCGGCCAGCAGAGCCCTGTGCGCCCCCCTCACGCCCTTTCCTGTGCGGGCTCCTCGGCCATCACACCTTCCTGGAAGGGAGGTTTCTCTCCCACGAGGCAGCTCAAGTGCCACCTCCCAGAACACCTCTTCTTCCAGGCCCAGCTGGCCCCCCAACTCTGGCCCCTGGGCGACCCGCCACCGTGACCTCTGTCATGATGCCCCCACTGGCTTGGAGACTCCCAGAGTCATCTCTGAGCTCTTGGTCCTCACCCAGGGCCTGACCCTCGGAGCAGGGATGCAGGGCGGAAGCAGGAGGAAGGAGGGAAACCCCTGGTCCCCATTGGCCTCTCCCGGCCTCGTGTTCTTTCTCCCCACTGCTGACCCCTCGCCAGGTCTGGCCCCTCCGCCCTGGCTGTACCCCCGCCCCCCCCCGTCCCGGCCCTGCCAAGCGTCATGGTGTTCTCACCTGGGCAGGGAGGTGGGGCCAGAATATCGCGGTCCTACCACTCTGGGACGAGGACACTTGGGATAAGGTCCATGGCGACCCATTCCGGAGCTCAGCATAGCATCCCAGTGCGGCCTCAGGGAGGAGCCCACCACCTGCAGGCCTGTCCCCTCCACGGGGCTCCCATAGGGGCCACGTTGCTGCCCCAGGGCATCCAGGCCCTCGTGTGGAATGCTGGCACAGAGGGCAGGGCATGCATCGCAGGGGCCCTGGACGTGGGGTGGAGGAGGGGACCAGTGGGTCCATGGCAGGAGCCCAGGGCTTGGGTGGGCCCACAGTCTTGGGACTGGCAGGTGCCAAGCTCCCCAAGGCCACTCACCGACATCACCTGTGGTCAGCAGCCTAAAGGTCCAGCAGAAAAATGGTCCCCTGAAGGCATTCATGCCCCCGATTGAATCCCCAAAACCTATGGATATGTCGCTTCTGTGTTAAAAAGATGTTCCTGGTGTGTTTACAGGGATGAGATGGTTCCGGATAAATTATCCAGGTGAGTCTAATGTCACCACAGGCACCTTCACAAGAGGAAGGCCGGGGGCTGGTCAGGGAACCACGGAAGCCCAGGTTGGAGTGATAAGGAAAGTGGGGGCCTCTGGAAGCTGAAAAGGGCAAAGAAATGGATACTTCCAGGAGCTTCTGGAAGGAACCAGCCCCGCCGGCCCCTCAGTTTTGAGAGCCGTTGAAGACTCCTGACCTCCAGGTCTGTAAGGCGGTGCGGGGTTCGGTTCCAAGAGGCCACATTTGTGCTGATGGTTACGGCAGCCACAGATGACTCCTGCAGCACCCTCGGGCCCCCCTCCAGGCCCCCCTAGGCCCCTGTCCACGGTGGCCACGTGGACACTATATCAGCCACACTATCGCCAGCCCCAGACTCTCCCTCCAGACAGTGGGGTCCGTTTTCCCCCCAGAGGAAGGGCCTGGAAGAGCCACCAGCACCTCAGGATGCCCCAGGCAGTGTCCAGCGGGACTTGGAAGGTGCTGTTTGAAGACTGGGTGGCCCAGCCTGGCCAGGGCGGCCCCCAGTCCCCAAGGTCTTGTGACACAGGAGAGACACCAACAGCCTCTTCAAGCTCAAAACTGCCAAGAAGTCAAACAGCACTGGGCCCCCGGATTCAACCGGAGGCCAGGCCAGGACTGCTTCGTGGATTGCGCCCCACCAAGGGACATGGGGTGAAAGGCCAGCTCAGCTGTGAACTCCAGGAGGGCGCTCAGCCTGTAACCAGCCTTTCCTGGAGGTGTGAAAATGGTGATTTGCTTCCTGCTGGATTTTTGGCCTCCAGCTTGGGACTCGCGGAAATTCAGAGACATCTCAGAGAGGCGCCTGCGCAGTAAACATGCCCAAGGGCTGCAAACGCAGGCAGAGGTGCCAGGGCTCCAGGAAGGCCTCACCTCAACTGGGAAATAAGAACAGAAGGCTCTTGACCCGATCCAAATGTTGGTCCTGCAGCTAAGACACCTGCCCGGGGCTCTGGGAGCTTCTGGCGGCAGGGCTGGTCCAGGAACCCAGTCCACAGTCATCCCACCCCGCCCTGGGCAGTTCCCAGGCAGCGGAGGGGGTGCTAGCCCTCCGTCCCCCCACCTCTCGATGCTTGGGCCTGGTGGAGAGAGCTCAGCGGGGCTCTGAAAGGCCTGGGGTCAAGTGCCGGTCCCGGCCCTCCCCACGGACCTGGACCCACGTCACTCACCACGTGGAATGTCCTTCGAAGACTCCAGCCTGCCTGCCTCCTCCAGGACACTGGCCACACCCGCCATGTCTCATCCCACATCCATCGTCTTTATCTCATGACCCCGAGGCCAGGCACTGGCGCACGGTCCCCACTGACGAGTCAGCGTCTAGCTGAATATAACCATGGTGACTTCTCGGGTCTCCATTAAGGAGTCCCGTCCCAGAATCAAACCTCCTGGAGGGGAGACGAGGTCCCGGCTGCTCCCTCCTGTCTCCTGGGGGCCCCACGGGGGCTCTATAGATGGCTGTGGAGGGACCATTGGGGAGTGAGCTGAAACGTAGCCCCCAGTCCCTCCAAACACTTCTGAGGCAAATGGCAAGCTGGCCTCTGCTTGCAGGCAACCTGCGTTTAGGCACAAACAAAATAATTTCATGAATTAGCTAAAAGCAGGACCTGAGCCGCTGAGACCTGGGAACTTGGTAACTTGGAAAACAAAGCCACTTCATGGGATGGGGCACCTGCCGCTGGTAGGGGGAGGCCGGCAGCCCTGGGCTGTGGGCCAGTGGGCGTGGGCTGCGGGCGGCGATGGAGGTCATGAACTTGGATTGTGGCCGTCTTGTCCCTTCCGGTCCCTGCCCCGCAGCCGTCCGGGGGCTGTGGCTGCTCGGGAGCCACGGGGGCGTCTGGAAGCCTGTTTATTGTGGTGCAGCTGGTCGGCTAGAGCTCTAGTAAAGGGATTTTCGAGTGGCTTCCTCTGATCACAAACATTTTGGAGTTCAGGGGCACAGAGGCTTCCGACAGCTGGGAACGCGGAGGGCTCCCAGGATTTCCCGTTCTCAAGAAGGCACAAAACGGCTGAATCCGGGGGCCGTGAAAGATGGGGGTTTGACATGCTCCTGCACGCTGGCGCCGAGGCCACGGCAGCCACGGAACTCCCTCCCCCGCCCCGTGCACACCCCCCGTGAGCAGTTTTCCGAGGAGAGCCACGGATCCCGACGCTGGTGGCTCGGGCCCCACCTCGCTGCCACTGCCATTTTGTGTGCAAGCCTCAGATCCAGCTGATCCTGGGGGTCTGGCCCCAGGGCCCCACTGACCTGACCGTGGACGTGCCCAGCGGCCCCACCCCCCAGGACCCTCGGGAGCAACGGCACCAGCCCCATACGGTTGTCTGGTGCTCCGTTTCTTGCCCATGAAACTGCAGACATTGAAGCTGAGCTAACAATCCCCTCTCCCACCCGGGGTGCCCAGCAAGCCGCAGCTCCCTGTGTGCAGGGACAAGCCTTACGGGGGGAAAGGACCTGAAGGCTCGGCTCTGCAGGCTCAGATTCTGGCTGGCTGGCACTTACTGTCTGACCTGGGCAAGTCCCTTCCTCTTGGAGCCTCAGCATCCCTGGCAGTAAAATGGGGATGGTGTTCACGTCTCCATCGTCAAAAGGATTAAATGGGGCCGTGAGTACGTTTTGCGTGTTAGGGAGGAACGTGAAAGCAATCCCTGCGGTTGTCCTTCTCTAGGGGACGGATTCTCAGGAGCACACGAAGGCCACTTGAACTACTTATTTCCCATCCCTTTCATTTTGGTCACGACATTGGAGGGCTAAAGAAAACCCTGAACTGGAAGGGTCTTGAGAGGTTATCAAGTCTGGGCTAAAGCCTCCAAAAGTAATGGTTCTAAACTTAACAGCCAGAGGGTGGGGCTGGAACGCTGACTTTCCCTCCCCAGCCCTTCTCTCTCTCTCTCTCTCTTTTTCTTTTTAGGGCTGCACCTGCGGCATATGGAGGTTTCCAGGCCAGGGGTCAAATCAGAGCCGCAGCTGCCGGCCTACGCCACAGCCACAGCAATGCCAGATCTGAGCTGCATCTGAAACCTACACTACAGCTCAGGGCAATGCCAGATCCCTAACCCACTGACCGAGGCCGGGGATCGAACCCATGTCCTTATGGATACTAGTCGGGTTCGTTAGGGAACCACCATGGGAACTCCTCCCTCTGACTTCTCTTCTCCTCTCTTCCTCCTCCATCCTTCTCTCCTTCCATCCATCCACCATTCACCCACCCACCGATCACTCATCCAACCACCTAGCCATCCGTGTATCCTTCCATCCATCCATCCAACCATCCAACCATCCAACCACCTATCACTCATGTAACCATCTATCTTTCCATGCATCCATCCGTGCATCTCTCCCTCCCTCCATCGCTCCATCTGTGCATCCCTCCCTTCATCCATCCGTCCACCATCCCGCTATCCATGCCTCCACCCATCACTCATCCAACCATCCACCTGTCCACCTATTTATCCATTTTCCATCCATCCAGACATACAACATCCTCCTCTCCTTCACGCGGCCACAAACACTTCCTCCATGTGGGGCACAGGAACCCCAGACTGAATCAGAGCCCACCATCTGGAGGGACACCTGGAATGCCACGGGATGGCTCAGCACGGAACCCCAGCATGGAGAGTGTGTGTCGGGGGACCCATGGTGGAGGGATTACGCAGGGGTTCAGAGAGGCGCTTCAGAACCAGCCAAGGAAGGGACACGGGCCTGCAGGAGCCTTCCTGGAGGAGAAAGCACCAGATTTTCCCTGCCTCTGCCCAAGGGGCCAGAGAATCCAAAGAGGTCCTCACCCCTGACCCACCCTGGCGTCTTCCTGCTCCGCCTGCGCTCTGCCATTTAATCCCTCTTCCCGTAGCGCCGCAGGTTTCCTAGGCTCGAAGACAGATAAAAACATCATAATAACCGCAGTGAGACGCAAAATAATAACAATCCCCAGTGCTGAAAAAAAAAAAGAGAGAGAGAGAGAGAGAGGCTGCCGCTTACATCTCGATAAATTGTAAAATTTATCTTCTTGTGCCCTTCCTCCCCATCTCGATTTCATTTACACAGGATTTTTAATAAAAAAATGTTGATAAAAATCAAAGCAACATAATCAAAATAGAAAAGCTTGACATTTATAGATGTTGTTTATTGCTTCAGTGTTTTAAAGTATTAAAGAGGCACACCAAAATTAGTTTCTTATCGAATGTCAAATTTTCATCAAGTTCTCGCCTACAAACTATTTCAACTTGGTTCTTTGGAAGCAAGTTGAGTGTCTGCAGGAGAATGTGGGGGAGGGTCCCCACAGACTTTAAACGACGTTTTTCTCTGCATCATGTCCCCACTGACAAAATGATTGTCCCGTTGTCTTCCTAGTAAGCTTTGAGAAGAAATCAGCTTTTCTGGTTCTTTTTTTTTTTTTTTTTCCCACAGGCATAACTGTTGCTGTTTTTGTGTTTCCAGTAAAACATAAGGTAGATGGAAACTGCAGTGGTGGGAAGGTCCTCTGACCTTGGCTGAGCCCAGCTTTCTTCCAATGAATCTAAACTTGGCCCTGAACCTGCTGAGCCTTTCTGCATGTATAGCTCCCCATGCCGGGCAGAGAAAGCTGCTCTTTTACTGGATGTAACAGCAGCCCTCGTGGAAGGAAGAAAGGCTGGAGGGTCTGAGTTCTTGGAACAGAGACCAAGTTAAACGAGCATCAGCAGGAAGGGGGGCACGCTTGGGAGGAAAGGGGGTTCTTGAGGGCACAATGAGCACAGAGCATCTAGAACAAAGCCCAGAAGTTGGGTGTGGCTGGGTCTCCCCTTCTTAAAGACGGAGGGCGGTGTTCTAGCCCCTTGACTGCCATGAACACGTTGCCGGGGGACGAGGCAGGGCATTCAGAGGAGGTGGGTTTGTAGCCATTTGGTACCACCCGTACACGCCCTCAGCCAAATCCCTTCTCCCCCCCGCCCCCGGCGTCTTAGTGTCCCAGTGACATGACCTTCCTGGTCTCTGTTTTGTCATCTGCAACGTGAGCAGAATCACTCCCCACCCCCAGCCAGAAGGCTTTCTGAGGTCTCCCCCATTTTGGGGATCCCGCCATCCTGCAGTCAAACCGGGCTGTGACCCTGGAGCCCAACTCTGATGGAGTCTCCCAAGGCCAGCAGAGTTGGGGTGCTCAGGGGCCAAGCTCTGAGCCTTGCTTCTCTCTCCCCATGAACAGCCCCAAGGAAAGTCTGCCTTCTAAATTCCAGAACTTTCTAAAAGGGGGTTGTCTCCTCCTCCAGAGGCACATCTCTCCACGACGCTGGGAGCTGGACAGCCGGAGGATGGAAGACAAGGGAGACAGAGGTGCCAAGAGACACAGCATTTCCAGATGATTAGAGAAGAGGAGATAATGAGACTACTTGTCTGGGAAAGGAAAAAAAAAAAAAAACTGCACAAACAGCTGTCAGGGAAATTTCTTCCCATCAAAGTCACAAGAAGAAGGAGACAAGAGGAAGGGGAGCCTACTAGCCCCCGGGGGTAGGCAGGAGAAGCTCAGCAAAGATGAAGATGGATCCCTTGGCATAAGTTGCCTCTTTGATAAACAGCCACCCTGGGAAGCCTGTGCCGAGCCCTTGGCTGCCGCCTCCGGTCTGTGGGACCCTCCAGTGCAGGCAGGGAAACCAGTGCACAAACACCGGGGTCTAGAAAGTCGCATGTCCCCCCGGGGAAAAGCCACAGCTGAGCAGGTCCAGAAGAGATGGGAACAAACGCCAGCTGGGGGGTTTAGAAAACACACTGACCCATGATTTATGTGGTGCCACAGTAATGAAATTAGAACAGGTCGGAACAAACAACACCTCCCGTGACCTGCTCTCACACAGCCCTGCCTGGCTTCTGAACCGCTCGATGCCAGCGCTCCTCTTGCGGTCAGTGGGCCACCTTCCTCCATGATGGCTCAGGGGCCGGGGCCCCTTCTGTCTTGTGGCTCTGCCATCCCTTGGGGCAGCAGAACCCTCTGTGAGCAGCTGGCTGATAGGGCAAGGGGCAGTGGGGAAGGCGTCACCGTCTCAGAAACCCTAGCCTGGAAGTCACCTGCATCCCTTCCACTCAGAAGCCTTAGGAGTACGAGCTTGCAGCTTGCGTCTATACCCGCTGGGAGCTGGAAATGGGGGCAGGTGGGAGGCGGAGACGCAGCAGGACAAGCTACCAGGAGGATGGAGCCGGAGGCACCCAGAGGGTGGAGTGCAGCGTGGGGCTGGGAAAGTTGTGGGGGCCCAGAAGCCCGTGCCCAGGGACCCGAGGCTGCTCGCTGTGCCCCTTTGCCTGCTGCGCCAGGCAGCAGCCTGTGGAAGTCTCCAGGCTGGGTCAGCCAGCGCCGGGGAAGTCAAGAGAGCAGTTGGGTCCTCGGGGCCGTGAATCCGCCTGCCCGGTGTGGGTGGGAGTGGCAGGACCCCCTTCTGCCACTAGCAGGGACCCTTCCTGGCCAACGTTCAGCCAGGCTCCTCTGAACCCCCCTCTCGTCTAGACATGGGCCTGAGAGCCCAGGTGGAGAAGCTGTGAGCCATTTAGTGAGACTCCCCGCAGCACTTTGCACCTTTGCTGCATCTGACTCACTTTCTCCCGGTAACCTTCCACCCTCTGACCCTCTCACTCTGCTCAAGGACGCCTGTAGGTCTCCGGCTGCCTCGGCTGCATTCAGAGCTCATTCCCTCACCCCTTTTGCAATAGTCTTTTTTTTTTTTTTTTAGGGCCTCACTCACAGCACAGGGAGGTTCCCAGGCTAGGAGTCGAATCAGAGCTGCTACAGCTGCCAGCCTAGGCCACAGCCACAGCCACACCAGATCCAAGCTGCATCTGTGACCTACGTTGCAGCGCACGGCAGTGCCAAATGCTTAACCAGTGCTGGAGACCAAAGATCAAACCCAGACCCTCATGGCTACTAGTCAGGTTCCGAACCCGCTGAGCCACCACAGAAACTCCTGCAAGAGTCTTGAATAAAGACTTCCTTGCAAGTTTTAACTGATCTGGTGCAAAGATTTCTCTCTAACCCCACCCAGCGTCTGAGACAATCTCTTCATCTAGAACATCCTTCCAGAACCTACCTTGCCTGTAAGGCGTTACAGGGCTCTGAGGCGGACTCTGGTCCGGGAGCTTGGAAGGTCATGGCCACCCAGCTGGAGGGGAGGGGGGCTTCCAGCCTGAGGAGGGGCTGTAGGGGAGGGTCTGGGAGCTGCCGTGGCTCGTGTTCCACATGGTGGGGGAGCCAGAAATCCACCTGGAGAAATTCTGGCCGAGCCTGAGGCTG
This sequence comes from Phacochoerus africanus, assembly GCF_016906955.1. Classification (NCBI taxonomy): domain Eukaryota; kingdom Metazoa; phylum Chordata; class Mammalia; order Artiodactyla; family Suidae; genus Phacochoerus; species Phacochoerus africanus. Next base: position 124,588,796 of record NC_062552.1, read on the forward strand.
CCCACTGGCCGGGCGGAAGGAGGGTGTGCACAGAAGGGCGTGAGTGGGAAAGACACTCAGCCCAGGTTCCTCACCCACCCCGGAGCCCACGCTGCCCTCTGCCAGGCAGGGTGCAAGAGCCCGCATCCTCCTGCCCCACCTCCCCCTCCCACTGCTGGGGACACGACCGGGTAAGGTTCCCTGGGGAACAGGTCCCCGAGCCCTGGCATGAGAGCACTTCGGGCTGGGCACCGTGGCATCCTTCTTTGATGATTCTTTATGTTTTCAAACCTCTCCTACCCAAGTGCCAACTTGACTACTTTTGTGGCTATTTTTCAGCATCAACTATTCACCCTCGGGCAGTCTTGGCCCTTCGGAATGGCCTCATTAAAGCGTTCATCAGCAGAAACAAACAAACACAAAAACTTGGCCCCGGGGCACCCGGGTTTCTTGAGAGCTCTGCTCCCTAGATGATCTGGCCTCCTCATCCAGGCCCTCGCCGAAGAGGCCAGCAGGGGACCTTGGCCGGCCACCGAGATCTTATTAGTGTCTCTCCCCTCAGAAACCCAGGTCTGTCTTCCAAACCCTCTGTCCCCCGGAGTTCGTGAATATTCCTTCTTTGACGCAAAATCCCCAGGCACACGGTACCCCTGCCCCTCCGCCCATCCGCCACTCCAGGGCGGGGACGGCTGCCAGTAAGTAAGTAATCACACAATGGTCCAAGGCCATGACCTTGGAAGGGGATGGGAGGCTTGTTTGTGGGTGATGGGAGGGTGTAGCTCCAAGGGCCAGGACATAGGTGGGCCCCCAGCCTCTCTGCCTTCCTGAGGACCCCCAGAGAGCTGGAGTCGGCCTGGCCCCCGGTTGGCCCCTGGTCCTCTGCCGGGTCGGACAGGAGAAGCCCACGGTCTTAGCTCCCCGAGGGAGGGTTGTGGGGAGCACTGAATTTGAAGTCAAAGCCGTTTTGATTTGCTGTGGGAATTACTGAGTCAACTGTTTAAACTTTCTCTAGAATGAGGGGGATGAGGTGGTGAGCACAGTCCTGGGCAGGGGTGTTCTTCAGAGGAAAGAATCTGACTCCTGCGGAATTTGCAGAAGGACCAGAGGGGAGCTGGTGTGCCGTGCCAGGCCCTGTGCGGAGTACTTTCAAATGGCACGCCGTTTAATTTCATGGTCATCGCAATGATACCCACTTTCCAGATGGAGAAACCGAACTCGAAGGGTCAAGAACCCGCCCTTGGTCCCCTGCTCCTCCGTGAGGCACTCTGCTCTGACTGCAAGTGCCAGCTAACAGCTGGGGCCTGGGCACACAGGCTTCCCCACTTCTCCAGTGACAAGTGTGACCCAGAAACCCCCGAGTTCCTAGAATGGGGCGGGAGGGGGTCTGAATTCCAGGGCTTTCCTCTCGGAGACCCTGTGGGAGGCCATCCTAGGGCTAGGACAGAGGGAAGGACAGGCTGCCTCAGGGGGCTCCAGGGACCCCCCCAATGGTCAGCACCTGGCCTCTCTCTGCATCTCTCAAGCCCCGAACTTCTGGGTGGGGATCCTTCGGTCTGGTGAGGAGCCACCCATTTGGTTTGATTCCCCTCCACCTGGACACAGAGGGTCTCCAGGTCCATGAGCATCTGCTTTTCTCTGTGAGCACCCGCTCAGGCAGGGGGGCAAAGCTCTGACCAGAGAGAGTGGAATGCTGGAGAGAGCACTGGCTGCATGTTCTCTGAACCCAGCACAGGCAAATACATCACAGTAGATCCACCAGTGGAATACTACACAGCAAGGAAAAAGGAATGCCGTACAGAAAGGCAACCACACAGAGGCATCTCCAGGACCTGCTTATTGAGCTAAAGAAGCTGACCCCAGAAAAGACCATTGCCCGAGGCCATTTATACTCAAAACCAAGCGTTAGGGATGACTTCCTTGTTACGTTTGTGGAGCATATTAACTGAGAGGGGCAGGGGTCCTCCAGGGGAATGGGGAGGGCTCTGTGCTTGGATGGAAGTTTCCTGAGAGTCCGTGGATGTGAAATTCAACAGCTTAACTGCAAAAAGTCTGCATTATGTCTCAACCTTTGCAAGCGCTGAAACATTTAATCCCAAGCAACCCCACAAAAGGAACAAACAATGAGACATCCCTCGGTTCTTGGTGACTTCTCTCGGCCACCCACCACCACCCGGACCTCTGAATTTTCCGGAAGTCAGCCCTGAGACCCCTGCCTCCACCAAAGAGGAGATTTGAAGTCCTCTCTCCAGCTTGGGGGGGAGGGGTGGATGCTCCTTCCTACCCAGGGGGCCTTAAATCTTCCAGACCCTGAGTTTCCTTGAAGAGAGCTCTCTGGAATGTCTTCCCATCACATAGGACAGCTGCTTATGTCAGCCTGTGCTATGGGAGAAAAATCATCACGCTGAAGGACTCATGCAGCGGGGCAGGGGCGGGGGCGCTGCCAGCACTGTCCCTCCCCGCCCCAGGGCCCCTGCCCTGTGATGAGAGCCATCTCACACATCTGGACACATGCCCTCGCCGTTACCTCATGTTTTCCTCTGCAGCCTTCCAGGCTGGGGTCCCGAGCGCCCAAGACACTGCCGGGCCGGTCAGTGTCCCAAGCAGGACTTTGGTGGGGCCCCAGTGCAGAAGCAGGACCCCGTTTGTGGCCTGTGACCATGGAACTAAAGTGGTACTTGCCCCATGCACCCCAATTCCCCAGCCCTACCATGCAAGAGGCCCCCAGAATAAGACCCCAGACCTCAGCTCTGGACGGTGTCTCCTGACATCCTATGCCAGCTCCCTCTGCTCTGGGGACCTGCGAGAGCTGATGGCTGGGGCGGGGACATGATCGTTTATCCTCCTGGGGGCATGAGGAGATCAGAGGCTCAGAACACAGAGGTAACTGATCACTGCAGCAGGCCCGGCTGGTCCTAGAGTCCAGGGCTCCTACCTCAATGTCAAAGCCCTACCCCAAAGCCCCATCTCCTCCAGCAGAGTCTACTTAACCCCCACTCCCAACAGATTCCCATGGGGATGTGTAGACCTCCAAGTCCAGCCCCCGTTCCACAGCCTGGATGACAGATGGAGGGCAGCATGGGTCCTCGGGGACACCACACACCTGGTCGGAGCAGCGCACGTAGCATCTTCTGGCCGTGTGGAGGCAGGGAGCCTGCAGGGCTCACAGGCAGCGGGGCTTGGAGCTGAACTTCTACGAGGCTCTGCTCTGCTCCTCTGTTGGCCACTAAAACCACAGCCACGCCCTGGGCATCAGCCCCTTTGTACGCCCAGCCCCAACTCCCCCAGGCCAAAGGCTAGAAACTGCCAGGGGCCGGGAAGGGGGCGAGGATCCTTGGGGAGGGCCGGGGGGCGGCGGCAGTGAGGAAGAGTCCATCGGCCTCTGCCCCCGCCGGCTCACTGGAGCTTTTCTCCAGAACCTAGACGCTCTTCCTCCCGACCGAAGTGGGTTCTAACGGGGGCACAGGCATGGGAGGTGCGGCGGGTTAGATAGTGGCCCCGAAAAGACAAGTCTCCAAAGCAGAGAGTGACCGTGACCTTCTTTGGAAGCTGGGTCTTTGCAGATGCAAGAAACACTCTTGAGAGGAGGCCGTCCTGGACCTCACTGGGACCGACTCCTGCATCCCATGCCGGGTGCCTTTATAAGGGACCGAAGAGGAGACACAGACGGAGGAAGCGGCCCTCTGGAGACAGAGGCTGAGATCGGAGTCCTGCTGCCACAAGCCAAGGGACGCTGGTGCCCCCAGAAGCTGGAGGAGGCCAGGAAGGGTCCTCCCCCGTAGCCTGAGGAAGGAGTGAGGCCCCCCTGACCCCTCGACTCCAGGCTGCGGGCCTCCAGAGCCTTTGGAAAACACACTTGGGTCGTTTAGGCCCCCAGCATGCCGTCATTTCTCGGGAAAGTCGCAGGACAACGCAGGAGGCCAGCAGATGGTGGTTTCGACCCAGGCTCCGATGATGACTCCTGCGGGACCTTGAAGAAGTCACTTGGCCTCTGTGGCCGCAGCCTTCTCGGCTGAGGGCTCCCTCCCCCGTCTCCCTACATCGGGAGCAGGAAACAAGCCGTGTGCCCTGTGGGTCCCCGCAAGCCTTTGTGCAGTGGCCTGTGCGGAAGAGGCCTTTCTGTGAAGCTGCGGCAGCCGTGCTAGTGAACTTGGGGGAGCGCTCATCTAGGACAGAGCCTTGCTGTGGCCCCACAGCGACAGCTTTCTCCCAGCGCTTGGCCTGCGGCCGCAGCCATGGCCGTGATGGACAGCCCGGCAGGAAGACGGTTCCAGATGGCTGAAGTGATGTTTATTGTATATGCGCCATAGATACTGTCCTGTGGTCAATTAGCCGCCCATGCGGCCAGGGGAAGGGGAGAGACGGGGCCTCCTCCTCCGTTCCAGCCTGGCCCCGCGCCCCGAGCTGTTTGCTTGGAAAGCAAAGGCCAGTGCGTGCGGGGTCGGCAGGCACGGCCAGGGCCATGTGGTCCCCGGACCCTCTTTGCTCTCAGGGAGCGGGGGCCGCAGTGAGGTATGGAAAGTGCCCGACTCTTCCTTGGACCCTGTGGCATGAGAAAGTCCCCCCGCTTTGTGGGATCTGAGAATAAGAGCATCCGAAGGAGCTTCAGAGGCCACCTTGCCCCCCTCCCCATAATTTTTCGGACAGAGAAGCTGAGACTCTGCTGGGGAAGGGGCCTTGGGGGCTACACGCAGCCAGTAAGGTCAGAGGGGCTCAGCGTCTCACAGCTCCCCCCCCACCCCCACTGGCCCTAAACACGAGGACCCAAGACCCTCAGCCTAGGCCAGGGCTCCCAGGCAGCAAGGCCTTTCTGCAGAGTCTGAGTTGGGGGTGGGGGGCTGCTCTCTGCCTGGCAAGGCTGCCTGTCCATTTCTGAGAGAACCACGCCTAGTGACAGGAAGTCCTTTGTTGTACCAGCCGAAGTGCCTTTCTTGGGGACCCCTCTTCCCCATCAGCTCTACAGAGCAAACTGTGCTCCCCTTCTCTGCCCTGTGCCGGCGAAAGAGACCCTGGAGATGGCCGTCTCGGCCGCTGTGGCCCCGTCCGGCCCACACCCCCTCCCCGGGCCCAGCCTCTGGACACCCTTGGCCACCTCCTTGGGCTGTTGGACGTGGACCCAAGGCGAAAGGAAACCTCATCTGAACCATAGCTGTTTACGGTAAGGACGGTTCTCGTAAGCTGAGCTCATTCTCCCATCAAATGAGACGCTAGCTGGGGAAACACTTCATACGCTATAAAGAGGTTACGGATTCTTATTCAATTATATATGTCCTGCCAGATGTCCACAGAAACATTTGCCATCAGATCTTACGTAACTAATCATGTCAGTAGCCGTGTCCAGACTCAGTCCCTTCCTAACCAGCCCCATATGTCAAATACACACACGCTGGTAACAAGAGCTGACGCATCCAGGGCCCTCCATGGTGCAGGCCCAGTTCTCAGCCGCTGCCAGTGTTCACTCCATCCCCCCAGCACTCAGAGGAAGGGATTGCTGGGATTCCTGTTTTGCTAAGATGAACACCGAGGCATGGAGATGTTAAATCATTTTCTGCACACACATACACACACACACACTCACACACCGCACAACCATGTTAGACAAACCACGGATAAGATAGCAAAAGGCACAGAATTGTCAGACGTAGATGCGTTCATATCTGAACCGACTAATTCATTTCTTTATTTCAGGGATGGACTTCAGGAAGGGTGTGCACAAGGTTACCTAAACTATGTAGGTAGCGGCAAGGCCTGCAAAGTCCCTGCTGACACCTCTATCCTCTTTTCTCCTTGGCTCTGGCCACATGAGTCTCCCTACGCTTTCCAGAACATTTGAGGTATTTTCCGGGCATGAGGCTTTGTCATCCGTGGCTCCTTCTCGTGAATCAGCTCTCTTCAAAGAGAGCTCCCTGGCTTCCATTTCCTCACCACTATAAAGCAGCTCCTGTTCCTGTCCGTTACTATCCCCTGTTCCTGTTTTATCCTTGTCCCAACACTCATCACTGATGGTCTTCCTCATTTACTTGTTGACTCTTAAACTTGTTGTCACTAGACTATAACTTTCCTGAGCACCATCTTGCTTGGTCATTGCTATGATCCTAGCACGGTGACTGGCATGAGGTCGTGCTCAGGGAGGGCACGAAGGAGAGAAGGAATGAGCATAATGAGACACAAAGAAGGAAGGAAAAGCTAGGGGAAGACATGGGAAGGGGCAGCCAGCGAAGCCAGATTTGAGGCTGGGCTCACTAAATGCCTGCCTTGGAGACTTATTTGCTGAGCTTCCTGGTAGCCAAGAGGAAGAGAGACACACAATCAGTTTTATGTGAGTGAAATGACGGCAAGATGGGCCAAACCAAAGTGTCAGGAGGCACGGGGCTGTTTTCTGTCCTGAGACCAGTTGGATGCCTTCCCTAAGAGTCCTGCTAAAGGGCCCCCCACTGCAGTGGCACCCCAGGTCTACACCGACCTCCTCACGGGGAGCACGGGGATGTTTTGGTGCAGCTGATTTCAGCACAGACTGACAGCTCATCTCACAGAACAGTTAAGACAAAGGCAGAGGCGTCAGGGGTGACTGAGAGCATCGGAGGAGGGTGGCCAAGGCAGAGGGTACCCTGCCCACGCTCAGGGAGAGGCAGACCAGGGGTTCTGGCGAGAGCTGGGCCTGGCTTCTCTGAGTGGCATCCTAGAGCTCGGGAACAGACAAAAGGGGCTGAACACACCCCCCATCCCATCCACAGCAGCAGTTCTTATCCTGGGAACAAAGGTTCCCACGCACCCGGGAGCTCCGGGCGGGTAGGATCACGGGGCAGGTCGTACGCGAGTCAGCCTCGCTCTGTGCTTCAGCCCGCCCCATCGGTAACTAATCCCTCTCCGGAGAGGCAGAGGCGGGGGCGGTCGATACAAACTGAAAGCAGTCTGGAGTGTTTTTGACAGATTTCTCCTCACAGTGGTAAAAAGTCTAACAAGACCTTCAGTGTCTTGGCCGTGTTGAAATCCTGTCTGCTAAAAGCAGGCACCGGGGCGCTGGTGTTGATTGCGTCGAGGCTTCCCAAGGCCCCCTTATACCCATCACGGTCCGTGCCCTTCACCCCTGTTGTTTCCTGACTTCTGCTGCTTCCTACACATTTCTGAACCTGACCTCCTAATGAGGGAAGCAGCGATAAAGGGAGGCATAAAAGGGGCAAAGGGCACCATCGGAGCAAGGCAGAGAAACCATCCCACTGAACGCCCAAAAAATCATCCTGGTGTGGCACCATCCAGGTGTACAGGAGATTGGAGCATGGGAGAGCCCGCGTCTAGCATCCCCGAATGTTACAATAACATTTGAGGCTGGAAACATGTGTCAATTTACACTTTGAACCCACAGGATTGAAGTCGGGGGAGTGAATAAAATAGAGAGTAATTACAAGCCAGTACAGAAAGTCCCAAAGATGTTCTTGCCTCAGTGAAAGGGGCCAGGAAGAAAATTGACATCAGCAAGATAATGAAAGCTCATCAAGTGTCTAATCCCCATACTCACCTCTGGGCAGATCAAATGGTTTAAAAAAAAAAAATAGAAATTGACGGTAGTTCTAAAATTGCTTATTGATGAAACCATGGAATTATGTGATAGAAGAAATCAATTAAATACTAAGAGGTGAGGCCCCTGCTGAAAGAAGCGGCTTGGAAATTAACAAAGGAAATTGACATGGGTGGTGAGAAAAGGGCTAGAAATTACCTCCCAAAGCAAAAGTAAAAATAGAAGGCTATTTTGAAAGACTCTTATCATTAAAAAGAAAAGCAGGATGGAAGAGAGAAACTTGAAAATTGCATTGACCAGAGAAGGAAGGCCTCTCAAAAAAAAAAAAAAAAAGATTGGGAGCACATTTGCTGACCAGGCTCCAAAGCAAAACTGAAAAAAGGCCCAGAGAACCACAGCCAGAGGGTCCACCCTGGCGGATCCATGCTGGTGTCTTTCAGATGGAGAGACTGAGGCCAGAGGAGGGCAGGTCCTGTGGCCAAGAACTTCCACTCCAGCCCGCCTTCCAGGGCTCCGTGGCAACGGCAGACAGTCCAATTTAGAAGTGAGAGATGGAGTCCAGCCCACGTGGTCAAGTGGAGGGTCCATCAAGCCCCTCTCAGAGGGCAAGAGCAGCAACCCCCCAAAGCCCCACGTCCCAGACTTCCTAGGATAAAAACAGAGGACCCCTCATCAGCCAGCCCCCCTACACCCCCTTCCTACCCAGTTTTCCCATTACAGCAAGTGGCACCACCACCACCCATTTTTGCTCAGACTGAAAATCCAGGCAGTGTTCCTGATGCCCCCTCGCCACTCGCATGCCATTACCAGCCTTGACTTCAAGGCATAGCCATGGCCAGAGCAGCTCTGTCCCTTGTCATCCCACAAGGCCCTCCGTGACTACCCCCTTTAGAGGGGCACCGTGCCCCACCATCCACGTCGCAAATGTTACAGGTTTTGTTTTCTTCATGACATGATTGACTGTGGTCTGCTCGTCTCTGATTGGCTCATTTCTGTGCTGCTCTATTGCCTCTCGGCCTCTAGAATATCAGCTCTCGGAGCCCAGGGGTCTTGTCCACTGCTGTTTATTGCCTCTTGAGATACTCAATAAGTGCTTGTTGAGTGAATAAGTGACAGCCTCTGTCTTTCTCAGAGACCCCTCTGCAGCCTGCACTCTGCATACTGCCCCCCGTCCTTACCACTCAGTGTAGGCAGCCCTGGGTCAGCCTTATATATGAGACCCAGAACCCAGCTTCGTGCCTGGTACAGAGATGGGGCGCCGGGAGTTTATGGAATGTTTTAAGCTCAGAGCAGCCTGGAGGTAGGGGTTGTCTCAGAGCAGGATTGCAGGGCTTGGAGGGTTCACGAAGCCCCTCCATTTTACAAGCGTGGAAACCAAGACCCTTGGAGCAGCCGGGGAGCTTCGGAGGGTGAGATGCTGGCACCCCTTCCACTCAGCTGAGCCAGGAGATGGGTAGCCTGTGGCCCTTCAGACACAACTGGGGGAGCCTGGCACTTTAAGAGGCGGCACCCCTCCCTCCTTCCACTCTTTCCCAGGTGAAAATTGGATCTTCCCACCGGGAGGCTCAACCAATTTGGAGCCCCTGCAGGGGCTGTTCTGCGAATAACGTCCAGCGGTCCAGCGGGAAAAGGCAGCCCCAGGCCTGAAGGCCAGCCCTCTGGGGCTGGGGCAGAAGCAGCCCCCAGCTACCATGTCCTGAGCCCTCAGGGAATGGGCAGGAAGGAGATACCCATCCTGGGGCTGGGCTGTTGCTACAGAGTCAGGACGTCCCAGGACCCCCAAGTCCAACTCAGCCACCAGGAGTCGGTCAACACCAGGTGTGGCACTTACTCCCTGGACCAGACTGGGCACGGGGGAGACACGCAAGTCAGAGAGTTGCCCTCTGTCCTGGACGCCCATCCTGGACCTCCCGCTGTGCCAGGGCTGGTGTCTGTGTGACTGTGATTCTGCCTCCCAGGAGTGCATGAGGGCTCGGAGCGGGCCCTGTGACCTGGCTGGCTTCTTCTGTTGAGCTTAAAACTGGTATTTGAAGTCGCGTGGGACCGCTGAGGATGCAGATGGGCTTCTGTGGACCTCAGTCTTCCCATTCGAAGAATGGACGTCAGCCTCCAGGAGAGGAGGCCTCTAAGCGGTAACTCTACTGAGCGGGCTGGGACCCTTCCGTCTGGGAGATGGTCAGCGTCCCTCCTACCAAGCCTCGCCAGGAGGCCACCTTCTGCTAAAATCGGCCTGGCCAGAGTCTCCCCAGCTCCCAGCACAGGGGGTCCAGGCATGTGGCAGAGGCAGGAGTTGGCTCAGGTCCCCCAGCATCTTTGCCTTCCCCTCCCTGCAGAGGGGCTTGGTCTGGGTCCCCTACCCACCCACGTAGCTGTAACTGAGCAGGACCCTCTGGGTCTCCAGAGGCAGGTCCTTCTCCCAGACCCCCTGCTTTAGCTCCTCTCTGAAGGACAACATGTGTCTCATTGGAGGTTTGCAGGAGCGTCACGACCAGACTCCCATGGACAGCTCCCAGAAGAGAGGATTTCTGCCCAAGAAGTTTGCAACAACCAATGAACCCCTCCCCAACCCTGCCTTTAAAAATGCTCTGCAGGAGCTCCCGTCATGGCACAGTGGGAACAAATCCGACTAGGATCCACGAGGATGCGGGTTCAGTCCCTGGCCTTGCTCAGTGGGTGGGGGATCCGGCGTTGCCACGAGCTGTGGTTTGGATCCCACGTAGCTGTGGCTGTGGTGTAGGCTGGCAGAGGTAGCTCTGACTTGACCCCGAGCCTGGGAATTTCCATACGCCATGGGTGCGGCCCTAGAAAGCAAAAAAAAAAAAAAAAAATGCTTTGCAGTTTGGGTCTGGGGAGTTCAGGATATCTGGGGGGCATGAGTGACCCATCTCTTTGCATGTCCCTGCTGAAACCTTTCTCTGCTCCAAACTCCGACACTTCGGCCTGTCTGGCTTCCCTGCGCGTCGACCAGACGGTCTTGCGCTCACACAGCCAGGTGCCCAGCCAGCACGGTCCCTCCTGCGTCACCGCACAGCCCCTGTCCTCAGACCACTTGTGCACCTGCCACCAAAGAGAGCGCAGCGGGGTCCAGGAGCGGGGGGGCCAAGGCTGGTGCACGGATGAAATAAAGGGGGGAAATGGAAAGTGAAGGCCTGCGAGCCCGGAGGGTGACGGGATGACCCAATCAAATGGGTATTTTATGGCACAGCAGGGAGCCTGTGTTACACAATTGATAAGAATGTTCCATGATTGGCGGGCCCTTAGGCATTTATTTACCAAAAAAGTTTATTTTTCTTTCTCTGGTGGTGAGAACCATCTGGAGTGGATGGATTTTCTCCATTTTGTAGGAAAGGAAACCAACGTTCCAAGCAGCACAAGCAAGGACTCCTTGAGTCTCCAGCCCGCTGGTGTCTGCAAGGGCTTCAGCCCAGGTGGCCCCTGGAGGCCCCCGCCTCAAAATTTCTGGAACCAGCCTCTGAGCAGCTGCGTCTGGGGGTGAGGAGCTGGGGGGAGTGGGGCGGAGGCCTTGGAAGGTGAGCTCGGGATGGAGGGGACACAGGTTTAGTCCTGATGTCTTTTGGCCACTCAGATTCACTCCCCCTGGACCGCCCTTGAAATTTGCGAGTCTTCAGCCGGAACCCAGAACCCAGACCCTCCAGGGCACCACGTCATCCCGTTTCCCCGAGAGATTTTAGCTTTTGGCTCTTTCTTTGTTCTTAATGTTTAAGACTCACAGATCACATTTATTTCACAAAGGTCACTCTAGCTGGAGTATGGGAGCTCGATGCAAAGGACAGATTGGAGGGATTTTACCAAATAGATGATTCCATCTTGTGCGACAGCGCCTTTTTTTCACTTGTGGACATGTTTTCATGTCCCTATGGATCGACCACATTTTAATTGACTGTGTCATATTCCGTTGGAGGGAAATATGATTTTATCAAATGATTCCTCTGTTGAAGAATTTTTTTTTTCTCTCTCACAAATAACTCTCTGGCAAACATTCTCGTAAATATACCCTCACATACACATTTCTACAACTATTTCTATTGGGTGGATTCTTAAGAAGCATTATTGCTTGGTTCAGGAACTGCATGTTTTATTTTATTTCATTTTAATTTTTTGGCCACGGCATGTGGAAATGGCTGGGCCAGGGAATGACCCCCCCCACACACACACACAGACAAAATATTAACTGCTAGGCCACCAGGGAACTCCCAGGAACATGCGAATTTACATCCTACATCTTAAAATATGCATGTTCCTGGGAGTTCCCTGGTGGCCTAGCGGTTAAATATCCAATGTCGTTACTCCTGTGGCACAGGGGTCCAATCTCTTACAGCAGGAGGGGGCAACTCGGCTCACTGGGGTCCAATCAGAGCGGCAGCTGCCAGCCTACACCACAGCCACAGCAACGTCAGATCCTTAACCCACTGAGCGAGACCAGGGATTGAACCCGCATCTTCATGGATGCTAGTCAAGTTCATTACCACTGAGCCACGGTGGGAACTCCCTGAACTTTTCTTAAATGACTTTTGGGTGCACTCACCTCTGAGATGGAGTCTGGTGCTGAGGGTGGGGACGGGGGATGGAACTTGGGGTGCTCTTGTGTGTGTGTGTGTGTGTGCGTGTACGCGCACACGTGCCCCTTCACTTGATGACAGCTGTGGAAGTGGGAAAGGCACAGCCGAGGAGAAAGATCAGGCTGACGCCTCCTTGAGGAAGCCCCTACGCCCCTCCCCGCCCCCTCCTGGGCTCTCACAGGCTCCGCAGTCATGAAGAGGTGGTCCCAGGGCAGCTGGTGGCAGGAACGCTCACGGCTGAAATCTTACTGACACCTCTGAGGATGGAGGCTGATCAGGAATGGATCTTGGAATTATCAAATGAAAGACAGTCCTTGTTTTGCCTTCACGGTTTGTTGACTTTTTTTTTTGGAAAAAAAAAAAAAAGCCCGACCACAAAACATGAGCTCATGTGGGCATTTGCTGGAAAGGCGGCGTGCGGGGCCCGGGGGACAAGGTTTGCAGAATGGATGTTTCCACTGTACCTGGCAGGGAAAGCCAGGAGCTCTGAGACAGGGCTTCGTGCAGGAGGTGAAATAGAGCACGGTGACGGGGGGTGGGGTGGACCCAGTCGGATGGACGGGAGCAAATAAATAAAGTAGAAGGGATGCCTAGAATGGAAACGATACAGCAGGATGGAATGAACGGAGAAAATACCTTTCGCTGAGGTCGATGGGGGAGGCTCAATGGGAAATACAAGGCGGTGGAGAGAACCGGCTGGAGTGAAGCAGGCAGAGTGAATTAGGTCGGAATTGAACAGCCAGAGGAAAACAGAAGGGCCTGGGCAAAGGACGGGCCCGCTCTCTTACAGCAGGAGGGGGCGCTTGGCTCACTGAGGACCCTGAGCCCTGAGACGGGCGGGACCCCCGTCCTGCTTCTTCACTGCCAGGCACGTGTTTGCAGGGCCTGCAGCTGTAGTTTGCAAAGTTCCAAGGTGGGGAGCACCCTGGCGGAGTGGGAGGGGATGGCTCCTTGTGGGTGGGTAGGGGAGGTAATTTATGTGCAGACCCCAGAGAAAGCCCTCACCTGCCCGGGCCTCTAATTCTGCCACTGTTGGAAGAGCAGCTCTGCTAAGATGGCTTTGAAGAGCGTTCCGTCCCTAAACTCCAAGTTCCTCTATTTCATGGTTCTTGCACTTGGCCGTGGGCTGCAGACCCAAAACACACACATGAGAAGGGCACAGAACCTGTGAGCCAGGCCACCATGGGCCAGGTCTTCATGGCTGACACATGACTTAATGGCCCAGATGCCCCAGGAGGGCCCACCACCTAGGACAGGCTGTGCTGTGCCGGGGACATTGGGGCTTGAAGCCAAAGAAAACCTCAGATGTACTGGTTCTACCTGCACTTACAATTCTGGTATTTTGTTCATCGTGGATATATTTGCATTGATTTTGACTTTTTATAGATTGTGTTAAAAAGTCGTATTTATCTGGATTACTGAGTTTGGGGCACCCCTTCACATGCTGCACCCCAGGCCATCACTGCACCGGCCTCATCCTAGTCCCAGCCCTGCTGGTTGGGGCTGTCAAGACCCCATTCCACAGACGAAGAAACAGAGGTTCCGAGAGTTTCCCTGACTGGTAAGACACGGAGAAGGCCTGTGGGAGGAGCCGCTTACTCTGCTGGAAGACAAGTGACAATGACCGTGCTTGGTGGGCTCACGCGTGTGGCCATCTTCTGACGCTGGGTCTTTCTGGCGCTGGGAAGATCTGAGACTCCACTGGGAGGGCACGCCAGACAAAAGGAGCAGCGTTTGCAAAGAAGCAGGGAGTTCTGGAGCCGGAGTGCAGGCCAGCGTGGCCGATGGGGGTGCAGGGTGTCAGAGCCTCTCTAGCGCCCCATCTGCCTCTTGGCTGCATCCCCTCCTTGTATTGGCTGGCCAAAACACCAGGCGTGCTTGGAAGATACATGACAAGCAACTGTCAGCTGCTCCCAGCAGCAGTGGAAGTGAAAAGCCCCAGCGGAGAGGCACACATCTGGGGAAACTGCTTTCCGTGCATACACGGTCCCGGCCCCTTGGGAGCTCTGGGTTGTCAGCGTTGAGGGAAGAAAATCCTTCCCAGCCTCAGCTTGCAGGCAGATTTATTTGGAATACATAGGGTTTACTCAAATCCTTGCCAGGGGCAAAGCCCCGAAATGCAAACAGGAGATCTAAGCCACGTGTTCTCTGCTCAGTTATGGGTCGAGATTGGGGATCAACATGGAAGCCCCTGCTTCTTCTCAGTCTTGGGCAGCTCCCGAGGCTTCGGGGCATGGCCCCTCCACAGCCCCACCTGCTCAGCCAGCCCCACCTGGCCGCAGACCCCCAGGGAACTTCATCGCATCTGCAAAGCTCCTTTTCCCAAAAGAGGCCATATTCACAGGTTCTGGGGCTTAGGATGGGGACACAGGCTTTTTTTTGGGGGGGGGGCACCATTCAAGCCACTGCAGCAGGGAACACAGCCGCTCCTGCTTCTGCTTCCATGGGTGTAAGTGGGAGGGAGTGACGGGACCTGCCCCACTTGGCTGTGGGGACAGGTACCGCACCTGTCCTCTGGAAAGCCCCGGGGAAAGGACCTGGCAGGAGAATGAAGACCTCCCCAAGGGTCTGTCCTCGTTTATGGAGTGGGAAGAGAAATGGGCTTTTTCTCTGTTGGTTGGTCTTCATTTATTTCCACAATCTCATGACCCTGTCCTGCAGGACACCACAGCCCTAAACAATGGCACTGCTGTAACGGAACTCGTCTTAAGGGATCTGAGACCCCAAAGCCAGGACCCTTTCCCAAGGGAGCTCAGAGCCCTGAAACCACAAACATGTCCCACAGGAGCGCACAGCCCTAAAGCCACAGCCCTCCTTGTAGGGAGTGCATGGCGCAAATACTCATCCCAGGAGAGTTTCAGGTCTTAGATGTCTGGACCCCCCTCGGTGTTTCTCCTCGGCTGCCGCCCTCCCGTGGATGCAGGTGGCTCCCTCTGTTCCCTCTTACCCACCGCTCCCCTGTTCACCAGCGTGACCTTCCCAAGAGTCCCTTTCTGAGCCCTGTCACCTGTCGGGCCCAGGCCATCAGCCTGGCTTCTGCTGACAACTTCATTCACCTCCATGGCTCCTCCCCACCGGACGGTCCCCTGAAAATGGGCCAGGTTTGGCTTTCTGCTTCGGTGGAGGATGCAGAACATGGAAAAGAATGTTCTTCCCACCCTACTATCGAGAAAAAGCCAGAAAAATCCAACCCACCAGCCAGTCATGTCACCTGAATTCCAGAGTATGATGCCCTGCAGAGGAGACCCAGGCGGACCTCGCATGACAGAACCGGGCAGGAAGTGGTGGCCGCCACGCAACCAGGTAAGAAGAAAGCGGCTAAAATCTCAATGAGGCTTGAGTGCTAGCTTGGGAAGAGCTGCGGTGCTGTGAGGGGGCTTGAACCAGATGGGAGGGTGGCTCACGCTCACTCACAACTCTTTCTCTAGGACTCCGCCAGGTGTGAGGCAGGAAGGCTGGGACCGCAGGGAGGCCCTTTCACGGAGTGGGAAATAGATGCTTCCGTGTAGGCAGTAGGGGGAAGGCTGCTGTTGGATGGGCGTCAAGCCCCACCCACTTTCCCAGGCTCTTCTTTCCTAAGAAGCAAAAGCCTTAAGCTGCTGGCAGAGAGGTAGCAAAATCTACCTCTCCTGGGCACAAGCGGACATCCCTTGTGAATGGACAGAAAGAAGACAAACCTTTCCCCGGGGTGCAGGTCAGGAACCCACCTCAGGCTCAGGATCCTACACTGAAACCAAACAGAACTCGGCGGCTGCCAGAAAAGGACAGGAAAGGCCCCCAGTTGGTCCATCAGCTGTGGACTCAAGGCAGAGCTACAGGTGTCAGTTAACTCCTCGCCCAAGCCTGGGTGCACAGAGCCTGCTTGAGACAAAGAATTTTGTGGAAAATCAATTGATCATAAATAGAAGGATTTCTCTCTGCACTTTCCATTCTGTTCTGTGGATCTCCGTGGCTGTCTCTGGACCAGGATTCTCATTGCCTGGATAAGGCCATGGCTTTACACTAAGATTTGAAATGGGGATCTGAAAGTTCTCTGTAGCAGAATGAATGTAGGTCCATATCCTCAACCCTGGACCTGCCTTATTTGTAAAATGGGTCTTTGCAGCTGTGATTACACGGAAGATCTTGAAATGACATCATCCTGGCTTCCCCAAGTCAGCTTTAAACCCAGTGACTAGTGTCCTTAAAAGGGACAGAGAGGAGAGATTGATTGTGCGACGCTGGAGGCAGACGTTGGGGTGAGGTGGCCACAAGCTGCAGGAGCCACCAGGAGCTGGAAGGGACAAGAGACATAACCTCCCCAGGCGCTCCTGACACCTTGATTTCAGACTTCAGGCCTCTAGTGTGGAGTTCCCTGGTGGTGCAGTGAGTTAAGGGTCTGGCATTGGCACAGCTGTGGCTCGGATGGAAGTTGTGGCAAGGGTGTGAGATCCCTTCTTCTGTGTGCTATGGGCACAGCTAAAAAAAAAAGCAAACTTCCAGCGTCTGGAACTGTGATGAATACATTTAATGATCATTCATAATTTAGTAATAATAAATAAATCTGCTGTTTTCAAGGCACCCATCTATGGTATTTTGTTATGGCAAGCCTAGCAGACTCATACAGTATGCTCCAACTTTGGTCCTCTTTTTCAGAATGATTTTGGACACTCTGGGATCAGCTTCCGAGTTTGGGGGGAAAAAAAACCTCGGCTGCAGTTGTGACAGGAATAGTGCTGAAATCTGTAGATCAGTTTCAGGAGAACTGCCACCGTCACGGTACCCATCCATGAACATGGGACACATCTCCATCTACCCAGATCTTGAATTGCCAGCAGCCGGTTTTGTCAATTTCAGGACAAGTCTCTCACCTCTTTGACTAAATTTATTTCAGAATATTTTATGTTTCTGATGCTTTTGTGAAAGGTATTGCAGTCCTAACATTTCACTTCAGATGGTTCACGGCTAGTGTATAGAGATACAAATTGCTTTTGCACGTTGATCTGGTACCTTTGCCGAATTCACTTATTAGCTCCAGCGGTTTTCTTTACAGGTTCGTTAGGGTGAGTTACACATAAGGTCATGTTATCTGCAAACAGAGAGGGTTTTCCTTCTCCCTTTCCAGTCTGGATGCCTTGTATTTCTTTCTCTTGCTTAATTTTCCAGGTGAAGCGTGAGTAGAAGGAATGCTTGTCTTGTTCTTGATCTCAAAGGGAAAACATCCAATCTTTCCTCATTAAGGTCAATGTCAGGGAAGGTTTCTCCTAGATGCTCTTTACCAGGTTGAAAAGAGTTCCTTCACTTCCAATTTTATTCAGAAGTTTTTTTTTTTAATCACCGATGGGTATTAGATTTTGTCAAATGCTCTTTTCAGTATCTATTGAGATGATGCTGTCATTTCAATCTTTTCGTCTGTTAATATAAGGTATGGCATTAATTGAATTTCTTGTTGTTTAACTACTCTCATTTCCTGGGATAAATCCCACTTGGGCAGAGTGTCTAAGGCTTTTTATGTTTATGCCGTTGGACTCATTGTGGTTGTATTTCGTTGGATATTTTTGCCTCTTTATTCACAAGAGATATTGGTTTTCTTTTTATGTGATGTGTTTAGTCTGGTATGGATATCAGGACAGTGCTGGCAGCATAAAATGCATTGGGAAATATCCCCACCTCTTCTGCTCTTTTGGTTTTGGTTTGGTTTAGTTTGGACCAGTGTGAATTCTGCTTTAATCATTTGTTAGAATTCACCAGTAAGGTCAGCCAGTGCTTGGCCTTTCTCCGTGGGAGTTGTTGTGACTCCTAGCTCAATTCCTTTGTAAATGTATTCACATTTTCTATTTATTCCATCTTGGTATTTTGTGCTTTCTAAGAAATAATTTCATCTAGGTTATCGAATTTGTTGGCATATGCCATCATTCATAGCATTTCTTTATAGTACTTTTTACTTCTGTGAGTTCAGAAGTCGTGGCACCTTTCACTCCTGATTTTACTAATGTGAGTTCTCTGACTTTTTCTCTTGATCGGTCTAGCTAAAGGCTTGTCAATTTTGTTAATCTCTTCTAAGAACTGACTTTTGGTTTCATTGATCGTCTCTACAGTTTTCCTAGTCTCTTGTTAATTTTTACTCGTCTTTATTATTTTCTTGTTCTTTGGGTTAAATTTGCTCCTATTTTTCCAGTTTCTTAAGGTAGAAGGTGAGCTTGTAGTTCTGAAATCTTTCTTACTTTTTAATGTAACCATTTACAACTATGCATTTTCCTTTGAGCCTTTTTTATTTATTTTTTTGCATCCCGTAAGTTTCAGTATGTTGTGGTTTTGTTTTCATTCAGCTCACCATGAGTTCTAGTTTCCTTTATGATTTATTCTTTGACTCATTGTTATTTAGGGGTATATTATTTAATTTCAAATATGTGTGAATTTCCCAAATTTCCTTTTGTCATTGACTTCTAATTTCATTCCACTGTCATCAGAGAACATGCTTTGTATGATCTCAGTCCTTATAAATTTACTGAGTCTTGTTTTATGGCCTAGTATATGTTCTATTCTGGAAAATGATCTGACATGTCTATAGATTTCTAGATCTAGTGCATTGACAGTGTTGTTCAAGTCTTATGTTTTCTTTTTTTAAATTAATTTATTTTTTTATTACTCAAATGAATTTATCACATCTGTAGTTGTACAATGATCATCACAATCCAATTTCACAGGCTTTCCATCCCATAATCCAAGCACATCCCCCCACCCCCAAACTGTCTCATTTGGAAACCATAAGTTTTTCAATATCTGTGAGTCAGTATCTGTTCTGCAAAGAAGTTCCGTCTGTCCTTTTTTCAGATTCCACATATCAGTGAAAGCATTTGATGTTGGTGTCTCATTGTATGGCTGACTTCACTTAGCATGATAGTTTCTAGGTCCATCCATGTTGCTAAAAATGCTGGTATTTCGTTCCTTTTAATGGCTGAGTAATATTCCATTGTGTATATGGACCACATCCTCTTGATCCACTCCTCTGTCGATGGACATTTAGGTTGTTTCCATGTCTTGGCTATTGAAAATAGTGCTGCAGTGAACATCGGAGTACATGTGTCTTTGCGAGTCGTGGTTTTCTCTGGGTAGATGCCCAGGAGTGGGATTGCTGGATCAAATGGTAGTTCTATGTTTAGTTTTCTGAGGAATCTCCATACTGCTTTCCACAGTTGTTGCACCAATTTACAATCCCACCAACAGTGTAAATATTTCCTTGTTCCATCTAGATGTTCCATCAATTATTGAAAGTGGAATTTTGAAATCTCCAACTATTTTTGTTGAATTGTCTCTTCCCATCTTCAATTCTGAGGCTTTTTCCTTCATGTATTTTGGGTGCATAGATATTTATGATTGGTACTTCTTGATGAATTGACTTTTATAATTAGAAAATATCATCTCTCTAGCAACATTTATCTTTCTTTTTTTTTTTTTTAGGGCCGCACCTGCGGCATATGGAGGTTCCCAGGCTAGGGGTCGAATCAGAGCTGCAGGTGCCGTCTTCAAGTAACATTTATCTTGGGTGATCCTGTTGTGGCTCAGTGGTTAACGAATCCGACTAGGAACCATGAGGTCACGGGTTCGATCCCTGGCCTCTCTCAGTGGGTTAAGGATCTGGTGTTTCCGTGAGCTGTGGTGTAGGTCACAGATGCAGCCCAGGTCCCGCGTTGCTGTGGCTCTGGTGTAGGCTGGCAGCTACAGCTCCAATTAGACCCCTAGCCTGGGAACCTCCATATGCCGAGGATGTGGCCCTAGAAAAGGCAAAAAGCAAAAAAAGTAACATTTATCTTAAAGTGCCTTTTGTCTGATATTAAAATAGCCACTCCAGCTCCCTGTTACTAATTGCAACGTGTGTCTTTTTTCCACCCATTTGCTTTTGAGCTATTTGTGTCTTTGTATGTAAGATGCATGTCCTTCCCAAATATACAAAACAAACCAAAGAGGAAAGGGAAGGGGAAAGCTAAGCGTGGTGTTTGGGATTAGCAGATACAAACTACTATACATGCAATAGATAAACAACAAAGACGTACCGTATGGCACAGGAAACTATAGTCAATATGTTATAATAACCTAGAAAAGAATCTGAAAAGGAATACATGTATATATATATTACTCTGCTGTACACCTGAAAGTAATACAACACGTAAATCAGCTCCACGTAAATAAAAAGGTTTTTTTTAGTGAACATTTTGTAGATCAAATATAGCCGGGTCTTACTTTTTATACATTCCTCCAATCCCTTCATTTTAATTGGAGTGTTTAACCTACTGATATTTAATGTAAACAAATAGGATTTATATATGCCATTATCTATTTGGTTTTTTTCTATTTGTATGCATTTTTTGTTTTTCTCTTCCACCATTTCTGATTTATTTTGTTTTAGATAGATATTTTCTAGTGTACCATTTAAAACCCTTGTCATGGAGTTTCCGTGGTGGCGTGGTGGTTAACGAATCCGACTAGGAACCATGAGGTTGCAGGTTTGACCCCTGGCCTCGCTCAGTGGGTTAAGGATCTGGCATTGCCGTGAGCTGTGGTGTAGGTCACAGATGCGGCTTGGATCTGGCATTGCTGTGCCTCTGGCATAGGCCGGCGGCAACAGCTCTGATTGGACCCCTAGCCTGGGAACCTCCATATGCCTTGGGTGCAGCCCTCAAAAAGACAAAATAAAATAAAATAAAATAAAATACACTTGTCATTTCTTTAACTGTATATATTTGAGTTATTTTCTTACTGATTACTTGCGGATTAAAATTATCTTACTTATGACAATTTAGTGCAGATTAATGCAAACTTCTTGTCAATATGGTACAAAATATTTGCTTCTCTGTAGCCCCCTTTCCTTGTCTCACCGCTGTGCTGTTATTGTCACACAAATTACAACGATACACATCGTGTGCCCTCCAAGACAGATTTGCAACTATTGCTTTACGCAATTGTCTTTTTAATTGGATAGAAGGAAAAAAATCATTACGAACGAAAGTACGTCTATACTGTTTGTTTTTTGCCTGTGTGGTTACCTCTGCTGGTGACCTGTGTTCCTTCCTGCGGGTCTGAGTTACTGTCTAGTGTCCTTCCTTTTCAGCCTGAAGGTTAGGATTTCTTGTGAGGCTGAAATGATGGCTATGCATTCTCTCTGGGAATGCCTCTATTTTTATTTCTACTTTTTTTCGTTTTTGAAAGACACTTTCACTGAATATAATGCTATTATTGACCGTCTTTAATTTCAGCATTTTGCCGATATCATCCTTTTGTCCTCCACACTTTCTGAGGTGACGTCAACATTTCATCTTATTGAAGATCCTTTGTCCACGGTAAGTATATTTTTCTTGCTGCCTCCAATGTGTTCTTGTTCTGTTTTTTACTTTTGTCTGTTTGATTACTGCTGCTTTGTGGTACGTTTTGAAATCAGGAAGTATGAGTCTTCCTACTTTCTTCTTCTTTTTACAGACTGTTTTAGCTACGTTGTATTCTGAGTCCCTTGAATTGTATGAATTTTAGATCCAGCCTGTCCCTCTTTACAAAGAAGTCAGCTGGGATTCTCTGAACAAGGGTGTGTTGCACCCATAGATCAATTTGGGGAGTATATCCATCGTAACATTATTAACCCTTTCAATCCATGAACACAGGATTTTTCAAAACTTTATTTAGAGCTGCCAAATTGCTTTCAACAACTTTTATAGTTTTTCGGAATATCAGTTTTGCACTTTTTTTTTTTAAGGACCGCACTTGGAGCACATGGAGGTTCCCAGGCTAGGTGTCAAATCAAAGCTGTAGCTGCTGGCCTAGGCCACAGCCTCAGGAATGCAGATCCCAGATGTGTCTGCGACCTACACCACAGCGCATGGCAATGCTGGATCCTTAACCCCCTGAGTGAGGCCAGGGATCAAAACTGCATCCTCATGGTTCCTAGTCGGATTCGTTTCCACTGAGCCACAGTGGGAACTCCAAGTTTTGCACTTTTACTGGTAAATTTATTTCTAAGTGTTGTATTTTTTGATGCTATTGTACATGGATTTGTTTTCGTAATGTCATTTTTGGATTATTTTATTGCAAGTGTGTAGAAATGCAATGATGTTTTTATACATTGATCTTTGTGCTGCAACCTTGCTGAATTAGTTTATAGGTTCCAGTAGTTTTTGGAGTGCATTCCTTAGAGATTTCTGTATACCAGAGTGTGTCTGCTGCGAAGAGAGATAGTTGTACTTCTTCCGTTCTGACATGCCTTTTATTTGTTAATTGCCATGACTGGACCCTCCAGTATAATTCTGAATAAAAATGATGAGAACAGACACTCTGTTTTGGTCCTGATCTTTTGAGAATGTCTTCCAGGATTCTGCCATTAAGCATAATGTGGCTTTTCACACATCCCCTCTGTCAGTTTCAGGAAATTCCCATCTACTCCTTGTTTTGTTGAATGTTTTCATTGTGAAGGATGATGCATTTTGGGGGCGGGGGTGCTTTTTAGGGCGGCACCCACAGCATATGGAGGTTCCCAGGCTAAGGGGCGAATTGGAGCTGCAGCTGCCAGCCTACACCACCGCCACAGCCAAGCGGGATCTGAGCCACGTCTGCGACCTACACCACAGCTCACGGCAACACCGGATCCTTCACCCACTGGGTGAGGCCAGGGATCAAGCCCGCAACCTCGTGGTTCCTCATTGGATTTCCTTCTGCTGCGCCACAATGGGAACTCTGAAGTATGCTGGCTTTTGTCATATGCTTTTTTTCTGCATATACTGAGATGATCATGTGGTTTGGGGATTTTTTATTTTATTGATGTGTATTATATTAATTGATTTTTGAATGTTAAATCAACTTTGCATTCCTGGGATTAACCCTCCTTTGTTATGCTGTATATATGTTTTTCGTAGCTGCACCTGTGGTGTACGGAAGTTCCCGGGCCAGGAATTGAATCCATACCACAGCAGCGACCCAAGCCACTGTAGTGACAATTCCAGCTCCTTGACTTGTGCACCACAAGAGAACTGCATGCGCATTTTTTGAAATATGTTGCTGGATTTGGTTTGCCAGTGTTCTGTTGCGGGTTTTTATATATATATTCTTAAGGAATATTCATCTAGAGTTTTCTTGTCGTCTTTTTCTGGTTTTGGCAATCAGGGTAATGCTGGCCTCACAGAATGATTTTCGAAATGTTTCCTCCTCTTCTAGTCTGTATAAGAGTTTGTGAACAATTAGTTTCTTCGACAATTGGGGGAGTTCCCCTCGTGGCTCAGTGGTTGACAAATCCAAGTAGGAACCATGAGGTTTTGGGTGGGTTCGATCCCTGGCCTCGCTCAGTGGGTTAAGGATCCAGTGTTGCCATGAGCTGTGGTGTAGGTTGCAGACGTGGCTCAGATCTGGTGTGGCTGTGGCTGTGTTGTAGGCTGGCAGCTACAGTTCTGATTAAACCCCTAGCCTGGGAACCTCCATATGCCACGGGCGCAGGCCTAGAAAAGACAAAAATAAATAAATAAATAAAATTGTTTGGGAATTCCTGTCATGGCTCAGCAGCTAACGAACCCTGGGGATGTGGGTTTGATCCCTGGCCTCGCTCAGTGGGTTAAGGATACGATGTTGCCGTGAGCCATGACGTATGTAGATCACAGACTCTGCTCAGATCCGGTGTTGCTGTGGCGGTGGTGTAGGCCGGCAGCTGCAGCTCCGATTCGACCCCTAGCCTGGGAACTTCCATGTGTCACAGGTGCAGCCCTAAAAAAAAAAAAAAAAAAAAAAAATTATGTGGTTCCTGATTCTTTCTTCTGAGTTCAAAGTTGTTGTTGAGTTTCTTCATTCCAGGTATTGTCCTTTTGAACCCTGGAATTTCTACTTAATTCTTTTCTTTTTTATTCCCTTTAATTTAATTCTTTAAACATAGTTTTACAAGTTCTTTGAACATATTTACACGAACTGATTTAAATTGTTTGTCTCTTAAGTCCAACATCTGGGTCGCCTCAGGGATATTTTCCGTCGGCTGCTTTCTTTCCCCAAATATGCACTATATTTTCCTGCTTCGTTGCCTGGGTCATAGTTTTTTGTTTGAAAACTGGAAATTTTAAGTAACAGTTTGTAACAGTTCTGTCATCAGCACCTCTCCCTCTAGGAATTAGTGTTGTTGCTGGAGCTTTTTGGTGTCTGTTTGCTCTTGTTTTTCTCTTTGCTGCCTATGGGCTTAGTGGCGTTTCTGGATACTTCTGTAGTCCCTGTGGTGTGCAGCCAGCGTTCTCTGCTTCTTTTTTCTTTGTTTTTTTTTTCAAAGTGCTTGTTTCTATTTTAAAGCTTGGCTTCCTGGGGTTCAGCCCTGGTCAGCACAATTGAGTGCTCAGCAGGTGATCAATGAGAGAACTTCCTCAACTGCCTTAACCCTTTTCAGGGTTACCTGTGAGTGTCCATAGTTTCTGCTTCCTGCCGTGCAGGGCCTCAGAGGCAGCCAGAGGTTTGCGACAGGGTCTTGGCCTTTTGCTCTTCTTATCTGGTTTTAGTACAGCCCTGAGCATTCACACAGCATCTGAGAGCCTCGGGAACAGGTTGGAGCCCCTCAAAGTTCCCTTTGGTTTTCGAGGGCTTCCTTTGCAATTGTTGGCCCGGCTTCTTGTTGGCACCAACTGAAATCATAGCCTCGGGCGACTGAGATGTTACCAGCAGATTCTTTTTTTCTTCAGCGACACCGTGGACATAAGGCTTTATGCACAGAGCCGAGCTCACCGTCAAAGAGCAACAGCGCCCTGGGAACAGAGAAGTTCCTGCAAATTCTTGTTCCAGGTCAAGGTGCTGACCGAGCTCTGGGTCTGAACCTTTCTCAGAACCGCGCCACCGAGCTGGAGATGGAGCGAGGATGGGAGCAGCTCCCGACTCACGGCTTTCTGAGGCTCAGTCATTTTCCTTGAGGGTGTTTTCTGCTGAGAGTTAATTTCTATAGTTCCAAAAGGGCTGGATGTTATTGTCTGGCCAGACTTTTTGTTTTTGTTTTTGCGGTGGGGCTGGGGTCCCCAGCTTCCTAGCTCTGCGGTTCCCAGCAAAGGCTTTCGAGTCTCACCACGTTGCTCCATTGATCAATTACTTGTTTCCACTGGGCACGTACCAATCCATCTTCCAGCTGAACCTCCGTTTGTTTATGCATGCACTGGTTGAGTGGTACTTGTGTCACTTCCAATGTGGGGGGAATGAGAATCACAGGAATCACATCACCCCCAACTCTCCCACACAGGTTTCTGCGTGACCAGACATTCAATACCTGAAAGTTAAGTTGCCAGGTGATGTAAGCATATATTTAAAGCTGTGAGAAACTGCTGAACACTTTTGCAAAGTGTTTGCATTCCAACAGTTTGCATTCCAACCAGCAAAAACGAGGCTTCTATGGATTCATACCCTCTCCAGCATCGTGGCATTAAGTTGGGTTTTGTTTTTTTTTTCCTTCATTTAAAGATTGTAGCCATTCCAGGAGTTCCCTGGTGGCTCAGTGGGTTAAGGACCCAACTTTGTCACTGCTGTGGCTCTAGTTACAGCTGTGGCATGGGTTTGATCTCTGGCCTAGGAACTTCCTCAGACCACAGGTGTGGCCAAAAAAATAAAAATAAAAAATAAAAAAACAAAGATTGTAGCCATTCTAATAAGTGCATGGCGGCATCAGATTGTGGTTTTAAGTTCCATTTTCCTAACGCTCAGTGATGTTGAATATCTTTTTTTTTTTTTTTTTGGTATTTCTTGGGCCGCTCCCACGGCATATGGAGGTTCCCAGGCTAGGGGTCGAATCGGAGCTGTAGCCACCGGCTTATGCCAGAGCCACAGCAACGCGGGATCTGAGCGGCATCTGCAACCTACACCACAGCTCACAGCAACGCCGGATCCTTAACCCACTGAGCAAGGGCAGGGACCGAACCCGAAACCTCATGATTCCTAGTCGGATTCGTTAACCACTGCGCCACGACAGGAACTCCCTGAATATCTTTATCTGTTCTTATTTGCCATCTATATGTCTTCTCTGTTGAAGTATATCTGTTCAAATTTTCTGAAAATTTAAAAATTATGATTTTGTTTTTTTTTTTAATTTCGAGAGTATATATTTGGGACACAAGCCATTATCAGAAATGTGCTTATCAAATATTTTATCCAAAATCTACAGCTTGTTTTTTTTTTTTTGTACTAACAGCCTTTCAAATACTAGAACTACCAATTTTGAGGCATTCCAAACTATTAATTTTATTCTTTTACAAAAGTTGTGCTTTTGGTGTCGTGTAAAAACTATCTTTGACTAATTCAAGAAAGGCCATAAAGATTTTCTCCTCTATTTCCTTCTGAAAGTTGTTTAGCTTTAGGTTTTGCGTTTAGGTCTAGGATCCACTCTGAGCTATTTTTTGTGTGAGGTATGCTGTTTGAGGCAAGGTTCGTTGTTCTCATTTCGATGTTCAATTATGCCACCACCATTTGCTGAAAAGACAATTTTTTTCTCCATTGAATTGCCTTTGCACCTGTATCAAAGTTGGCCAGATGTGTGGCTTTATTCCTAGAGTCTCTGTTCTTCATGGATCCAAATGTCTATTTTTTTTTCCCCTAATACCACACTGTCTTAATTACCGTAGTTCATAATAAATCGTGAGCTCAGGCAGTATAAGCCATCCAGCTTAGCTCTTCTTTTTCAAAACTATTTTGGCTCCTCTAGTGTCTCTGCCTTCCCATAAAAATATCAGGATAAGCCTATGAATAATCTAGAAAATATACTTTGGAGGTTTATAGATCAATTTAGGGAGATTTGAGGTCTTAACAGTAATTGGTCCTCCAATCAATGGGCATTATTTTATTTATGTGTATCATTATTTTTTTCCATCAGTGTTTTCAAGTTTTTTTATGCGGATCTTGCACATATTTTGATAGATTTTACCTAAGCACTTCACTTTTGGATGATATTTATTATGCTGTTTTAAAATTTTCTCAATTTCCACATGCTAGTAGATAGAAATACTGTTGTATTTTGGGGTTTTTGTTTTTTGGTTTGGGGTTTTTTTGTTTTTTTTTTTTTTGGTCTTTTTAGGGCCACACCCACAGCATAAGGAAGTTCCCAGGCTAGGGGTCAAATCATAGCTGCAGCTGCCAGCCTACACCTCAACCACAGCCACACAGAATCCAAACCATGTTTGTCTGCAACCTACACCACAGCTCATGGCAATGCCGGATCCTTTAACCCACTGAGCGAGGCCAGGGATCGAACCCATGTCCTCATGGATTCTAGTACAGTTCGTTACTGCTGAGCCATGGCAGGACCTCTATTGATTTTTGTATGTTAACCTCATAACCTGCATCCTTAGTAAATTCACTTAATTCTAGCAGCTTGGTTGTAGACTCCTTGGGACTCTCTACGTAAATACGTTGTTGGCGATACATGCTTTTGTCTTTTCACTGAACCTGTATGTCTGCTCTGTCTCCCTGTCTTTCTGCCCTGAGTAGGGCCTCCAGCACATGCTGTGACTAGGCATGATGAGGGTGGGTTTCCTCGCTTTGTTCTTGATTTCAGAGGAAAAACGTTCAGTCTCTTGCCCAGGCGAGTGTGGTGGTAGCTCTAGACAACGAATCTAGGCCCCGCCAACTTACATCTCAGATTAGACGCTTGTATTTTTCAGTTCTAGAATTTCCATTTTACTCTTTTTGAACCACTTTCTTTTCTCTTTTGACATCCTGCATTAGTTTCCTCACGATGTAAGTATTTTTCCTTAAATCCAAGATCGTGTTCCTTATAATTTAAAACAGTTTTTGCTTTACTCATTCCATATTTAGGGGTCTATTTTGACTAGTGACTTTATGAGTCATCTTTTGCTTTTTTTTTTTAATTCTGGACATTCTGGTGCTATTTTGCTAAATGTCTAGTTTTTGTTGTTTCCTTCACTTAAAGCATTGTTTTATAATAACTATAAATGAAGTTTAACCTTTACAAGTGTGAATTACTAGGTTGCACCTCTGTAGCATGTAATCTTGTGCATCAACTAGACTTCAATTGAATATATATATTAAAAAATAAAATAAGGAGCTCCCGTCATGGCTCAGTGGTTAATGAACCCGACGAGGATCCATGAGGATGCGGGTTCAATCCCTGGCCTCGCTCCGTAGGTTAAGGATCTGGCATTGCCGTGAGCTGTGGTGTAGGTTGCAGATGAAGCGGCTCAGATCCTGCATGGCTGTGGCTGTGACTGTGGCCGGTAGCCACAACTTCCATTTGACCCCTAGCCTGGGAACCTCCATATGCTGCAGGTGCGGCCCTAAAACGACAAAAGACAAAATAATAAAATAAAATGTTATTTTGTTTCAATCGGTG
Source organism: Phacochoerus africanus (assembly GCF_016906955.1). Classification (NCBI taxonomy): domain Eukaryota; kingdom Metazoa; phylum Chordata; class Mammalia; order Artiodactyla; family Suidae; genus Phacochoerus; species Phacochoerus africanus. The sequence continues at coordinate 124,617,174 of NC_062552.1, forward strand.
ATTAATTTTCTTGGGGATAAACTTATTCTTTTCAAGATGCTTCTTAAAAAAAAAAAAAGAAAGAAAACAGATGCTTCTGTAGTCTTTCCTCTGGGGCCTGGCTTGTAAAGTGCGTCCTATCCAGCATCTCCACTCCAGCCCGTAGAAATGTGTGCGAACATCTCTCCGCCCCACGTGAGCTCTGGACACGGGCTTGCCCACGGCTGCCCCCGAGTACTCTTCCCCACCAGCCTCGTGGAGCCTCGCCAGGCACAGGCACGGCTTCGCCCCCGGGGACCCAAAAGGATTCCCCCTTCGGCTTCCCGGAGCTGCCGGTCCACAGGGAGCCCTTCTCTCCTGAACTGGTCCTGCCAACTCCAGCTGCCTCAGGAGCCCGGAGCTGCAGTCCTGGCCCGCTCATCTCTGGGAGACCACTGTGCCCTTCCTTGATGGTAGACCAGACCGGAAGGGGTTCTAAGCACAAAGCTGCTTCCCCTCCTTGTGTGTTTCTTTCAGGGATCACGGGCCCGCCCTGCTTCTTGACCAGAAAACCACTGCAGCCGTCACCTAGGGCTGCTGCATCCAATCGCCGCAAACTCGGTGGCTTAAAACAATACAACATGAGTTCCCTCCTGGACCAGTGAGTTAAGGAGCCAGGGTTGCCACTGCTGTGGGGCAGATCCAATCCCTGGCGCAGGAACTTCCACATGCCACAGCAAAAAAACAAAACAAAAACAAAAACAAATGAACAACAACAAAAACCCCCAAACAAACAAGCCAAAACCCCCACAACTGTGGTCTCCTGCACATCGCAAGGCCAGACCTCCCTAAGGCCACGGTGGTTCCACTGGGCCACAACCAATGTGTGGGCCCGCTGGAAGCTCTCGGAGAATCTGTACCCTGGGCTCCTCCAGCTTCTAGAGGCCACCTGCTTCCCCTGGTTCCCACTTCCTCCTGCATCTTCAAAGCCAGCCCTGTGGCATTTCATCCGGGGGTCACGTTGCCTGCCTTCTCTCTATCAAGTCTTCCATTCAGGAGGACACTTAGGACGGCCTTTAGGGGTCACCTGGGTAACCCCAGCAATATGTCCCCATCTCAGGATCCTTGGGCTAATCGAATGTGCAGTCTTAGGAACAAGTCCGTGAGCCCAAGCGCAAGGAGCTGGATCAAGCTTCATTGAGGGGCCTTGAGTCTTGGTGCGAATGGAGCCACGGAGGCTGCAGGATGCTCTTTGGGGGCATATGCCTGGGAAGTGCCCGTCCAGTGAGTGCCACTCTCTCAGAACCCTTTTCCCAAGCCTGTGCTCCTCTGGGCACCTGGCCCGCCCCTCATCAATGTCCCATGATGCTGACTGTGGGATCTGGGCTCCAGCCTGCTTCCCACACCCCATCCAGCCTGATTTTCGAACCCTTTTCTCCATCTTATTCCCAACCGGGTCCTTACCAATCCCCAAGGAGGAGGCTCTTCGGTGGGGAATCAGACATGGCTTGCTAGGCCCCACCAAAACTCTAATTAGACTTAGAATCGAGAAGGCTGATCCCTCCCCCAACAACGAGCTGCCTTGGAGATCCGTGAAACGTAAACAGTCTTTGGTCCTGGGACGTTTCTTCAAAACTTCCCTCTACCCCTTACCCCAAACCATTGTCCGCATTCCTAAGGAGACTGCCTCGCACTAACCCTGAACCCTGACTTAGCCCAGGAACAAACCTGAGCGAAAAGTACAAACTACCCCTTTTCCTGTATAACTAACTGCTCCCTAAGCGGCAGGGAGCCTGAGTTCTCTCTCATTGCTCCTGGCCAGTTCCTTGGTCAATAAAACCCCTTTGATTTTCGGCTCCAACAGAGGCCTGTTGACCTCACGGACTCGAGATCAGCTCCCGCCCCCCAGCAGCCAGCCCCTGCCTGCCCCCGCTGTCTGCCTTGTCTGCAACCACCCCCAGCCTTCCCCGAGGGACGCCCCCCCCCCCCCCCATTTCCAGGCCACCGCTGCAGGGAACACATGCCCCAGACCTGGGACCACCTGTCTCTTGGCGCCTCCTCAACTTCCAGGAGCCCTTGAGGGCTTATTTCTCACTTCCCTGTGCTCCACCCCTGTGGACCCAGAGCAGGGCCCTGGGCTCACTTGCAGGTGGAAGAAGGAAGAGATTAAAGGAGAAACCCATCCAAGGAAGTAGGACCCCTCCTCGCCTCGTCGGGTCCCGCGTGGAGGGCAGGCGCTGGGTGCAGGCCGGAGGGCAGCCTGACTCGGGGGCAGTGCACCGAGCCCGGGCCCCTCCCCTCCGCGCACGCCTGCATCTCCCGGCGCAGAGGGGCCGCTGCAGAGGATGCATGTACAGGGTTCAGACCAACACGGTCACTCCTACGCGGACAGGGTGTGCAGAGCTGAGCTGGGTACCCAGGGTCCCAGCCTGGCCCTGCCGCACACCCCAGTGCAGTCGGCGACAGCACCCACCCCCTTCAGGCTCTGCAGGGTGGGTGGGGGGCAGGCCCAGGTGCCTTCTGGCCAGGACAGCCCAAGTTCAGATTTTCCGCCTGGCATCTGCCCCTTGGTGCCTCTTCTGGATGGAGAGAAGCTCCTGGAGTGAAAGCCCTTGGATCAGAACCAGTTCAGAACCCTTGGAGGGTTTCTCATGGCTTCCCTGAGCCTCAGTTTTCCCAGTAGAATGGAAATAATCCTTGCACCAAAGTAGGGCCTGGCTGCCAGACTTAATTTCTTCCTTCCTCTCCTCCCCCCTCCCCCATACTCTCCCCCTCCTTCTCCCCCTTCTTCCCCCCCCGCCCCGCCCCATCTCCCTCTGTCTTTCTCCTTCAAGGAGGTAAGGTGGGGATTTCATTGAGGGGACCTGCCCCCTCCGCCCCCACCCACCGCGCCTCCGCTGGGGTCTGAGCGGGCCTCCCCCAGGGGACAGGAGGACCATGGCCGTGAGCCCTGGACTCTGCCGCCTCCATCAGAAGAACTGAGGACGGGAAAAGTGACCAACCTCAGAGCAAGAAAGACCCTGGCCAGCGAGCACAGGGAGGTCACAGCAGCCCTGGACCCCTGACTGCTCCTGACAACCGGGCCCCCGAAGCCTCATCAACCTTCCCAGAATAACGTGGGCTGCGGCCCCCGGGGGCGGGGAAGAGGCTGTGTAAGGAGAGCAGCAGGCAGGGGGAGGCTTGCATCCTCACTCACGGCACTTGGGGGTCACGTTTTCTGTCTCAGACCATGGGGAGGACGCTGGGACGCCCTAGCTGCCTCCTTGTCCTTGGCGAGGGATTCTGATGGAGGCGAAGCCAGATTCAGGCTGGAGGGGCCAGTGAGTCATGAGAACAGCCCAGGGCAGCGCCGGCCTCCGCGGTGGGGACCCTGGCTGGGCTCCACGAGGCCGGGGGACCAGCAACTGCCCCCTCCCCCTCGGGGTCTCTGCTTCCCTTCCCACTGTGTCTCCTCCCCCACCATCTGCCCCCTCCCCGTCTCCCACCACCAGGTCTCTGCCCTCCTGCCCTTGCCCCTGCCCCCCAACAGGGAGCTCTCCCACACTCTAAACTGCATGGCCATGGGATGGCGAGAAGGCTGGCCAGACCGCCAGGTGGTGGGCTTTCAAAGAAACAGCAAATCAGTTCTGCTGGCTGCGTCTGGTGGCTCTGCCAGCCCCAAAGAAAACAAGCTTTTTTTTTTTTTTTTTTTGAAAGCCATTTGGAACATGGATGGAGCTCCCCCACACGCCCCCTCTTAGCACAAGCTCCCGGGCACACGCTCGTGTGTTTCAAAACTCACTCGGAGGCTATTTTCAAAAGCTCGGTGCCAGGGCCAGCGAGCAGGGCCAATTCTTTTAGCCTTAAGTGACCCTGGGGCTTGAGGCTCCCCATCCAGGGCCTGTGGTTGGAGGGAAAGAGTGAGCAGTGGGTCGTGGGCAGGAGGAGGGCACCCAGAGCAGGGAGACCCATGGTCACCTGTGAGGGTGCTGTCTGAGAGCCTGGCCTCTGGGACCGGGGTGGAGACTGACCTGGGCACCCCGGCTGGGGGAAGATGGGACGTCTTCGACTTGGTGATGGAACCCGCAGGCATCCGGGCAGACTCCCCACAGGAGGGGAAAACTCACCTCCCAGGGCTGTCATCCTGAGAGGCCCAGGAGACCTGGCCCACAGGCGTCCTGGGCACATGGAGGCCTAGGGGCCTGGCCGGGAGCAGAACACCCTCCAGCATCCAGGCAGCCTCACTGTGAGCAGTAGTGGGGAGCCCAGCTGGCGCCCCCCAGCTCATGGAGAGATGCTTGGGAATACTGGAACATTCTTCCTTCGATGCAGCCAAATCTGTCTCTCTGGTACTTCACACAAGGGGCAGTCATGGAATCAGGGGTATTTTTTTAGCTGGAAGGGATCTTGCCTACCCTCTGCTTCCTCTTCCTCATGTCCAAGATGGAGAAACTAAGGCCCAGAGAAGGGCAGCGACTTAGCTGTGGTCACACAGCAAAGCGGGTCCCAGGCCAACTCAAGAGCCTGACCTCTGCCCCTGAACACAGCCTAGAATCAGCAGACGCAACATGTTGGCAGAAGCGGGGCCTGAGCTCCTGCCACTCCGTTTCTGGCCAGCTCACCACCCTGGAGGCACCTCCAGAAAAATCTCAGCGGCCCTCTGATGCAGCCAGGCCTCCAAGCCCCCCGGAGCTGTGTGCCTGGGCTCCCACCCTTCAGGTGGCCCTAGCTGGGGGTAGAGGGCACCAGTCACCTCCAGCAGCATCCTCAGGCCCCCTCCCCGTCCTCCTGCCCCCTCTTGTTACCCCAGATACAGAGCCGACATTTTTCTTAGCTGGGGCTGGCTCTTCACGGCCTGTGGCCGCTTCCTGTCGCCATGGCTGCTGGGACCCCTGGACCCTGTCCTGGGTCCCAGGGAGCAGTAGGGACCAGCTGGGGACAAACCCCAAACCGAACATAATGGGGGCCAGCTTGCTTTGCTCTGCGGGCTGGGGCGCTGTCTGACCTCTGACAGGGAACAGCTCCTCTCCCAAGACAGCAGATAAGGGGTCACAAGCTCATATTCTGTGGGAAAGCGAGACGAGGAAGCAAGAATGGCCTCTCTGCACAAAGGATGGCAAACGAGAAGCACCCTTGGGCGCCTTCATCTTGGGCCTGGCCTGGGAGGGGAAGTGGCGGAGCAAGAAGGCCCGGGGGCCCCCCCGCCAAGGATGGCCAGGCCCATGGTTGGGTTGACAGCCCATGGCAGGTGAGCCAGCTCTGTTTCCAGGGCCCGTGAGGACCTGGGAAGGTAGGTTGGCCTCAGGGTCCTGCTTCCTGCCCCCGGCCCAGCGGACAGCATCTCAAATGAGCCATTTGGACTCTTAATTTCTTTTAATGTATGATTTTATTGTAGAAATCCCTGGTTCTTTTTTTTTTTTTTTTTTTAAGTTGTGAGAATGGAAGTACAATTTACATGCAGCAAAAAAGATCTCAAGTGAACAGCTTGAGGCGTTTGGGAAACGCGTACACCCATGGGTAAGTGACACACAAATCAAGACAGAACATTTCTGTCGCCCTGGAAAGTTCCCTCATCCCTTCCCAGCCAAAATACTCCTCCTCCCAGTGGCAATCCCTGTTCCGATTTCTGTCACCGCAAGTTGGCTTGATGGGTTCTAGAACTTCCCCGGCTCCACCCATTCATCTGTTTGCTTCTGATGTCGCCCGCTCGGCAGGTTGTTTGGAGGCTCATGGGCGTGTGTAATATTTCCTATCACGCTTCGTGGCATTTCACGGTAGGAATGCAGCCCATGCGGTTATCCTGCTGATGGGCATTTGAGTTGTTTCCTGAGGGCATTATGCTCAAATACGCAGCTGGGAACGTTTGTATAAAAATCCTCCTTGTGGATGTCTGTTTTTAACCTCTCTTGGGTAAAATACCCCCAAACGGGAATTGCTAGGTCACAGGGAAACTGTATGGTTAACTTTATAAGAAACTGTCGATTTTCCAAAATGCTTTTGCCAGTTTCCTCCCCTGCAGAAATGAAGGCGAGCTCCAGGTGCTCCTTGTGCTCGCAAATAATCGACACCATCAGCCTTGGTCTGGTTCACGTGTATCGCTGTCTAGGGCCTAAGAGCGTATCTCATGGTGGTTTTAACGTCTATTTTCCTGACGAATGCTCTGGGACACCCTTTTACGTGTTAGCCGGCCCTCTGAATATCTTCCTTTTTTTTTTTTTTTCGTCTTTTTTTGCTATTTCTTGGGCCGTTCCCGTGGCATATGGAGGTTCCCAGGCTAGGGGTTGAATCGGAGCTGTAGCCACCGGCCTACGCCAGAGCCACAGCAACGCGGGATCCGAGCCACGTCTGCGACCTACACCACAGCTCATGGTAACGCCGGATCGTTAACCCACTGAGCAAGGGCAGGGACCGAACCCGCAACCTCATGGTTCCTAGTCAGATTTGTTAACCACTGCGCCACGACGGGAACTCCTGAATATCTTCTTTAGTGAAGCGTGTGTCTGAATCTTTTGCTCATTTACATCTTTTTATTATTATGGAATCGTAGATGTTGCTACGATATCCTGGGTCATGTTTATTTCCAGATCCTTGTAACGCAAATGCCTCCTCCCCATGTGTGGCTTTCCTTTTCGCTTTTTAACATTTTCTTTCGCGGTAAGTTTCAAATCAGATTGCAGGGCGAGTGCAAAGGACTGTATGCCCTTCGCTCGGATCCATGAACTGTTTTCATGTTCTTGCGGTCACTCGATTATTCTTGCCTTTCTCCCTACGACGTGTCCATGGCAGCTGCCTCGTGGCGGGTCCGCATCTAACACAGGGGTGGAGAGCACGTGGGTGTCACGTCTCTTTAGTTTCCTGCTGTCTGGAGCAGCTTCTCCGCCTTTCTTTGCCATTCATGTCCTTGACCCTTTGATGCATGCAAGCCAGTTAATCTGCAGGGATTCTCTCAGTTAGGGGTCGCCCTACGTGTCCCCACGGGGAGACTCAGCTCGTGCACTCCGGGGGGATGTTATTGGAAAGACGTGAGCTTGATGCGTCACAGCAGAAGGAAGGCGAGAGGTGTTGGTTTGATACGAATGACATGGACCGGGAACTTGCTGGGACGCTGGCAGTCGTCAAGCTCTCTGTTGACAGTTATGATTGCTCTTTTTTAAAATTTAAACAAATTTTTAAAAGTTTTTTAATTTTAAAAATGTATTTTTGTTTGTCACCGTTGCTCCTGTGGCTTATGGAAGTCCCCCGGCGAGGGGTCAGAGCAGCGGCTGCTGGTCCCCACCGTGGTTTGAGGCAACACCAGATCCTTAACCCACTGAGCGAGGCCACGGATCGAACCCTCATCCTCACAGAGACAAGTCCGCTTTCTAACCCCCTGAACCACAATAGGAAATCCTCGGATTGTCCTTTTTAAGTTACAAGTAGTTTGTGGGGGAGACTCAGGCTGCCATAACAGGGTGGCTTAAACAGCAAATACACTGTCTCATAATCGGAAGTCCAAGATCAAGGTGCGAGGAAGTTAGATTCTCCAAAGGCCTCTCTCGTTTCGCTGGCGGCCACCTCCTCCCGTGTCCTCAAGGACCTTTTTTGTCTGTGCACGCATCCCTGGTGAATCTTTCCTGTCTGGTAGGGACGCCAGTCCTGTGGCGTTAGGGCACCACTCATACGACTTCATTGAACCCCAGGGGCCCCTTGAAAGCATCACATTCTAAGGTACTGGGGTGAGGGTTTCAACACACGGATTTTGGAGGGAGTGCAGTCCACTCAATAACAGAGACACAGACATTGTAAATACTGTTTCTCATCAAGCTTCAGCAGGTTTAGCACGAGCCGATGCTTTTCGAGCTGCATCTTTCCTTTTATGTTTATTCATTGCCATTCTTCTGAGGGAAGCGTTTTCCTCTCCCCATGTTTATTTATTTACTTATTCATTTTTAAAATAGCTCTGTGTATTTTTATTCTGTTTTATGGATTATAAACCACGTCGGCTGTTATTTGTTTTTGTGCTCCAGTTGTCCTAAATTTGGCTAACAAGGACTCCTTGGAGCTGGGTCCTATGTCCTTTTTGACATGTGCCCATGGCTTTTGTTTCTGTTTTTCGCTCCATTTTGTAGAGCAGTTTTAGGTGCACAGCACAACTGAGCAGAAAGTTCAGGGGTTTCCCATGTCCCCCCATTCCACCCCCTGCAAGCTCTCCATCGTCAATATTCACAACACATGTTCCCATGATCAATATTCTGAGTGTTTATGCGTCTGCTCTCATTCCCTAGTCCCTTCAGCCTTGTATTGCGTCCAAGCCTTGGCGTTGTTTTCTGGCCGTATGTGTAGCACGGAGGAGATTGTCTTTACAGGGTGTTACTTCACCGGGGCCCCCCCGAAGCAGAATTCCTACGTCTTTCTCTTGTTGTCTGAACTGCTCATCTTTGCCTTCGCCTTGAGAGTCTGATCCATTTGCAGTTAATGAAATGATTCATACGGTTGGGTTCAAGGCTACTCTCTTGGTGCTTGTTTTCTATTTTCGCCTCCTTAATTGTTTCATTTGTTTCTTTTTCCCCTACCTTCTTTTGGGTTAATTGATTACTTTCTACATTCCATTTTATTTCCTGCAATAGGTTTTCAGCTATACGTCTTTGTGTTACTTTTACTTGATTCTCTCTAGGATTATATGTATGCTTAGTTCGCATATAACATAAGATATACTTATGACAATGTGATTCCATTTAGGCTCTGGACTACTACTGTCATCATTTTTACTTCTCTGTATGTTTTAAGCCCTATTGTTTATCCACTCAACATCAATTGTCTTTTAAGGAATTAGAAAAATACTATTTTCTATTTACTCACATATTAACCTTTGCCAAGGGGCACCAACTGTTGGAACTTCCATCTATTATCATTGGCCTTCAGCCTAAAGAATTCCCTTTAGCATTTCTTAAGGTACGAGGCTATTGGCAATGAATTTTCTTGGATGTCACTTGTCCAACCATGTCATTATTTCTCCTTATTTTTTGAAAGATACTTTTGCTGGATACAAAATGCTAGAATGAAATATTCTTTTCCTTTCAGCACTTTAACTGCGTTGTTCTGTTGCCTGTGACCTCTATTATTTCTGATGAGAAGTCAGCTCATGCTGTCTTTGTTCTCCATGTAATCAATGAACCTCTTTTCTTTGGCTCCTTTTAAGGTATTTCTTTTTTATCTTTCATTTTCACAAGTTTTACCATGTTATACATCAGTGTAGATTCTTCTGTGTTTACTCTCCTCTGGCCTGCTGGGATTCTTAGATCTGTGGGGTAATGCTTTCAATTAAAATTTGAATGTTTTGAAGCACCCGTTGTGGCTCAGAAGTAATGAGCCTGACTGGTATCCATGAGGATGTAGGTTCGATCCCTAGTCCCACTCAGTGGAATAAGGATCTGGCATTGCCATGACTGTGGTATAGGTTGTAGACACAGCTCCGATCTGGCTTTGCTGTGCTGTGGCATAGACTGGCAGCTGCAACCCTGATTCGACCCCTAGTCCGGGAACTTCCATGTGCTGCCGCTGTGGCCCTAAAAAAAATGTTTAGGGTTTTGCTATTATTATTTAATATATTTGTTCTGCCCCATTTGGCTTTCTTTTGCTCTTTGGACTCTGATCACATAAATATTAGATTGCTTGAAACTGTCCCCCAGTTGGTTGAGGCTTTGTCCCATGTTTTGAACATCTTTTTCTCTCTGGGCTTCCGTTTGGTTAATTTCTATGGTCCTGTTTACAAGTTCACTAATGCTTTCTTCTGTGGCATCCGGTCTGCCACTCAACCCATTTTTCCTCTTCAGACATTGCATTTTCGAGTTCTAAAGTTTTCGTTTCTTTCTTCTTTAGAGTGTTCATTTCTCTCTTGATATTTGCTATCACAGTGAGATCATATACACAATCAACCAGTCTTTGCCTGTAATTAATATATATCGACAATACTTGTTTTACAAAGTCTAACGAAATAATTCTGATAGCTGGGTCCTCTGTCCATTTGCTTCTGCTGAATGATTTTTTCTTTCGATTATGGGTCACTCTCCCTTGCTTCCTTGTGTGCCCAGCAATTTTAAACTAAACAGTGCACATCGTGTACGGTCATCATAGAGGCTCTGGATTCTGTTGTTTTCCTCTGGAAAAATGTTGCCTTTTGTTGTAGTGTCAACTACTCTACCAGCAATCCCCTCGACCTTGTGAAGGTTTGGGTTTAATCTTGGACAGGGCAAGTTTATCTCAGTTTTTCTCTTAGCCTTACAGTGCCCGCCTAAGTCCTGGGACAAGGACCCTGAGCCCAAGCCCAAAGCCCTTCTTTGGCTTCAATTGAAGGATTAACACTGTAGGAATTGGATTTCTGTATCCCCTGAACTGAGAAGATGATTAAAGCTCTGCTTTCGTCTTAAAGGCTGCGAGCATTGCCTTTCACGGATACTTTTGGAGAGTAACCTTTGCATGCACTGATTGTGAGGCAGCCGGGTTTTGAAGAGGCACTTTCATGCACATCTCAGGACACCTCTTCCACCTCTCCTTTGCTGCATTCCCTCCCTCACTTTCCAGCTCCTCTTGTTTCTCTGATCTCAGACTTTGACTCCTCAGCCTCTGCAGACAGCCTCTTTCTGCTTTCTGCTTTCCTTGTGCCGTGTAAACTGGAGTGTACCTCCAGGGCAAAGGCCCACTGAACCTCTATCTCAACAACTGTTGCCCTTGTTTTAAGTGTCATATCCTCTCAAGTCTGAACTCACTTTTGATTGTTCTTAAGTGTCTTCAAAGAGCTGTTTTTAGGTTTTGTCCAGAGTGTACTTATTGCCAGGAAATAGCATGGTCCATTATAAGCTAGTCCACTACTATTAGACTATCTGCCTGTTAACTTTTTAACTTATAAAATTCTTGTCGACTCACTGGAAGTTGCCAAAATAGTACATAGAGTCCAATATATCGTTCTCCCAGCTTCCCCTAATGGTAATAGCTCTAGCGCAATATCAAAAAAGAAGAGGAAAAAAAAAAGGAATCTGACATTGGCACAGTGCTGTTAACTAGACCACAGATCTTGCTTAGTTTTCACCTCTGTTCATCACGGTGTGCGTGTGTAGTTCTGTGCACTGTGATCCTGTGTATAACTCATGTAACGGTTATTACACAAAGGACTTTCTGACGCTATCCCTTCATATTCTCACAACCCCTTCTATTCTTATCCCTTGGAAACCATTAATATGGTCTTGGTTTCTCTGTCTTTGTTACTTTAATAATGTTATGTACATGGACCTACATACCAAGTGGGGTTTTGAGATTGACTTTTTGCATTGAACACAACGCCCTTGAGATTCATCAAGGCTGTTGTGTGTACCAACCATTGTTTTGTTTTTTTTTTCTTTTTAAATTTTTGTATTTTTAAAAATAAACTTTTAATTTTAGCACAGTTTTAGATTTACAGGATTATTTCCAACGGTAACCCAAAGAGCTCTCATATATCCCACACCCAGCGTCTCCTATCATTAACGTCTTAAAATTAGCATGGCAATTTGCCATAGTAATTATTGAGGCAACATTGATAGGTTATTAACTAGATATGATTCAGATTTCCTTACTTTTCCCTTAATGTCCTTTTTCTGTTCCAGGATCCCATCCAAGAGACCATGTGATGCTTAGATGCCATGTCTCCGAGGGCTCCTCTTGGCTGACGGTTTCTCAGATTTTCCTTCCCTTTCCTTTTATTTTCTTTATTTGGTATCCTGGAGAGTTTTGAGGAGTACTTGCCAGGCATTTCGTAGAATGTTCCCCAATGGGGATTTGTCTGATGCCTTTCTCATGATTAGAACAGGATAATGTGTTTGGGGAAGAAGATCATGGAGGTAAAGTGACATTCTTATCAATTCATACCGAGGGCATGAAATATCAATAGATCTCATCAGCACTGATGCTGACCTTGACCACCTGGCTTAGGGTAGTGTTTGTTTCTTCCCTGGGGGACTTACTCTTTTGACCCCCTTCCATCCTGTCTTCTTTGGAAGAATGTCACTATGTGCAGCCCATATTTGAGGACTGGGAAATGTTCTCCTTTTCCTGAGAGCTGAATGTCTGCATAGTTATTTGGAGTCCTCCTGTGCAGGAGATTGCCTATATCCATTCATTCCATCAGTCATTCATTTATTTAGTCAATCACTTATTTACGTCCGTATGGGCTCCTGGGCATTTATTTTATACTTTAGGTCAGAGTCCAACACTACATTTTTATTTTGTTACTCAGATTGTTCCAGCTTGGACCGTTGGGAGCTTTTCAGTTGGCCACTTTATCCCGCTGACATACTGCAGGTCATTGTGAGGTTTTCTGGGTTGGTTTGGTTTTTAAGCACTTTCTTCCTTTCCAGCACTACGAGATGCTCCAGGCACATCTTGTCCTTCCTTGACTCAGTCCTACAATCAGTCATTTTCCCAAGGAGCCCCGGTTCCTTTTATTGGCTAATGTTACTAGCAGGCAACATCTGGGTGCAAGATGTGTGCTCATTGCTACTGGAGAGCACTGCCTCTTGGCTTTCTAAGAAGACAGAGTAAGGAGATAGGTTTGCTTATACCGACTCATGTCCATGCACTTCTATACATACCTGTATGTGACCATCTGTGTTGGCATTCCATTAAACAGGAGTTCCCGCTGTGTCTACTGTGTTAGCACATGGATCATCCCTGACTCCCTTACTCATCCATAACCTCCCACCCGAACAATGAGAAATTTGGTTTCTACCATCCACCATCCATTTTTCACTCTTCTTTTCCAGTGTATATGCATAGTGGTTTCATCATGTTTAACCTGCTTGCTCCCCCACAGAAAACAGCTCCTTGAGCTAGACTATTGTGCAATTCTCTCTGCCTTCAGTCTAACAGACTCCACTAGGTTCAAAGTGACTTACCCCCACCCCATTCTCTTCAGCGAGAACATGTCAGATTTTTATAATGTATTGACAGTATATGTCCTGAGATGCCCCAACCTCCTAAGTGATCTTTTAAAACTTGCATATATTACAGTTTGCTCTTTGTGCTATAAAGTTCTATGGGTTTTGATAAATGTTTAGCCTCATGCCTCCACCATTACAATATAATACAAAATAGTTTCATTGCCTAAAATACCCCTTGTGCTTCACTTAATCAACCCCTCTCTCCAATCTCCTAGCAACCACGGAGTTTTCAGGATCCCTATAGTTTTATCTTTCCTGGACTGTCATATAATTGGAACCCTATAAGGTACAGACTTTTTAAACAACATAAATTAAATGTGCTAAATTGTATACATTCTCTTACTTAGAAATGGGCCTTTGCTATCCATCCATGTCTTTTTGTGACTCAATAGGCCAGTTCTTTTTATTTTTGAATGATATTCCACTGTGTGTGTGGATGAAGCACAGTTTGTTCTCCTACGAAAGACCCTTGGGATGCTTCCAGTTTGGGGCAATTATGAAGGAGGTTTCTACCAACATTCATATGCAGGTTTTTGTGTGGACCCAGGTTTTCAACTTGTTGGGGTAAATACCAAGGAATTGGATGGATCCTATAGTAAGACTATATTTAACTTTTCGAGAAACTTTCAAACTATCTTCCCAAGTGGCTGTGCCATTTTGCATTCTGACTGGCAAGGACTGGGATGTCCTGTTCCTCTGCAGCCTCACCGGCAATCAGTGAGGGTGTTGGATCTTGGCAACCTAATGCGCATGTTGGGATCTCATTGTTGTTTTAATTTGCAAATCCCCTAATAACATGTAGCATCGAGCACCTTTTCGTATGCTTACTTACTAGGTATGTATCTTCTTTGATCAGAGATTCTCCATATCTTTTTTCTATTTTTTTATGTAGGTGTTCTTTTTTCCCTATTGTTAATTTTAACCATCCTTTGTTTATTTCGGATATGAGTCCTTAAGCAGATACATGTTGTGCAAATATTTCTTGTCAATACGGGGACTGTATTTCTATTCTCTTAACAGTGTTTTTCACAGAATAGAAGTTTTCTATTTTAATAATGTCCAGTTTATCCTCTTTTCCCTTTACAGAGTATGTAGGCTGTTGGTGTTGCGCATAAAAACTCATCACCAAACCCAAGGTCAGGTGGGATTCTCCCTGTGTTTTCTTCTAGGAGTTTTATAGTTTCCTATTTTATTTATTTATTTATTTAATTTATATTTCTTTTCTCCCTTTTTTTTTTTTTGGCCTTTTTGTCTTTTTAGGGCCGCACCTGTGGCACATGGAGGTTCCCAGGCTAGGGATCAATTGAAGCTGTAGCCACAGGCCTACACCACAGCCACAGCAACACCAGATCCAAGCTGTGTCTCTTACCTACACCATAGCTCCTGGCAACATCTGATCCCCCACCCACTGAGTGAAGCCAGGGATTGAACCTGCATCCTATTGGATGCTGGTCAGGTTCAATAACTGCTGAGTCACAACAGGAACTCCTGTTTATCTATTTATTTATTTTTGCTTTTTATGGCCACACCCACAGCATATGGAAGTTCCCAGGCTAGGGGTCAAATTGGAGCTACAGCTGCTGGCTTATGCCACAGCCACAACAATGTGAGATCTGATCAGTGTCTGCGACCTACACAACAGCTCACGGCGATGCCCGATCGATCCCCCACCCACTGAGTGAAGCCAGGGATTGAACCTGCATAGATGCTGCTTGGATTGGTTTCTGCTGCGTCACAATAGGAGCTCTCTAGTTTCCTATATTAAATGTAGGTCTGTGATCTATTTCCCTTTTATTCCTGAAGGATGTATTTTTTTTTGTTTGTTTGTCTGTTCTCTGGCTAAAAGATTTGGGGATTGGCAGTTCTCTTCTTTCAGCACTTGAAAAATGTACCACTTTCTCCTGACCCTCGTGAGAAATCTGCCTTCATTTGCACTGGGGTTCCCCCAAATATGGTACGTACTGCTCTCTGGTTGAGCTCAGGAATTCTTTGTCTCTAGTTTTCAGAAGTTTCTTGACATGGGTTTCTTTGGGTTCATCATATTTGGGATTTACTCAGCTTCTTGAATCTGGAGGTTACCTTCTGTCAATTTAGGGGAATTTTCAGCAATTTTTCTTTAGATCTTTTTTCAGCCCCACCTTGTGGTCTTCTCCTTCTGCGACTCCAGTGACATGAGTGTGGTAACATTTGTAGTAGTCTCATAGGTCATTGAGTTTCAGCTTATTTATTTGTTTCTTTTTTGTTCTTCTTTGTTTGTTTCAGTCTGTTTTCTCTCGGCGGCTCAGACTGGTCCTTCTTTGAATTCTGCTGATTTCTTTGAATCCATGGCTTCCCTCCTTTGTTGTCAGCCATCTACCAATGAGCCCATCCAGTGACTTCAAAATCTCAGTTACTGTATTTTTCTTAATTTCAGAATTTCCCCCTGACATCATTTTGAATCTTTTATTGCTTTGCTGAGATTTTTCTGTTTTTTCCTTTGTTTCAAGTGGGTTCATATTTGTTCTTGAAGCTTTTTTGTGATTGCTGCTCTATAGCCCTTGTCAGATAATTCCAACCTCTGATTCATCTCAGCATTGGCACCTCAGCACTGTGGTGGCCCTGGTTCTTGTAGGATGAGTGCTTTTTTAAAAATTCCATCCAGGATCTTTGGGGTATTTTTAACGAGACTGTGGCCCTATTTAGTTTGTGTTTGGCTCCCTCTGTTTAGGTGCCACAAGCAGGCCCAAGGAGGGTGGATGTTCACGTTCCTGCCTGATGCCCACAATACCACCAGAGTGAGTGATTCTCCAGTTCATGCCACCTATTGCCAGATGGTGAGGCTGGAAATTTGGTTTCACTCTCAACCCTGCTGACACATCCTTGTCCAAATCATACGCTCCTGTGAACTGCCTGCTAGCCACTGGGCGGAGGTAGGGGCTCATCTCCCTGTGGGCCCCACTAGCGCCAACTGGGGGGACATCAAATTCCAGCTGGTGCTGTCTCACGCTGCCTTACGCCGCCTCATTCTGCCTCATGGATTCTGAGTCAGAGGGACGTTTGGCGCTCACCTGGACCCACTGACAGTCATGGGAGATGGGCATTCGCTGAGGGTTTGGGCTGCTGCTGCTGCACTGAAGGGTCACTCCTTGCTTGCTCCGCCTGGCAGGGAGGCAGCTTTTTAATTGGTATTTGGCTCCACAAGGGCTGGTATCGTCAACACAATTTCCTGTTCCGCTAATCTGCCCTGTTCCCGTTGGCTACAGGAAGCTGGCTCTTTGGGAGCTTCTCTGTCCAGGACGGTGGATGGTGAGTGGGGTACCAGTGCAGGATGGATGAGAGGCAGAAAGAAAACCCAGTGACCTACTGCCACCTTGTCCCTAAGTCCCTCAGCTGTCCTTCCTTCCGTCTCCCAGACTCTTCCCACCTTTCTTACATTACGTCCAGGTATTGTTTTGTTTTGTTTTTCCATTGTAAAGGGAACAAGGAAGAATGGGGCCACTCCATCTTGGCTAGAACTGGAAATTCATGTTTTAACTGCTCCCCCCCAAGCCTTTTAGAAGGAAATGGAGCTCTTTGCAAATAGGCCAGTGAACCCTCTCAGGGGCCACAATCCTTACTTTTATTTTATTTTATTTTGTGGCCTTTTTAGGGCTGCACCCACAGCACATGGAGGTTCCCAGGCTAGGGGTCTACCCAGAACTACAGCTGCCAGCCTTTGCTACAACCAGAGCAATGTGAGATCCGAGCCACATCTGCAACCCACACCAGAGCTCACGGCAATACCAGATCCTTAACCCACTTAGCGAGGTCAGGGATGGAACCTGCAACTTCAAGGTTCCTGGTAGGATTCCTGTCTGCTATGCCATGATGGGAACTCCAGGGGGGCC
This sequence comes from Phacochoerus africanus, assembly GCF_016906955.1. Classification (NCBI taxonomy): domain Eukaryota; kingdom Metazoa; phylum Chordata; class Mammalia; order Artiodactyla; family Suidae; genus Phacochoerus; species Phacochoerus africanus. The sequence goes on from NC_062552.1 coordinate 124,633,927, forward strand.
ACAATCTTTGGTACAGAAAACACTTGAGAGGTCTCTACAAAGAGAAGTTTTGCCTTTACAACTGGCGAAAAGTTTTGGATGGTAATTAAAAGGAACACATGTTAAAAATATTCTCTTAGAATGTGCAGGCTCCTGAAGCCCTCTGCCCAGACCTAGAAACCTGGGCTTGGGTTGAGGAGTGAGATGTGGGCTCAGGTGCATGCTCCCCTCCCTCTCTCCCTCTCTCTCCCTCTCCCCTTGCCAGGGCTCTGCAGCTGTTGTCTTCCTATACCTGACCCTCCTTCTGCTTCCAAATTCTGATACTTAGCTCTCCTCAAGGTGGCAAAGAAGTGATGCAGACCTGGGTTCAATTCCTGCCCCTGCTGCTCACTGGCTGATAATCATCATATTAGATCAGCAAAAACGGGATGACACCTGAACAGACCTTCGCAGGTAGCGGTGACGATTAAATTAAATGATGTCGGTAAAGATGAGAATGCAAGATCAAACAGCAGGTGCTCAACAAGAGTCTGGCACGGCAGCTGGCCTTCAACGTCGCCTCATAACCTAATACGTATTTCTGCCTGGATGCACCTTGAGCCCCCTGAGAGGTCCACACCCCTACAGACCTCCATGTCACCTGTCTGGCAGCTTGAAAAGGCGTGGCATCTCCCCGGCCAAATCCCCACCCGGGCCTGAACTCTCACAGGCTGTGCTGACTCCAGGCCTGAGTAATTACTAAGTGAGGTTACTAGTTTCCTGCCGCTGTAAAATTTAACAAGTTGGAGCTCACTCACAAAAAGGGAACTCTGCCCACACAGATGTGCGAGCTCTGTGCCGCAAGCTGCATCCAGAGCTGCAGCCTTGGCCCCACCTAGCCCTCAGTTCTGGATCGTTCCAGGAACCCCGGACACAGGGTACTTTACGGTGAGGCCAGGAGCGAGGAAGGGGCTTTTCTGAACTCCAGATTGGCAGACCCTCTTTGAACACTCTTGGACGTTGCTTTTTCCAAATGTCAGTCAGCCAGGCTAAGGCAGGAGGCCAGCACCACCCAGCCAGGGGAAGGGGGTGGACAGACTCTGGAAAAGGCTGGTTCGGAATGCCAGCCGTGTTGCTGGCCTCATGAGCCTGCAGGTAGGGGTCAACGAGGTGCCGGCTGGCCTGCGGGCTGGCTGCCACGTGTCTGGGTGAGGGCTCCCCAAGGACAGAACTGGTGGGGGTGGTCCTTGACCGCTTGGCGTCCACCGCCCATGAGAGGTCCTGATTTCTGCACTGCCCACAGTGATGGGGCTGCCATTTCCCCTCAGCCCCTCGGACCTGCCTATATTTGTCTACGGGCCCTCTTCCAGACCATATACACAGGGGGCTCATTTCTTCTCATTTTTTTTAAAGAAGGGGGAAATGTTGGGATTTTTTCCTGCAAAAACTACAAGCCTTGGGGGCTAGGAAAGGCAGAAGTGGGGATGCCAGCGTTGAGCCCCAGCCTGTCCTTCCCTCTGACTCCCTGGCCACCATGCTCCACCCTCTGTCACTGTCAGGGTCTAAGAATCCATCCCCTCCCCCCACCAAGTCACATTGTGTCTACTGTGCAGGTGAGACACTGAGCACCCCCCCGCCAATCTGCCACCTCCCTCTCACAGCAGGGAAGACTTGGGCCCAGAGAAGGTGAATGACTTCCCCAAAGTCACAAAGAGGAGTGGGACCAGAATGGAAGTGTGGATATGAGAAGGGTGGGAGGGATTGTGCTTGTTTAAAGACAGGCCCTGGACTTGCTTCTAGCCAAGAGTATGACCAAGGGAAAAGATTTTACATATACACCTGAAGCCCCAAATTGGTTGATTCTGAGTTCATCCAAAGGAATATTACACTGGGTGGGCCTGGCTTAAGTAGGTTAAATCCCTAAAAAAGAGGTTAGGCCCTCTCCTGCTGGCCTTGGAATCAAGCCACCAGGAGTCCCAGAGCTGCAAGGAAGCAAGGTTTGCCAGCAGCCTAGAGTTTGGAAAAGGTCCCACCTCCCCCGTCGAGCCTGAGATGAGAACACAGCCCCTTGACTGCAGCCTCATGAGATCCATGCAAAGGACTCAGCTCAGTGGGAACTGGACTTCTGCCCCCCTGGAAACTGTAAGAGACGTGTGTTATTTAAAGCCCTTAAGTCATGGGGATTTGTTACACAGCATTGATAGCTGATGCATGAGGAGGGAGCTGGCCTTTCCTCCAGGGCATCAATTGTGGAGCCAGGTCAGCTCTGTCAACTCACCAGCAAGGTGACCTCAACCTTGTCACCTGTGAAGTGGAGTCACTGGGCCTGATTCTCCACAGCTGCCATACAGATTAGATCACCGGAGGCAGGAGGCTGCCCAGCTGGGGCACAGGCTGTGAAGGAGCGGGGGCCGTAGTGCCACAGGGTCCACAACTGGGACCCTGCATTTCCTCCCGCACCTGGACCCTCCTCTGGGGCTGGGAGCCTTGGCCACACAGGGTGTGCTGGGGGTCCTTTCCAGAACTTTAGGCCAACCTGGGTCACATCTTGCACCACGGAGTCCCAGGCCATCTGTGGCCCTCTGCACATCACGAGCCACTCCACCATCTTTGCCTGGTGTTCAAGACCCCAGCCTGGCCTTGAACATCCCAGACATGCCTGACCCAGGGCACGGTGCATGTGGTGCCATACTGTGCCCTGGAGGGTGAGACACAGGGACGCCTCAGGCCTGCCCGGGTCAACAGCTTTTTGATGCCCTGAGCCTATATACACCAGGCACCAAGGAAACCCAGGCAGCTCACAGAGATCAGGGTCACGGCCATGCCTATGACTTCCCCACAGCCCGGGCCCTTCTCTGTCTATCGCACATGGAGTCATTTTGCCAGCCAGTGCTTCAGGGGACCAGATCTGCATGTGGCAGCGGGCTGGGCACTGGATGGCAGGCAAAGATGTCAACACAGCCAGAACAGATGCACTGGGCCCACTGCTCTTCACCTCCTTGGATCTAACATTTCAGAGTGTGCCAGGTGGCCTTCCAGCTGCCAGCAGCTGCGTCTCTGCCCGAGGGCTCTTTTGGAAGCTGCGAATGCCTGCTGTACTCATGCACGGCTGGCCTGGAATACTGGGGGCCTGACATCACAGGGAGCAGCCCAGGCACCGCAGGGCAAGTCCGCCAGCTCCCTGCCCCTGACTCCTCTCCAGTGACTCGCAGAGACCCCAGGGGGATGGCGCCCTCCTCACGGGGAGCTGTCTTAGAAATGCACCCTGCCCCCTTTCTTGGTGTTTCGGGGTTCCCTGTTCAAATAAACTGCTAGCATTGATACCACATCCAGAGTCAGCTTCTGAGCAACCCAAACTAGGAAACACCCCTGCCTCAGGAGGCCCCCCACCTGGTGGAAGGGACTGGCAGTGGCCCTGGACACAGGGGGCAGGTGCAAAGCCCCTGAGTCGCACGAGAGGCCCGCTGCCCGGCTCTGGGACAAGGCGTCCCAGGCTGATGTCCCAGGGCCTCTGAGGATGTTGTCAGCAGAGTCACAGAAGGAGAAGAGTGGTGTTTCCTGGAAAACAGGCTGGCCTGCCAGCACACTAATCACAGGAAAAATGACAGTCATCCCAGCCAACCTTCGATTGTTGATTGGGGTAAACACAGTGGGATTAAAAGAAAAACCACCAAAATTCCAGCTCATTAGAGCTAAAATGTTTCTAAGCTTGAAACATCATCTTGTCAGGTCCCTCCAGACCCAGCCAGCCGGTGGAAAATCCGGCTAATTTAAAAATGAGTGTGGGAGCCTGCTCTGTCCCAGGCCCTGCAGGTCACAGATCTGGCTGGAGGGAGAGTGGGCCCCAGGCTGCCCCTGCACAGGCCTGTGACAGCCATGATCTCAGCGAGCCTCCCCACCCCCTGCGAGAGAGGGGCGCCCACCCCCTGGGAGACATCTGGGGTCACCCAGAGAGGCCCAGGGGCCAGCCCGGTGACCCAGCCATGGGTTCTTGGCCCACGTGCCAATCAGCATCCGCCCCCTCCTCACCAGGTGGGAGTGGAGGGATTGCCCCGCATGCAACCCTACCCCCTCACCCCCAACCTTCATATGGAAAGGAGTCCCCAAACTTTTCTATAAAGGCCTGGAGAGTAATCCTTTTAGATTTCGCCAGCTGCGTGTGGTCCCCGTTGCCTATTCCTTTTTATTTATTTGTCTATAAGCCCTGAAAAATGTAAAAACCACCCTTAGCTCACAGGCCATGCAAAAGTAGATCTCAGGCAGAATTTGGCCACCAGGCTGTCATTTGCAGACCCCGGGTCCGCAGGGATACAGATGTTCACATGGCACTGATTTCTCCACTTTTGCTTCTCACAGACTCCTATGCATCCTTCACGACCCAGCTCAAATGGCCCTGTCTGCATGAGGTCTTCCCCAGCTTTTCTCCTCCAGGCACCTGCACCCTGGAACAGCCCTCAGGCCCAGCACAGCTTCAGCCAGTGATGCCATGACTCAGGCACCATCCTGATCCACCCTGCTCTCCAGCACCTGCACAGGGCATCTCCTGGGCCCCAGCCCTAGAAGGGCATGCTCAGTGGCAACACTATTCAGTCTCAACGTCACAGGTTTCCAGAAGGGACCCTGTGCTGGAAAGCTGGCACCCATCAGCTCACACCTGAGTGATTGTCCGAGGTGAGATCCAGGGTTCTGAGAACCAAGGACAGTGTCGGGGGCTGGCGGGGGGCGGGGGTGGGGGATGCAGTGACTCAGGAAAGAGTCAGTCCCAGAAAAGACTCGAGGAGGAAGGTCCATGGTGGCCAAGGCCAGGCGGGGCTGGGCTGGGGCTGGGGGAGGGAGCAGACAAAGTCCCCAGGTGGGAAACTCGCCGCAGTGTGGCTTCGGAAACAGTGAGCAGCAGGGCATGGATGTCACAGTGGGTGTCAGCTGGTCCTCAGGGGCGGGGATCCGTATCTGTGCTCATCTCTGAGGGTGCCTTGGCTCCCAGTGCGGGACCATGGCAAAGGCCTTTGCTCCAGGGAAGGTCTGCGCGTGCGCGGGGCGGGGAGGGGGCAGGGCTGTGTTTGGTGGGAGGCAGATGGGGGCGGGATGGAGGTGTGGCAGCCTTGGGCATCGGCATCGGGCATCGCGGGCTTTGCTGCAGGAGGCCGCTTGGGGCAGGAAAGTGTGATGGCAGAGACGGTGGGACAGGCCCCGTGGAGGGTGGAGAACGGCTGGAGGGTAGCGCGAGGGGCCGGCGGGAGATGGTGGAGGCGGCCAGGACCAGATGGAGCACAGGATGGAGAAAAGGGTTTGAGAATCGGGCTGGACGGGGTGCGGAAACAGGAGCTCTTCTGTGGGGGCCCAGAGCCCACAGTCAGCATGGTGGGGCGTGGGTGAGGGCCTCCAGCATCCTCTTGGACTCAGAGAACCCGGCAGAGCCTGCGTGTCTGGAATCTGACCCTTGGCAAAGGTCAAAGATGTCCCCTTGGCAAAGGTCAAAGACGGTCAGGCGCACAGAGCAGGAAAGGGCAGCCCCCCCACCCCGCCCCGCCCCAGGCTAAACCCTGAACCTTCCACCCTGCGGACCCCGAAAAGCCACCTTCCCATCTCACCGGTGACCTTGGCTCGACCTTCCCATCTAGCAGGGTTGCGGTCAGCACCCTCCCGTGGGCTGCGTTCCCTCGACAGGGACTGGAGTGAGCTCAGACCTTGCCGGGGTAGCCGGGGTGGCTGGGGACAGGGAGACTTCATGCCCGGGCCCCTCCTCCCTCCCTCCTACCTCATCAGCTGCTCAGGCCTCCTCTCCGCAGGCAGAGCTCACAGCCTCGGAATTCCAAGGCAGCCGCTCAGCCCCTCCAGGACGGTTTGCAGCGGGCGGCCCTCCTGCGCCAACCCTGGATGCAAACATACTGTTAGGGCCTTAATGTAACGCATGTGTTCCCAGCTGCTCGCAGCAGGGGCCTCGGAGGGGGCCGGCGACCCCCAGCCCAGATCCAGCTGCAGCCACTCACGGGGATCGGGCCCAGCCACACCGGGGTCACGGGGAGCTCAGGCCACCCTCCCCCCACCCACCCGCACCCCTCTAACCAGGCCGACCCGATGCAGACATTATGTTATGTCTGGGGCCCCAGAGAGGGTCCAGGCTTAAAACCCGCCAGCGGCTCCCCAGGGCCTCCAGAAAACATCCCAGCCACTGAGACTAGACTTCGCAACCATCCCCACTGGGCCCCTCCTACCGCAGCCTTGCTGCTGCCTTGCTTGAGAAAATCATAGGGTTTATGAAGAAAATCCAGGGCCCCAAAGATGCCTGTGTTTGGAACCTGTGACTGTGGCCTCACGTGGCAAAGGGACCGTGTAGATGGGAGTTAAGGACCTCAAGCTGGGGGGTGAATTTAGATTATCCAGGTGGGTCCAATGTCATCCCAGGTCCAGATTCAGGAAGCGGGCGGGGGGGGGGGGGAGACAGAGTTTGAGAAGATACCAGAATGGACGTGAATTCAGAGTGTGACCCAGTCACCAGCCAAGGAGAGCAGGTGGCCTCTGGAAGCTGGAAAGGGCAAATGGCTGATCCTCCCACCTGCCCCCCAGCTTCCAGAAAGAGCTGGTTCTGCTGACACCTTGAGTCTAGCTCCACGTGGGATTTCTGACCTCCGGAACGCTAGGATAATAAACTCTGTTTCAAGTTGTGATGATTTGTCCCAGCAGCAGTAAGGAGCTCATACACCCTCCCATCTATATCTGGTACCTGCCCCTCCAGTTCCCGAGCCAGCTGTCCCCTCCTTCTGGGCTCCCCAGGGTGCAGGCTCTGCTCCAAGGTCAGCCCTCAGCAGGCAGGTCCTCGGTCAAGGCAAGAACGTCCCCCAGTCTCACTGGTCAGCTGAGTGGCTTATAGACTCCTCTTCTGCCACCATCACATCCTCAGCTCTGTCCAGCACTCCTGCCGAGTGCCAGCACTGGGATACCTCCTATGATGGGGAGCTCATCACCCCTCATGACAGCCCAACCTACCTCATCCTCCCAGGACCACACAGCTTGTTCCTGCTCAGGCTAGAGAGGTGAGTGAGGCCAAAACCCAGCTCCATGTGGCCATGGAGACAAGGGGTTAATTATCAGGCTCTAGTTTTCTAGTTGTGTCCAACCCACATCTTCCCCTTATGGAGTCCATCTGCCCTTGTCATAGAATTGCCAAATTTAGCAAATGAGAAGAAGGACATGACACATTAAAACTTCGGATTAACCACCTTTTTTTTTTTTTTTTTTTTTTTAGTACAAGCGTGTCCCCAGTACTGCATGGATAATGTTCTATAAAACATTACTTGTTAGTTACCTGTTATTCAAACCCAGCTGGGTTCCTGTGTCTCACCTGGCAGCCCCACAGTGTCATTCTTCCAGCAAGCTGGGCGCAGGACACCATGCACCACGGCCCACCCCAAACTGGAGCCCCAAGGGCATGGGCAAGGCACTGGGGATACCCACTGGCCCCAGAGTTGGGGTGTAGGTTCCTCTCTGACCCCCCCTTCATGGGACTCCAGAGGGTGCCCCCAGGGCCGCTCTGGTCTCCATGTTGAGTGAGGGTTGATGGTGTCAAGTCCTGGGGGCAGCCCTCCTGGTTTGGGGGCGCCTGCCCTGCCTGCTCATCTCTCTACAGAGACCCTGCCCCGGCCCCACCCTTCCCGCTCTGCCTGGTTCCAGACCCTCCCTCTCAGCGGTGGGGGCTGGAATCAAAACCTTCTTGGCCACCTGTGAGGTTGCAGTGACCCTGTCCATTTAGACAGAACTGGGAGACCAGCATCTCACACAAGATGCCCACCCCACCCCCACCTGCCAGGCCCCACACCTGCCGGCCCCAGACCTACCTACCCCCACACCTGCCTCCCCCACACCTGCCTGCCCCAACGTCTGCCTACCACCCACCAAGAAGGGCCGTGCACTTCACATTATGGAACATTCTGCCAAAGTACCCACCCCCAGGAGTTCCCGTCGTGGCTCATTGGTTGGTGAATGCGACTAGGAACTACAAGGTTGCGGGTTCGATCCCTGGCCTCACTCAGTGGGTTAAGGATCCGGCGTTGCCGTGAGCTGTGATGTAGGCTGGCAGCTGTAGCTCCAATTAGACCTCTAGCCTGGGAACCTCTATATGCCACGGGTGCGGCCCTAAAAAGACAAAAAACCCCACAAAGTACCCGCCCCCAGACGTGTCCCAGTGTACAGGCTGTGGACGCGCCCGCCTGCTCCACTCCACGTGCTCTTGATAGCTCTGGATGTTGGGCCACTGTCACAGGCAAAAAAAAGACCTCCAAAAAATCTCATCATTTCATTTTGTAAATTAAATTTCCCTGGTTGAGAAGCTTTTCAGACATTTATTGCTGTTTTTACTCCTCTTCCGTGAATTGCTTACTCAGTGTCTCTGCCCGTTTTTCTATTGAGAGCAATTTCTAATTAATTTGGAGGAGACTTTGTTTATGGAGTAGCGCCCCTTTGTCTCTCAGACACATTATAAATATTTCCTGCAGCCCGCCATTCAGCTGTTCATTTTTGTCTGCCTGTGAGGTCTTGTGATTTTCCTGGGTGGCATCTGGGGTTTTCAGTTTTCGTGGGAAGCCCCTCCCCGACCCCAGCACCCAGCATTTTCCCTCTTTTCTGATGTTCTGGTTATTTGTGGCTTGTGTCCTCTTCAGCGCATTTAGGACACTGGAAGATGTGAAGTAAGGGGCGGTAGCAGGTGCAGGTTTGGGCCAGCTGGGTGACTGCCGGCCCCCGCCTCTCCCCCACTGGTCAGGTGCCCCCGCCTCTCCCCCACTGGTCAGGTGCCCCCGCCTCTCCCCCACTGGTCAGGTGCTCCAGGTCCTCACAGGAGCTGCAGGCCCTGGACCAGGAGACGAGGCTGACGCACAAGAGGGAGACAGCCTCCCCAGTCACTGACCTCAGTGAGGCTGCGGCTGAGCGAGGCTTCCTGGGGGACCGTGCACCTGCTGGAGTGACCGGGCCTCGGGTCTGGGCCAACCTGGGTTCTGAAGCTCCCTGCAGCCCCCGAACCGTTTCTAGGACTTCTCTCCCCACCGGGCCATCCTGGTCCCTGGAGTGGGGGTGCTGGGCATGGCCAGGGCGGCCGAATCTCTGCCCTCCCTGCCCTGGGCGAGAGCGCTTGCCTCCGACCAGGTCTGGAGAAAATGGGTGGTCCCTGCTCCATGCGGGGGCTGCGGGAGGCAGTCTCTTGGGTCACCGCCAGCGGGGTTGATAAAGGTGAGGAAACGGGTTCTGGGTGTGAGAATGAACATATGCCTTTTCCATCAGAGGAAGCCTTGCTGACTCCATTTTTTCCTGCTTCGTCTGAGACCCCCCCCCCCCCCCGCCTCTTCTCCCAGGAACAATTTGTTTCAAATGAGCCAGCCGAGAAGAATGTGCGCCCTGACCTGACCCATGGGAAGAGGACAGGGATGCCACCTGCCTTAGGAATAAATGGGAGGGGGCTTCCCGCTTTGGCGCGCTTTGTGGGCACTCTCGCCCTTCTGCAGAGATAAAGAGCCTTGCCGCGATCTCCCCGTGTCCGCGTGTCTCCCTTTCCGACGCTGCCAATCTGAGCCAGAGTCACTTTTCCCCAACATGGGGATCCTGGGAGGCTGCTACTGGGGATGCGAGAAGCTTCCTGGAGGAAAGAGCGTTTGCGACTTTTTGCTTTTCTTCAAGGCCTGATGCAGACAGGGCGGAAGGAGAAGACAGCGCTGTGACCATGCAGCCCCCTCCCCCAAAAAAGCAATAACTGGTAAAAAAAAAAAAAAAGACATCAGGATACTCATCAACGGATCACCCCCTGGAGCCAGGGGGTCGCTGACCAGAAGGGAGGCGTGGCGTGGTGGTGGGTTTCTGGGGGTGCTGGCGAGATTGTGCTTCTTCATCTGGAGGGGGCTGGCTGAAGAGGTGTGCCTGTGACTTTTTGCAAGTGGGATGGGAACCCCATGATCCGTGCACTTCTCCGCGTGTATTCTACTCCAATAAAAAGTTAACGTCTGCTGGAACGCGGGCTCGGGGGACGGGAGAGTTGGAACATGAAGCTGGCGGCTGCGGGCAGCTCCAGAAGGACTCTGGGCAGTGGCGGTTCGTGACCAGAGCCGTGGTTTTGGAGGATGGATCTGGCAGGCTGTGCAGACGGATTGGGGGGAGGGGGTAGTACCTGCCTGGGGCCGTGGCGGCGCAGGTGAGAGGTAATTCACAGCCCCTGCGAAGGAGCCAAGCACCAGCTGTCTGGGGCTTCATTAACCAGCAGAAAGAGAAATGAACCAATTTCGCGGCCCTGGTCGGTGCCTTCTCCCAGGACGCGGAGTCAAAGCCTCGGCGACTGCAGGCCGGCAGCAATCCGATTAATTCCCCTGGATAGAGCCTTTAATCTAACACATGACAGCAAATTCTTGTTTTTCCATTAAAAACAATACCTCAGCCCCCACGTCGTCCGCGGCTGCCAGGGCCTTAATGAGAGATCCCTTTCCCACCCCGGGAGGCTGAATTGGATCTCTGTTCCTCACAGCACGGGGTTCAGAAGATTGCTAGTCTGGTAGGAGGACCAGTTGGGGGGATTTGCATTGATGGGGAGCGGGAGGTGGGAGGCGACAGAGCAGCGTGACAGTCTGGGTGACCTCAGCTGAACCACAAGTTGGCCTAACTTGTTGGACGAAGGCGCGGGGAGGCCTGGGCACAGGATGAGGTGGAAAAAGCCAGGGGCAGGGAGGTCAGAGACCTGGGGTCTGTTAAAGCCACTAACTCACCTAGTCACCTTGGGCAGGTCTCTCTGGCTTCTGTCTCTTCCCACATCCACTAAGACGCCTGGCCCCTTGGGAAGACCAGTTACCTGTAGAATCAGGGTCCAGGTCGCTGGTCCCCTGAGGTTGAGGGCTGAACATGACCGTGAGCAGGTCTGCTGCCCAGCTCCAGGGGGCAGAAAAGGTGGGCGCAGGCCCCCTGGCACTTGGAAGCCGCTGGTGGAATCTTGGTGGTGTGGCAGTGACGGGTGCCCGGGAGAATGGAGGAAGCCCGCGCCCTGGGAATGCAGCCGTTTGAAGCTGGACAGAGAGAGACAATTGTCTACAGCAAACAAGTGCCTGCAAAGATTGACCACCTGTAAAGATGGACTGGCCCCTGACTCGGTTCCTGTTACTGCACTTACCTGGTCGTGAGCCTCAGACCCCAACCATTCTTCCTCACTGTGCGAACTTCCCCTTCCCTATCATTTTCCCTGCCACAAACACTCAGTCGTGGGACGTGACCCCCCACCCCTTCCCCACACTGGGTAACCTGCCTGTCCTTGTCCTTGTCCCAAGGTCCCACCACAGACCCTCCTCTCAGACTCCCACCAGGACCCTTTGTAAGACTAGCTTCTCCTCACGGTCGGTGCTGTCCTGGGCTCAGCCCATCCCTTCCAGATGCATGAATGCATCTCGCAGGGAGTTCCCCTTGTGGCTCAGCAGCTTAGGAATCTAACTAGTGTCCGTGAGGAGGCATGTTCGATCCCTGGCCTCGCTCAGTGGGTTAAGGATCCAGCGTTGCCGTGAGCTGTGGTGTCCGTCGCAGACGCGGCTCGGATCTGGCACGGCTGTGGCTGTGTGGTAGGCTGGCAGCGGCAGCTCCGATTCAAGCCCTCACCTGGAAATTTCCATATGGCCCACATGTTGCCCTCAAAACAAGAAAAAAAAGAATCTCTCTGGCTTTACCGACTTGGCCTCATGAGTTCCTCCTTCAGCAACCCTAACACGGGAGGGGCTCTGGTGCCCAGGCTCCTGCAAAACCCTAGGGTTTGAGAGAGCCATTCCACTTGGACCCAAGAGAAAGTGACTTGCCACCAAAAAGGTGGCAGAGACACTGCCTGCCTCCAGGATGAGGGGACCACCAACTCCCCCTGTCTGCCCAGGACCTTCCTGGCATTAGTTCTGAAAGGTCTGCCTCCCGGGAACCCCCTACCCCGGCTCACCGGGATGTGGATCCCTCTCCTGACAGATGGCCGAACAGAATGGGACTCCCCCGGACGCTGCCTCTTGTTGGGATGTTGGCCGTGGAGGCCCAGAGGCGCTAGTGCCCTTCCTAAGCCATGGCCCCATCCTCCCCACCCAATGCTCCTCCCGTCTCTAGAGCTCCCCGTTAGGGAGATGCCCTCCAGGGGAGCCCCGGAGGTGCTGGCTTCCTGGCCTCAAGGCCCTACCTGACTTCTGCAGCCAGGCTTCGGAAGCCAGAAGGGCCAAACCAGGTGAGTGGCCCACCTCCAGAACTTTGGCTCAGCCAGGCTGAATTCCACCTGGACGTGTGCCTGTCACAACCTTGCCAGCTGGGGCCTCAGGGCCTGGCCCACCCCACCGGGCTCCCCAAGCTCCAGCTGCCTCTGCTTCCAACGTGGAGTAAGGCCTGTGGTCCCTGGGTGGCCACCAAGCCAGAGCAGAGGATCTTAGACGTGAGAAATCACTTTCGAGGGAGTGTTTTGGAAGTTTTTTGCCCAGTCATAATTTCTGGTGCTGGAAGTCTCACCCTTGTTAATGAGGTGTCCCTGGAGAGGTGTCCAGGACAGGCCTGGGCGCTGGACGAGCAGATAGAGCCCCGAACAGATTCCACAGTGCGTGGTGCAAAGCCAACCCGGACACCGCCGATCTCACGCCCAGTGGATAGGGGGAACTGCTCTCGTGGGAAATGGCAGCAAGCAGTGAGCTGTGACATCAGGAGCAGCAGCATACAAACGTTTGTCACCAAGAAAATATGTTGATGCCTATTAGAACAACATTCTTTGGGCTCGAGTAAAATAAACATATTGGGTTGAATGTTGCTACAAGTCCCACATTTACAGAGAGGCCAGGAAGGTATGAAATTGTGGTCGGGAGTTGGCAAGAATGAAAAATTACAGTGGGATTAGCTTCTTGTGCTGTAAATTGGAAAATTCAGAGATGTGTGGCATGGCTGTGGAGGCCCAAACTTCTAAATGAAATTTATTATTTCTGTAAAATCTGGAAACAACATCTTCAGGGATAACAGAGAAAACATGATTTCTGCCTTGATATTTGGCCTCCTAGCAGACGGTTTTCATTAAAAAGGGCTTTATAAAAATGATAAAAATGTTACAGTTTGCTAAATTAAGTCAGAAACAGTTCTATTTAATAATCTGGTGCATTTTAATCGTTTTTGTGAAAAGCCTGATATATTTAAAAAAAAAACCTCAGTCTTGGGCACCACCGGAAAAAAAGAGAGAAAGAGAGTAAGAATGAAAGGAAGGAGGGAAGAAAAAAAGAAAGAGGGAAAGAAAAGAAAGAAAGGAAGGAAGAAGGGAAGAAGGAAGGAAGGAAGGAAGGAAGGAAGGAAGGAAGGAAGGAAGGAAGGAAGGAAGGACCAGTAGAAAGGAAAGAAAGAAGAAAGAAACGAGAGGAGAGCGAGAGAGAGAGAGAGAGAAAGAAGAAAGAAAGAAAGAGGGAAAGAAAGGTGGAGGAAAAGTAAGGTGGAGGGAAGAAGGAAGGAAGGAAAAAAGGAGCAAGAAAAGGAAAGAGAAATCATCTCCCCTCGTCTTGGGAATCTTGTTTTGCACATTTCTTAACTTAAATTTATCCTCCTCAATAAAAGTTGGTGCCAAGGTAGTAAACATCCAAGGCCCAGGGCGCCAGACCTCCAGAGCTTTTGTAGCTGTGACAAGGGCCAAATGACAATGGGTTTTCTTTGCTCTGTTTTCTCTCAGGAACCAGACGAGAAAAGGACGCCCACTCTGTTTTCATCTCTTGGCCCCACAACATAAAACTGAGGAATGCAGGGGGGCCACGGAAGAGGTAGAAGGAACAAACCATAGTTGGAAGGCTAGTACATAGCTCTCATGCAAAGTCTTTTGCAAAAGAGCAATGGAAAGGGCCTTCCAGGGGGACCTTAGCAATGGTCTCAGTTTTGGAGGCAGAAGGTGAATTTGAGAGGCAGCTGTGAGGAGTTATATAAGAGCACTGGGCTCAGACTACAGAAATCCAGAGCTGTGACGCCATTTAAGGACAAGGATTGGCTGGATGGGTGGATGGGTGGATAGATGGATAAATGGATAGATGCGTGAATGGATGAATAGATGGATGAGTGAATGGATAGATAAATGTGTGATAGATGAGTGGATGGACAGATGAGTGGATGATGGATGATGAATAGATGGATAGGTGAAAGGTTGAGAGGATGGATCAATAAAAGGCTGTATAGGTGGATGAATGGATAGATGGATGGGCGGAAGGATGGATGGATGGATAGATGTGTGGATGGGTGGGTGGATGGGTGGATGGATGGATGGATGGATGGATGGATAGATGTGTGGATAGATGGGTGGATGTATGGATAGAAGGGTGGATAGATGGGTGAATGCATGGATAGATGGATGGAAGGATGGGAGTTTGGGGTCTTTAATTAACTGTCATGGGGCTCATATTGACAATGTGCTGACCCTTGCCAAGGACAGAGTACAGTATCACATCATCTTGCTTTGCCTTCATCACAATGACCTCCATCTTATGTGAGAAGA